>NC_012876.2:755934-1955934 GCF_000003195.3 Sorghum bicolor | reverse complement strand
TTTTAGGAATAATATTGTCATGCCTTGAATCAAAGGAAAAGCATATGTGCAGTCAGTGTGCATTACTGCAAAAGGTACGAGGAAGAACTGTGGTGATAGAATACAGAAAATACAGAAATCAGAGGGGACTGGGGAAAATAGCCATCCTTTCTTGCTTAATTAATCTTCTGCATAGCTCAACAGTATAAACCAACCAATAGGATACTTTGACCTTTAACCTCAACTCACCTTAGCCTAATTAGTGGGCTACTGACTCTGCTCTACCTTAACTGGACTCCCTCAGCTTCTTAATCTAGTCAACTATCTCTTCTAAGTTCTAACTGCCTTGGACTCCCACTGGGCCTGATCATTCAGTGCTAAATGAAGTCCACATAAGTAGTGTGTTTCTCTTGAGATGTTTTGACAGGAAGCTTGGTTACTCTGTTATACAGGTATTTTGATTGCTCTGATATTTGTAATTTGTGACAACCAGGTCCCGTTGAACTTGGAGCTGTAGGTGTATCAATTGCTGTGTTTAATCAAGTCTCAAGAATTGCAGTGTTCCCCCTTGTTAGTGTCACAACATCATTTGTTGCTGAGGAGGATGCTATGTCCAATTGCAGAGACAATGACAAAATAAATCAAGAAAACGAATGCAGTGTTTCTGTTAGCGAAATGGAGGAACTAATTTCTCCTGAAGGTGATCTTCTTTTAAAAAGCTTGGATAGATAATCACTCCATATTTTTCTTGACACTTCGAAATTTACTTGCAGGTGCTAGTGCCACTACCAGCATATCATCTTTTGAAACTGATTCATGTGAGGTCAGTGTTGAGCAAAAGAGGAAAAATATTCCATCAGTCTCTACAGCACTATTACTTGGTGGGGTTCTTGGCCTACTTGAAACCGTACTGCTTGTTTTCTCTGCAAAACCTATCTTAGGCTACATGGGTGTCACACCGGTAATAGTTTCTTTATTCCTTCCTGTCTATTAATGTTCTTTAGTCTGTTTCAGGAAAAAAAAGCATGAGTGATAGCATAATGATTTTCCCTATAATTCTGAAATTATAGCAAGGGACGAAAGTCCACCAATTTATTTTTAATCAAGGACGCTGCTATTGTTCATTTTACTTAACTGGCTAAACTAGTGTACTAGTTAAATAAATGTTCTTTTATATGTTGCTAAAACATCCAATGCAAAAAATTTAGAGAATATACTTGTTCTTGTAGTTCTGTTTAGTAGTAAGAAACTGTTGCAATAGAGTAGGCTCATATCATCAGGATAATTGTTGAAAGCTGTGAAGATTTTGAAAATTCTATGAAGGCTTTTCCCCATAAGCAGTTGCCTATTTTCCAACAGGATTCTGCTATGATGAAGCCCGCATTGCAGTACTTGGTTCTCAGATCTCTTGGTGCTCCTGCTGTCCTGTTATCTCTGGCAACACAAGGAGTCTTTCGCGGATTTAAGGATACAAAGACGCCTCTATATGCAACTGGTATAGTAATATTTCAGTTCTTAGATAGTAAACCAACCATATATACTTGGCAAATTGAATTCTAAAAAAATCTTCTATTTTACTCCCATCATGGGTGACATAGAGCTCATATGTGCAATTCCACCTTCAAGTAAGTTGATACCATAAAACTACTAAGCAAACTGGTTTCGGATGTTAAGTTATCTGGTATGTGAACATCTGGATTACACTGAGCTATGCCTATACTTGAGAGGAGTAAATTGAACCTTTTTCATTTCTCAAATAACTGTATGTTATGATGCTCTAACTCTAAGCATTGCTCTCAATATTTTTTAGCACATTCTTTTCAACCCATATTTCAAATACGTGGAATTTGAACTGAAGGGTCCAACATTGACTGCAATGTATTCACGACAACATTTGATAGTTGACAATATTTAGTCATTTACATGATTTATTATGCAATACTAATGGTTTGTGGCAATGTTTCTTGGAAGGATTTCTGTTTTTGCTTATGTGTCTAATGTTTTTATGACGACCAGTGGCTGGAGATGCAATCAATATAGTTTTGGATCCAATATTTATCTTTGTCTTCCAATATGGTGTTAGTGGTGCCGCCATTGCTCATGTTATATCACAGTATGTACATACCTTTTGCTTTTTCCCTGTTAAGATAGAAGGCAATACATCCAAAAGTTTATGATTCTTGTGCTCTATCTTTTGTGATAGTGTATGGTGGAACATTCTGCAGATATTTCATTGCATCCATACTCTTATGGAGGTTAAGGCTGCATGTTGATTTGTTGCCACCTAGCTTTAAACATCTGCAGTTTGGCCGGTTTCTTAAAAATGGTAATTTATTTCTAATACACTTGACTCCAACTAAGATATGATACTCTTTTCCACTATAGAAGATTGTAACATATGCCTTGTTACTATACTGATTACTGTACTGTGTACTGAAAATTTGCTCATCACGAGATTATTACAAGTGAATCATTTACCTGTCCATTTTTATAGTTGACATTGTCATTACAAATCTTTTTTCCTTATTTACATCTGAGCTATGAATTTATGGTATCTCTTCCACAATATTGTTACATCATTTAATCCATATTGAAGAAGGTCACAGTAGTTTGAGCTGTTTAAATCACACACTGATTGTAATATTGCATTAAGATATTATTTTTTTCACATTTCAGGTTTTCTGTTACTTGCACGAGTTATTGCCGCAACATTTTGTGTGACACTATCTGCGTCAATGGCTGCACGACAAGGTTCAACTCCAATGGCTGCATTCCAGATCTGCTTGCAAACCTGGTTGGCTTGCTCACTTCTTGCTGATGGATTGGCTTTTGCTGGACAGGTAAGGGAACTCTTTCTTTCCCTTGGCCGTTAACCTTCTTTATTGGAATTTATATGACAATTAAGCTCCAGTCAATATGATCGACAATGGGTTTTCTGGATGCATCTTATCTTTTAGTTTATTTCTTATAAATCTGGATCACATTTCAACAGGCCATACTTGCAAGTGCATTTGCTCGTAAGGACTATCCAAAGGCTACTGCCACAGCTTCTCGTATCTTGCAGGTATGTTATTTATCTTGATTTTCTATTTGACACTTCCACGACCTTAGGGGCACCTCTTATTTTGCAGCTGGCTTTGGTCCTGGGACTTATCCTAAGCATACTTCTTGGTATTGGTCTGCGCATAGGATCTAGATTATTTACATCTGATCAGGGTGTACTGCATCATATCTACATAGGAATACCGGTATGATTTCTATGCTAAATGCGAAGAATGGCAAGTCTCAGCCTTCATATCCTATTGTTAGGCTCACATATTTCTTTTATTCTGTCATATTATTGTGTTGGTGTAGTTTATAGCTTGAAATGAGTACTGCATTACTACCTCTTGTCATTGGTACATGAAGCTGGAGGCTATTTCAAAAGGCTCAAGAATACATGACTTTCTGTGTGTTTGTTGTCATTATTCCACCTTTGCCCCTAATTAACTACTCCTGCATGCTTCCTGAGACACATTAAGAGAGAAAATATGCATGCAAGCCTTTCAGAGAGAGGCTAGGAAAGAACAAGAGCAAATGACTAAACTAACCATTCCTTAGTTTCTGTTTCCTTGTCAAAACGACACGTAAAATCAACTGTACTTATCCATATTTGTTTTTCCTTGTGCAGTTTGTCTGTCTTACTCAACCAATCAATGCTTTGGCTTTTGTTTTTGATGGTATCAATTATGGAGCATCAGATTTTGGATATGCTGCCTATTCAATGGCAAGTTGACAAACGTCTGTTCTTCTAGTTGTCTTGTACTTTTAAACTTTTTCTCTTATGAATTTTATTGAATCCTGTATCATCAGGTCCTTGTTGCTATTGTCAGTATCATTTGCATCCTCACTCTTGAAAGTTATAGTGGGTTTATTGGAATCTGGATAGCTTTGGTGATCTACATGAGCCTCCGGATGTTTGCTGGATTTTGGAGGTAAAATTATTCAACAATTCCAACATTTTATTTGGTCATGAATGTTTCAAACCTTATGCAGCTTAACACAAAAACTGAAACCCGTCACACCTATTCTTATGCCAGCCAAAATACAACTTTGTCGCATTACAGTGAAAAACTCACTGAAGCTTGATCTGGAGTTACTCCAAACGTGTCTCAAGTTAAGAAACTGACTATCTATAAGCTAGACAAAGTTAGAAATTGAACATCAGTGGCCATTTTCCAGTTGATCCCTGAGCTCGGGATTTTCTAGCCGTGCTCCAAGGGTGCACATAAGGCCCCTTTTTAAAATTAAAATAGCCTCAGACAGAAACATTTTGTTCTGACACAAGATTTTGATCTCTATGGAGAGTAGTAAGTGCCGGAATCTATTATGAATAATGGTGCAATATGCCACAACATTGAATAACTAGTGGTCTGCATTCCCATCATTGGTACTTGGTACTGGTAGGCTGGTCAAGCTGGTCGCTGGCCAGTGCATGTGTGTGTGGGCATGGGCACTGACAAATGAATGGAGAGTATGGGTCACATCCTGCCATCTTGGACATGAAAAAAAAAAACACCACTCGCGATCTTCGTGAGAGAACCACATCCGTCTTTTGGGAAGGGATGACACCATTTAGTTTAGTTTGGTGTCACATGTGTGATCTTTGTTTTGTTTTTCCTTTCCCCAAACATTGTGCTCGAGCCAGCTCAGTGTTACACCAGCTGTTTGTTTTAGTACGCATATATTAACAATGGCTTACCGCTCTTTGTTCTGTTCTTCCAGGATAGGGACGGCACAAGGGCCATGGGCTTATCTTCGCGGCTGAACATAAGTGCAAAGCTATTAATCTGACTTAACCAACACGATGAGCACACGATTTATTGGTCACGAAAGTGGCATTCCTGTGATCTTGTACATATGCCATACGGACTCAATTCGTCAAACTTCATTCTGTGAGTTTGGCGGGTTTGTAGGCACTCACGCTGTTAAACAATCTGTTGTACTAGCCTAGTGTAGTTGGAAGTTGTGACAGATGGAAAATCATGTTACGGTTGGCTACTATGCATAGCAGAGTTGAATACGTGCCCACCAGGGAGCTTGTCAAAGTTTAGCACAATGTTGTACCAAGGCGTGTGAACTGTGCTGACATGCCAAATATGCAATTAATAGTCCAGATTTAAGGACAAACTATGCTACAACATGCTGTAGCTATTTTCTGTTCCGCATTCATACGAGCAGATACAACAAGTAAAGTACCTTCCAGTCTTATAAAGTTATTAGTGATTCAAGTGATGTTTAGATAAAATAAGGAGTCTAACAAAAGAAGACATTGCCTCTCACTTATTAGGATGGAGGGAGTAATTCAGTTATTTCTTTCCTTAGGGGATTATGACTATGTGATTAGTTTGTAATAAAGAAAAAAAGCATGCTATAAACAAAAATAGAGGATTAATAACAGATAACATATGCCAACAGAATGTTATCTGTTATTAATCGTCCATGTAACATTCTGGTGATGTATACACTCATATGCCAGCAGAATGTTATCTGGACGATTAGCATATGAGTGTATACATACAATGAAGAAGAAAAAAAGGAGCAAGGGAGCTTGTGCTATCAAGCTAGATATGCACAAGGCTTATGACAGGGTGGAGTGGATTTTTTTGGAAAAGATTATGTCCAAATTGGGGTTTGATCACTGTATTCGATTAATTATGGCATGTGTTTCCTCTATAGAGTCCAATTCAATAATTGTGAGACAGAAATGTTCACACCAACCAGAGGTATACAACAAGGTGAACCTCTATCACCCTATCTCTTTCAGTTGGTTGCTGAAGGCCTGTCGTGCATGATCAGCAAAGAGGAGAATTGGAGGGGGGTTAAAGTGTAAAGAGGGGTGAAAGGTCCTAATATGGCTAGAGGGGGGGTGAATAGCCTATTTAAAAAATCTACAAAGCACTAGAGCAAAGGATTAATATAACAAACGACGTAAAGCAATTTTGCTCTAGCTGTACAAGAGTTGCAAGCCACCTATCCAATAATTCTAATTGCTATGATCTCTAGGCACAAGCAAGAGCTATGTCACTACTCTTTACAACTAGTTACAACTAGCTAAAACTAGGAAATACTAGTTACAACTAATTTGCAAGAAGGTAAAGAGATGAGAGATAATTATACCGATGTGTAGAGGATGAATCAATCACAATGTATATCAATATATTCACCGGGAGAATATCAATCACAATATTGACACCAATATTTTTCTCCCGAGGTTCACGTGCTTGCCGGCACGCTAGTCCCCGTTGTGTCGACCAACACTTGGTGGTTCGGCGGCTAATAGGTGTTTCACAAACCTAGCCCAACAAATGGGCGCTACAAGAACCTACCCACAAGTGAGGTAGCTCAATGACACGAGCAATTCACTAAAGTGGCTTTTGGCACTCCGCCGGGGAATAAGCCCAAGAACCTCTCACAAATATCACCTTGATTGGGAGCGGACACAATCACCAAATCCCCTCACCAATCAACAAATCCACAACCGTCTAGGTGACGGCAATCACCAAGAGTAATAAGAAATCCACAATAACAACAATCACCTAGTGCCACAAGAATATGCAGTTTCAAATACACCTAGGGTTTCCCTCAATCCTCTCTTAGATGAGCACCAAGCTATGAGAGGAAGAGGAGAGGGAGAAGAAGCTCACGAGCTCACTAGATCAATCACGCAGGCCTCTCAAAAATCTCTCGTAGGATTAGCACTTGGGAGAGATGGGAGAGGATAGCTCGAGTTCTCTGTTCTCTGGAAAGAAAGAAGTGAAGCGTTCTGTTCTGTGTTCGCGAAAGAGAGAGAGAGAGAGAGGAAGTGGAGCGCTCGGCCTAAATTACTTGGCCAGCCAGCTCTCCCAACGGGCAACTACAGTACCAATTTCCACAACGGGCAGCAACACAGGCATTGAGTGGCTCTCTGTATTTTCTCAGCACTGGGCCCCATCAAATAAATGACCGAATGGCAAAGAGCTGCAATCTTCTGCAGTCCATGCGCATGCACGCATGCCACTCTCCATTTTAAATGGGACGAGCTGCACACAAAGTAATTAAGTACCTCCTTGTACTTAAATGGACCACTCTATGAATAGCAAAGGTCAATGGCTGCCTCCTTTTCTCAAAGCGTGTTCACATTTGCATGCATGCAAATCACCTTTCTCTTTCTCTCTCATTTATTATGGCAAGAGTTCCACCACATGCAACGTATGCAAACAAGGTCACTGCCTTTTCCTTCTCACGCATGAGACAGACAGCACACAACAGCTGTAAATATTTTCAACTGGTTCCAACTAGCTGCAACTGCTTTCAGCTCTCTTTCTCCTGCTTGCTGTTGGGCTGCACACTGGATTTGACTGGTTGCGACTGCCTCCGGTTACTTGCAACCACGCTTATTTGCTTGCTGTTGAGCTGTGCACTGATTTTAACTGGTTGCAACTGGTCGCAACTGCTTCCAGCTTCTTGCAAAAATATTCACCCGCTTGCTGTTTGAACTGTCTACTAGTTTTAACTGATTGCAACTGCTTCCAACTTGTTTCAGCTACTTACAAAAAACTTTTCAGCAGCTTGCAGTTCCTTTACGTCTGGACAACAGTTCTTCTTTGAATTTTCAGCATCTTTTCAAGTAGCTAATTTTACCAAAATATTTCAAAATAAATTGGACATTTAAATTAGTTTTTCACAAATATTTTTATAGGCTTTCTCATGCACCTCACCACGTCACTAAGCGCTAGGTAAATGCAAATGAGAAACATAATCAGTGGCACTAGATAACCATTGCAATTAAAGATTTCCCCTCTTTATAGTACGGTTATCTATCCTAAATCCACTCACACCCACTAGGTGTCTTGAGTGGCAAAACAAAATGGTCCTATTAAAAATACCTTTGCCTTGAGCCCATTTTGTTTTTCTCTTTCTTCTTTTTAAAGTTGGAGCACTTGAATATCATCTTTTGGCCACCTCCATCACCATGACCATCATCTAGCTCCATCACTTGGTGTGTACCAACCTATCTTTATATTTCACTCATGACAAAGGTTAGTACACATAGGTTTCATCAATTATCCAAAACCTAACTAGGGCTTTCAATCTCCCCTTTTTGGTAATTGATGACAACCTTTTCACAAAGATATTCAATAAAAACTTTTTAGATTCATGTTGCTTGCCCAAGCATTTTACCATGTGTAAAGTATATGGACAAGTTTCATAAACCCGAATTGGTAGCATTGGCTCCCCCTACATATGTGCTAAGAGTTTGGATTTGAAAGCTTGCACATATGCTTAGATAGGAAACATAGGAGACAATGGCTACCAAATGATGCTAAGGTGTAAATAATGGACCTTTGAAGCGTGATACCAATTGAAGTTGCCATTTGAACACCATCCTTAGCACCATGGTTAGTTAGATGTCTCTTGCAAACATAAACACTAGATACCTCGTGAGATCAATATTATAAACAAGGCTCTAGTACCACTTGAAAAACATAAAATATCAAGGTACATCTAACTATCATCCTATGCATGCTAGTTTTTCATTTCATCAATCAATTTTACAACTAGCATACATCACACAAGCATGTATTAAAAAAATGTGCTATGCAAGCAAGCATATGTAATGCACATCCAAATGCAACATACAAGTTTATGAGCTTGCTCCCCCTACTTGTGTGCTTCAAAATAATTTGATCCCCCTCTTTTTTTTATCAAAACCTATCTTTGTGAATTACTTCTCCCCTTTTGTCATCGATGACCACAAAAGGTGAGCTCAAATTTTAGATAGCTTGTATGTGAAACCATGTTATGTGAGAATCATTTTCCCAAATTTGGTTCAATCTAGATTACTTGCCTAAGATATTTAACTCGGTTTGATCCAATGACAGGCTTTTTCACACCTCATTTCAAGGGTTATCTTGACAATGTTGAGTTAAACACTTATATCTCATTTTCTAGATCAAACACTAGGATTGCAAGCCCACAAACATGTCATATGCTACCACTAGATCATTTCAAACATAGAAGCAATAGTGGTACCAAACAAGCATCAAATTCATTTTATTTTCATAAATGAGCCTAGGATATGCGAGGAATGACTAGATGCACTAAACAAGTCCTTAGCAAAGGATGGATGACATGTCAAACAATTTTAACTTGCTTTGCTCGAAGGTGAGGCATGTCATATTGGGGGGTGCATCAACACATATTTGAGAAGTCAAGTATGTTCAATTCATTCCTTAGCTTGCAAAACCTCTTCTCATCAAGTCGTTTGGTGAATATATCGGCAAGTTGATCTTCAGTGCCCACACTCTGAAAGCCCTAGTTTGGTTTTGGATAATTGATGAAACCCTAGTACTAACCTCTATACTAAGTGTGTGTAGACTTAATGAGGTTGGTACATGCCAAGTGATGGAGCAAGTGATGATCATGGTGATGATGATGATGACCACAAGATGATCAAGTGCTCAACTTGGAAAAGAAGAAAGAGAAAAACAAAACCCTATGGAGATCAAGGCAAAGGTATTGCTTAGGGTTTTGGTTTTAGTGATCAAGACACCATAGAGGGTGTGATCACATTTAGGATAGATAGCCGTACTATAAAGAGGGGAATTCTTTGGCTAAGCGGTTATCAAGTGCCACTAGGTGTCATTGTTCGGCGGGATTCGGTGCTTTTCGAGAAAATGAAGTGCATATTTTCTATGCGCTGGTGGGAATTTTGGAGAAGTCGCGGGAGTGTTTCTCGCTGAGAAAACACTCACCGGACGCTGGCTTCTGGAGCACCGGACGCTGCGTCTAAGCGTCCGGTGCAGACAGTGCCTGGCCCAGCTAGGGTAAGGCACCGGACGACAGGCACCGGACGTAGGCCTGTGCGTCCGGTGGTTAGCGTCCAGTGTGTGGGCGTTTTGCGACCCTCTCTGCGCATGGGTCCGGTGAGCACCGGACGCTTCCGGTGCTTAGCGTCCGGTGACCCGCAGGTTTGCGGAACTCTCTACGCATGAGTCCGGTGTGCACCGGACGCGTCCGGTGCTAACTTGCTCAGCGTCCGGTGCTCTGCAGGTTACTGTTAGATTCTGACACGCGGCTGACGTTGGAGCACCGGACGCAGGTGTTGAGCGTCCGGTGCCCCTTTAAGAGCGTCCGGTGACCCCGCAGTTTGCCCAGTGAAAAGAGCCAACGGCTCTATTTGCTTGAGGGGCTTATATATACGTGTTTGGCCGGCTTGGGGCTTACCCTCTTAGCATTCTAACATACTTGACATCCTTGTGAGCCTAAGCAAACACCTCCCACTCATCTCCTTCATAGATTATACATCTTTGTGAGATTGGGAGTGATTCCAAGTGCATTTGGTTGAGTGATTGCATCTAGTGGTACTTGGGGATCGTTCTAGCTGCGGTTTTCTTGTTACTCTTGGTGGTTGCTGCCACCTAGACGGCTTGGAGCAGCGGAGGAGCATTGGCACGAGTTGGTGATTGTTCGTGGCCATCTCTCGGTGATTGTGAGAGATTTGTGCCTACCTCGGGGGAGAGCCAAAGGCAACATTAGTGGATTGCTCGTGTCATTGAGCTACCTCACTTGTGGGTAGGTTCTTGTGGTGTCCTAGTGAGGACGAGGTTCGTGCTACACCTCTTAGCCACCGAACCACCAAGTGTTGGTCGACACAACGGGGACGTAGCGTGCCGGCAAGCACGTGAACCTCGGAAGAAAAATTGTTTGTCTCCATTGTGCTTATTCATTGGATTTCTCCCGGTGATTGGACTTCATATTATTGATTGGTTCATCCCCTCTACACGGCGGTATAAAGATCAAACCATCTCTCTTATATTCCCGCAAACTAGAGTAGCTTACTTACTTGTATAGAAACTTTAGATAGCTCTCTAGTGTAAGTAGTAACATAGCTCTTGTATGCCTAGTGATCTTAACAACTAGAATTGTTGGATAGGTGGCTTGCAAACACCCCTTTAGAGCTAGAGCAAAAAGCTTCGCTTTGTTATTTACTAACCTCTTGCTCTAGTGTTTTTGTAGAATTTTTAAATAGGCTATTCACCCCCCCTCTAGCCATATTAGGACCTTTCACACTCTCAATACAAATGTCCCCTTTTTGTTGATGATCTCTTATGAAATGATGACGAACATCTATATGCTTTGTTCTTGAATGTTGAACTGGGTTGTTGGTGAGCTTTACTGCACTCTCATTGTCACATAGCAATGGCACTTGTTTGAACTTGATTCCAAAATCATTCAAAGTAGCCTTCATCCAAAGTAATTGAGCACAACAACTACCAGCTGAAATATACTCTGCTTCGGCGGTTGAAAGTGCTACACTATTTTGCTTCTTTGATGACCAAGACACAAGTGATCTTCCCAATAATTGACATGTGCCCGATGTGCTCTTTCTCTCAACTTTACATCCCGCATAGTCAGAGTCAGAATAACCAATTAACTCAAAATTTGCTCCTTTGGGATACCACAATCCAACATTTTGTGTATGCTTTAAGTACCTCAATATTCTTTTTGTTGCCTTCAAATGACTTTCTCTTGGTGAGGCTTGAAATCTAGCACACATGCATACACTAAACATCACATCCGGCCTTGATGCAGTCACATAGAGTAGGCTTCCAATCATAGACCGATATAACTTTTGATCCACCATGTTGCCACTAGCATCACTATCCAAGTTTCTATTTGTCCCCATAGGTGTACTATTAGCTTTAGCATCATCCATGCCAAACTTTTTGAGCATATCTTTGATGTACTTGCCTTGACTCACAAATGTACCATTCTTCATTTGCTTAATTTGAAGACCAAGAAAGTAACTAAGCTCTCCAATCATGGACATCTCAAACTCATTTGCCATCATATTTCCAAATTCTTTACAAAATTCTTGATTGGTTGAGCCAAATATAATGTCATCAACATAGATTTGCAACACAAATAAGTCCTTGCCTATCTTTTTAGTGAAGAAAGTGGTGTCAACCTTACCCATAATAAACCCTTTAGAGAGTAAGAAATCCCTTAACCTCTCATACCATGCTCTAGGTGCTTGTTTCAAACCATACAATGCTTTCTTCAACTTGTAAACATGGTTGGGCTTCTTGTCATTTTCAAAACCGGGAGGTTGCTCAACATAAACCAACTCATTTATGTACCCATTCAAGAATGCACTCTTCACATCCATTTGATATAACTTTATGTTGTGGGCACAAGCATAGGCTAACAAGATCCTAATAGCTTCCAATCTAGCAACCGGGGCATATGTTTCACCAAAGTTAAGACCTTCAATTTGTGTGTATCCTTGTGCTACCAATCTTGCTTTGTTCCTTATTACTATCCCATCTTGATCTTGTTTGTTTCGAAAGACCCATTTAGTTCCAATCACATTATGATCCTTAGGCCTCTCTACTAACTCCCATACTTGATTTCTAGTAAAATTGTTTAGCTCTTCATGCATAGCATTTACCCAATCAACATCTATCAAAGCTTCTTCTATCTTCTTTGGTTCAATGGATGATACAAATGAGAAATGTTCACAAAATGATGCCAATCTTGATCTAGTTTGCACACCTCTTGATATATCACCAATGATATGATCCAATGGATGATCTCTTGCAATATTGGTTGGTTGGAGTATTTGAACTTGATTGCTTGTACTTGGTTGGTCATTTTGTTGAGATGATGAACTAGCCACTTGTTGATCTTTCACTTGAGCACCACTTGTACTAGCTTGAGATATATCATGAGAACCACTAGCTTGCACATTTGAGTTAGAGAGCACTTGATTTTTGTCATCTTCAACATCAATCACCTCTCTAGGCCTTATATCACCAACATCCATGTTCTTCATAGCATTGACTAAATGAGTACCTTTCACATCATCTAGATTCTCATCTTCGTCTTGGGAACCATTTGTTTCATCAAATTCAACATCATAAACTTCCTCAAGAGTACCATTAGCCAAATTCCAAACTCTATAAACCTTACTAGTAGTAGAGTAACCAAGCAAGAAACATTCATCACATTTCTTCTCAAACTTGCTCAATCTAGTGCCTTTCTTCAATATATAGCATTTGCAACCAAAAACCCGAAAGTATGCAATATTGGGCTTTCTACCATTCAAGATCTCATATGGTGTCTTCTCCAACATTGGGTGACAATAGAGGCGGTTGCTATAATAGCAAGCCGTGTTGATTGCTTCGGCCCAAAATGAATGACTAACATTGTATTCACTAAGCATAGACCTTGCCATATCAATTAAAGTTCTATTCTTCCTCTCAACAAGGCCATTTGATTGTGGAGTATATTTAGCCGAGAATTGATGCTTAATTCCAAACTCATCACATAACTCATCAATTCTTGTATTCTTAAATTCACTATCATTGTCACTTCTCACTCTCTTGATGGTTGTTTCAAACTCATTGAGAACTCTCTTGACAAATGATTTGAAAGTTGCAAAACCATCACTCTTATCAACAAGAAAGAATACCCATGTATATCTTGTAAAATCATCCACTATCACAAAGCCATATTTATTTCCACCAATGCTAGTGTATGTTGTTGGCCCAAATAAATCCATGTGCAATAACTCAAATGCCTTAGATGTGCTCATGATGCTCTTCTTTGGATGTGTGTTACCAACTTGCTTTCCGGCTTGACATGCACTACATAGCTTATCTTTCTCAAATGTGACATCTTTCAAGCCTCTAACTAGATCATGCTTTATCAACTTGTTCAATTGTTTCATTTCAACATGACCAAGCCTTCTATGCCATAACCAACCCATGCTAGATTTAGTGAGCAAGCATGTTGATAATTGAGTTTCACTAGCATTGAAATCAACCAAGTATAGATTCTCATATCTAAATCCTTTGAATATCAAGTTAGAGCCATCTACACTTATGATCTCTACATCATCCACACCAAATATGCACTTGAAACCAAGATCACAAAGTTGAGCTACTGACAATAGATTGAAGTTCAAGCTCTCTACTAGTAGCACATTGGAAATGCTCAAATCATTGGATATTGCAATCTTACCAAGCCCTTTGACCTTGCCTTTGCCATTATCACCAAATGTTATACTATGAATTCCATCATTATCATTTGTGTTGATTGAATTGAACATTCTTGAATCACCGGTCATGTGTTGAGTGCACCCACTATCAAGAACCCAATGCCTTCCTCCGGCTTTATAATTCACCTACAAAAGAAAATTAATTCTTTTTAGGTACCCAAACTTTCTTGGGTCCTTGAAGGTTAGTGACTAAGTTCTTTGGTACCCAAATAGCTTTCTTCTTTGAGCCCACAATTGGTGCACCAATGAACTTAGCTTGCACCCCACTAACACTTTTGGTAAGCATATAACAAGAATCAAATTTAATTGAGGATACATTATTTGTTTTGTTCTTGTTCTTGCAATATTGCTCTATGTGCCCAACTTGCTTGCATGTAGTGCAAAACCGACCATTTCCCTTCACAAAGCTAGCTTTATGAGTAGCAAAGGCCGCCTTGCCTTTCTTGGGGGTATAGTCTAATCCCTCTTTGTTGAGAGAAAATCTTTGGCTACCCAAGCACTTTAGCAAGCGGGCTTCACCACCATAGGCATTGCCTAAGGCGCGAGTGAGCTCATTGACCTCCTTCTTGAGGGTCTCATTTTCATTAATTAATGTGGCATCACAAGTGAAACCATCACTAGTAGATGAGGTAGAAGTGGAAGTGCTGCAAGAAGAGTTAGTGGAGGCAATAATAATAGGCTCAAAGAAAGATTCATTAATTAAATCACAAGTAGAGCCCTTGTCACAAGTCACAATAACTTCCTCCTTCTTAGCTTGCTCGAGGAGTAAGGAGTGAGCCTTTTCAAGCTTATAGTGAGCATTGCCAAGCTCCTCATGGTCTTCCTTTAGACTCTCATGAGACGCTTGGAGCTCATCAAAGGATTGCTTAAGAGCTTTAAGCTCTTTCCACAACTCTTTGCACTCCTTTCTCTTCATCTCAAGACATGTGTGGGCATTCTCCAACATGTCAATGAGTTCCTCCTTTGACTCATCATCACTATCATCATCACTCCTACAATCATCACTTTCACAATCATCATCACTTTCATCATATTGTACCTTAGTGGGTTTAGCCATGAGGCATGTCGAAGGAGTGTTGAAGAGAGAAGTCTTGTTGTTGACGGCGATGCTTGCAAGTGCCTTCTTCTTGGATTTCTTATCATCATCATCATCACCAGAATCATCATTATCCGAAGAAGCATCACTATCCCAAGTCACTACATAGCCACCACCCTTCTTCTTCTTTTGGAATATCATTTTCTTCTCCTTCTTTTCTTTCTTTTCCTTCTTCTCATTCTCATCATTATCACTATTATATGGACAATTTGCTACAACATGATCTTTGCTCTTGCATTTGTAGCATCTTCTCACATATTCTTTGCTCTTATTTTGATCTCTTCTTTTTCTTGCACCATAGCCCTTCTTCTTCATAAATTTTCCAAACTTGCGCACAAAGAGAGCTAGTGCTTCATCATCAATGTCACTAGCTTCCTTATCTTCACTTGATTCTTCTTTCTTTGCTTTGCCCTTGCTCTTGGATGAACTAGCCTTGAATGCCACACTTTTCTTTTTCTTATCTTCATCCTTCTTCTCATCTTGGTTAACCCCTTCCCTTTCCACACGGTATGTCTCTTGTGTCATGACATCACCTAGTACTTGGTTAGGGGTAAGCTCTTTCAATCCTCCTCTTATAATAATTAATCTTAGTGTCTCAAATCTTGGAGGTAAGCACATCAAGAACCGATGAGATACATCATCATCACTTATCTTCTCACCCAAGGCCTTCAAATCATTCACAATTACTTGCAATCTATGGAACATCTCCGGAATGCTCTCATCATCCTTCATCTTGAAGCTTGTCAATTTATCTTTGAGAATATACAATTTGCACTCTTGACCGCCGATGTGCCCTCATATGTTTCCTCCAATCTCTTCCACACTTCACTTGCTCTATCACAATCTTTGATTTGCTCAAACACCTTTGAATCAATTGCATTATATATAGTGTTGAGAGCCATAGTGTTGCATTGCTTGTTTGCTTTATCTTGGTTGGTGAGATTGGTGGGATCAAGAATCACAAAATCATTCTCTGTCACATCCCACACTTGATCATTGATTGAACCCAAATACATCTTCATTTTTCTCTTCCAATAATCATAGCATGTACCATCAAAGAACGGTGGTTTGCCCCCCACATGGTTGAACCCAATTTGAGCCATCTTTTGACACCGAAGGTTGTTAAGCCTTGATTAAACGGTGACCACGGCTCTGATACCACTTGAAAGGTCCTAATATGGCTAGAGGGGGGTGAATAGCCTATTTAAAAAATCTACAAAGCACTAGAGCAAAGGATTAATATAACAAACGACGTAAAGCAATTTTGCTCTAGCTATACAAGAGTTGCAAGCCACCGATCTAATAATTCTAATTGCTATGATCTCTAGGCACAAGCAAGGGCTATGTCACTACTCTTTACAACTAGTTACAACTAGCTAAAACTAGGAAATACTAGTTACAACTAATTTGCAAGAAGGTAAAGAGATGAGAGATAATTATACCGATGTGTAGAGGATGAATCAATCACAATGTATATCAATATATTCACCGGGAGAATATCAATCACAATATTGACACCAATATTTTTCTCCCGAGGTTCACGTGCTTGCCGGCACGCTAGTCCCCGTTGTGTCGACCAACACTTGGTGGTTCGGCGGCTAATAGGTGTTTCACAAACCTAGCCCAACAAATGGGCGCTACAAGAACCTACCCACAAGTGAGGTAGCTCAATGACACGAGCAATTCACTAAAGTGGCTTTTGGCACTCCGCCGGGGAATAAGCCCAAGAACCCCTCACAAATATCATCTTGATTGGGGGCGGACACAATCACCAAATCCCCTCACCAATCAACAAATCCACAACCGTCTAGGTGACGGCAATCACCAAGAGTAATAAGAAATCCACAATAACAACAATCACCTAGTGCCACAAGAATATGCAGTTTCAAATGCACCTAGGGTCTCTCTCAATCCTCTCTCAGATGAGCACCAAGCTATGAGAGGAAGAGGAGAGGGAGAAGAAGCTCACGAGCTCACTAGATCAATCACGCAGGCCTCTCAAAAATCTCTCGTAGGATTAGCACTTGGGAGAGATGGGAGAGGAGAGCTCGAGTTCTCTGTTCTCTGGAAAGAAAGAAGTGAAGCGTTCTGTTCTGTGTTCGCGAAAGAGACAGAGAGAGAGGAAGTGGAGCGCTCGGCCTAAATTACTTGGCCAGCCAGCTCTCCCAACGGGCAACTACAGTACCAATTTCCACAACGGACAGCAACACAGGCATTGAGTGGCTCTCTGTATTTTCTCAGCACTGGGCCCCATCAAATAAATGACTGAGTGGCAAAGAGCTGCAATCTTTTGCAGTCCATGCGCATGCACGCATGTCACTCTCTATTTTAAATGGGACGAGCTGCACACAAAGTAATTAAGTACCTCCTTGTACTTGAATGGACCACTCTATGAATAGCAAAGGTCAATGGATGCCTCCTTTTCTCAAAGCGTGTTCACATTTGCATGCATGCAAATCACCTTTCTCTTTCTCTCTCTCATTTATTATGGCAAGAGCTCCACCACATGCAACGTATGCAAACAAGGTCACTGCCTTTTCCTTCTCACGCATGAGACAGACAGCGCACAACAGCTGTAAATATTTTCAACTAGTTCCAACTAGCTGCAACTGCTTTCAGCTCTCTTTTTTCTACTTGCTGTTGGGCTGCACACTGGATTTGACTGGTTGCGACTGCCTCCAGTTACTTGCAACCACACTCATTTGCTTGCTGTTGAGCTGTGCACTGATTTTAACTGGTTGCAACTGGTCACAACTGCTTCCAGCTTCTTGCAAAAATATTCACCCGCTTGCTGTTTAAACTGTCTACTAGTTTTAACTGATTGCAACTGCTTCCAACTTGTTTCAGCTACTTACAAAAAACTTTTCAGCAGCTTGCAGTTCCTTTACGTCTGGACAACAGTTCATCTTCTTTGAATTTTCAGCATCTTTTCAAGTAGCTAATTTTACCAAAATATTCCAAAATAAATTGGACATTTAAATTAGCTTTTCACAAATATTTTTATAGGCTTTCTCATGCACCTCACCACGTCACTAAGCGCTAGGTAAATGCAAATGAGAAACATAATCAGTGGCACTAGATAACCATTGCAATTAAATATTTCCCCTCTTTATAGTACGGTTATCTATCCTAAATCCACTCACACCCACTAGGTGTCTTGAGTGGCAAAATAAAATGGTCCTATTAAAAATACCTTTGCCTTGAGTCCATTTTGTGTTTCTCTTTCTTCTTTTCAAAGTTGGAGCACTTAATATCATCTTTTGGCCACCTCCATCACCATGACCATCATCTAGCTCCATCACTTGGTGTGTACCAATCTATCTTTATATTTCACTCATGACAAAGGTTAGTACACATAGGTTTCATCAATTATCCAAAACCAAACTATGGCTTTCAAGGGGCACTAGCAATCTCGCATCTACTATTTACGGATGACTCTCATATTAATGAAAGCGGATAAGGCAAATGCTAATTGTCTAGCAAATATTTTGGACAGATATTGTGCAAGTTTCGGACAAAAGATAAGTGAAGCAAATCAAGTATCTTTTTCAAGATACACAAATGTGGAAGTGAGGGCTGAAATTTGTGAAAGTTTGAATATTGTGACTGAGTCACTCACAAACAAATATCTGGGGCTACCAGCCATGGTGGGAGCTGATAGGAGCGATTGTTTCAGGCACCTAATTGACAGGGTGGTAGCTCGGGTCGCAGGTTGGAAGGAAAAAACTCTAAGTTTGGGAGGAAAGAAGACTCTTATTAAATCTATAGCTCAGGCCGTGCCGGTCTATGTGATGATGGTATTTAGAATTCCGACAAAAATATGCAAAGGAATCACAAGTGTCATCTCGCAATACTGGTGGGGAGATGAGGAAGATCGTAAGAGGATTCATTGGCAGGAATGGTGGAAAATGTGTGTGCCAAAGTGTAAGGGAGGGATGGGTTTTAGGGACCTCCAATGTTTCAATTTAGCAATGCTTGCAAAACAGGTTTGGAGACTTTTGAGTGACCCAGACTCACTTTGTGCTAGAGTTCTCAGAGCACGTTATTTCTCTGATGGCAAGTTACTTGATGCAAGATTGAAGAGTGGGAGTTCCTATACATGGCAAAGTATTTTTGCTGGCCTCCAATGTTTCAAGCAAGGCTATATCTGGCGAGTGGGAGATGGATCAAAGATTAAAATCTGGGAAGACAATTGGATACAAGGAAGTCATAATTTGAAAGTGCAGACGAGAAGGGGTAACAGACTGGTGACAACCGTGGATGAACTGATTAATCCCATTGATCATACTTGGGATGTGGATTTGCTAAAGTTGATATTTTAGCCAACCGATGTGTATCGAATTATGCAAATTCCAATCACACCAGGTAGGGAGGACGTTGTTGCCTGGCATTATAACGGAAGTGGTATTTTTCAGTGAAATCAGCATACCACTGTCAATGGGAGGAGAAGTTTGGAACCAGACTATCCAGAGTACAGCGGGGACTACATCAAGGAGTAAGTTGTGGAAAGACTATGGAGGTTGAAAATTCCATCAAAGATTAAAATCTTCGGTTGGAGGGCTCTCAAAGGCTTTCTGCTGTGTAAGATGATCCTAGCTAATCGGCATATTGGTGAATCAGGAGACTGCCCGGTATGTCAGCAGGGAGTTGAAGATGTCAAGCACCTTATCTTCACCTGTGACAGAATGAAAGCAGTCTGGAGATCGATGGGTCTAGGAGGAAAAATTCAGCAGCTTACTGACATTGATCGATCGGGTTCTTCGATTCTGGAAGAGATTATTATAAATGAAGATCAGATTCAGGCAATGCAAGTGGGACTGGCAGAACTGGTCCTGACGACATGATGGTATAACTGGTGGGAACGCCGACAATTTACTCATGAAGAGACCGTTCAGAATTTCTCAAGATCGGCCATGGCAATTGTCGCACTCACCAAAAACTATATGCTAGCTGAGAAGAAAACTGGCAGGTTGAGACAAGGCTGGAAGAAACCGCCGTCAGGGAAGGTTATGGTGAATGTTGATGCCGGGTTTGATGAAAATGGTGGATGTGGTAGCGTGGGATCGGTGATACGGGACAGTTCAGGGGGATTTCTAGCAGCCACTCATAGCTTCATCAGGCACTTAGTAGATACACCAATAGCAGAGGCTTATGCTCTTAAGGAAGGATTGATGTTAGCTCAAAGAATTGGATGCAACAAACTCATCATTCAATCAGATTGCATGAAAGTGGTGCAGATTATACATGAAGGGGGTTTTCAGCGAACTCTGCGGCTCTAGTTTATGATGAATGCAACATATTGTGGAGTGGTTTGCAGGAGATTTCAATTGAGCACTGCAACAGGGAAGCTAATCAGGTTGCTCATAGTTTAGCGCAGCGAGCTTGATCGCTTAGACAAAATTATATTTTGGAAGATGACCCCCCCTAGCTGCATCATAAATGTTTTGACAAACGATGTAACTATTTGGCATGAATAAAATCAGTCCCATGTTCAAAAAAACAAAAATAGAGGAACAATGGTTGGGTAACTTAGGGTTGGTACAATTTTTGAACCTTGGATCCCTTATATTATTACAAGACGGAAGGAGTAGTAAAGAATGCCTTCAACACTTGTCGAGTTAATCAATTTTCACTTTAACCAAACACATATATAAAATAAGTTTTGAACCTTGGATCCCTTATATTTTCATTTTTAGTGCATAATAAGTATCATTGGATGGATAATAGAATATATATTTTTTAATAATAAACATATTTTGAAACAAATAATGATATTATTTTTCATTAGATGGATAATAGAATATAGTTTCATAATAAACCTATTTAAAAATAAATATTGATATTATTTTCTATAAACCTAGTAAAACTTCCTTAAGTTTGACCTACTCAGAACAAACCTCGCAACTCCAACAGGTATGCTATCTATGTTATCTAGGCTATTTTTACATTTTTAAAGCACAAATTGAAGTCCAACAAGTTTACTATCCCTAAACTCTCGCTTGTTATATATAGCATGTCGTCGTCACAAGCTATCATATACAATGGCTGTTGTGAAACTATATACTTTGAGTGAGTTTTTTATTTTACGCAATAGCTAAATCTTGTAGTTTAGAATATAATTTTACCTAGTCTCTTGGAGATGCTATTAGGATGACATGTTTTTGAACGAAGAGAGTAGCATTTACCACACATTAGAATTTTGAAACTCACCAAAGAGATGTGCGTGGTCATTGATCTAGAAACCTACAATAGAATATATTTTCATAATAAACATATTTAAAAAACTTTGCCTTGTTGTAGAAACCTATATATATATATATATATATATATATATATATATATATATATATATATATATATATATATAAAACAGCGGAGTACTTTTTTTGTTTAAAAAAATGAGAGGAGTAATTAGAACGTGCAATGATACGGGTTTGAAAACAAAGTAAAAATTGCACGTGCGTCATCTCTATCCAGCACAATTTGTCCGATGTCCATTTCTCACTTGTTTTGATTTGGACCGTCTGATCTCGATCCAAGACACTAGAATGGATTACGTTTACGTGTCATGAGGTGACTCAGCAACAGAGAATCCTGAACCCGTCCCGTCGAACACCAGAGGAATCCGAGGGCAAAAATCGAAAAAGTCACTCCGGCACCGCCGCCCTGCCCGCCCCGGCGCGCCAGTCTCCCGCCGCCCTGCCCGCCCCCACCCACCCTCGAGCGGCGCGTCTCCCACCGTCGCTCGGTTTCCCACCGGCACAGCCCGGCTTTGCCTCCGCCACTCCGCTTCCCGCCGCGGCGCCGTCCGACGCCGCCGACTCCGTCTGCTCCCTTGCCTCCGCTCGTTCCCATCTTACGCCGCCGACTCCGTCTGCTCCCTTGCCTCCGCTCGTTCCCATCTTACGCCGCCGTAGCTACTGTGAGCAGGTACCCCAAGACCGAGTCTCCTGGCGAGTCTGTGAGCCGCGCCTATGATTTTTGCGTCGATGTTCTAATTTCTCCCCCAAATGATTCTAGGGATACAGAAGAGAGGGAGAGATCATCCTTTCCTTCCAGAAGAAGACGCGGTTGGCTGATTGATTAATTCCGTCCTTCCTTCCTTATTAGGAGCACCCGCAGTCGTGGTCCACCCATAGGAGGGAAGGACGCGCCGCCTCCACGGCCTGCTTCGTGGCCGCCCTCCGCCGCCGTTGCGCACGTTGAGCCGGAGGTCGGAGATCTGCCTCGTTGAGCCAGAGCCGGAGGTCCGAGGTCAGCCTCCCTCTCTCCGCTCTATGCATCGCCTCCTGCAGTGGTTGATTCGATTCCTTGTGCCACTGATAAACCCTAAATAAACCCAGCTAGTTTCCTTTGTATCCCCATTGTCGCAGGAGTTTTTTTTTTTTGGGTTTCGGAATGGTGCCCCAACTCCATCTGCCCATTGTTCTGTTAGATTATTCTTATTATGCACGCAGTGTCGATCCATCACCTATTGAAGTGCTAGTGCAATTTTTTTGGGTCCACTTATTATAAACAGTTAAACCCCAGGCAGCGCTGTGCACGCTTGATTTTACCTGCATGAAAGGTCATAAAGAAAACTATAAAAGCGAGACAAATCGGAGGTGGAGAAAGACAAACTATGGCCTTGAAACTCATGGATGCATGATAATGTCACGTTATTTAAGTTGCATGATAATGTCAAGTTACTTAATTGAACACGTCAAATTCCCTCAATTTAATACATTACTATAGCTGTGTGCAAAAAGTACAAACGTCCAGGTGCTAGGCAGAGCCTCATCGCCTGCCTAGCGCCTATGCATTTTGTTATAGTTATTGAGTATTTGCTGACTAGGGCATCTTGAGAAAATTGAGAGTTGGGCATGGATATGTTACAGATGATGCTAATATATGGCTTTCCCTGAGGGTTCCTTGTAAACCAATCAGGCATTGCCCCAACTTTCCTGGATTTTATTTGTCCGTTCTGCTGTAGCCCTGTATCCATTGTTGTCGCTGAGTACTTTTGCTGCGGTTTAGTTAGTTATGTCATTGCCAGTTGTCCTCGATCTTGAATCTGTTCTTACTCACACGTGATGTTGCACCATATTTTCCTTCACCTACTGCCTCGGATCCTTGTAAATTATTGGTTCCATTAAAGGCTCTTTGCATTGTGGCATTCATTTGGTAGTTGTCTATTTAGTTCAAATTTATATTGTACATTCTGGTTGAATACCCCATCCTAACTCTACAGGCCCTAAGGATTTTTATTTCCTTTTTTACTTGTCTGATTCTATGTTTGCCCCTGTTGCTGCTTCCTAAACCTGCAATATTCCTTTCAGGCTTTCAGTGACACTTTCAATATATCCTGCTGTAGACCACAACGGCCACACAGATGATTGATGATGAGGCCAACTTCGACAATATGCTTGATGCTGCAGAAGAAGTTCAGGCTACTGCAAAGTTCCGTCCCAAGCAACGTCCCAAACCCCAAAAAACAGCTCTGTCTTCCAGATCTGCAGCGCCTAATCCTACTGAAGAAACTGGGGATGGGAAAGTAGGAGCCTTAAATCAAGTCAATTCTTCTAAAGAGCTCACCAGCCAAGAAAGGACATCCTTGATGTGCCCTGGTAGCGAGTCAGTTGATACTGTTGCTGGTTCTCAAGGTACTCTCGGCACACCGTCGGGAGATGCGTTGACAGTTCCCTTGGGTCCTCTGGCTGGTGCTTCTGCTGCAGATAAGATTTCTCAAGATGGTGAGCACAATGATGATCCGTCTAAGTTAGCTATACACCAAGAAAGCTCAGTGGTATCAGATATCAATGTGTCACCTAACAGTTCATGTGGCAAGGCTATTGATGATATAGTTGAATTTGGAGACATGTGTGATGCACAAGTTGAAGAGGAAAGAGTTCCAAAGTTCCAGCCAAAGGTACAGACGAAGCTCCTTAAGGAAACAGCCAAATCTCGGAAGACTAACCAAAAGCTGGAAGCTTCCACTGTAGATGTGGTTACACAAAATGGAAAGGGCAATAATATTGAAACAAGATTCCGTGACGATCAGTTACAGGATCCTAAAAGTCATGAAAGTGTGCAGATCCCAGATTCTGAAGGACTATTGGCAACTGATAATTGTAAAAGTTGCAATTTAGCTAACCTCGTCCTTGAGGAGTCAGTTCAAGAGGAAACAATAGCTAAGTTTCATCCTAAATTGCAACCGGAGCCTGGGAAGGCTTCATCCAAGGTTGCTGTGACTAAAAATAATGTTGCTGCTGTTGCTCCAATGGAAGAAACCATCACCGGTCCAGCCGCTTGGTCACCACAGGTTACATCTAGGAGGTTTCATTAAATTATTTTATGGCATTTCATATAATAGCAAAAAAGTTCACTTAATCAACTGCTATTGATATTATAGGCTGTGCATGCTACTGTTGATGTAGACTATCACAACGAACTAATTAGTCCTCCTACCGATGGTACTCAATCAATGGTGGGCAAAGTCCCAGGTAACAGCTTTTACTGGTGGAACTTCTTTCTTTTGATGTACTGTGTATTCTATACTTTAAATGATTGCAGTGTTGGTGACCTTGTTGTTCTTTATATTTGACTATTTGAGGGCTAACTTTCATGGATGAAACATCTCACTAGAGTAAATGGAATTGAAGATACTTCTCTTAGATATGTGCTTATTGTTGCAATAATACTTGAGTATGAGCTTTGAGCTCTGTCATGCAGGCTTGTGTTTATGCACAGATGGTTAGGTCAATGATCACTAGTGCTATTTTTAAAGCCATAATTTGTATCTGTGTTGTTTTTAGACACTAAGTGTTTTTTTGAAACAGTTTTTTAAGGTTTAAACTAACTGTTTATTTAAATAATAGTTTCCTTCACTTGCTACCTGAATATTTAAGGATCAAGTTTATTTTACTCACTGATATTTCCATAAGTATGCATAGCCCCTTAACTATTTAACTAGATATCATAGTGGACCACTTATTAAACTCTCTTTTTTTTTCAAACATTTCATTAAGTTTAAGGAAAAAAGATATAACCAAGAGGGCATAAAGACCCTTGCTACCCACACATACAGTGATACAATCTACCATAGGATCGTCATACACATAGATGTATATGACTAGCTCACGCAGGAAAATGACTAAGAGTTCAAGGTGGGAGACTTTAGGAGTAGCTCGCATAGTCCCAGGCACCAGCTGAATGTCACAGAGGACTCTCCTCTCCTTTGCCACTTTCTGTAAGATCAGTGAGACACATGTGCTTCTTCTAACCAAGAATCAGATATGTGTTTTGATTTCTCAGGACATGACAAAAAAAAGTCCAAACCCAATGAGACCTAGGTTCTAGTAGGTCAGCACAGGTGGCCTACGTGGCATGGAGGGATTGTGTCGCTTAGTACCTACTCCCTCCGTCCCAAAAAGAGTGATGTTTTTTTACTTTCAGATATCGTGTTTGACTGTTCGTCTTATTCAAAAAAATTTTCTGTAAATTATAAAATGAATAAATAAATTAAAGTATACTTGATGATAAAATAAGTCATAGCAAAATAGATGATATTTAGACAAAAAGTTCGAATAAGACGGATGGTCAAACAAGATGTTTATAGAAGTAAAAAACGACACTCTTTTTAGGACAGAGGGAGTACATGTCTGTCTTGGGCAGCACTGGTTTAATCTGGTGCGGTTTGTTTGTTCTCCCTGTACCTCTATACATAATTCCTCATGTTGTAACACTATAATATCAATTGTGCTTAGCTACATCAAAATGTGATTATATTTATAAGGATCAATTTTCAGTTAATTTTGTTCTTCCTTCGTAGTTTGCTTAATCTAGCTAAGGAATCAAGAGGTAAAGTATCACAAGTTCCTTTACTATCAGTTGAAGCTTTTTCGAGTTGAGTGATATTATCTGCATAGCCCTTATCCATATTGGGATGTACAGAAATAATTTTGTTATCATGGTTAATAGTTCGCCTTTCATTGGGTAATATCCTCGGTACTGTATTCTCATAAAGAGCAAAAATATTCATTACAGCTGTACTCACTTTTAAATCTCAACCTACTGTAGGAAGAGAAAAGGGAAAATCAAAATCTGTATCTTTTTCTCTATCGGATGCTTCTGGGGTAGCTACTCCTACAGATACCAATTCTGAGATGGGTAACATCGGCAAATCCTGTAGTGACAAATTGACTGATGAAAATTTAAGTAACTCATCTCAGCAGATGACTGAAAAGGTCAGTATATTTCTGCTTAGAAGATGTAACGATCTATATTTACATGGCTACTACAAGGTTTCTCATTACTCTCTTTTTTCTTCTTTTAGCATTCTGTTACCGAGGATCAATATTCAAATGATCAGGACCACGAGGGGGAGCCACTAGATCATACTGTTGAACAGCAACCAAATTCGGATGTTGGAGAAATAGCATCATCTATGAAACTACGTTGCAGGAAAAAGTTGCAAAAAGTTGGGACACCTAATCACACTGTTGATGACTGTTTTGATGAAGACTGTGTTGAACCTTCATTAGCTGAAGAAGATAATGATAGTGGTGATGATTACACTACTGGTAATAAGCGTAAGGCTAGGAAAAAGTCAAGGGATGGTGTAGAAGAGTCACAACAGCAGAAAGTTCAAAAAAATAAAAGCAAGGTGTCTTCACGGGGCCGCAAAAGAACCTTGAAGGATGAATTGGCAGCGAAGCCTGAGAAGAAGAAGCTGACCCACAGAATTCGTCAGAGGACACCAAAAGGTTGGTGGCTAAAAAAAAAGAGCTTCTTTTTTGCATAATGTGAGTTTTGACTCTTGTATATTGGGTTTTTTTTTAGAGATTAAGACTTTACTGGAAAGTGAGGAGATAGATCCCATGAAGCTAAGTGCAGCACATCTCAGGTTGTTACAAGAAGCTAGAGAACGTGTTAATGTGAGTTTTGTGGCAATTTTTATTGTTATATTTGTTTTTTTTTGGCTAATTCTCATGATTTTCTTGACGTCTTCAGCCAAAAGAGATTCCATCTGGGCCATCCTCTAATTCAAGGTATACTTCTTTTTTCTTTTATTTCTCTATGTATGATATCATCCAACCAAAGTAGATTTAGCGCATTTGGGTGGGCATAAATGAACATATTGGACCAGTGTACCACTCCCTACTTTCCTTATTGTTTCAAAGGGGATATTTTGGTGTTTCATACTCCCTCCATTCCAAATTATAAGATGTTTTGGCTTTTCTAGATTCATAACTTTGGCTTTGCATCTAGATATAGTGAGTATAAGCTATTTCAAGATGACATTGATGTTGCTCTTGCTGGTTCCAGAGTCATTATTTGCATTCTTCAGTTTTTCGGACTGCATCAAAGCTTCTGTCACACTCTGCTAGTGCTATGTATTCCATTCCTGACATTTTATTTCATGTACACCTGTTGAATAGCCACGACCCTTCAAAAAGCAACTTCTGATTGTTTTGGCAGCATAAAAGCCTTTTTGTGCTATGTATTCCATTCCTGACATTTTATTTCGCACCTGGAAATGCAGCTTAAAAGCCATGATTTTTATAACTGGCTGATTGGTTTGTCTGAATTTAAGTTGAAGATTAAAATATCTAAAACATCCTTGATCAAAATTTAAAGGTTCAAATTGAGTACTATAGTTTCAATTTTTATTTGCGTTTATTCGATTCTTTCATTAATATTGTTATCTTATGCACAGAAGCTTTGGACTTGAAGATATGGATGATTTGGACTACAGAGATGAGGAAGCTAGGTTCTTTGACAATGATGGAACAGAGAACCATGTACAAAATACAACAAAATTGAACTACCAATCCTACATGAACAAACCAGCCCGAGGAAAATGGTCAAAATCAGATACTGACTTGTTTTACGAGGTTTATTTTTCATTAGAAATTAAGCGCTTGGAATGCTATATGTAATTTCATATGACCTTAGATCTTCTGCTAAGATGTTATTGTATTAATTTTGGACCAGGGTATTCGACAATTTGGTAGCGATTTTGCAATGATACAACAATTATTTCCTGATAAGACTCGCCATCAGGTGCGGCAAAAATTTAAATCTGAGGAGAAAAAAAATCCATTGCTAGTCCATGATGCTATATTTCATCGCTCAGGAGGTCAGATATCGCTTAATTAGTGGGGTCAACCTCCATTTTTTTTTTTCTAATCTTTCATCTAGCTTAGTGCTTGTCATTTACCAGTTTAACTTTTCTCTGCAGATAATTTGTATTTCAAAAAGGTAATTAAGCAGCTCAACATTGAAGATGTTGTGCTGCCAGAGATCAACAATGCACAAAAACAAGATGGCGCATCAAGTGAAAGAGGCCCTGGAAATGAGGTTTTTCTTGAACATACATACATTAGGTTAAGTTTATCTAATTAGATTTATAACTTACTTTCTTCGTTTCTAGAATGTACTGGATGATTTCAACGAGGAGGAAAATAGTTCAAATTGGTCGAATGAAGAGCACGGCGGACAGATGGATGATGTGCAAGAAGAGCATGATCTTGGAAATGGTGGTGATGATGATGATCTTGGGGATGTTTTTGATTGGTACTAGTTAATCATGGCTGGAATTAGGACTCATGATACTACAATTATGATTCTGCTAATGTCTTGAGGTATGAACATGGTTTGTGAACTTGTTTTAATCATAGTAATACAGTGCTGTTGCCAGGTTGAACTATACAAACTATTTCATTTTAGCTTGAGCATCTGTGGGATTTTAGTTTCTATAATTCTATGTTTGCGCTTTGGTTCCCTAGGTTGCTAGTACTCCCAACATTCCAAATTGTAAGTCGTTCTGGCTTTTCTAAGTAGATTGCTGTGGCTATGCACCTATGTATGTAGAAGAGCCAGAGCGACTTACAATTTGGAACAATATATTGTATATAGCTTATCTTTCATAGGAAAAACTATTTCCCAGCTTTTGTTGTTTGTGCCGATGAATTTCTCCCCTGTGGTTTCCATTATTGACATCCTTTGCTCTGTTTTCAATGAATGACAGATTCCACTTGATGTGTTTGTAGAATCGGTACCATGCTGTTTATTATCAATTTATATTTCATTGACAATTGCTAGGTACATTGGTGGCTGGTCATGTTATTTTGATTAGATCCTAGCGAGACTTTGTCATGGGTTCTAGTCATTATCATGTGTACATGGGTTGCCTCAGAAGTAAATGGATGCATAAATGGGCTCTGTGCAATCATTATACCCCCAAAGAGGAACACAATGTGCACACACTGCCGTCTAGCGGCCTAGGGCTGTCTTGCAATCCTTAATTTTTAAGCAGGTAGATTTTTACATGTTTGTCCTTTTCCTGGATCAGGTACCTGACTTACTGACTTTTGAGTTGCCACCTTCCAAGCTGATTGCTAACTAGAGGAAGTGACAGTCAGTTGTCCTTTTTATGTAGTGCTAATAGTCAGATGGAAGGGGACCCATTTTTACAGACGGAAATCTGTGTAATGGACAGCGTTCAATTGGATCAGCACATTCTTGGTGATTATGTCAGTACCATGGTTGGGACATACGTATGTGTTCTGGATGCTAAGTTTTGCAAGCCGATGGGAAGTGCGTGCAAGAGTAGTTGATATCATCTGACGCTGTCATGTTAGATACGTCATATTTCTTTTTGTACTTACTTTTTTTTATTACTTGCCACACAAATGTACTAGTGCCCACACAAATGTACTAGTGCTGATGGATGTGATACGTCATATTTCTCTTTAGCAACTTCGATTATTTTTTTAAAGAGATTTATAGCAACTTCGGTTTCCTTCTCCAGTTGTATACTGATGATGCTCTGTGACTTCGATATTGGTTTCTTTTGATAGGCAGTATCGGTTTCTGTAAAACCTTGTTAGGCATCAACACAGTGACTTCCCTACCTTTACATAACAGAACAAATCTGTAAATTGAGCTTTGGCACATGAATATAGCACCTGAATTTTGATTTCTGTTTTCTATTTATAGAAATAAGTGACAAAAACCAACCGATTTGGAAAAGTGACTTGCGACACTCTATTCCCATGAACATTAAAGAGATTGATTGACGCGTCGCCTAATATCACTATTAGATTCTTGAATAATAAATCTAAAAAAATACGAGTGTATTGCTATCAAGTTGAATTCAGGTGAACATTGTTCTAGTGTTCTACCCCCTACTCCCTCCTTCCCCAAATCCCGCGCCGTTCGATGTCAGCCACTCCCGCTGTTGCAGTTGCCGCTGCAGGACGTTCAGGACCAGCCGCTCGGTGACGGTGGTGATGCGCCGCGCCATGGGGCATCACAATTGGAGATGACTGGTGTCTGAGCTCGGAAATTGTAGGTGAGTGCTTCCAAAGTGTTTGTTGAAATGCCTCACAGCCAGCAGAAATGCTTGCTGGCGTTCTTTTTTTTTTTGTTTTCCTCTCTCTTTGATTTCTGGGGCTAGTTTCGTCTTAGAATAAACAACTACTGCTTCCGATTGGAGAATACTTCAATCCGGAAACTGGTTGAGTTGAGGCATATTATAGCTAGTAAAATGAAGCCGGTCTACAACTGACAGCGAGAACTGACGATTGCCTGTTAGAAATTAGGCAGTGCAGGTTTTCACTGTCTTAAGTATAGCTTCTAATTGTACAAGTGGATCAATCTAAGTTGAAGGCAACTAACTAATTACATCCTGTTCCAAATAAGTCCATTCTTCAAAATGGTGCTATTTCTAGAAATGTAGTATTCATATTTAAAATAACAAATGTACTCAGAGTTCTAGAGACACTGCGTCAATCCATAAGAATAGCAAATAGGACCCAAAAAAAGAAATAGTTTTAGGTTTCTTCAGACAAAGACGCAACAGCATATCGCGATGCTCAGCGTTTACAGGTTCCAGACAACATTCAGCTCAGCTTCTTAGATTGAAGCACTTACTGTAGTCATATATCTGTGCACATAAGATTTGATAGGGATAAGCAAAACCAACCATTTCAACAGTAGCCAGTAATAAATACCAATAATTCATCTAACGTGGTAGACTAGCTGACGATAAAAACTCTCGCTCCAAGCTAAAGAAGTTGTAGCTGCCCTGAGGTGCTACATTACCTCTGTCCTTTGGTTCAATTGAGGATTGCATGCGAGAAGCTACAACTCTTCTTGTCAGCAAAGGCTGAATGTTTTGCACGTTTCCTGTGTGAACATGAGATGAGTTCATGCTTTCTGCTAGTAAAAGCTGTAGTGTCATTTCTACTTGCTTCATTGCAGGCCTTTCATCATCTCTCAGCCCAAGCACATCTCTGCAAGGGATGCAACCTTTTCAATCTGCTCCACTGTGGCTTCCTCAAGAAATTCAGCAGCTGTTATCTCTGTAACTGACTTCGTCTTGATCTCTGAAAGGAAATAGTTGCACAAGTTGTGCTTCATGCCTGACTCATTCGTAAAAACTGTCTGTTTTCTCAGGAGAAGCTCTAGAAGTACCACACCGAAGCTGTAAACATCACTCTTCTCATTTAGCTTCCCAGTTTGGTAATATTCTGGATCCAAGTAACCAAAGGTGCCCTGCACATTGGTACTGACATGGGTTTGATCAATTGGGGCAGATCTTGAAGCGCCAAAATCGGAAACTTTAGCAGTATAGTTTCCATCTAGGAGTATGTTAGAGGACTTCACATCGCGGTGGAAGATTGATATCGAGGCAGCAGAGTGGAGATAGTACAGGGCTCCTGCAGCTTCTGTGGCAATCCTTAGACAATCATTCCACGGTAACGAGGATCCACTACATGAAGAATCAGCATGAAGTGTTTCAAACAAAGAACCATTTGGAATGAAATCGTATACTAGTAAAGGGACCTCACTTTCAAGACAACACCCAAAGAGTTTCACAATGTTTCTGTGATTTATCTGAGAGAGGATTGCAACCTCGTTGATGAAATCATTGATTTCACCATCCTTGATAAGCTTGGACTTCTTGATAGCCACCACATGTTGATCAGATAAGATGCCTTTGTATACTGTGCCATGCCCTCCATGACCAAGAATACGGGTGGTATCAAAGTTATCTGTTGCCTTTTCAAGCTCTTCTAAGGAGAAAATCTTTGTCTTCTCACTTGCATTTTCGTCTGATGATATTAGTTGCTCTAAGAGAAGGCCTTGGTTCTTTCGGAAATACTTCCTTCTTAGTTTCTTCTGGGAATTTCTTTTCCATCTTCTGATGAGCACTACTGCACTTAAGCCTAGAAGAAGAATGCCAAGACCAGAGCTCAGACCAATTATGATACCTACAAGAATAATGCCCCTTAGTTTGCATATATTAAGACCACATTGTCTGGTGCAGAATTGACAAATATGGCACTCACCTAACATGAAGTTTTTCTTTGATGCTGGTGTGCACTGATTTGCACCTATATCATAAATCGTGTTGCGAGGACACTCAGTGCAAGTGAAGTTTCCTATGGTATTATGACAAACTACACCTCTGCAGATGCCTGGCGACCGCTGACACTCGTCAATATCTGTAACCATATTCACATATAAGGTGACACAAAACTTGCAAAACGAATATGTAATTTTGTTACGAAACGACGCAAAAAGATTATGGCTATACATAATAGGTCAAAGGGGGAGGAGTGGGAGGGAGTACCATAACATCCATCTTGGATGTACGGATTTCCGTCAAAACCTGGTGAGCATTTGCATCTGTAGCCAACATATCCTTCTGAGGAGCTTATAACACTGAGGCAAGTGCTATGGTTACTCACACAAGCATATCCAGACGCATTCTGTTTTGCCAGTTGGCAGGTTAGATTAGCAACCGCCCATTTCACGGAGGCTGATTCCAAAGGATCCACAAATAGGCCAGGTTCATTAGAATATATCAGCACATCCAGTTCCGTAGTCAAATATTGCCAACTTAAGTTGAATTGCATGCTGACAAGGCCCTCGCTCACATCTATGTATGTCACATAAAGCTGGTCATTGTATTGAAGGACAGAATGTGCTGGGTCTGAGCAATTAAGTTGGAAAAGTCTCCTTGCAGAGCAACCTTCCTCTAGGCCAAAAGGAAATGGGACAACAATGTTCCCACACTGGTGAGAACAATTCTCCTTTACTGGTTTTGGATTATACCCTGTTTCAATGCAAAAATTAAGTCACTGAAGTGATCTATGTTAACATACATAAGAGTAGATAGTCATATCAGACGAATAAAAAAAAGAACTATGCAATTTTGTGAAGTTGAATTGAATAACTATAGAAAAAGCAAATTATTTTTTCAACGAACTGATTAATTTGACAGACAATAGAACAATTAAACAATTAGGGAAGGTGATCAAAATAAATCACTGGGCATTGCATATATGAAATCACCTTTATCATTCGTGCAGCCATCATAGATATAAGGATTTCCCTCGTATCCATTGTTGCACTGGCAGGCATAACCATGATCCAAGAACATCTGCGTCCTGCAACCACTGTGTTCACTAACACAAGCTGAGTTCCTCCTGTCTTCATGGTTGCTGGGGCATCTTGTGTTGTCAGTGATGCTCCACTCCATGGGAGTATTAACAGTTATATTGATTCTATCCCATAGGATGCTCAAACTAGAGACTTTTTCAGTCCTCCTAGCCCTTTTGTGAAGCACAAACTGAAATTCAAGGGCTTGAACAGGTATGTCAGCGAACATGAAGCAATTACCAGCCCCATTGGGATCCTGCGCATACACCATCTCTGCGACCGTTTTATTTGGGCAGTTAACCGTGCAGATGAGTTTGAAGGAACCTGTCTGCTGATCTTTCAAGAGCACGTCCAAGTCGCAGCCAACGATGAAAATCTCCAGGATCTCTATAATAGCAAAAGAATTCCCTGGAGACTCGAGCGACATGTTGTAGACATGAACACCAGGCCTGATGGGGATTATTGCTGGAGAAAAAGAGGCTCCAAAGCTGTTGTAGACGAAATTATCAATACTGCTAGAAACCTCTGTGGTACCATCGTGTAATAAGAGCTTTGGGGCCTGAGTGGTGCCGTTGCAGAAGAGCCTGAAGTCAGGACCCCGGAAGCAACGATCATCAGGTCCTATGCCAAATGGGTACTGAAAGCTCAGATTGCCGCAGCTTGTTTGGCAGCCAGCAAGCGTGTCAGCTGAGGGAAGACTGGTGTAATTGGAAGAAGTTGTATGGGCACCATGCCCCTGTAGAGATCTAGCCTCTAACCTTCTGATCATGGCCTTGTGGGTGATTAGATGGCTAAGAGACTCTGTTCTCCTTGCTACTTCTGAGGTCCCTGCTGCTGCCGTCCATAAGGATGCAAGTATGAGCAAAGCTAACAGAAGGCCTAAGAAACAGAAAATGAATCCGAGCAAAGCCCTAGATTAGCAAGCCAGTGACCGGACAGGAACGAGAGCCCCGTCCGCACCCGCCGGCGGCCACCCCGGCCCCGCCGGCCACCAACCATAACAACGCCGGTAGCCACCACCGGCGCCGCCGTCCAGTCTGCTCTCCGCTCCAGATGGATTCTGGATCCGGCTCGCGTAGCCCCTGGGCTGGAAGGACCTTCGCTGTTGGGGCTGCGAGGAATGCTGCCAGATCTGTCTACCCCGAGCTGCCGCCGCTCGCGGCCGCCGCTCACGCGTCCTTCGTGCTGCGTTCAACCTCCCTCGACCCGGATGCGACGCCGTTCTCCTCGCCTGGGGCAGGCTTCGGAGACCGCATCCACTTCACCGACTCCGAGGCTTCCTTTGGAGACTACGATGCGTCGCCCTTCCAAGGTATTGCTGCTACTCCTGCTCCCGTTTTGCGGCGGAGGCGGCGGCGGATCCGTCGCCACAGGCGCCTCCAGGGACCGCCCGCTGCACCAACGCCGCCACCTGCACCTGTCGCCCATCCCTCTGTGCTGGCTTCCCATCCGCCGCGGCTGTCGGCCCAGCCAGATGCGGATGGTTTCCATGAGGTGGCAAGTCGCCGGCGCTGGCGGCGAACGGCTGTGCAACGCCGCCCGGTGCCCGCGAATCTCGTGGGCAAATGCTTCAACTGCTTGTCGGAGAGCCATGTCAAGGCTGACTGCACCTCGCCGCCTCGCTGCTTCCACTGCCTAGGAGAGGGGCACCAGGAGCGCTCCTGCCTGGCGCTTGGTCGGGGCGCCTTCAAGCGGGGACGCTCCCCGACCGCGGACTTCGGGTGCCGGGGCAGAGGAGGCCATCGTCGTCGCTCTCGCGAATCAGCGGCGTCCACCATTTCAGGTCGTTCTGCCTCCACCGGCCGCTCGCCGTCGGTCCCGCGGGTCTGCGCCCCCCTTCTCCGGATCCGGCCCCCGCCGCTGCTGTCGCGCAAGGTGTTGCGGCAACCTTCTCCGGGAATGCGCGTTTGCCAGTCGACGCCGACGCACCGGCCCGGTCGTCGTGCGGGAACGAGGTGCCGCTGCCTTCGGCAGCGGGAACCGTTCCTAGCCTTGAGCCGGGTGCGGAGGCTGTCGCCGGCCCTTCCAGATCTGGGAGGGGCAGAGGCCGTCCACGCCTTCATGCGGCTGAGGAGCCGCCGGCTTCGCCGCGGACGCGTGCACGGTCACCCCTTCGGCAGCTCGTCGTGGTTCCCCGCACGCCGGCGCTTCAAGCTGCCGAGGATGCTCTGTCCATGGCCCTGCTAGCGCTGGTGCTGGGTACTAGACCGCCAGTGACTCCAGCCTTGCTTCTTCAACATTTGCACGACCATTATGGTGTCTCGCCGGATCGGGTCACGGTGCGGCGGACAAGGCCGGATGACTTCATTGTGCGGTTCACCAATCTGGATGACCTTCAGCGAGTCCTTGACAACCAGAGGCCGGAGGGGGCAGCATTTACCTTGCGTTGGCGGCGTTGGTCGCGGCTGATCCTGGGATCGGCTGGTGCGTTCCGCTACCGATGCCTGGTAGGGATGAAGGGCTTACCGTCGCACGCCCGTTCGACAGAGGTGGTCCAATGCATTCTTGGTTCTGCTGGAGCCAAGGCGGAAATTGCCAATCCAGATGCTGTGGCGGATCCCGATGATGAGCGCGAACTTTTCGTTGCTACCTGGTGTGCTCATCCTGACCTTATCCCGGACGAAATCATAATGGCCGTGCCGGAGCCGGAAGAGGTTCACGATGGGGGGTCTCCGCTGTACCTACGACCCCATGAGATTATCCACGATGAAGTACCAGCCTTGCGATACCTAGTACGGCTCCGAATCATCGAGTATCAAGACTGGCATACGCCGCCGCCATCGTCCGATGAAGAAATGGATTTTGGGGACGATGACTCTGACAGTGGCGACAGCAATTTCAACGGTTACTACCCTGGTTTCCGCGAGGGAGGCAGTGGCGGAGGTCGTCGTCGCCCGCGTACCACCAGATTCGGCCGCTCCGATGAGCCGAGACTTGGGCCGGGCTCCGGGCCTGCCTGTCGCCCACGTGACTCGAGGCTCTCCATCGTTGTGGGGAAGTGGGAGTGCCCGGTCGCCTCGTTCAGGGGCGCTCTTCACTTTCCCGGCAATACTGCCGAGGATGACGCTCACTTCCCACGGATCGCGGCTCAAGGGGGGCTGCAATTTGACTCTGTTTGCCCGCGTCAGTGCTCACCCTCTCCTGTCAAGACTAGGGCCTGGGACCCGATGCTCGTGGAGGCATGTTTGAGCACGCCGCAAAGGGCGTCCAGTGCCGGCGATGTGCAGGCGGAAAAAAATTCCATTGATGACTGGCCTGGTTGTGGCCACGACACTTTTCGTAGTGGACGCGGGCTGATACGGAAGGCCATAGACGACGACTTCGAGCTTCTTGCAGGTCGTCTGGCGCGCATCAGGTGCACGACGGGGCTGGACCTTGACCAGACGTTACGGTCTCACAGCAGCCAGGCGCAGGCCCAGGTGAAAGGTCCTAATATGGCTAGAGGGGGGGGTGAATAGCCTATTTAAAAATTCTACAAACTCACTAGAGCAAGAAGTTAGTAAATAACAAAGCGAAGCTTTTTGTTCTAGCTCTAAAGGGTGTTTGCAAGCCACCTACCCAACAATTCTAGTTGCTATGATCACTATGCACACAAGAACTAAGTCTCTACAAGTTACACTAGAGAACTAAGCTACACAAGGCAAAGTAAGCAACTAAACTAATTACACTAGTTTGCGGTAAGTAAAGGATAGGATGATCTTTATACCGCCGCGTAGAGGGGATGAACCAATCAATAATATGAAGTCCAATCACCGGGAGAAATTCAATGAACAATCACAATGGAGACACACAATTTTTCTCCCGAGGTTCACGTGCTTGCCGGCACGCTACGTCCCCGTTGTGTCGACCAACACTTGGTGGTTCGGTGGCTAAAAGGTGTTGCACGAACCTCGTCTTCACTAGGACACCACAAGAACCTACCCACAAGTGAGGTAACTCAATGACACGAGCAATCCACTAATGTTGCCTTTGGCACTCCGCCGAGGTAGGCACAAACCTCTCACAATCACCGGGAGATGGCCACGAACAATCACCAACTCGTGCCAATCCTCCTCCGCTGCTCCAAGCCGTCTAGGTGGCGGCAACCACCAAGAGTAACAAGAAAACCGCAGCTAGAACGATCCCCAAGTGCCACTAGATGCAATCACTCAAGCAAATGCACTTGGAATCACTCCCAATCTCACAAAGATGAGTAATCTATGAAGGAGATGAGTGGGAGGTGTTTGCTTAGGCTCACAAGGATGTCAAGTATGTTAGAATGCCAAGAGTGAGAGCCCTAAGCCAGCCAAACACGTATATATAGCCCCTCAAGCAAATAGAGCCGTTGGCTCTTTCACTGGGCGAAATACGGGGTCACCGGACGCTCTTAAAGGGGCACCGGACGCTCAACACCTGCGTCCGGTGCTCCAACGTCAGCCGCGTGTCAGAATCTAACTCCACCTCCTTCTCAAAGTGTGCCAACACCACAACGTGTGTACCAACGAGCGTGCACGTGTGTTAGCATTTTCACAATCATTTTCTTTGAAGGAGTTAAGTTAGCTCACTAGGTTCTAAATGCATGCACATGAACAATGACACCTAGTGGCACTTGATAACCGCTTAGCCAAAGAATTCCCCTCTTTATAGTACGGCTATCTATCCTAAATGTGATCACACCCTCTATGGTGTCTTGATCACCAAAACCAAAACCCTAAGCAATACCTTTGCCTTGATCTCCATAGGGTTTTGTTTTTCTCTTTCTTCTTTTCCAAGTTGAGCAATTGATCATCTTGTGGTCATCACCATCATCACCATGATCATTACTTGCTCCATCACTTGGCATGTACCAACCTCATTAAGTCTACACACACTTAGTATAGAGGTTAGTACTTAGGGTTTCATCAATTATCCAAAACCAAACTAGGGCTTTCACCAGGGCGCATCATGCCCCTTGGGTGAGGAGGTGGATTTGTGCATGTCTGGCCCTGAAGGGTCCTCTGGACCAAACTCTCCATTGCAGGGAGAGGCATCCCCTGGCCACCCCTCGTCTCCGGCCACCGAGGCGGCCGTCGAAGACGAAACTGTGATTCAGCCTGTTCAGGAGGCTCGGTTGGACGTGCAGGCTGATTCACTGAACAAAGTAGAAGATTTCATTGCCGCCTTCAAGAAGCCGTTGCAGCAGCCGATCCTGACGTCAACTCCAAAGGCGCATATCACTAGAATGGAGCAGACTCGTCTCAGATCAGACGCTGAGCTTGTGCCCAAGCGGAGTGCAAGACTAGCTGCCAAAAGCAAGAACCGGCTGCCAAAGCCTGAAGCACAAGCAAGGAAAGTATTGATGAAGAAGGCAGGAATACAAGTGCGCACGAAACTCGAAGGTGCGGCGAGCTTTGAGGAATTTCATGAAGCTTTCAAGTTGCCGCTGTCTCCATCCACCAGAGAGGCCATGGACGTGCTGCTGCATGGCGATTCGTTACGGCATTCGCGCCGGGCTCATGCGGCCTAAGCACGCAGGGATTGTCGTCGTCTAATTGAACCATGATAAATCACAAAATCTTTATTTGGAATGTCCGCGGTCTAAACTCGCGGGCACGTCGCGATGCAGTGCGTGAGTTTGTGACTCGGGAGCGAGTCTCCCTAATCTGTCTAGTGGAGACAAAACTCTCTGCGCTGCAGCCTTGTATCCTCTTTGATATAATGGGAAGATTGTTTGATTATGTGTTTCTGCCTTCTGAGGGAGCCTCTGGAGGCATCCTGGTGGCCTGGCGGCAGAGTGCCTGGGCAGCCTCGGCTCAGATCTGTCGTCGTTTCTCTGTGTCTGTCAACCTGAAGGCAGTGGACTCGTCCTCCTCTTCATGGACGCTTGCTGTTGTTTACGGGCCGGTGGACGATCAACTCAAGCGAGACTTTCTGGATGAGCTCAGATTGATACACGCGCAGAGCCTACAGGCGCTCCTGGTTTGTGGGGATTTCAATCTTATTTATCAAGCTGCGGATAAGAATAATGACCAGCTGAACCTTAGAGCTATGCGTTGCTTCAGGCGTGTAATTGATGACTTAGCACTGGAAGAGCTCTACCTGCACGGAAGGCTCTACACGTGGACCAATGAGCGCCGACACCCGACCATGGAACGCATTGACCGAGCTTTTGCAACTGTCCCATGGTCAGAACAATACACCACTCATCATCTAAGAACACTTTCAACGGACAGTTCCGATCACGCGCCGTTGCTGCTGCAGCTATGCATGGAGCCTTGGGCTCGACCGAGGTTCCGTTTTGAGCCCTTCTGGGTGCGCATGGAGGGCTTTCTGGAGACTGTCGCTCGGGCTTGGGATTGCCAAGTGCTCAACGTTGATGCTTGCCGACTGCTTGACATAAAGTTCAGACGAACAGCGAAGGCGCTGCAAAGTTGGAGCATGCGGAATGTGGGCAGCATCCGCTCGCAGCTTTTCATGACTAGGGAGATCATCGCCCAGCTAGACAAAGCACAAGAATCCAGAGCTCTAGCTTTGGACGAGTTGGCCTGGCGTCGGGAACTCAAGTGTCGCAGCCTAGGATTAGCTTCCCTGGCCCGCTCCATTGCCCGCCATCGGTCGCGCATTAGATATCTGGAAGATGGAGACGCTAACACAAAATTTTTCCATCTTCAGGCCTGTCATAGAAACAGAAAGAGCTTCATTCCGGAACTGATTCATGAAGGAGCTTGGGTTTCATCGGAGGAAGACAAGGAAGAGGCGGTTTACAGCCACTACAAAAGGATCTTGGGGACGCCCTATCAGCGTCAGCACTCGTTGCAACTCGAGGAGCTCTTGCCGACAATTGACCTGACAGGTATCGACGCTTGCTTCTCAGAGGACGAGATTTGGGCGGCAGTGAAGGACCTGCCTTCCGACCGTGCTCCTGGACCTGATGGGTTCAACGGTATCTTCTACAAAGTTGCCTAGGAGATAATCAAGCTAGACATTGTCAATGCTTTCAATGCTATTTGGTCCCTGGACGGTAGAAGTTTCTATCACCTCAACTGTGCACTCATGATCCTGATACGGAAGAAGGAGCAGCCAAATTCCTTAGGTGATTATAGGCCCATCAGCTTGATCCACAGTTTCAGTAAACTGTTCACCAAATGTCTAGCAAGGCGTCTCGCGCCGCGTTTACATGAGATTGTGTCACCTAGCCAATCTGCCTTCATAAAAGGAAGATCAATCCATGATAATTTCAGAGCGGTGCAGCTGAGTTCTAGATGGCTAAATGCTAAGAAGGTCGCTGCAGTATTGTTGAAGTTGGATATCGCGAAGGCTAGTATTGTTGAAGTTGGATATCGCGAAGGCTTTCGACTCAGTTTCCTGGCCATTCTTGTTAGAAGTACTCCAACACATTGGTTTCCCCAGAAGATGGATCGACTGGATCTCATTACTGCTGTCAACCTCTAGCACCAGGATCATCATGAATGGAAGGCCAGGAAATAGGATAACGCATGCAAGGGGTCTTAGGCAGGGGGACCCAATTTCACCAATGCTCTTTGTTATTGTGATGGAAAGCCTGAACTCTTTATTCAAGCTGATCGACGGGGAGCACTATCGCCTCTACCCGAGAGAGTGGCCTGCAACCGTAAGTCCTTGTATGCTGACGACGTCGTGCTACTCGTTGCGCCTCTACAGAGTGATCTTCAGTGTGTGCAGCAGGTGCTGCTCCTCTATGCTGGTGCATCTGGACTCATTACCAACTTTAACAAATGTGTTGTCTCCCCTATCTGCTGCTCTGAGGATCAGGTGGCAATAGTGCAGCAGGCGTTCCCATGCACACTCACTCGCTTCCCGTGCAAATATTTGGGTATTCCTTTGTCGCTCAGAAAGCTAAGAAGATGCGAAGAGCAAGCTCTAGTGGACAGAATTGCAGCGAGAATCCCGACTTGGAAGTCGGGTCTACTTAATCATGCAGGAAGGACTGTCCTTGTCAAGGTGACTCTATCGGCAATCCCTGTCCATATTAGTATTGCCTGCTGCCTGTCAAATTGGGCAATTGCACAGATTGACAAACGACGCAGGGCCTTCCTTTGGGCTGGGACTGAGTCGGTTGCTGCAGGGCGCTGCAAGGTGGCCTGGCCAATTGTTTGTAGGCCGACTCATCTTGGAGGCTTGGGTATTCTGGACCTCAGATTCTTTGGCTTTGCTTTACGACTGCGCTGGGAATGGCTGAGAAGGACCGACCCGGGGAGATGCTGGGCTGATCTTCCCTGCCGCGGAAGCAAGCCGGTGGAGGCGATGTCAGCTAGCAGCACTTCAGTGATTATTGGTGATGGTGCATCTGCGCTGCTATGGACAGATCGTTGGGCTCCCTTTGGCCCCTTATGCACTTTCGCTCCAGACCTTTTTGCTGCAGTCAGTCGGGCAGGAAAACGGAGATCTGTCAAAGACGGCCTCGCAATGAATTGTTGAGCAAGGGATATCAAGGGAGCGCTTACAGTACAGGTTATCTGTCAATTCCTCCGTGTCTGGCACAAGTTGCAGGATGTGGTGCTTCAACCGCTTCAGGCTGATCGATTTGTTTGGAAATGGTCTTCAGACGGAAAGTATTCTGCCTCCTCCGCTTATCGGGCCTTCTTCAATGGTTCAGCGGCTCTGCTTGGGGCAAGGGAGATTTGGCAAACCAAGGTACCGCCGAAGGTGAAATTCTTCTTCTGGCTGGTCCTGCATCAAAGGCTCTGGACAGCTGAACGGCGGAAAAGACACGACCTTCAGGATGATGACGATTGCGCTTTATGTGGGCAAGCTCCGGAATCTATTGAACATCTCTTCTTGGGCTGTGTTTTCACTAGGGAGTTGTGGTTCAAGCTTCTGGCGCCGGTTGGGTTACAAGTACTCGTGCCCTGGTCCGACGAGCGGATTGGTGATTGGTGGATGCAGCAAAGGGGTCGGTTCCACTACCAATCCAGGCCGATCTTCGACTGCCTTGTGATGTTGCTCTGTTGGTGCGTCTGGAAGGAAAGGAATAGGCGCACTTTTGACAACATTTTATCTTCGATCGTGGCGGTTGCTCGAGCTGCTGCTGCTGAGGCCGACGAGTGGGTTCAGGCAGGGTTCTCCTGCATCTCGCCATTTGCTAGCTCCTGGTCGCACTTCTAACCATTTTGTAATAAGTTAAACTTGGTTTGCCTTCCAGTAGCTAGGTCTGTCTTCTTCGAGCTTCTGCCTTGGTCTCTCGCCTATGGCCGAGCCTGTTGTACTTCAGCTGTTTTCCCTTACCTCTTAATGAAACACGAGCCGGTTGGTCTTGTTCGCGAAAAAAAAATGAGCAAAGCTAACATGGTGTTAGAGCAGCCCATCTCTCAATGTGGTGTGCTCATCTACCTGTTCAAGCGTGTATTTGGATGTAGTATAAACACATCACAGAGTCTTCGCTCTGGTCATGGTGGCCTCTATTTTGACCGAGCATAGACCAAAGACAACCACATGTGTCAATTTCAGGCTAGCAGCCAGGCACATTCCACACGGCAGCTGAGGAAAACACGGTTTTTTTAAATAATACTTTTTATCGGTTAATTGAAAATCTAGAAGCTGTTACACAAAAATCGCAAGTATAGCATCCTATCGGAGGAAACTTGTTGGCTACTCCCGTTCGCTTGTCTTAGAAGCCGTATTTTTTCTATCAGCTAACAGTGTTTTTCTCTCACGATAAATCATCGAATAGTATTTTCAGCCATGACTTTTTAGACACTCAGTGCAAGTGAAATTTCATATGGTATTATGAAAAACTACACCTCTGTAAATGCCTGGCGACCGCTGACACTCGTCAATATCTGTAGCCATATTCACATATAAGGTGACACAAAACTTGCAAAAAGAATATGTAATTTTGTTATGAAACGACGCAAAAAGATTATGGTTATACATAATAGGTCAAAGGGGGAGGAGTGGGAGGGAGTACCATAACATCCATCTTGGATGTACGGATTTCATTCAAAACCAGGTGAGCATTTGCATCTGTAACCAACATATCCTTCTGAGGAGCTCATAACACTGAGGCAAGTGCAATGGTTACTCACACAAGCATGTCCAGACGCTTGCCAGTTGGCAGGTTAGATTAGCAACCGCCCACTTTGCAGAGGCTGATTCCAAAGGATCCACAAAGGCCGGGTTCATTATAATATATCAGCATATCCAGTTCCGTAGTCAAATATTCCCAACTTCAGTTGAATTTCATGCTGACAAGTGACAAGGCCCTCGCTCACATCTATGTATGTCACATGAAGTTGGTCATTGTATTGAAGGACAGTATGTGCCAGGTCAGTTGAGCTGGAAAAGTCTCCTTGCAGAACAACCTACTTCTAGGCCAAAGGAAATGGGACAGTAATGTTCCCACACCGGTGAGAAAAATTCTCCTTTACTGGTTTTGGATTATAATTCCATGCAAAAATGAAGTCATTGAAGTGATCTACATTAACATACATAAGTGTAGATAATCGTATAAGACAAATTAAAAAGAACTAAGCAATTTTGTGATAGGTAAAAGAAAAATGAAAAAACTAGGGAAGGGGATTTGCATATATGAAATCACCTTCATCATTTGTGCAGCCATCATAGATATAAGGATTTCCCTGGTATCCATTGTTGCACTGACAGGCATAACCTTGATCCAAAAACATCTGGTTCCTGCAACCACTGTGTTCACTAACAGAAGCAGAGTTCCTCCTGTCTTCATTGTTGCTAGGGCATCTTGTGTGGTCTGTGATGCTCCACTCCATGGTGGCCGCAACAGTATGTTGATTCTATCCCATAGGATGCTCAAATTAGATATTTGTATACCCCTTTTGTGGCGTAGAAACTGAAATTCAAGAGCTTGAACACGTATGTCCGCGAATACTAAGCACCAACCACCTCCATCAGGATGCTGTGCATACACCATCTCTGCAATTGTTTTGTTGGGACAGTTAACCGCGCAGATGAGTTTGAAGGAAGCCGTGTGTTGATCTTTCAAGAACACTATCTGGCACTGCGCCGTAGTTGTGCCGTGTTGGCCCACCTGGCTTGTCTCGTTCGGCCCCTTTAAAAATATCTGTTGCTATACAACCTGTTTGTTTGGTTGAGAAGCTATGACTGAAAGTATTGTTTGCTGATTTGTTATAAGAGAAAAATACTCCTGATATTGCTGAATAACTGACAGATTTGATAGATAAAGTCAAGCGAACAGGCTTAGGGTGGAACCAGAGAAGTGGGTTGGACACAAGTGAGGCCAGCAAGCATGCCTTGTAATCCATTTGAGCCTATCATGGAATCAAAAGACACCTTAGAGCAAGTGTAATAAGAGGTTGTAAACTGGCTAAATATTGAGGTTGAGAAGAGAGGAGAAGTGGACCGTAAACTTACAGCCAACTTAGACAAAAAGAGAGACAAGTGGGCAGGAACGAATCTAGAGGGTTCATCGGGTCCGTCGACCCCAACGAATTTTGTGAAGACCTTAGTAATTATTATTTAAGCTTAATAAAATTTATGTTTTTGGCTAGATCCACCACTGCAAGTGGTTTATATATTGATAATGAAAGGCTAACTACTATATAGATGAGCTAAGAGAAGAAATCTTACTCCATCGGTGGCCGATTGTAATTATTAGCCTTGCTTTTATCTATGTATAATCCTCTTCCCCCTCTCCCAAGTAAGTTGATAACGGGAGTAGCTAAGGTGTCGTTCGTTGCTGGAGGTGACCTGCTGAAGCTTGCGTGGCATGGCTGTGGCGTTTTCGTCGTCGTATTGGTATGCCCTCGTGACCGGGCCGTGCCATGAACCATGCTCAGTGCGTAGCGTAACCACAAGTCCACAACCACGTGCTCGCTGATCACCGCGAGTTAGGAGGAGTATTTTATTGATTATTACTCCTACTAGTTGTTATTAAAAAGCCACGACCACCGTGTGCTAATCATCACGGCCACACCTGCATGGCCATTGCAGGAGTTGCTGGAGCTCCGTGAGCCTGACCCCACCTTCTGCAATTCTGAGCTGTTTGACTAAAAAGCTATAGCTGAAAACATTGTTCGTTAATTTATTATAAAAAATATTTCTAAATATCTAATAGGTTCGACTAATAATTTTAAATAATCTCTCTTCTTTTGTATCCATCCGGACCGGACGCGGTCCAGAGAGGATCGGAATTCGGAGCCCGTGGTCCGTGGACCAGAAAAGGTACTTGATGGTTCTTTTGATGCCGCGCGGACCGCGACCGTGGCAGGAAGGATGTAGGAGTACAGTAGTATCTTTCATTGCAACCTAGGTTTTGTTTAGATATGAAATTTTTTTGGATTTCGTTACTGTAGCACTTTCGTTTGTTTGTGATAAATATTATTCAATTATAGACTAACTAGGATCAAAATATTCGTCTCGCGATTTACAGCTAAACTGTGTAATTAGGTCACCCAAAAACCAAAAACTTTTTAAGATTCTCCGTCAAATCGAATCTTGCGGCACATGCATGAGGCACTAAATATAAACGAAAATAAAAACTAATTGCACAGTTTACCTGTAAATTGCGAGATGAATCTTTTAAGCTTAGTTACTCCATGATTCGACAATGTTTGTCAAATAAAAACGAAAGTGCTACAGTTCCGAAAACCAAAAAGTTTTCGGAACTAGGCCTTGTTTACTTCCACCCAAAACCCAAAATTTTCAAGATTTTCCGTCACATCGAATCTTTAGACGTATGCATGCAGTATCAAATATAGATAAAAATAAAAACTAATTGCACAGTTTGGTCGGAATTTATGAGACGAATCTTTTGAGCCTAGTTAGTCCATAGTTAGACAATAATTACCACAAACAAACGAAAGTGTTACAGTGTCGCAAAATTTTTCCCACAAGGAACTAAACACGGCCTAAACAAGGCCTGAACTAAACACAGCTTCCAGTACCAAGATGTCACCTGATGACGTGTCCTCCCAGGCCCATTGACAGACATGGAAAATAATAAACCCACACCAGCTACTCCTACTTGCCACAGTGATGCAATGCAAGCTCAAAAACGAGGCGGCGCTGCCACAGTGAACAAACAGTACTGTACGTAATTACGTACGACATCACACGACACACAGGAGGAAATAGTGTGTATAGTAGTAACAGACTAGTAACAGTAAACATGGAGAATTTCTGATGCTAATTTAATCCAGGAGTGGGGTGATCCAGATCCAATACAGATACAGGGGTACCAATTAATCCAGCACTTAAGGTAAGGTAATAATCCAACACAAGAATTACTCGACAAGGTCGCCTAAACAACACACGCCGCTAGCTAGCACACTCAAACTGTGGTGGTAATGGTAATAGCTACTACACACACGCACGCACTCTCCGACAATGGGTGTTACAAAACCCTACTAGGTAGGGGGGTTGGGTACAACACACTAAGGTCACACGGCTACAGCGAATGCAGTTGTTAGTCTCTCCTCCTGCCTGCCTCATCATACAGCAACAATTAGACCGCCCTAGTGCGAGATCTGCAGCAGTAGACACATCTTTCACAAGTCAGGAACAAATGAACCAATACATCCATCATCCTTCCCTCTTCCGGCGGGGACCTTGGCTCCCAGTCAGTGTGGCTAGCTCCAGCTGGGTTTCAGAGGGCTCATGATCCAGACGCAGTCATCTTCAGGTCCCCGGATGACGGCGTCCTGGACACCTCGGCCATCGGCTGCTGCGCAGAGGATGCCCAGCTCTGGTCCGCGCCGTAGGCTCCTGTTGAGGTCATCCCTCTCTGGGCCTGCTGCCCTTGCTCGCTGCTGTGGGTGTCCGTGCTCGAGATTGGGACAGCAGGAGGCGTCTGTGGGACGGTGGCAGGTGCCGCATCCACCCGTGGCTTCTTGTTCTTCTGCTCCATCTGGTAGCTTGGCAGGAAACTCCCAACCACAATCTGCCGAACATACTCTTGACTCAGTTACACTTTGAGCTTATATAGGCAACAGACAGACTATAGTTATCAGAAGGATAGATGGAACAACTATGGTCATAGACTGCACAAGGCATGCAGTTTTGGTAGTTCAGCTGTACAATTGAGCTTCATACTAATAGGCAGGCATTCAATCTTTAAAAGCGGGTGAACAAACGCATACCTGAACAGGACTTGCTGCCACCAGCAGGCCGGCAACTCCTCCACCGACAACACGACCGTCTGGGCTTGCAAGAGACACGCTCATCCCACCTGACCGACTTCGTGTTCCGTTGTTTTCAGTTGGCATAAAGGACCCAGACAAGGACAGCAACTCAAAGCGTCCCTACAACCAAAACAGGGCATCAGATAGATGGGGTTAAGTAGGACCACTCAAAATCCTTTGTCTGCATCCACACAGACATACATATGAAACCATGCGCCCAGTAAGAACTTTTGTGTGTCAATCCATGAAGGGAGTGAAAGCGTCATGCATGGCTAACCTCATAAGTTAGCGTGCCACCAGAGGAATCAGGCTGACGAAGTGTAACGTTCGATATAACGCCGTTTGCTGAGAGAATACAGATAGCTCGTGGTCCTTGTTGCGAAAATGATATAACCTTCATCGTCACATCCTGAACGAACAGAGAAAATACAGATCACTATTTCGCACACGGATACGGACCACTTCAGGAAAAGGAATAATAGTGTAGCTGTAACTGTAAGAGGAGCAATGCATGTACACACAGGAATTGAAAAGGCCAAAAGAAAGGCAGAATTCATTTCAATCTTTGACAAATTCAACAGGAATGCCAAATAAGATGTGTTCACCTATCCTTATCTAACTGAATGGATAGGAATACTGAAATAAGAGTATCATGACTTGCTTTGGCTAATCATACCAAAGCAAAGCATACAAAGCTGAGTGTGCAACCTTGGATCTCTGTGCTCAACACATTACTTATAAGTGATTATATGAAACAAAATGTGTGAACAGATATAAAATGATATAGCTGATCACATCAAAATTTGTAGAAAAGAACATGTTATAACTGAAGATGCAGAAAAATGATATTTCAGGTAAGAAAGATTATGAAGGTACATATACAGACTGTCTGGTCAGAACTCAGAAACAGTCTCAACCAGAAATCGCCAAATGAGTTCAAGTGTAAATGGCAGCTGTTCACATCATAGATAACATCTAGATCCATACCTCACCAGGAGCGACGGTAATTATATGCGGAGTGAAATTTGCACCAGCAGAACATGCCACCATGTCACCTGCCAACACATTAGGCTGTTAAGAAAGTAACGGCAGATTGTAGCAAAGCAAACTGACCAAATGAAAGGACTGCAGAATGCCAATTTGCTAGAAAAGATAGTTTAGTCTATTACGGATCTATGACAGTGATCTCATCAGGAAATCAGGTCTGTGCGACATCATGAGAAAGATGAACATCTAGTGACACAGCTGCGTCATCCAACGATGATTCACTTCTACATGTACAGAATCCCATAAATATTTCATTCACTGTTAATGTTCAGTCCAGTCATACAAACAATTACCACCGTATTCTAGTACCCCCAAGCATTCACTCTACATTCTCAGTCCAGTCATACTAACTGTCACCACCAACCTTGGGAAACACAGATACTCCGTACTATGTCTGAACTATATCCATCAGACCATCACCTTCAGACCTACTACCAGAGAGACCCTAGAGACAAGGGATGACAAAAGGCACCGACCGTGGTAGAACCTAACAAGGAGGATCTTCAAATGATTTATATCTCCCATATTTTGTTCCAGGACTGGACTGTTAACCACAAGCAAGGCAGCACCACCATGGCAGGCATCCCCACAACGGCTGAACCCCACCACAGAACACCAAGAAGCCCTGAGAGCAACCAACAAAACGGGGGTCGGATTCAGGCAGAGGGATATGCCTCCATCTGGCCCCCACTTTGCTCCCCGGCCGAGCCACGAATCTTGGAACACAGCGCACCAACCGGCTGCATGAGCCTGCCTGCCTGCCTGAGGTCCCTGACCATGCGAACTACTAGTATCTGATCATGCAGTGCAGCACGAGTGAGCTGCGTAGAGTGGAGGAGACAAGAAATATTCGGATAAGAGAGGGACAGACACGGACAGTGTCATGACAAGGAGTGAGCGGGTGACGCCGCCACCCAATTACAACTCCTCCTGCCATTGGCCCCTCCACCGCCGCTCATCTCCTCTAGTCGAGGAATTTGTCGGGGAAAAAAAAGCGAGAGAGAAAATCCAATCCTTATCTCTGGAATAGGTTGTGGATTATCCCAAAAAGAATTTTAATACATTTTTTAGAAGGGTTTAATTAATCTACTATGAATCTACTAGTACGAGGGAAAAAAAACAGAGGGGAAATGCGATCCGAGCGAGAGATTTGGGAGTAGTCCTACCTATGGAGTTGAAGTGGAAGCCGAACTGCTGCTGCGGCTGCTGGTGTTGGTGGTGCTGGAGGTGGTGGTGCTGGTGATGGTGTTGTTGCTGCTGCTGCTGCTGCTTGGCGGCGGCGGCGGCGAAGTCGAGGGGCCGTCCCCTGCCGCGCTTCATGGCGGCGCCCACCGCGGAGGCGGGCGTGTACTGCCCGGGCGCCACGGCGGTGGGCATGGGCGCGGACGCCGAGATCGGCGTGGCGTTGAGCGGGCGGATCAGGCTCCCGTCCGGCCCGTACTTGCGCGGCCTCCCGCGCTTCTTCGGCACCTTCATCAGCACCGGCCCCAGCGCCATGGCGCCGCCTCCTCCTCCCGCCACCGCCGCCGCCGTAGCTAGAGGCGGCACCAGGACGGCGCTCGAGCTACCCATCTCCGCCGCCGGCGCCGCCTGCTGGAAGCTCACCGTCGCCTCTGGTGGCGCCGCCGTAACCGGTGCTACCGCCATAGGCGGAGGCGCAGGAGCAGGCGCGGCACTCGCTTCCACCGGCTTGGCCTCCATGCACGCAGCAACCCGCACGCGCCCGCCTGCTCGTAGTCGTCGTCCTCCTCCTACTAAGCTTCCCGCCACGAGCAGTCGCCATTGGAGCTCACGCACACTCTCCCCATCTCCCCTCCTTTAGCAGCAGCACCCGGACGCCTCCCCCCCCCCAAAAAAAAAAAGAAAAAAAATCCACGCACAAAAAAGAAAATCCCCCAAAAATCCCGAAATATTCCTCCAAAAAATCCTCGAACCAGCGAAAAAAAAATCGCCAAATAAAACAGAGCAGCAGCGGGAGGAGGACGACGAAGCGGAGGTCGCGAGGCGAAGAAGGAGCAAAAGAAAGGGGGGGCGGCGGAAATGCAAGGGGGGCGAGCGAATGAAATAAATAAAAAAAGCCAAAACTAAATAAAAGCAAAAAAGTTGCCGCTGCCGCCGCGCGCGCTGGGGAGAGGCCGAGAGGGCGAAATTGCGGGATTAAAAAAAACGAAATAAATTAGGTTATCGGGGGGAATATTAAATTATTTATTTAGCCACCCGCGCAGTAAAGAAACGGGGGCCGAAATTGTCGCGGTTTAAGAGCGGGGGCGCGCGTGGGGCCCACGTGCTCGTCCTTTGGTTTTTAATGCGGGAACCCGAGAGAGATGCCCGTTGCTTGGCGCCGTGCCGTGAACCCGGGTCCGGGGGGCAGAACCGGCAAAAGGCGCTTGGCGTCACGCGGCCTAGTTAATTAATTAATTAATTATAAGCGCGGGTTTATTGTTACGGCAGATGGGGGAGGTGGATTTACGGTTTTGCCACTGTGAGGGCGTGGTTGACTGGTCGTCGGCTTGTCGCATGCGCCGCTGGCGCTGGCTGCTTCCCTTCCCTTCCCTTCCCGCGGGTCAAGCGTGTCAAAGCGAACAGTGACACGTCAGACGCAGAACAGGGACTGTGGAGATGGGATGGAAACAGCTCGGATCCAACGACGGGGAATTCAACGTGTTTTCTGTAGTACAGCTTTTTTAGATTTTTTTTTTCACCAATCCGGAGAGAGAAGAAAAAGGGGTTTCGCCTACCTTTTTATCTGTGGACCAATTTCTGTTGTCGAAATCGATAAATAGTGCTGTAACCAATATTTTGTCGCGTACTACAATCTTGATGATGATGATGATGATTTATATATAGCTAATAAAATAACTAAAATAGTACCCTTTAAAAAAAATAAAATAGTACGAAACATTTTGGAATCTTTATACAATAAAAATAAAAACTAGTAGTTGCTGCCAAAATAATGATGTTCACCTCATTTTCCTCTTTAGGAATTTTTTTTATCTGGCCCTACCTAAAAAGCTGTGCCGATTTTCCAAGAAATCCATAATAATATTATACACAAGTGGGTTTTATTTATTTTTTTTGAGGAAGTGGTGTTGCTGGGATTTTTTTTCCTAACTCAATAGGGTTTTATACATTTAAAATGAAGATTTCTTGTTCCAATGTGATGTGTTTTTTTAGGAAACTCCAATGTGATGTGTTGCTTCACTTGTTCAAAGAAATGCATCTTTTTAGATGTGGATGTACAAGGGTTTAAAAAAATGCATCTTTTTAGATGTGGATGTACAAAAATACATGAACAGCATACACTTTACAAAATATTTCCACTTTTCAAATGAAATAATAAGAAACAGAGAATAACTAACGCCTCAACATGCTGTATTACGCGCAAATTATAAATTCAGTACGCAAATGAATGAATACATATATGCATGTGCGATAGTTAGAACCACCACCTCTTTTTTACTCTTTTCTCTTGGCACAAATGGAAACCAAAGCATATCCTCCCCTGCTTTCATCCAATATACAAACATATACAAGACAAAAACCATGGAAAATAAAATAAAAGGCATGCGGCAAGCTCCCCACCTACATACAAAGAAAAACAACAAGTAACTGGATCTTGAACAAAGCTTATTGTCATCATCATGTCTCATCACCTTATCAAATGGGCATCCATAAACTAATACAAACGAATAAATACAACCTCTCCCTAAAACAATCCTAGATATGCAAAAAAAAAATAAAGGTACAATCACCATGTTAAACGAGACTAACGTTACTTTTGTCTCATCCTACTACTTCACCTGTCGAAATCCATAAATGGTACTCCCTCCATCCCAAATTGTAAGTCGTTTGACTTTTTTTACCCCAAGTTTGACCACTCGTCTTATTCAAAAAATTTGTGCAAATATAGTCAAATTTAAGTCATTCTTAAAGAACTTTTATTAATAAAACAATACACAACAAAAAAAGTGATATTTTGTATAAAACTTTGAATAAGACGAATGGTCAAACTTGATATTAAAAAAGTCAAACGACTTACAATTTGGGATGGATTGAGTACTACCCTACCATTATTTTATCATGTAGCAATACCTTTTTATAGTAAAATAACCACTACAATGAGAAACATTTTGGAATATGAGTCACGCATTTTTTTATAAAACAAAATTAGTAGTCGCGATCTCAAAATGATGCTAAGCTCAATTTTCTCTCTGTGAAAATTTCTTTTGATCTGGCCATGCAACCATTTTTGCAGTTTCCTCTATTAATTAAAAGGGTTTGTGATTTGTGATGATGATATTGCTTCATTTATTATTTAAGTATCATTCTATTTCAATCCAACTAGAAGATACTGCTTCCATTTATGATTTAAATTAGAGTGATGTTAATTTGTTTTTAACTTATTTTTTAAAAAGAAAGAAGAATTATATTAGATCATAGTTTAGTACATCATTACGTTACAATCGCTCTGGAATACACTATGTATAACTAGAAACTTAATTATAAATTAAATTGTACCCACTCTTTGTATAGCTCAAAATCTCAACTCCAAACATGTTTGACGATTCGTATGGATGACCGCACAAAAAAACCCTCGGCAAAAGACCCGAGAATAGTGTCCAACAAACGACGCCTAACATTCCTGTAGGCAAAGTGGAGAAACTTCTTACGTGTGTCTTTCTTCTTCTTCTTCTTCTGCCACCAAAGAATAAGGAAGACTGATCTAAAAATTATTCTCCCTGGTCCTTCATCGTGGTCCGATCTAACAATGACAAAATAAAGAAGAAACTAGAGAAAAATATTCCATGTCGGCGACATTATCTCCGTCTTTTATGTCCTGGTTGGAAAGCCGAGTCTTCATGTCGTCAAGCCGAGGAAGTTGCTGACGCCGTTGTCGCCCTCATCTTCCACATAACCGATATAGAGAAACGAATCCATCCTACCCCCTGTCGTTGTTAGGGAGGAGGAGGAGATAAATCTCCAATACCAAGAAACTTGATATTGAGAAATCTTAACACTGCGAGACTCGATCCACTAGAAAACTTATCGAAAAGAATGGATCCCCACTACCTCCAGCCTCCGTGAGATGCCAAAAGGGAAGGAAGGGAGAGCAGCAAGAGCAGTGGCGGCGGTACTCACTAGGGCGTGGGAGTCGTGACACGAGTCGTGCGAAGATCTCATCAATCAAACACCCTGTTTCTAACTTATGTTAAAATGTTTAAAAAAAACCTGCAAACACAATTTTTACGAAATACTTCCTCCTCTGAATAATTCAAGACAAAAAACAAAGAAATAAAGTTGCAAACACTTGATGATGTGCCAGGCGCAAGTTCAATGTGAACGGAATATATATATATATTTGGTAGCTAGAACCACCACCTTTTTACCCCTTTTTTGTTGTTGGCACAACTATTTTTATAAATAAATAAATAAATAAATGAAGGTAACATATCTATCCTAGCTTCCGGCCAATAATCAATCTCCAAACATATACAAGACAAAACAAGCGGAAAATCAATTCAAAGCCATGCCAATTGCCAAACTTCCCACTTAAAAAGCAGAACAATAATAATGCAAGTAGCTAGTACTAGCTGGATCTCAAACAAGCAAACAAAAGCTACAATTGTGGTCCTTATCTCTCACCCATAAAGAAACAATACCCCCAAAAAAGAATATATTAGAGCTCTCCCTAAAACAATGCAGGAAACCATGCTTGAATGGATATATATGCTCCTACTCCTATACTAGATGAGATGAGTATAGTAGACACAGGAGAAGCCACACTTTTTTTTCTACACATGGTTATTAGCTGGAGTAGAGGTAGAGTAGCTTTGAGGATTTTTTTTTGGCCCCCGTCCTGTGCGTGGGAACGTGTCCCAGTAAAGCTAAGCAGTGGCGCGCCCGCACATGCATGCAGACATATGCTTTGTCATGTGCATTGCGTACGTATTGGAAATACAAACACTACTAGGCCTTGTTTAGTTCCCACAATTTTTAAGATTTCTCGTCACATCGAATCTTACGGCACATGTATGAAACATTAAATATAGACTAAAATAAAAATTAATTATACAGTTTGACTGTAAATCGTGAGACGAATCTTTTGACCCTAGTTAGTCTATAATTAGACAATATTTGTCACAAACAAACGAAAGCGCTACAGTAGCGAAATCCAAAAAATTTTGCCAACTGAACCAGTCCTTACTGCGCCACTGTATGCGTGCATGTATATACCGTATATGGATTGGACTGTAGCGTGACTAGAGCAAGGGCCACCGTGGGTTTGTTTTGTTTGGCAGAGCTTTTTTTTTCCTTTATGTTTTGTGTAGAAGTTTAGTTTCTCTAGCTAAAAATGCTTTTTATGCGTACATTTGACTGATTCTAGGAAGTAATTATCTTTTATAAAATTATTATCTGACGTGAGCTACTAGTGGACGGATGGCATGCCGGCAGTGCGAGGCGTAGCTTTTACTATACGTACTGTACGGAGTAGGCTGCAAAGTAGGAGTACGTGCGTGCTGGAGCTGGACCGCAGACCGGCCGCAGATGAGTCGGTGGTCAAAAGACTCTCGGCCGGACGGACCAGACACACCAGACGTACGTACAGGCTCCCATGATTGAACACACACCGTACGGTGCATCAGATCACATGTGATTTGATAGTTTGTGTGTGTGCCTTCTTTAGTTCGCCCCCAAACCGAAATTTTTTTAATATTCCTCATCAAATTGAATCTTTCGACAAATGCGTGGAACATTAAATATACACAAAAATAAAAATTAATTACACAGTTTATCTGTAAATCGTGAGATAAATATTTTGATCCTAATTAGTCCATAATTGAACAATATTTGTCACAAACAAACGAAAGTGCTATAGTAGCAAAATTCAAAATCTTTTCACACATCTAAACAAGCCATTAGTTTTTATTTTTGTCTATATTTAATATCCTATGGAGCATTAAATATAAATAAAATAATAAGTAATTATATAGTTTATTTGTAATTTGCATGACGAATCTTTAAAGTTTAATTAGTCTATGATTAGATAATATTTGTCAAATACAAATGAAAGTGTTACGGTGTTCATTTTGCCAAAAAAATTGTAACTAAATAAGACCATAGTCAACGGTGTAGACGGCCCTGCGTGTACGTGTCCAGATGTACACAAAACGGAACGGAACGGAAGTCTCTGTAATACTTGTCTTTCCTGATATGGATGCGCTTCTGAACCTGTACTGTAGTGTACGTCCCGGTCGCAGTCCAAGCCATGAGTGTGCGTGCATGGTCACAGGGCTCAGAGCCGCCGATCCAGCAACCTGTACGTACGTACGTTTGCGACGGCAGGCTATGACGTACGGAGTACAGTACCTCTGAAAGTCCTCAGAACACGATCGGATCGGAGCCGGAGGCGTTGATGTTTTCTTTTAAATTCTTTTATATAAGCTAAAAAGGTGAAAAGTTTTTTTTTGACTATATTAGTATTTTCGTTTTTATTTAATAATTATTGTTTCATTATAGACTAATTAAATTTAAAAAATTCGTCTCATAAATTATAAAAAACTGTGAAATTAGTTATTTTTGTCTATATTTAATATTTAATACATGTGTCGTAAGATTTAATGTGACAGAAAATCTTGAAAAGCTTTTGGTTTTTAGTGGCGGTGTGTAGTACGTTGACAATCAGGTCTTGTTTAGTTCACGAAAATTTTTGGTTTTCACTATTGTATCATTTTCGTTTGTATTTGACAATTATTGTCCAATCATATACTAACTAGACTCAACAGATTCGTCTCGTAAATTACAAACAAACTATGTAATTAGCTTTTATTTTCGTGTATATTTAATACTCTATACATATGTTCAAAGATTCAAGAATATATGAAATTTTGAAAATTTTTGTGAAAATTGATCAATGTCGTGTCAGCGTACTGTAGGTACGTGGCCTCCTCTGTCATCCTCTGGCACGCATGTGTACGTACGGATGCCATCTCGGACTGTACATGCTGCTGCTGCAGCAGCAGCACGTACTAACATTTGTGAAAACAAACGGTCCCTTGTTTAGTTCTGAAAAGTGAAAAGTTTTTGGTGCTGTAGCACTTTCGTTTGTTTGTGACAAATATTATCTAATCATGGACTAACTAAGATCAAAAGATTCGTCTCGTGATTTACAGCTAAACTGTATAATTAGTTTTTGTTTTCGTCTATATTTAATGTTTCATGCATGTGCCACAAGATTCGATGTGACAGGGAATCTTGAAAACTTTTTGGTTTTCAGGGTGAACTAAACAAGGCCCTGATGTTTGGCCTTGTTTAAAATTTTTAAGATTTTTCGTCACATCGAATTTATGGTACATATATTAAATATAAATAAAAACAAAAACTAATTACACAGTTTATCTATAAATCACAAGACGAAACTTTTAAGCCTAGTTATTTTATGATCGGATAATGTTTATCAAATAAAAACGAAAGTGCTATAATATCAAAATCCCAAAAAAACTTAGATCTAAACAAAGCCTCAATAAAGATTTTATAGAGATCTTTTAACTCATTATCATTAAGGGTGTCCCACATGATAAAAATATTGACATGGCAAGAAATTTATTATGCGAGAAGAGATGTGTATTTTTTTCTTTTTTTTCGAATGAGAAGAGATGTAGTATTTCCTCATTGTTAAACTAGATATACATCATTTCCCCGCAAACTATGTCCAATCATAAGCAAAGCACCATATTAAATGCTATGAGTGCAAGTTTCATGAGTTTTATTTGTATTTAATAGACTATCCTGTAGACATTTTTTATAACATGTCTATAGAAGAGAAAGGAGAAGTGACCTTACCACAATATTATCAATATCTGTGAGAGATATGAAATTAAATGTCTATAAAAATCATAGAATGAAACTTTTCATTTAAAAGTGGATGTTTCATCTATCTTTCATTTGATTTTATTATATAACTTTGCCTGAGAAATTTTAATTATTTAACATTACGTCCCAAGTTTTTTAGGTGTTGTGATAGTCTTAGAAACCGTAGACCTAAATTAAAACTTGCACTCAGAACAATGGCCTTAGGCACCGTGTTGGTCAAGAGCGCGCTGAAGCACAACTAACCTAACTACACACTCTGTGTTTCCTGCAAATGTTAGGTGTTGCTGAATGATTATTTTTTAGATAAATGCTGAATGATTAATTAGTACTAATAAAACCTAAAGTAAACAATCGATGTGCTTATCCGAATTGAAAGTGGGGCGGGGAAATAAGTGGTCCAAAAGTGGAAACTGTTTGTTTTATGCTTCTTCATTTTAGGCATAATATATCCTGCCTTCAAAAAGTTTAGGTGCATATGCATGTTCTGGATTCATCTACCGTGTTCAAATTTGAGTGCATTACAAGGGAGCCACACACTAATGAAGGCCGAAAGGTGATGAGCAGTTGAGATTAAAGAAACACAAAGGGCCGGGAAAACAATTTATTACTACTGCTTTGCCATCTTAATTCAACAGCCACACTGATTATCTATAAACACACTCACATAAGCATACGTCCAGAAAGGGCCAGCCACGGGGACAGCTCATCAAACTTCAACAATATTTTTGCCTCCTACTTTATTTCTCAAGATAATATATCAAACCTTTCATTTTCTTCCAAGACAAGTATGGAAGGAAATTGATTTACTAAGCCACAAAAACATAAAGATTTATTGGGGCGGATTTGGACGGAATGCGTTTATAATGATTACCGAACGGCGGCAATCAAGCCGGACACACTGAGGAGTCAATGCCCAACGGTAGACGAAAGCAGAACAACATATATATAAGATAGTCGGATTAGTTGATTAAGATAGGGCTAATGACAAGCTTTACTCCAAACCTTGCCCCTCTAATCCATCTACCATCTATCTACTAATTTAATTAACAACTGAGAAGGAATTTAACAAAAAAAAAATAAAAAAAAGGAGAGATAGATGCATGAGGGATCATGGGCACTCCACCACCTGTGTATGCAACCAAATGTTTACTTGTGGGAAGGCAGACAAACAAGCAAGCAAAACCTAAAAAGTAGGCTAGGGCATGCATGTTGTACTTTAAGGATGTGATGGGCAAGTGGATATCTTATTCACTTTCTTGCAGTTAGGAAAATGGGAAAGTGATGATCGGAGTTAAGCACCAACTTAGTCACAAGTTTAGGTGAAAATGCTCCCTAGCTAACTGAGGGCCGCCTCCATCAGGAAATTAACAAGTGTCAACACGCACAAACAGCTTAGCTATAGATGCTAACCGTACAAGGCAACAAAGGGAGAAGTCCATCAGCTATTTTGTTGGCTTCCCCAGCCTCAAGCGTTCACATGCACGCGTGGATCGGATAAAGGACGACGTCTTAACTTCTCTTTTGTTACTTTCAATCTGATCCAAAAAAAAATGTAGTGAAGCAAGTGTTTTTTCGAAAAAATTTCTCACCCTCATCATGCAACTCGCGGGACAAGTTAGGGCGTAAAAATTATTAGTTATGGAAATGTTAGATTAGTAAAGGTGCCTTGCACGCTCATGGGCTTGCCTATCCGGGCTCCCCATTTGGCTTAGGCCTCGTTTGGTTTACCTCAAAAATTAAAAAAAATTTCAAGATTTTTCGTCACATCGAATCTTGCGACACATGCATGGAGTATTAAATATAGATGAAAATAAAAACTAATTGCACAGTTTGTCTGTAAATCGCGAAATCTTTTAAGCCTAATTGCTCTATGATTGGACAATGTTTGTCAAATAAAAACAAAAGTGCTACAATGTCAAAATTCAAAAAAAATTTATCTAAACAAGGCATGAACAAACATATATACTATGAGTCTCTGCTAAAGGAAATTATTATTACTATTAATGCTAATTAATATACTTGCCCAATAGCTTAATATTTTGGGCGATTTGATTTACGGTAGACCTGGTTTAGATCAGCTAGTGAGATTATGAAAAGTTGGCATGTGGTTTGTGCATTGTTAAAGGCTGGTGTAAAGACCTGTTTGGATCAGCTCTATATCACTTGTAGATCTTTAAATTTTGCCTCGCGCAAGCTAGCGCCTCCAAGCTTTTTCCAGCTTCTGAGTTTGTTACAATCTATGTATAGTTTGGATTTGTGAAAGACGTCCTCTTTGAATTAGGTAGAGTTTTAAAAATTCACAATAAATAAGCTCTAGTGGATCCAAACATCTTCACAACTAGCAGTCTAGCACATACTCCCTTCGTCTAAAATATAAGTTGTCTTAGTTTCGCACTAAGTTAGACTCTGAAGTGTTTGCTATGTTTGTAGAAAAACACACAGGCAACTACGACATAAGATTAGTTTCATTAAATCCAGTTGTTAATATGTTTTAAAAAAATCCAGCTGTCAGTATATTCACTGTAAACATGTATTGGTAGAAGTTAGAAAACTTTAAGTTAGGATAAAACTAAAATGACAAACAATTTGAAATAGAGTAATAGTTTCTCGAGCTTGCAAAACATCTTGTTTGTGATCCTCTTTTCCATCATGAAAAAGGAAACTGCTTCCAATTCTTTTAAGAATACTGCTAGTGATCGTTTATTGCAGCTGTGGCTGCTAACACCAGCACACAAACTATTTTTGTCAGCGGTAAGAATTAATTTCTACTCATGGTGTGGTTTAAGACCCCATGGCCGTTACACCTCGTGCACCTACCAAGTCGCATTTTTTTGTGTGGGAAATAAGTATTCGTGTGATTTCTTAATTAGATTCGAACCTAGAACCTGCCCCTCGCGCGAGCCTTTCTTATCAGTTACCACACCATATACTCTGATCCTATACCACAACACATAAGTATCATCCATTTTGAACCGTGGTCCTATTTTCAAATGGAGTGTTGTTTATATTAGATATAAGAAGTTTGTTTTCCTAATAAATGATTTTAAATGAAAAGGTTTTCAAGTGGAAGTTTGTATGCCTGGTTGTCTATAACTTTAATATAAAATTTATCTTCATTTAACTTACATGAAAATTTATCACTTCTATATAAGTGTTCCTTTTGAATTGGTTTTGTAGTGGAGGTTGGATAAGACAAATGCCTCTAGGTTTCACAAAAAGAAGACAACCATCTCTAGAAGTGGCGCTATTATTTGTATGGATGATCAACATAACCTACTGTCAGTGAAAATAAATATTTCTATTGGTGGTAGATTAAGTAAACCACCAGTAAAAACATTTGTGCTGCAGTTGTGGTTGTGTTTATAGAAAGCCATGCACCTTGAGGCACGACAGCCTGGCCCACGGCACCCAAGTTTTAGGGGTCGGCCCGGCAACGGCCCGGTGCCACCTCCGCGGGCATTGCACAAATAGCTCATTTTTATATTGCATGTCTTTTGTCTTTCATTTCTATGATTTGAGACTGAGGTTATGAATGTGAGAAGTTGAGAGTTGTAAAAAATTGATTGTGGCATTATACTGATGAAGTGATTATTGTCATTATGTGGTCATTTTGAATTTTTTTTACACAATCAGGTTGTGGGCCGGATCGGCCCGCAGTTTCATCAGGCTACGCGGGTCAACACGACACGAATTTAGGCCCGCAGGCCATGCTTTGGGCTGGCAACCAGGCATGAGGCCCGATGGGCACAGCCCGGTGAGACACGGCGGGCCGTGTCTGCCCATGCCTGGCCCGGCCCATTGGCCATCTATAGTTGTGTTATAAAGACCGCCACTAAAAACAATCCTCTTCCACCACGTACACCGTGATATATTTGGGTGTGAGCTCAAAAGCATGGTGTACCGTTACGGCGTTACCGTCATTGAAGTAAAGAACCATTTCTGTACGACGTTGATTAGTACCATGTCCATGCATGCTGGACAGCTTAAAAGCGATCGTATACTGCATAATGCATAGTACATTATGTACGCAAGAGACACGTACGTACGTACGTGGATAACTAGTTAAAGGCTGCATTAACAAGGGGTGCCAGCTGAGGACTTTGTACGCGTATATGCGTCGTCCACTGTTGCGCACTACGTACCTACCAGGGCACCAGCAGGGGCAAACTAAGGGCACTCACAATGCAGACTCTATCATGGAGTGTAAAGTTATTTATTACCTCGAACAATGTGGATTTAGAGTCTAAATAAGACTTGGAGTCTTATTTTTTCTACCTCTTTCTTCAATAAATACGGTGCCACATCAGCAAAATATCATAAATAATATGTAATTAATTGTCTTGGACTCTATGATAGAGTCTTGTATTGGGAGTGCCCTAATAAACTGCTCGATTCGGCCGTCTGATAGATATTTTCTCTGCATCGTCTGCCGAGGAAGATTCCCGCAGCTAATTAAGACCTTGTTTAGTTCCAAAAACTTTTAAAAAATAGACACCGTAATATCTTCATTTGTATTTAATAAATATTATCTAATTATTAACTAACTAGGCTTAAAAGATTTGTCTTATAAATTACAGGTAAACTATACAATTAGTTATTTTTTTTAATCTATATAATTAATGTTTCGTGCATGTGACGCATAATTCGATGTGATAGAGAATCTGAAAAATTTTATAAAATTTTTTAGAACTAAACAAGGCCTAAGCTTCAATCCACCACAGACCACACAGCACCGCAGCTAATTAGCTAGGGTTTGATATCCCTTCCCTTCATCATGCATGAGTGCAATCCTGTGTCTGCGTGCACACGCCAGATTAGTGGAGTGGCAGGCACATGCATGCATATGTCCATGGCAACCGACCGAGAGAGAGAAAAAAAAAAGATTAGATAGCTAGAAACAGTGTGTTTGTGTTTATATATATTTATCTTAGCAATTAAGAAACGGATATATTCTCCTGCAGGCTGCAGTGATTTCAATTCCCTTGCACGCATGCAAGCAGGCTACAGTACTATTGGCCACTAGATTATACTTATCGATGAGCTTCCACATGTACATGTGCTGTTGTGGTCCAAGCTAATCTAGCTACTACTTAATTACTTTAATTTTCAGTACCACTGATTTAACTAAGCACCCAGGCCGTGTATATGATAATGGAGCTCGCCAAAAGATCACAATATCAGATCACTTGTAGGAGTAGCTAAAGCTAGCCAGTACGTATCCACTGTCATAGTAGTAGTCGTCGTCTCGTCTCCATGCTATGATTGCTTTGCTCTCCTGTCTCCTCGCATGCTTGTATGGGCAGGCATATTCCACTGCTTTGAATTGGACCCAAGAAGCTGCCTCCTTTGTCGTCGGACAGGCAAAAAAAGCTAATAAGCTAGGCGGCTCGATCGACTCCACTCCAGTCCTAATCTCCTATAGCTCTGCCGCCGCTGCACTTTTTTGCTTTTTACGGTGAGAGAAAAAGAATGGATTGGAGATAATTAAGTAGTAGAGATTAGTGGCCTGCAAATCGAGTTCCAGCACGCACGCGTGCGCGCTGATGCTATCTATCTATAGGCTATAGCGGCATCTATCTGTCTGTCGTCGTCTCAGCTCAGGTTCAATTCGTTCAGTTCAGCAGGCAGTATATACGCTAGTGCTGCCAAGATTCAGCAGCAGCTAGCAGGTGGTGCATGACATGCTGCTGTGCTGGGTACCTACGTGTGCACACTTGCTCATGTATTAAGGCCTTGTTTAGTTCGTGAAAATTTTTAGGTTTTGTTACTGTAGCATTTTCGGCTTTATTTGATAATTTTTATTCAATTATAGACTAACTAGACTCAAGATTCGTCTCGCAAATTACAAGTAACTGTCTAATTAGCTATCTTTTTTTATTTATATTTAATACTTCATGCATGTGCCGTAAGATTCGATGTGACGGGAATCTTGAAAAATTTTGGAAACTAAACAAGGCCTAAACAACCCCTGCTGGCGCATCTCTAATACGTACTGCTGGTTGCTGGTATCACACATGTCTAGCTAGCTCGGATTATTGAAGCTATATACTAGCTGCGTGCAACGTAACAAGAGCAATGTTGGGTCGTAGATGTTCAGACTAACAAATCCAGCAGCATGCTATACAGTACAGGAGGCCCATTGATGCTTTATTCTGAAAAGAACATCCATGATTTTTTTCAGACTTTCAGCTAGAAGGTACATTGTTTGCTTGAAGGAAGTAGCCAGAGTTTTCCTTTTAACAGGATTCAGTGGAGTGCCCTATTGCAGTCTGCACAGCACATATATAGACAGTCGGATAGATAGATAGATACCTGCATGTGCAGAGCGAGAGCGGGTGGGTGGTAAAGCTGCTGGTGACCAAGGATGCTCTTGCTCTCGCTTTTCCAACCTGCTTTGAAATGAACCCGGCGGAAGTTCGGACCGCGCATTGACTGATGAATATTGGTAGAGGGCCTGCCTGCGATCGAATCCACCAATGTTTCAGCTTTAAGCAGGTAGCCTGCCGGCATAATTGCAGCCATGAGCCTGCAGAGATATGCCAACACCAAAAAGGCTGCTCGCGTGATCCCATCCTGTTGTAGTACGTACGGTAACACCAGGCCAGCTAGCTAGCATTCACGCATGCATGCTGGAACGAATTGAAGCAGCTAGCAGCATGTAGTAGGAGTATAGATTGGAGAGAGGAAGATGCATATGGCCATGGCCGGCGTTGAGTCCTCACACTGGCTCTGTACGTATGGCTAGCAAACAAACAACGAGGCTGAATCCATAGCATCATCAGTTGTAGAGTAGCAGAAGCGGCGGCTAGCTAGCTCTGGATCGGAAGGCAAAGGCATCATGCCATCATCCAAGGGAATGGGACCCCACCGCATGGCAAGCAAAGCATGTGTGCCACTGTCTGTCACTGCACTACACTGTGTAAAAACTGAGCAAATATGGACGTCATCACACAGAAACGTTACCAAAACACGTCTATAGTAACCTAGTACTAGAGATGGGTTTTGAGAAACACGCGTATGTAGTAAACCAATCGGGCTTCGAAGAACACAACTGTAATAAAGACGCGTCTTTAGTAACCCTAAACTGCAGTAAAAACACTGTAGTAACTCTAGTAACTGATTAAAACCTCTCTGTCTCTAGCTTGGCAGCAAGTCATCTGAAACACTGTATGCACAAGCGTCAATCGGTGAGCCAGCTGCTTGCTCATGATTTATTTGTTAGCAAATAACTAACTAGCACCCATGCATAATAAACCAAGTATATTCCCTATAACCAATTCCCAAATAAATCAGCTATACATTCCTCACTTCATAATCCATGCATTTGGATTGCTCTCTCCTCCATATAAATCTAGAAACATCACAAATAACCAAAAAAAAAAAAGAATGTTGGATGAAAAAGAACACTGGCCGTTACCTTTCCATTTGCGCCAAGCCGCCGGATCACCGGATCACCGTCGCACGATGAAAAGGAACATGAGATCAATGGGCTCTAGAGGTTGAAGATAACTTAAGAAGACCCCTCTTCTAAAGATTTCTAGATCTGCCACTGATCAGTGTCCCATTGTACAGCTAAAGAAATAGTACACAAAGTTGAGCTGTCAGAATTTAAGAAGTACAAAGGGCCAGGAAAACAATTTACCACTCTTCCTCCCTAACTTTGATCAAGTTTCTAGAAAATAGTTTGCATCAACAAGTTCAGATAAACACATTAATTATCAAGGCGTATTTCATGAAGAATGTAACGGAACTAATTTGATATTGTAGATGTGGATGTATTTTCTACAACAACTTGATCAAATTTAAAGAAAATTGACTTAGGATGCAGCTTAAGTGAACTACAATTTGGAAGTGAGAACTGCTACTTTCAAATCTTAATTAATTGAAGTTGAACAGCTACCCAACATAAGAATACACACAAAGCAGACCAGACAGCTCATCAACACTTTCAAAAATATTATTGTTCCAGACTTTTGGCCCTCAATAGAATCTTTTTTCTTCGAAAAGTAATATAATCTATTAAAGTTTCCATTTTCTCCCAAGACATGTATCATGAATATTAATACTATTCGATACAAATTTAGTCAACCTTAATTTATTTGTTTTGACTGACACAAATCTCATAGTTACATTCATTTTAGACAAAGGGAGTAACGCCCACTGCCCAGTCATTTTCCGATTGGATTATTGCCAATTCCAAGGCCTCCGGAGTCCAGACATGCTCATCCTAGATGGGCCGACTTGAAAAAGAAAGAAAGAAACAAGAAGTCGGCCCATGAGACTTCGTACTTGATACTTGCGCACACAGGACAGAAATAGCCGAAGATCTCATCCATTACAAGACCGACTGAAAAGAACATCAATGTCCAGCCAGCTATAGTATATTATGTAGATATTCTCGAAATATATGGCTGCATTGGACCTTGGACGAGATAAAAATATTACATGTACCACAAAAAAAAGACCTACGAAAGAAAAAAATGTTGTATATCTCTTCTTTTGGAAGAAGAACATTCATCATTTCATATAAAATAGGAAAAAATATAATCCTTCGGTCCATAAAAGAATACAATTATGAGATCAACTTTGACCAAGTTTATAGTAAACTATACTAATATTTATGTCTCCAAATAAATTTGTTATGAAAATATATTCTATAACTAATCTAATGGTATACTTTTTTTTATATAATTTTAGTCAAAATTCAAACAGTTTGGCTTCTCAAAAAGTGAGAATTGTATTATTCTGTAGATGGAGAGAGTGCCAACTTAGTAACAAATATTCCAAATCCATGAGTAAAATGCAGTAGCTTAAAATATTTCAACTTAAATAAAAAAAATAACCAAGAACAAAGAACGATCTTAAATTGGAAGCAAGTCTGATCAAAGATTAGAAATAGAGACTTTTGTGGGTCTTGAAAGCTATTTAACCTTAGCAATGCACACGCAGTCTTCTACTGCAAGTAAAAAAACAGATAAGATTAGGGTTGTAGCTCAATTGGTAGAGCACTATGATAAAGTCTTGCTAGATAGATAGACTAGATAGAGGTAATTAGTTCAGTTAATTACATCTCTGATTTTTTTTCTTGTTTGCGTTTCATTGAAGAGATTTCTGTTTCCTCATAATAGAATACTTTTTCGTTGTATATTTGTCTTCTAATATTATCATTCTTTATTTCTCTTCTATAAATAAACGCTTTCATACTTATTGATATTCAATTGTTGTCAGATATATAGTCCAAATAGATGCCTAAGAGCGACTTCAAGAATCTCATCCTTCCTTATTGATAAGAATAATGTTTTTGGTGAAAACCTAAATTAATCATATCTCCAAATATTAACAAATTAAACCATATTCACTAGTTAAAGATGAAGAGCGTGATTAGCTCTCTAAAGTGCACACAAAATATATCTTGGATTTGCTCTAAATGATGGACAGCTCCTACTGTTGTTAGGTATTGTTAAAAAAAGAAAAACTACCGTCAGGTGGTTCGGAATATACGGCAGCAAGGAGTTGACACCTTAAGCCGTTGCATGATTGCGATTAAACTAACAACCGAGCTGCTTCGGTTGAGCTCCTATAGAGTTGAGCTGAGCACGACTATAGCTACGACTGATCCTTGGGTAATGGGTTATGAGTTATAGATGACGACTGTGACGAGCTTATATATTATTGAGCCGGTGGATACAGATGCAGAATCCAGGATGAACAAAGGGGTTGTAGGATCATCATGAAAGCAACCATGTTTTCCTCCTGGCGAGAGTTCTCTCCGTTCCTTATGTCGGTTGTATATGCCAGGCCCGAGGTCTTGTCTTGGCAACAGTACAAGGAATATTCTCATAAGAATTGCTCTTTAAGAATTGAAGAAACAGTTGAACACTTATTCTGGGACTGTCCTTTTGCACGGCAGCATTGGGGTTCGATAAATTTGCATACAGTTCAAGCCGGAGGCTCAGTTGATCATCAAAATTCAGTTGCATTCTTGTTTCTTCATGACTGCTGTATTATCATGCTTTGGACTATCTGGAAAGCCAGAAATGAGCTCATTTTCAACAAACCTCATATTGGAATTCAGGATTGCAAATATTTATTCTTCCAACAATTGAGGTTGACATCTCTAAGGGTAAAAGAGAGCCTGACTGAGCAATTCGAACAATGGACCTAAAGTCTTCAATAGATCACGGCCTTAGTCAGATATTTTTCCTTTCTTTCTTTGTATCTTAATTTGCCCTACTTTTTGTTTCACTTTGTTTGTTCTTTAATTTGTTGTACTCTGTTGTTCCTTTTCCAGCATTAATAAATTTTGTGTAGGGGCTACGCCCCTCCAGTTTCATAAAATAAAAAAATCAAGGTGGCAATGCATTGAAAACACACTCGTTCTGGCAATGCATTGAAACTCTAGATGCAACTTTGATCTAAAACATGATGAGTATGCGCCTCTCCAAGTTGAAGCAAAGAATAATTCGTGGGTGGCAATTTCAAATCCACAAATCAAATCAGTGACAAACACAATACTAATAACCAAGAGAGTGTACTTTTTTAGAGGAAATAACCAAGTACTTTACTTACAAGTTACAACATATATATCCTCTCAATGATCAGTTGGCGCACGGTTGTATAATAATATAAAGTGATTTCCAAACTAGCTACAAATTGTGGAATGAATGAATGAAGCATTGTATATAGATTCTTAGTAGTCGAAATTCTGGTAGGTGGTGTAAGTTTGTCCGAACTGCCACCACGCCGGCACGACGTCCTTGAAGACGAGGTTCTGGCCGCCGGTGGAGACGAGCGCGAAGCTAAGGCCCTGTCCGACGAGCCCGCCGGAGAGGCAGTGCCAGTTGGCGCCCCAGTTCCTGTACATGGGGATCCAATCCGTGCTGTTGCCCTTCACCGCCATGCTCTGAATGGAGCCGCTGCCGGCGACGTTGGTGATGAGCACCATGTAGAAGCCGTTGAAGCCGGCGATGGTGAAGCGCACGCCGCCGCTCTTCCAGCACTTGACTCGCTGGTAGAGGACGTTGATGACGCCGGCGCTGTAGATGCCGATGTTCTCCCAGGCGGGCTGGGACATGTCGAAGTGGGGCCGCGGCGGGGCGCACCAGCCGCCGGCGGGGAGGTCTCCGACGGCGGGGAGGTCCCAGTTAGGCGGGCAGAAGTTGGTGGCAGAGACGACAACCCAGTTGTTGCCGGGCTTGCACCACTGGGTCTTGCTGCTGTCGCAGATGATGACGTAGCACTGCCCGCACGACGCGCCGTCGTTGAAGAGCGCCGTGCTCAGCGCTGCGTTGTTGATGCCGTAGCCCTGCTCGTACAGGTCGCTGTACCCACACGCGCCACCTGCATGTGTATGCGTGCTCATCCATCAGATCAGTATGTGTTGCAATGCATGCATGCATGCATGCGGACCCTGAACATTATATACTTGGCCAAACGGATGGCCGGTTCTGGCATTATGCGACACTATGTTCTACTGTGCCGTGTCGTCTCGGACCATCGTGCCAACCTATCGACTCAGGCACGACATTATGACTCCTTAGTTGTGTCGTGCCGTGTAGATAAGCACGGTGGCCCATCGTGCCCTGTGCTGGCCCATGGCTTCAGGAGGAGTCGAGAAGCTCGTTGCGCCCTGTCTCAAGGAGAAGACAGGCGTCACCGCTGTCGTATAGCCATGCGGGAGAGAGAGAGAGTGGCCGTAGCAGCAGCCACATCTTGCAGCTATGCCTTGCGCTAGGCCACCGAGCCACCACCGCAGCAGCTATGCCTTGCGCTAGGCCACCGTGTCGTCGCAGCCATGTCTCAAGGGTAGTACAAGACGTAGGGAGCAATGAAGGGAGTGGCTTAGGATCTGCATGGCCACTGGTCAAGCGAGCGAGAGACAGAGGTGTTCGGCTGTTCAAATGTCGGAGAAGGAGCAAGGATGTGTCTGCTCCGCTGGCTAGGGAGTTAGAGTTTGAAAAGGTTGCGTGATGTTTATATATGTGACTCAGAATACATCTAATGGTCATGATGTATCCTCAAAGCATCTAAACGGTGGAAATAATCAGGCCGACGTGGTGCCAGCCTATTAGATGTGTTGTGTCCGTGCCGGCACTGCGGGCCGAAGTTATGGCCCAGGTATGATACTACCACCGGGCTATACCGTGCTTGAACCATGCTTTTTAGTGTCGTGCTCGGACCGGTCAATCATGTTAGTGCGTGTCAGATGGAAATCTATACTGAACAACGCAAAGACAACGGTATATATAGCTAGGTTATTACCCATTGTGTCGGAGCCGTCAGCGCCACCATAGAACGTGGCGGTGGCCGGAAGCCAGTCGCCCGATCTCGCCGGCGAGACGAAGAGTGCAAGGACGACAGCGAGCAGTTGGTGGAGGAAACGTTTGCCCATCTTGCTCGCTCAGAAATGGCCGGCAATCGATCCCCGTCCCGATCTCCCAGATGCTGCGGCTAGGTACTAGAGAGACAGTAGACAGGTTTGGATGTTGGAGGTGATCGAGGAATGTCTGCAGCAATGGTGGAGCTTATATAGGGTCGAGCTCGAGTCCTCAAGAGAAATGCATGCATGGTTATCCCTTCATCACATACAGGAACGAACAAACACACTGTTCCAACTAACAGCATGCACATGGCTGCAACGACCAGAGATTGACTTGGGCGTTTGTTTATTTAATGATCGAACTGCAGGTACGGTCGTCTATATATATGCGTAGCATTGTTTTGTTTCTTCCATCCTAATTTGAGATAAGACTATAGAAAACAATTTTCGGTACTCAGTAGTCTGATGGTATTGTAGTTACAACCACTCGACCATCTATAGCTTAAATTTTGTCAAAAAGAAATAAAAAGGTTCAATTTTAAACAAAGATTCATGCACCAATGTTTGTAGGGGAGCTACTCATTGTTTGATCTTGAAAACATTCTCCTTGGGTGAGTATTATGAGAATAATTCTACGTACGGCATCAAAACAAGGAAGATGCAACAAACACATTTCATGCACGCAAGAACATATAAAATGCAACCACTCAATTGTTTTGGCAACATACATTCCGACCTTGCATCAGTATATATTTCACTAGTACGTAGTACTTCACAGATCTTTATTATATGTTCAACATTGTTCTTTTGATCAGTATATTATGTTACTATTTTTTCAATTGAGGCCATTTTACAACTTTAAGTTTTTGGAGATTTACCATTACAATTCAAGTATTGGGAGATTCACCATTACAATTCCTAAAGTGTCTGATACTTGCCATTGTGGACTACGTATCCAATGTCCTTGGGCCCACCTGCACTTTTTTTATGTCTACCGTATTTGCGTATGGACAGATTTATCCCTGTGGATAAGGTCCATCACTTAGGTCGATTCAGCTGCATGCCGGCCGGGTGATTAAGTGCGAGGTTGAGTTCGGGTCATTAACATTAGATTGGTTGATGCAAAATCTTTCAAATGAACTGGATTGTGCTCCTAACCAGTCAGTCGTAGTTTTCTTTCAAATGCCAAGTCCATACGCAAATATATGGTAGACATATGAATTGCCGGTGGGCCCAAGAACGCGCGAATACGTCGACAATGGCAAGTATCAGACACTACAGACATTGTAATATATTTTTTTTTTTTGAAAAGGGCCACTTGGCCGGGCCTTCTTTTGGAGGCCATTATTGTAGGAACTAGGCATTGAACCCTGGCCAAATACCTGAATTGTAATATAGAAAATCTCAAAAAAAAAATGAAAAATATATAATGGGTTTATAATCCAAATAACCTATATACATTACACAGCGATATAAGTGCCGGTACCAACTGCTAATTAAAACGTGACGAAGTTTTAAACTGCTCAACGCCTTGGAATCTCTTCTGTTGCAGAGGCAGGGTATAGGTACGTTCTCTCTAACAACTGGTAATGAGCTGATCAACTTTGCATTTTTTTTGGGACAAACTAAATATTTAATAAATAACACAAAAATAACAAGTCGATTTCACACCAGATCCTTCATGATTGCAACCGATAAACTCAATTTATTGCCTTCATACGTGCAATCGAACAACCCAATTTTCAATTGGACCTGATGTACGTTGGAGCTATATACAGGCCTTGTTTAGTTCTGAAAATTTTTAGGAAATCGACACTGTAGCACTTTCGTTTGTATTTGATAAATATTGTTCAATCATGGACTAACTAGGCTCAAAAGATTCGTCTCGTCAATTCCGACCAAACTGTGCAATTAGTTTTTATTTTCGTTTATATTTAATACTCTATGCATGCGTCTAAAGATTCGATGTGACGGAGAATGTGAAAAATTTTGCAAAATTTTCTGAGAACTAAACAAGGCCATAGTATTTCACACGTACTCCATTAATTGTTATTATTCCAATATTTTATCTTATATATCATTCTTCTTTCAATGAATCTCGGTAGACAACTACATAGAGGAACGAGAGACAAGTCCCTGTAACAACTGCTGAGCGAATCCTCGTAGAGGCAACTAATTAAGCCTTCCTCTAAGCCTCTGACCACAGCTGAAATGAACATTGTTTATTTTGTCTCTACCAATTAAACATTTCTATTGTCAAACAATACGTACATCCTATTGTCATATCATAAGGTCAACTACTAGAGGCCCCCGGATATTATTCTTCTTCTGGAATGTGTGTAAAATTAATACACTTTGAGTTATAGTGAATTTTGCCTAGGTTAAAAATCATAAAGGAGTATCTTGTGAAGGGACCAAATTACCATGTGATAATGCTTTACTTCGTTCACACACAAAAAATGTGACTTAATTTGTCCGTATTCAGGATTAATGCAAATCCTTGCAACGAGAAAAAACATGGCGAATGACACTGCCACGGCATTGAAATTATTGTCCACTATTGAGAAAAACATGCATGCGTGCTTGCTTTAATTTTGTTCATATCCTGGATTATATATTCTGCATATGCATCTGCATCCACCGCCTTAATAATAAACTTGTCGCTGTCATAACTCATAAGCCATGCAGTAGTGGTGCTCAGCTCATCAGCTCTATCGGTTTCAAGCTGAACCGAAGCAGTTTGGTTAGTTTAGTAACCGCAATTCGCAATCATGCGACGGCTTAAGAGAACTCCACACCGGGTTAGCTTAATCACAATCATGCAATGGCGCTCAAGGTTTGAACTCCTCGCCGTATTATGGGCCGGGACACCTAACAGTAGGAGTTGAATATATCCATCACGACATAAATTTGGATTATATTTATCTGGCCACAGTTGAGCAGGATTCAGTTATCAACATCCTTAATTCTTATTTAGAAGAGAAATAAAGAACGACAATGCAGTATTTTGACTAAAAACATTTTTTATTTAAGCTGAAATATTATCAGCTAGAACATTTTCTCATGGATGTGGAATATTTGTTATTAGAGAAATTAAGCTACAATATTTGTTATTAAGTTGGAATATATATTGTCAATGAGAGATAAGTGCTGCTAGCAACTGCTGAGCGAATCCTTCTGGGTCGGGGCAGCTAAGCCTTGCTCTAATTAAGCTTCTGACCACCGGTGAAATGAACACTGATTCTTTTTTTAACCATGCATTCAAGCATTTGAATTGCCAAAACAATTAATACATCCTATATATGTCTATATTATGAGAGGGAACATATCTTGTGGAAACCACAACCTTTATGAAAACTCGTACAAACTATGGCAAAAAAGTCGTCTAAATTCACCAAAAAAATCACACATGTATATGATATGATGATACACAACCTTGTAAAATATATTGTCTAAACTCAAATTCTTTTGTGAGATATAAAAATAACAAATTTCAAGCCAAAAAGCTGTCCACAGGATTTGTTAGAAAACTGTTATTTTTATATCTCACAAACGAATTCGAGCTTGGACAAGATATTTTACAAGTTTGTGTATCATCATATTATCTCCATGTGTGATTTTTTTGGTTAATTTAGACAACTTTTTTATCGTGATTTGCACGGAATTTTATGAAGGTTATGGTTTTCACTAGATACGTTCCCATTATGAGGTCATGAGGTCGACCAACTAGAAGCTTAGGACCATATATCATTGCCAAGCAGGCTGCACTTTCTTTTTCTTGGAGGGGCAAGGTTACACACTTCTTCCGGATGTGTGTCAAATGTCAATTATACTTTGAATTATAATGAGCTTTGCCTAGGTCCTGTTTGTTTCTTTCACACAAAAGAAAATATTTCTTTGACACCACTACAAAATACGCAGTTCATGTTGGACTACCACTACCAGATGTGTGTGACCGACAGTGATAGGTCTTCTTATTACTGTGTCATAAACCTAGGATTCTCGGCCAAATGTTGGGATCCAATAAGTGATCTAGCAGTGAAGCCGCCTATCACTAGCGGGTTAAGTCATCAGTCAGCAGTGATACAAGGATATCATTTGCAGGGTTAGGCCACATCCCCATAGTGATATGTCAATATAGTTGGCCATGCAGTCCGTGGCTCGTCAGCCCAGCCCATGGCCCAGCATTTTTGCCCGGCACAGGCATGGCACGGCCCGGCGGCTACCGGGCTCGGGCCGGCACAGCTCAAGGCACCAGGCCGTGACTGGGCCGCCACTGTGGCCCATGGCACGGCTCAGGCACGGCCCGATGGCCCGGTAGTTAATGGCCTAGTAAGAAATATAGCCTGCTAATTCTAAAAAAATATAGACTTGCTTCTGAGTGTCCCGATAAGAAATGCAACCTACTATTTTTCAAAAAAAAGGCCTGCTAGCCTGTTGTTGGCCCATCCAGCCATCCTGCACAAGCTTAGCATGGTGGCACGACATGCTTTCAGGCTAGCCCGACGGCCCATGAGCCGTGCCTTGGGCCGATGGCTAGGCATGAAGCACGGCGAGGCACGGCCCGATAGGCACTACGGCCCGTGGAGGCACAATGCCGTGACAGGCTGGCACGGTCCGATGGCCATCTATATATGCCAACAATGCCGATGCCAGGTCATGCTTGACCCTACAGCAGAATAATAAACATCACTGCCCAGTGGTGTTAGAGCAAAATAGAGGGGTGTGACTGTATAACAAAGTGATGAAAGAATTTAGCAAAATGGGTAGCATTATCATTGGCAAAGAACCATAGGCGGAATGCATTATTTGACTTCAGCTCTTGAACATCCTCGACATTTTGGCGATCTAAAAGAAGCAAACAGTTGACTTCTGATTCAAGTTTTATGTTTTCAACCAAAAAATGATCACACGAGAATAAACACAATTTTTAATCATCATCACTCTAGATGCAGCTTTCATGGGTTGCATTACCCCAGACAACTTTCACGTTGAAGCAAAGAATAATTCATGGGTGTCACTTTTAAATCCACAAATCAAATCAGTGAAAAGCACAATACTAATAAGTAATAACCAAATATTTTTTTCGTGACCATGCCTTTATGTTTTCATTAAGAGTAAAATAATAACATGACGTGACCACAAGAGCCCTCGTAGCTGATTATAAACTAGCAAGCTGGTGGTAAGCGATTTGGAACAACCAGGACAGCTAAAAAGAAGTAAAGTTTTCTAAACGCGCCGGCTATTCACTACACGGCCCTAGCCTGGCCAGGCACGGCACGCCTTGGCACGGTCCGGCAGACACGGTATATGAAGCATGTTGTGCTGTGCCACCGTACCACAAAGCTAGCTCATGCACGGCTCTAACGAGTCTGAGTTGTGCTTGGCGTGCCGTGTCGGCCCTGGCACTGAATTCTCAAAAACACTCATTCAACTTAGAATTTCACATAGATAACTTATAAGTCATCAAAATCATTACAAAATTCAAGGAAAAACAGCAAGCAAAGAACACAAACAAGTTGTGAAACTAAAACTAATTCAAAAGGAGTTGTGCAATAGCTGCCTCATTAAAAACCTGTTTAGGTAAAACTCACCCTTGTGAGAAACCCTAAACAAGAAAAGAGTATAACCAGCTCCAAATATTGTTCATAGGTTCATTACATCCATCATCCAACATTTCTAAGTCTTAACAACTATTACAAAACCATTATATAAATGGGGAATTTAATCAACATCAAGATAAAGTGCTTCAAATTTCTCTTCCAGCTCCTTATCTTCCACCATATGTTATAGTCTTGATTCAGCATTCTCTCAGTCTTTGATGCATGTAAGTGCCTCCACAGTCTCAGGGTTCAGCCTCCGGTGACGTTCCTCGATGATCCTGCCAGTAGTGCTAACGGTAGATTCCTAAGAGATGGTTGACACAGGCACAGTAAAGATATCTTTTGCAAGAATCGAAAGCACATAATAAGTAAGCTTGTGCTCATACCACCATTGTATGAGGTCAAAATCATCATCTAACTGGCTCACTATGTCTGAGTCTAGGTAGGTGGTAAGCTCACTAGAGTTAGGAGGAGAAGCTGCCTGTAGCAAAGAAGTGGCAGACACACCCCTTGACTGATCAAGATTAGGAGGGATAGAAGCACAGCCAGCCCCAATGTCAAGGTCATCATTGTCGACGAAAGCTAGTCGGCAGTCTACCTTGGGGTATACCCACGGTAGTAGTTTATCGGTAGACGGTGCGCAAACTACGAACTCGATGGTGACGCAAGACACGGACAAGCTTTTTATCCAGGTTCGGCCGCCGAGTTGGCGTAATACCTACGTCCTGCGTCTGGTTGTATTGATTTGTGTTGAGAGAATATGATGTATGATCTGTCCTCTAGGGGACCCCTGCCCCTCCTTATATATCCTGAAGGGACAGAGTTACAAGCAAAGTATCCTATTTGGTACAAAATCTTGTAGCCTTGCGGTGCACGCCGACCAGTCGTGCGCCGCACGTCTTCATCTTGTGGGCCGAGCCACCACTGATGGTGCGGCCCATATAGGCCCATGAGGGTATAGGGGTTTATACCCCCACAGCTAGTCCCCGAGCACCATGTATTATGATGTAACACGCCGTCTTGAGCTTCTTCGATTAGTGAGGCTTGACGTCTTCAATAAGCAGGAAAGTCGCCCAAACAGTTGCAACAAACTCAAAAGACAGTTGATCAACATTGACATCGAAGAAGCAGGTTGTTCGAAGAATGCATGGTGCTCTTAATTAAAAAAGATTTCTTTCCTGGTGAAGTGTGCCCACTTTACTTTTCTGAAAAGTATAGACCTCAAAATAGCAAGCATATTCACCACAAGGTGAAGTGTGCCCACTTAGTCCCCGAGCCTGGTAGTAGGTGACGTAGACACGTGGTGCCAGGGTCAAAAGAAAAGTTCTTAAAGAAATTCTGAAACTGAGATGCATCGCCAGATGCATCGTACCGATGTAGTCCCCGAGCTTGCTGGAAGGCGAAGTATGAGCCTTGTAGCAAGGTCTAAAAAATTGAATTTACCAGTCCCCGAGCATATCATGCTCGTCTGCAATTGAATAGACTAATCGACCAGTATCCGAGCATATAACGCTCGGTGGTCGGTACAGTCCCCGAATTCTCATGGTGGGCTGGTCGACCAGTCCCTGAGCGTATAGTGCTCGGTGGTCGGTGCAGTCCCCGAATTCTCAAATTGGTGGGCTGGTCGACCAGTCCCCGAGCGTATAGTGCTCGGTGGTCGGTGCAGTCCCCAAGTTCTTGAATTGGTGGGCTGGTCGACCAGTCCCCGAGCGTATAGTGCTCGGTGGTCGGCACAGTCCTCGAGCACGGCGTAGGGACCGACAGACAAGTCCCCGAGCGTGGTTGGGAACGTAAACGTGCTCGGTGGTCGGCACAGTCTTCGAGCATAGCATAGAGAGTAGTCGACAAGTCTCCGAGCGTGGTTGGGAACGTAAACGTGCTCGGTGGTCGGAGCAGTCCCCGGGCACAGCGTAGGGAATAGTCGACGAGTCCCCGAGCGTAGCTTGTCGACTGGGCCAAACCCCTGAAAAATAAATATAAATAATAGGTAGTACATGATGTATATATAAACTTTAGATAAAAATCAGTACTGAGATAAGTTTTAGATTTTTTGTTATAAAATTAGCACAAGTAGTTAATTCATCCTAAAGCTTGTACCAGCTCTGGTCTAGCCAACAATCAGCATGAGGTGCGGAACCTAGACACGCGTGGGATTGCCAGCCTCGCCAGAGAGCTACTGCCGACCACCCGGAACGCAGAGGGCGGATCTCGTGCACGTGTAGGGAGGAGTCGGAGACAGTCCGGCTCTGGAAAGCTCGTGTAGGAGAAAAAACTAGTGTGGCTAAACAAAAAGTTGTTTTTGAAGGATAATAATATTAAAAATATTATGCTAAAAATAAATAAAATATTAGAAGTGTACTTATCTTTGAAAGAAAGTCTAGTCGGTGACGACAAAATTGTCCGGCCCTCGAGCTTTTCGACTTGTCATGACGGTGGTCGCTGTTGTCATAGCGTCGTTCTTCGCGGCGATTATTATTGCGACTGGTGGTCAAAGCAAGTAGGCCAAACAATTCGGTCGATGGCCCGAGCAGGTCGGTGTTGTCGATCTGCCTCCCTTTGTAGCAGGGAAGCGTGCGACGCGTTGTCGGCGTGGTCGGAAACGTTGCTGGTGTGGTCGAAGTCGTAGCCAGCGTGGTTGGAGCTGCAGCCGACGTCGGTGAAGAAGTGATCGGCACAGATTGGATCTACGCCTCCTTCGCGGTCGTGGTGGTGAAGCTGTTGAAGCTGACGGTGAACGTGAAGCCGCCCGCCATGGCCACGAACTTTGGGATGATGGCCATCTTGTTCGTCTAGGAGAGCTGTACGCACACCCCCTACCTGGCGCGCCACTGTCGACGAAAGCTAGTCGGCAGTCTACCTTGGGGTATACCCACGGTAGTAGTTTATTGGTAGACGGTGCGCAAACTACGAACTCGATGGTGACGCAAGACACGGACAAGCTTTTTATCCAGGTTCGGCCGCCGAGTTGGCGTAATACCTACGTCCTGCGTCTGGTTGTATTGATTTGTGTTGAGAGAATATGATGTATGATCTGTCCTCTAGGGGACCCCTGCCCCTCCTTATATATCCTGAAGGGACAGAGTTACAAGCAAAGTATCCTATTTGGTACAAAATCTTGTAGCCTTGCGGTGCACGCCGACCAGTCGTGCGCCGCACGTCTTCATCTTGTGGGCCGAGCCACCACTGATGGTGCGGCCCATATAGGCCCATGAGGGTATAGGGGTTTATACCCCCACAATCATCATCATAAATGTCAATGAGAACTTTCTAGGTCTAACAGATGAAGCAATGCAATAACTCTTGTATGCAGCAATTGATTAGATGAGTTCAAAAAAGAGATTGTAGTTCTAAAGTTGTCAATGAGAGGAGTAACATTAACCAATGCTTCCTTAAAAATCAGATTAATAATATGACAAACACATCTTTGATGCAAAAACAGATTAGCACCTAATTACTCTTTCAGTGTAGGTTTCAGTTTATCCATTGTATTTTTATTGGCAGATGCATTATATAAAGTCACAGAGAACACCTTGTTAAGTATACCATACTCAACAAGGACAGATTTAACACGCTTAGCAATGTTATCAACATTATGTGAGACATCAATCAACCTTAAATCAAGTACTCTTTTCTCTAATTGCCAATCACCATTAATGAAATGAGCCACAACAAAAAGATAATCTTCTTTGCCCTTTCCAGACCAAATGTCAGAGGTAACAGGAATAGATGACACAATATTATCTTGCAAACAAGCAATCAACTTTTCACATTGCGCATTAAAGTACTTAAACAGATCTCTACCAGTTGTTTGCTTAGACACAGGATTAAAAGCAGGATTATGAGCCTTCTTAATGTACTCTTTAAATGCTTCTATTTCACCAACCATTAAGGACAAATCTAGCCTAGCAAGCGTACGAACAAGCTCAACACGAGCAAGATTAGAATTGGAACTCCAGCTTCTAACAGTTCCATCAAGATTAAAACCAATATGAGTTTGAGACATGCGACATTTCTCACGACGCTGAACACAAATCTTAAGATGTTGAGTAAGATGCCCAGTTCCATTAGTAGAATAAGTAGAGTATTGCCTCTTGCCGTGTTTGCAAATAGCAGCATACCTGACAAGATTTTTCTTACCTGGCACCTTCTTGAAAAGCTTGTCAAAATCATCCCAGACAGCAGAGATAGAAGGCCGATTGGAGCCTGCTACCTCACTGTCACCCTCGGCACCGTCGCTATCAGGAATGGTCGCATATCCACCTCCACTAGGAGGACCTCTTGGTCACACGGATGGGCATCAGCAGCAGACTGACCAAATAGCTCGGTGCAGTCCTCATGGACATTTTCCTCCTCATCACCCCTGGTAAACCCACACGTCCGCAGCTTATCGTTCTGGGAATGATCAAACTCCCCTTCATCGTGGACGCGTGCGCCAGGGGCCATACTAGCCCTAGTCGTCTCTGGTTCCTCGACGGCTGCATCATTCAAGAAGTTGATTAGGGTTAGGGATTAGGCATCGATGAGAACGACGGATAGAAGATGGAGGGGATTAGGGTTAGGGTTTGCACTTACCTCTAGAGCCGGAGCGTCGGAAATGACGACGAGATGCATGCCCCTGGTACCTCAACGGAGACCGGAGCCCCAGAGGTGGCGGTGGCCGATGATGAGAATGGCGGACAGAAGACAGAGAGCAGTCGAGGATGCCAAGAATGATTCTCAATTAACTCTCAGGAATGAAGAACAAGGGAACATATAGAGATTGAGGGCGGGAACCACCACATCTAACAGAGAGAAGAGGGAGATTGAGGGCAGAGAGGGAAGAGGGGAAACCAAGGAGATTGAGTGCAGAACCCACCGGATCTGATGACCCATTACCCGCAGAAGAACACCATGGACACGGCGGAGCAGGGGGAACGAGTCGATTGCAGGCGAGCGGGCGAGAGCGAGGAGCGACGGTGAGCTAGCGAGAGCAGACGAGCAAGCGAGGAGCGGCGCAACTGCGCGAGGGAGACGATAGGTCGAGTGGAGGCCTGGACCTGGATTAGGGTTCGGAGAGTGGAGGAGGCCGCGACGGAACCCTTATATACCCCCTCCTCCCCAATCCAATGGCTCTCTCCCCTCCTTCCCAATCCAAAACGGGTCGTGCCCGGGCCGCCTCCTTAGCCCAAGCACGGGCACGACAATGGGCCGAGCCACGCATGGGCATGGCTGGGGCAGGCTAGGGCCGGGTTAGGGCCGTGCTTTTCAACTTCGGGCTCGGGCGAGTCCGTTGTTTCACGCGGCCCGTTTGGAAAACTTTAGAAAGAAGTGAGTGGAGAATGCCCTCAACTTAGTACTTTACTTACAATGATTCGTTGGCGGTTATATAAAATAATATAAAGAGATTTCCCAAACTATAAATGATATGAAGCAATATATAATCACTTAATCAGCACACGCTGAATTCTCTGGTATTGGAGGATCGACCCAATAAATTAATAACTTGTGCACACGCTTATTAGTAGTCGAAATTCTGGTAGGTGGTGTAAGTTTGTCCGAACTGCCACCACGCCGGCACGACGTCCTTGAAGACGAGGTTCTGGCCGCCGGTGGAGACGAGCGCGAAGCTGAGGCCCTGTCCGACGAGCCCGCCGGAGAGGCAGTGCCAGTTGGCGCCCCAGTTCCTGTACATGGGGATCCAATCCGTGTTGTTGCCCTTCACCGCCATGCTCTGGATGGAGCCGCTGCCGGCGACGTTGGTGACGAGCACCATGTAGAAGCCGTTGAAGCCGGCCATGGTGAAGCGCACGCCGCCGCTCTTCCAGCACTTCACTCGCTGGTAGAGGACGTTGATGACGCCGGCGCTGTAGATGCCGATGTTCTCCCAGGCGGGCTGGGACATGTCGAAGTGGGGCCGTGGCGGGGCGCACCAGCCGCCGGCGGGGAGGTCTCCGACGGCGGGGAGGTCCCAGTTGGGCGGGCAGAAGTTGGTGGCGGAGACGACGACCCAGTTGTTGCCGGGCTTGCACCACTGGGTCTTGCTGCTGTCGCAGATGATGACGTAGCACTGCCCGCACGACGCGCCGTCGTTGAAGAGCGCCGTGCTCAGCGCGGCGTTGTTGATGCCGTAGCCCTGCTCGTACAGGTCGCTGTACCCACACGCGCCACCTGCATGTATGCGTGCCAAGGTTTTAAATAGCGGGCTAAGGTGTTTAGCGGTTTATGTCTAAAACAGCTAATAGCGGAGCTAAATCGGGCTATAGCGAGATATAACGGCTAAATTGTACATGAATACAAATAGCGGTACCCTACTTCAAAAGGCTATAGCGGCAGCTATAGCGGGAGATTTAAAACCATGATGCGTGCTCATCGATCAGATCAGTATGTGTGGCAATGCATGCATGCGTACCCTGAACAACACAAAGACAAAGGTATAGTATAGCTAGGTTATTACCCATTGTGTCGGAGCCGTCAGCACCGCCGTAGAACGTGGCGGTGGCCGGAAGCCAGTCGCCCGATCTCACCGGAGAGACGAAGAGCGCAACGGCGACGGCGAGTACCAGCTGGTGGAGGAAACGTTTCCCCATCTTGCTCGGAAACGGCTGGCGATCGATCGATCCCTGCGGCAGCTGCTACTAGCTAGCTAGAGAGTAGAGACAGTAGACAGGTCTGGAGCTTGGAGGTGAGGAATGTCCGCAGCAATGGTGGCGCTTATATAGCTTCTAGGGTTAGGGTCCAGCTGGAGGAGATGTACGTATAGGCCGGCAAAGAATCTGATATTAGAAAGATTATTCCAATAGAAATGCATTGCTGCATGCACGGTTATCCCATCATCACATATTTGAAACGGACAAACACTGTTCCAACGACGATCGCATGCATGCACAATATGTATGGCGCGCTCCAACGACCAGAGATTGACTTGAGGGTTGTTTTATTTAATTAAGACTAATGCTATCTAACAACCAAGTATTGAAATGCTCGATTTTTCCTCGCCTGCGCGCCCTCTCTCCGGCCTCCTCCCTCTTTTCTTCTCCAAATTTAACGGTCTTACAAGGAGAAATAATCAGAGGAGGCAAGCCGGTCAAGCGATGGAGACGGCGAGAAGCCGGCATTCACATCCTGGCGACGGCGAAGGCAGCCGGGTTAGGTCAGGATGGAGGCAGCCGGGCCCAAGTCAGGGTGAAGACGCCCATGGCTAGACTCTAGAGCGCCGCGGAAGAAGGAGGCAGGGAGGGGAAGAAGATGGGGGCAAAGAAAGAAGAACAACAGTAAAGGAAAAAAATTGAGTGTTCAAACACTCGGTTGATTGGTAGATGGACTCATTAATTAATGATCGATATATCTGCATGTCTGTTGTCTGAGCAGCACTACTACTACTTGTAGAAAGCAATTATATTTCCGTGCTCATAGTAGCTAGCTGGTGTACTGCATGTACAACTTGCAACAACCTCACTCGCATCTCGCTCAAATTTTCTCAACTCTATTATTGTAGACAAACAAAGATGCACCGAAGGTCGTTACGTACAGTTCGTCATTTTATTATGTCTTTGATCTTGAAACATTCCCCTTATTGGGTATCTTCGTCCCATTGTTTGGTTCAGTATATATACTCCAGCATATATATGCTATCATACACTATGTATATTCAATGAGAATAATTAATTCTGCAGCATGAAAAGGAAGACGACCCAAAACATTTCATGCACGCAAGTACATATAAAATTGTGTTTGACTAGTACTCTGGTTACTACTCGATAATTCTTTATGTTCACCATTTTTCTTTCAATCAGTAGGTTATTATATAAATAGATAATTAAGTGCCGGTACCAGCTGCTAATTATAATTAAAACGTGAAGTGTTAAACTGCTCAACGGCTTTGGAATCATACTATTGCAGAGGCAGGTAGCTTCTCCCTAACAATTGGTGAACTGAACTATGCAATTCTTTTTCGTACGAACTAAACATTTAAATAGCACAATGGTACCTTGACTTTTCTTATTATACATTTATAGATTTTTATTTACAAATAAAATTTTCTTGTATCTTTTATTTATTCCCCATTGTAAGTCATGTCTTCATATGTTTGAGCTTAACACGTTTTCATATGTACACCATTGTATCCTAAGGCACGAACTCCGTACAATATTGTTGAATGGTTCCTTAAAGTTATTGTCATCTCCCTCTCCTATTCTTTTCCCCGCTCATATATCGTGTCTTCGCAACTTTAGGTGAGTCCCAATCAAAGAAGCCTTCAGGGTTCTCTTAAGATATAACTGTATTTCCTTTTGTTGTGTGCCGAGCTATCGACGAAAGTCGGTCGGCAGTGTACCTAGGGGTATGTCCAAGGTAGTAGATTGTTGATAGACAGGTACGTAAGCTACGAACTAGATGGTGACACAAGACACAAACAAGGATTTTATCCAGGTTCGGCCACCGTGAGGGCGTAATACCTACGTCCTACGTCTGATTTTATTGATATGAGATGTAATGTGTTCTCTGACTGTCCTCTAGTGGACCTCTGCCCCTCCTTATACATCGTGAAGGGACAGAGTTACATGTATAGTATCCTATTTGGTATAATATTTTCTTGTAGCCTTGGGGTACACGCTAACCAGCGTTGTGCGCCACACGTCTTCATCTTGTGGGTCGGGCCACCTCCGATGGTGCGGTCCATGTCGACCCATGAGGGTATAGAGGTTTATACCCCCACAGCTAGTCCCCGAGCTCCATGTATTGTGATGCGACACGCCATCTTGAGCTTCTTTGACCAATGAGGATTGACATCTCCGACCAGCAGGGATAAGTCGCTCGAATAGTTGCGATAGTAGTTCGGAAGACAATCGACCACCATTGACACCGAAGAAGTAGGTTGTCCAAATAGTGCATGGTGCTCTTGAGAAAAAAGATTTCTTTCTTGATAAAGTATGCCCACTTTACTTTTTTCAAAAGTATAGGCTTTCAAAAAAGCAAGTGTGTCCACTTAGTCCCCGAGTCTGGTAGTAGGTGATGTAGGCACGTGGTACCAGGGTCTAAAAAGAAAAATCTATATAGAAATTCTGATACTCAGATGCATCGCCAGGTGCATCGTACCGATGTAGTCCCTGAGCTTACTAGAAGGCAAAGTATGAGCCTTATAGCAAGGTCTAAAAAATTAAAATCGCCCCTCAGTTGTATATGAGTTCAATTCATATGTAACTGAGAAGAGCAGTCCCCAAGCTGTGGTTCGAGAGTGATCAAAGCAAGCCCCGAGCACAGCGTAGAGACTGGTCGACAAGTCCTCGAGCGTGGTTGGAAACGTAAACGTGCTCGGTGGTCGGCACAGTCCCCGAGCATAGCGTAGAGACTGGTCAACAAGTCCCCAAGCGTGGTTGGGAATGTAAACATGCTCGGTGGTCGGCAGAGTCTTCGAGCACAGCATAGAGACTAGTCGACAAATCCTAGAGCGTGGTTGGGAACGTAAACATGCTCGATGATCGGAGCAGTCCCCGAGCACAGGGTAGGGAATGGTCGACGAGTCCCCGAGCGTAGCTTGTTGACTGGACTATACTCTTGAAAAATAAATATAGAGAATAGGTAGTACATGATGTATAAATAATCTCTAGATAAAAAATCAGCACTGGTGTAAAATTTTAGCTTTTATGTTATATTTAAAGTTAACACGAGTAGTTAATTCATCATAGAGCTTGTATCAGCTCTGGTCTAGCCAACAATATAGAGCATGAGGTGTGAAACCTAGGCACGCGTAGGATTGCCAGCCTCGCCAGAGAGCTACTACCGACCACCCAGAACGTGTGGGGAGGAGTCGGAGACAGTGGCGGCTCTGGAAACTCGTGTAGGAGAAAAAACTAGTCGGCTAACCAAAAAGTTATTTTGAAGTATAATAATGTTAAAAATATTATGCCAAAAATAAATAAAATATTAAAAGTGTACTTATCTTTGGACAGAAGTCTGGTTGGTGATGACAAAATTGTTCGGCCCTTGAGCTTTTCCGACGTGTTGTCATGAGGGTGGTCACGATTGTCGTAGCGCCGTTCTTCGTGGCGATCATTATTGCCATATGACAGATGGTCAAAGTAGGCTAAGCAACCTGGTCAATAGTTCAAGCAGATCGGTGTCACCGATTTGCCTCCCTGGTAGAGCGGCGACGCATTGTCGACGTGGTTGGAGCCGCGATGCGTGGTCTGCGTTGTCCGAGCAAGGAAGCGGAGACGCGTTGTCGGCGTGGTCGGAAACGTTGCTGGAGTGGTCGAAGCTGTAGCCAGCGTGGTTGGAGCCGCAACCGATGTTGGTGAAGAAGTGATCGGCGCAGATCGGATCTGCACCTCCTCCACGGTCATGGCGGTGAAGCTATTGGAGCCAGGGGTCCACGTGATCTAGCCGACGGTGAACGTGAGGCCGTCCGCCACGGCTGCGGAGTCGAGGATGATGACCATCTGGTTTGCCTGGAAAGCTATACGCACACCCCCTACCTGGCGCGCTACTGTCGACGAAAGCTGCTCGGCAGTCTGCATAGGGGTATGCCCAAGGTAGTAGATTTTTGGTAGACAGATGCGTAAGCTACGAACTAGATGGTGACGCAAGACAGACAAAGATTTTATCCAGGTTTGACCACCGTGAAGGCTTAATACCTACGTCCCGCGTCTAATTGTATTGATATGAGATGTAATGTGTTCTCTGACTTGTTCTCTAGAAGACCCCTACCCCTCCTTATATATCGTGAAGGGGCAGAGTTACATATATAATATCATATTTGGTACAATATCTTTTTGTAGCCTTGCGGTACACGCTAACCAGCGTTGTGCGCCACACGTCTTCGTCTTGTGGGCCGAGCCACCTACGATGGTGCGACCCATATCGACCCATGAGGTTATAGAGATTTATACCCCCACACGAGACCTATGTGCATTCTACTTGGCGAACAACACGACGATGAGGTGGTGAAGAAGTAATGAGGACCTACTCCCTCTGTTCCAAAATAATTGTCGTTGTCGCTTCAAAAAAATAACTTTGATTAAATATATATATTAAAAGATATTAATATTTATATTACACAATTAGTATCACTGAAAGATCTTTGAATCTAGTTTTTTTTGCAAATTTATTTAGAGATACAAATATTACACATATTTTCTATAAATTGAGTCAAACTTGTGACACGAAAACCAAAAATGACACTTAATTTGTGACAACGCCACAAAGACTCCCATGTTCCATGCGCAAAGATTTTTTCCCTTTATATACATATCTGATATCCTTCACACTATTGGGAAGTTGATGTTTTATGTTATTGCACGGAATGTTATAAAAAGTGTATTCCCATCCAAGCATGAGTACATGGTCCTAATTTTAGTTTTGTAATTATGTGTTTTTAAAATTCTTCACGGACTCCATTAGGTTCAATAAGGTCATCCTCAATGGAGGTTTCATGACTAGTTTCCAACACATCTATATTTTGAAAACAGTGCAGAAGAGTTTTATGGAGATGAAACTCTCTCTACTCCCATAAAACTCTTATCATCTATCTCTTCATTAATTCAGTATCATATCAACATATTTAATGTATATGAAACTCTAATGAAACCCCATTGAGACTGGCCTAATCTGCACCATTACCATCTAGACACATTCAAGATCAACAACATATGTCTCTTCTACTTTTCAATAATTTTATTCCAAATTTAGCTATTTATTTGTTGCACTTGATGTGGACTTGTTTATGTATGTATTTTGTTTCTCAATTCATATGAATCCTAAATTACTAATAATTTCCTATATCTTTTAAGTATTAGTTTAACTATATATAATTTATCCGTCGTGTTTTGGTCTGTTTGCGACCAGAGCATTGTAGATCTTTATGGTGTGTAGCCGATTTTTGCGTCAACAACTATATTTGAAATATACATCAACTCTTTTGGTGACTATCAAATTTAAAAATACACAACATATGTGCAAGCCCATAACTTCTACATTTGTACTATGCATTACAATAATTGGTTTTATCATAGTAATCTAGTTTTCGTTGTTTGTTATTTGCATTTTCTAGAGACTCCATTTTAAGGAGCTTCGTGTTTTATTTATTGGTTAAACTATGACTTTTAGCCTTGGATGACTTTGAAGATCATCCAACAGACGAACAAGAGAGAAATAATCCTGTACAATAACACCAATTGTAAGGGACTCAAAGAGGACTAACATGTCAGATAAGTGAGGTAGTATTTCTATTTAGATCTTCAGGAGACCCAAAGAGGGCGTACATATCTAAAAAGGTTTGTGATATATAGTATTTCTAATTTAGATCTTCAGGGGCTCAGATGTGGTAGGGGGGCTTGAGCCCCTAGTACAAGGTAGGTCTCAGCCTGAATTGAACCTCACACAATTATGCTGAAGTGAGCTTTGCATTTGCCATTTTTAAACATAAATCGAACCTCACTTAAATGTAAACCACTCATCCTCTCTATTTAATGTCCACATACTTGCTGAACTATTGCATAGAGCTTTGATTTGCACAAGCAGCCGTGGCATGGACATCAAGATGACCTGTATCACACAGTATGGCAGTACCAGCAACGAGATATAATTACTTTGCACAATTTCATAATTATGGATTATATGTTTGATCTATAAATTTATTGAACTACTTGAACATCTCTTTTCATTGCAGACCAAATAGTAGGGTTCCTACCAGCATGCAAAGGAGTATGCCACGGTGATCAATGAGGTACAAAATATATACATCTGCCAATTATAGATAGCAAATCTAATCTATATGATCTTAGAATTTTAGTACACATATCGTTTTAGTTTACTACTCTATGGTACGTGAAATGAAAAATTTAGTGCAAGTATAGAGAACAACACATTTTGTGTGAGTGTTCACTATCGGAATATTAGAACCTCATTTAAATATAAGTACCCAAGACGCTACTACATAGTAATAGTTTTGATAGTCAATGGTATATTATCAGTATTTAACCCTATGTCGTAATGTCGAAGGGAGGGGGGCACAACCCCCTACCCCAAATCCAATACCCTTCCATATATATTTCATCATTCCAAATTGCTAAGCAGTAGCCCAGTTAGCCAGTTAATATTGTTATTCATGCTTTGATTCCATGTCATCATCGATCTATATTAATCTCTAATAGCATCTTATATAATTAAGAGTTAGATATCTCTATTATATTTTCCATCTCTTTTAATTTTTGTAGGGCCTACCAAACATCTAGTGTGTCCCCACAATACACCCTCTAATAATTTAGTGTTTTGCTTGTTTGCTGCCTCCAAAATGATCTCCAATAATATCTATATTAGTTAGGATTAATCATTTTGTTATCTTTCTTGCCTCATTTGTTGTTGTTACTATGATTACTTTTCTAGGCTACAAAATATATTGATCCAGTGAAGGTTAGAGACCTAGCTAAGGCTAATTGTTTCTTTAAAATCTTTTGCTCTCTAATATTCAGTGTTTTATATAGATTTTCAAGTTTCTTTTGCATTTTAACAAACATTTATTTGATTATTTTGTATACTCTTGTTGTGTACGTATTTTGTTGTATGTGATTGTTGTCGGACGGCTCCCCTATGTTCAAACCTTAGCTCCACCCTTGGCCATCACCATCATTGTCATCTCCCCAGGCACACCAGTACTGAATCACCACTAGCAATTGTGTACTCTTGTCGTGTATATATTACTTAACTTTGTTACTGTTGTTAATTGCTTTCATGGCCCATCCAGCCATCCATGGATTGAAAATTTTGCAAGCATCATCAAAGATTGGAGGTCTTTGTAGTCGTAGTTGAACTTGGCCTCGTGAACTTTGAGAGTTAGTTTAGGTTTAATAATGGTCTTTGTAACTTGTGCCTCTCACAAAACATAAGATATACAACTAGTCTTGGCATGTATGATGCTTATATTTGAAAAGAAACAATTATTTGATTGATTTGCAACAGATACTCTTCTGCCATAAAAAAATTGTGACAATTTAATTTTCTATATTAAATTGCCATGTTAGATCCTAATAATTGCCACATCATATGATAATAATATCTTATGGTGTTTTATTATTCTACATGGCACCTGCATAGTCATCCATGGTCAATGTTTTGCAAAATTTTCTCTACTTAATAACAACAAAAATCGAGCGCCATAAATCAATGATGCAAGTATGAACGTCACAAAAATTATGATGAGAATATATTTTTGTCACAGAACGAATCTTTAGCTAAGGGGAACAGGCAATGGATATATTTTCATGGCACGTGTGTCACAAATTGTGAAACATGGCATGATTTCTAGTTTCACGACATGAATGCAACGCCACAGGTCATATCTCTTGTAGTGTAGTATTTGGAATCAACTCTTGGATTAAATTTGAACCATTAGATCATAATATATATTAAACAGTGTGTCGCCGCCTCCTTGTTCTTTTTCAATTAATCTCATAATTTTAGACCCTCTCAGAAACATCAATGCTCGTTTAACACTATTATTATATAGATATTCTAGACTTGCTCCCCCCAACTCAATCTGTCGAAAAATTGTTGCATATGATATCATCTATTTCCCCCAATAGTTAATTCATTTGAGAATTCAACAACACATTAGAAGGAACGAAGTCACCACAGGCGCCTTGCTAACGATGGGGATGTCGCCTACTACTGAAAGCATAGTGTCGTTAAATCCTGAAATAAATTTAGAAAAATACAAGCATTTATGCTAAGTCGAGGACTTGAACCCGGGTAGGCAGGTTCCACCATAAAAAACCCAACCAGCTCGCATGCACTTCTGTATTAATTTTACTAATAGTTCATTGTTATTTTTTCAATATTCTACTTATTCTTTTCATAGACAATTATATATAGCAAGAGACACAAACTGCCGGTAGCAACAGCTGAGAGAATATCCTCGTAGAGGCAACTAAGCTTTCCTCTAAAGCCTCTGACTACTGCTGAAATGAACGACATTATTGATAACTTTTTTAAACATTTCAATTGTCAAACAATACACCCTTATGGTCAGATCATGAGGTCAACCAACTAGAAGCTAAGAAAACCTACATCATTATCAGCAGGCTGCACCATTTTCTTAATTTGGAGAGGGGGCAGGATACATCATTATCCGGATACACTTCTTCTGGATATTGTGTGTAAATTGTATTTTGAATTATAGTGAGTTTTCCACAGGTTAAAAAACATAAACTAGATTATCTTATGAAGAGACCAAATTACCATATGTGATGCTTTACTTTGTTCACACACACAAAACGACTTGTCCGTATTCATTAATGCAAGTCCTTGCAAGGAGAGAAACATGGCGAATGACACTTCTCGCTGCGAGATTGAAATTATTGTACCACCATTGAGAAAAACATGCATATGCTTCGTTTATAACCCTTTTGTTTATCCTGGATTATTCTATGTCTGCTGCATCCACCAGTTCAATAATAAGCTCATCATTAGTCATAAGTTATAAACCATGCATGGAGTAGTGGTGCTCATCAGCTCATCAGCCCTATCGGTTCCAAACATAACCGAAGCAGCTAGGTTTGTTTAATGGCAACATAATCATGCAACGGCGCCCTAAGGGACCTCCTCGCCGGGTAGCTTAATTAATCTCAATCATGAAACAGCTTAGTTAACGTTGAACTCCTCACCGTGTTCTGAGGCACCTAACAGTAGTAGTTTTATCCATCATCACTCACCACGGTTGAACAGGATTCAAATATAAGCATGTTTATTTAATTGGAAGAGATGTTTAGGAGAGAAAGAAAGAACGGTAATGTAGAGTGTTTTGGGAGAACATTTTTTATTTAAGCTGAAACATTTTAAGCTAGAACGGATTCGGAATATTTGTTATTAAGCTAGAATATTTGTTATTAAGTTGGACTCTATATAGAGCATATATAGCAATGAGAGACAAAAGTGCCAGTAGCAACTGCTAAGCGAATCCGTTCAGAGGCAGCTAGCTTAATTTGCTCTAATTAACTTCTGACAACTGGTGAAATGAACATTGATTTTTTTGGACCAATTAATCATTTCATTTGCCAGATCATGAGATCAAAACAACCAACTAAAAAACTTAGAACCATACAGCATTGTCAGCAGGCTGCACTTTCTTTTTTCCTTGGAGGGGCGAGGATACACTTCTAGTTGGTTGACCTCATGATCTGACAACAGGATGATTGTTTGACAATTGAGATGTTTAATTGGTCCAAAAAGAACCAATGTTCATTTCACCCGTGGTCAGAATCTTAGAGCAAATTAGCTTAGCTGTCTCTCTGCAAGGATTTCCACAGCAGTTGGTACCTGCACTTGTCTCCAATTGCTACATATAATTGTCTACTGATTCATTGAAAGAACAATGATGAGGTACAATATTTGAAGAATAACACTGAAGTACTAGTAAAATAGAGAAATACTAGCTCCCACGTACATCAGGTCCAATTGAAAATTGGGTTGTAAGATTGTAGGTAGCTGGCGTATATATATTGAGTTTATCGGTTGCATCATGAAACGATCTGGTGTGAAATCTCAAATCTGTTGCATCTTCCTTTTAATTTTCTCTTTAATATGTTGTTGAATTCTCAAACAACATTGGGACAAATATATAGAAACTTTGTAGCGTACAGAAACGATCTTTAGGGCCGGTTCATAAAACTGTTGCTATATATGACATCCATTGTGTAAAGGTAGGCCCTTTGTAGCGTCGGGCATTGAACCGTTCTTGAAAAAAGATTTCTAGAGACACTTTTATTAAGAAAATGACTGCTGAAAATATGTTTTAAGGAGGGCAGTTGCTTTACGACAATTGCCCTTGAAACTGTATTTTTATTGACGGTCCTTGTAAAGAGATTTTCAGTGGAGGTTGATCTCTATGATAACCACCTCTAAATCATGTTTCCAGATGTGGTTGCCTTAATGAAATCATCCTTGAACTACTTTTTCAACGTTGGTTGTGGCAAGAAAACCATACTGAAAACATATTTTCAGCTGTTGTTGGCTTAAACGAACTGCACCTGAAAACATATTTACAGCAGTAGCAACAGTGATGGCATGTGGGCCAGCCAGCGCCATGACGACCATGAGAGGGGTAGTAGAAGAGAGATGGATCTGAGATGAACACGTACAGATTAAGGACCAAAATGAAACAGAATTTAAAGTACAGGGATTGACATGACACACCACACAAGTTCTAGTACTGGTCATGCATTTTACTTTAACTTTGTGTTTATTATTTTGTCCACACAAGAATTGCAAGTTCAATTCAATAATTTTCAGGGAGAATCGTGTTCGCTTGAGCTTATCAGTGTTTTTCCTCTAACAATAAATCAACGAACAGTATTTTCAATTATAGCTTATCAATCAAACGAACAGGCTAATACATGCCCCTGCAATAGTAATGATTCCAAGGCGTTGAGCACTTTAAAACTTCACGTCTTAATTGGCAGTTGGTACCGGCACTTGATCATTTCTATATATGGTAACGGTATGATCCAAAGAACAATGTTGAACATAAAGAATTGTCTGATTGAAAACGGGACGGTCGGAATGTATGTGCCAAAACAATTGAGCGGTTGCATATGAGTTGCATCGAATCTTCTTCTTTATATATATTCCGCAGAACTAATTATTCTCATGGAATATATTTAATAATGTCAACGAAGATACTCGCCAATAAGGGGAATGTTTCAAGATAAAAGACACAGAATAAAATGATGAAGTGTACGTGCGTAACCCTCATGAAACAAACGAGTAAAGTGGCTCGCTACAACAACAAACATCGATTGAGTGTGGTTACACGTAAATGATGAAGCGTGCTTAACCTTCATCAAACAAACGAGTAAAGTGGCTCGCTACAACAACATACATCAGTTGAGTGTGGTTATGTTGTAACTGCATGCATACCAGCTTTCTAATTAGTCTCTACTATAATTGAAATCTTCTCTAGACAAATTCTACCTGCAAGATCAACGACTCACAGCACATATCCTATAGATTTAACGGCCCAGATTAGAAGTATGATCACGACCTTACACACCTCAGCCTCGCATCAAGGACCTCTCCCCCTCCCCCTCCTCCGCTGGCGCCGCCCACCAGCGGCACGTCTCCGCACTCGCGCTCCAGCTCCTCGCCTCGCCCGCCGCGGCCGCCTCGCCCGACCTCCCCGTCCACCTCGCGCACGACCTCGTGCCGCACCTCACCCGCGGCAGCCCCCGCACCATCGCCGCCGCCGCGCGCGTCATAGCCGCCTCGCCGTCCGTGGCCGTGCCTGTCCTCTTCAAGCCGCTGGCGGTGTGTCTCGCCTCTCCCAATCCTCGCGCGTCCACGGCGGCTGCGGCAGCCTTCTGTGACCTGTCGGCGCCCCCTGCTGACGCTACCCCTTTCCTGCCGCTCGCGCCCGACCTCTACAACCTGCTCACCACCTCCCGATCCAACTAGGCTCTAATCAAGGTGCTCAAGGTGTTTGCACGACTGGCTCCTCTCGAGCCCCGCCTCGCAGCTAGAATCGTCGACCCAGTCTGCCAGCTCCTCACCCGATCCGGGGCCATGTCGCTGACCTTCGAGTGCATCCGTACGGTGCTCACTGCACTGCCAGCACATGATGCCGCTGTCCGCCTCACCATTGGGAAAGCCAAGGAGTTCATTGCCGCTGATGATGATCCCAACCTGAGGTACCTGGGGCTTCTGGCTCTTGAATTGGTATGCTTGGCCCAACATATGCATCCACGGTGCATGATTGCCGGGATGCTATTGCGAAGTCACTGGGTGATGCCGACACGAACATTCGCCAGGAGGCGTTGCATCTCATTATGGGGATGGTTAATTGAAACAACGTCATGGACATTGCTGGTATGCTGATCGGTCATGTTGCTAAGTCAGACCCAGAGTTCGCAAATGACATTCTTGGTGCTGTTCTAGCAGCATGTGGGCATAATGTGTATGAGATGGTGGTGGATTTTAATTGGTATGTTTCGCTCCTGGCGGATATGGCAAGGACCCTGCATTGTGCCCAAGGGGATGAGATTGGTCGGCAGCTTGTTGATGTAGGACTGAGAGTGCAGGATGCACGGCCAGAGCTTGTCCGTTCAGCTCGAACTCTCCTGATTGATCCTACTTTGCATGGAAATCACTTCCTCTTCCCTGTTCTTTCAGCGGCTGCATGGGTTTCTGGTGAGTATGTGGACTTAACGAAGGATCCTGTTGAGCTTGTTGAAGCACTCTTGCAACCAAGGACCGGCCTTCTTCCAATTTCAGTGAGAGCTGTCTACATCCATGCAGTATTTAAAGTGATTACATGGTGTTTCTGTGTATATGTTGGGAGATTGGGTGATTCAGGCATGGCAATGGATGTCACGTTCGACAGGTTAGCTGCTGATCAAACTATTAGTTTGGACAGCAATGTTGCACTTGGGTCTGTGGGAGAGCAAGATATTGGGGCGAGCACAGTGCGAAAGGATCCTTTTTCACATGAATCTATACTTTACATGATTAACCTGATTCAAACAACAGTTGGTCCACTGATTAACTGCAATGAAGTAGAAGTACAAGATAGAGCACACAACCTGATTGGTTTTGTCCATTTAGTAAGAGAGATTCAAGAGCTGAACAAAACGAAGGTTGCTGATGGTGACAAGCCAAGCAAGGTTAGAAGAGCTTGTTAAGACTATGCGGACAGTGTTCTGTCAAGAACTAGGTCCTGTTTCTGTGAATGCACAAATGAAAGTCGCCCCTCCAGATGGCCTTGTCCTGAATGAAAATCTTGTTGAACTTGCTGGCATGATGAGTGAAGATGATTCTGCTCCCTCAACTTCAATCTTTTTCTATACTTGCAGTCGTCATTCTGTAGATACCAGAGATGAGCCTGCAGTGTCAATTTGTCCGTCTTCTCTTTCTGAGCATCGCAAGAGGCATGGGCTCTTTTATCTGCAAACAGGGAAAACTGAGGACGAGCCAAATGATTACCCTCAAGCTAATGATTCTCTACCATCTTCTAGCAATAATTCTGTTAATGATGACAAGTTGAAGACTGCTGAACTTGTATTTGGTAGGAAAAAATCGACGGCCACGAAGTCCAGACCAAAAGTAGTTAAGTTGGATACTGAGGATTTCCTCAGTTCTATGACCACGCGTGCGGCTCCGTCGCAACCAGGGATCGAAGGCTGCGATCACGGAATAAAAAAAATTGTGACAACGCAGAGAACCCCACCACCTACAATCTTGTTTTTCTTGCTTGTTTGTCCAGTAAGGCAGGTATACGCCTACACTAACTACAATCAAGTATCTTATTTTTTATGGACTTGTTACCAAAGTTACAAGACAAATGATGGGCATTTGTAGATCAGTTGTGTTTCTCAACTTTTCTACATAGCATTTGTTAAAACCAAATATATGTTCCCAAATTAAGTACCTTAATTTTCATATAGATTTTTTTGTTAGTGGGGTAGGTTTGTTTTTTAGTTTTATGATTTATTTTAGTTTTGTAATTTTTTTCTAAGAGTCACCGTAGCGTTAGCACGGGCAATATACTAGTACTAGTAGTTAAACTCGTCTTGTTTTTTACAGAAAAAGAAAACATTAGGTCAGTCTCAATGGCACGTTTCATCTCATGAATATCAAGATTTGAATAGATAAATGAAACAACTCATCTCAGTATTAATCAGGGATGAAAATGGTACGGATATTTTCCGACCGTATTCGAGACCGAATTTGTTTAGAGGGGTTGAGATCTGTCCGTATCCGAGTCTGAATGTTTAATATCCGACACCATATCCGTATCTGAATACTTAAATAATATATTTATGATGTCGACATCCAATCATATCTTATCCGATATTGTTGATATTATTCGTATTCGAATCCGAATCCGACCAAAAATATAAAAACAAATATGATATCAGTGATATCCATTCATTTCCGATCCGTTTTCATCCCTAGTATTAATGGATTGTTTTATCTCACGGTTTCATAGGCTAGATACAGCTTTAAATTATTGCACAGCACATGATCAAATGTTCCATGTGACACAACAAGACTGCACAAGCATCAAGTAGCCAAGAGGAAGCTCGATCAAGAAACTGCAACAACCTGTATCAAGAAACTATATGCAAGCAGGTTCCACTCACATACAGGAACTTGCTAGTAGAGAATATAGGCGTCATTTAGAAGTGAATATATGCAGAGATGATCTAGGCGCATTTGCCACACTATAAACCATAGAGAAGGACAAAGGCGTTGTTTAGTTCCGAAAAAATTTCGGATTTCGCTACTGTAGTATTTTCGTTTTTATTTGACAAATATTATCCAATCATGAACTAATTAGGATCAAAAGATTCGTCTCGCGATTTACAGACAAACTGTGTAATTAGGTTTTGTTTTCGTCTATATTTAATGCTTCATGCATGTGCCGCAAGATTCGATGTGATGGAGAATCTTGAAAACTTTTTGATTTCGGGCCCTGTTTAGATTGGAGATGAAAATTTTTTGGTGTCATATCGGATGTGTTGGAAGGATGTCGGAAGGGGTTTTTAGAAACTAATAAAAAAACAAATTACATAGCTCGTCAGGAAACTGCAAGACAAATCTATTAAGCATAATTAATCTATCATTAGCACATGTGGGTTACTGTAGCACTTAAGGCTAATCATAGAGTAAATAGGCTTAAAAGATTCGTCTCGTGATTTTCAACCAAACTGTGTAATTAGTTTATTTTTTTTATGTACATTTAATGTTCCATATATGTGTCCAAAGATTCGATGGGATGGATGAAAAAATTTTGGGTGGGGAACTAAACAGGGCCTAAACATGGCCAAATTCAAGAAACTTTTTTGGCGGTCATATAAGCAGGTCTTATCAGGTTCACAGATGCATCAGGTTTCAGGCTCACACATGCATCAAGATAGCATCAGGTTGCCAGATTCAAACACTTGTAATTTGTAGTGAAATAAGACATGTTGCAGCCAGTTTCTATCAATAAAGTAAATAAATTGTACTTGTCAGTACAAGATAGTAAGGTTGCAGCCAGTATGAGAAAGAGACAAATAAAGTGGGCAGCAGAAAGGCTGACCAAAATCGCTGGTAGACAGTGGTAGATTGAATTAATATAGAACATTACAGAGGATGGCTTACATATATATGGAATGGATATCAGAGGGAACTCCTCGTCATCGTCTACTAATCAGAGGAATACAGAATCAACATATATTACAGACAAAATCGTCTAGCCAATAAGAAGAATACGAGTACAAGATTCAGAAGTACCAAGAGAAATACTACATAAAGATCTGAAATCCAAAACAGCTCACCATGGATCTTGGGGGAAGTTCTAACGGGGGATAGAATTTGGTCTAGCCCCCATCCTGGTACTTGAGGTCGCTGTGGTGGCACAACATGCGGTGGTGTGGAGTTTGTAGAAGGTGGCGTCGGCCCAAAATAGGAAGTCACCGTATAGGTCAGCGCAAAAGTATGAAAACGATTGAAAACAGTCGAAAACATAATTACAATATAGAAAAACGAACACGGTTGGTTTGGGATGTTTCTACATTTTAGCAATTAAAGAGTACGAAAAATGGTTGAAAATGATTGTAAAACCAAACTGATAAATTTTTATGTTTGACGAAATTCGAAAATAGTATCATAATATAGAAAACGTTATTGTAATATAGAAAACGGTATCATTGTATAGAAAACAAAAGCGGTCGATTTGAAATATTTCCATTGCGTTTTCATCCTTAGGTGCAGGTGAGGAAGCCAACAGCAACACAGGTGATTAGGTCTGCAGCGGCGCGGGCGACCCTGCTGCCTTGCGCTAGGCTGACTGCCCCACGCTCTGGGCCTGGGCTGCGGCTCCTGCTAGGCGTTCATGGCGGCGGCGGTGCTAGAGCTTAGGGATGAAATGGTACAGATATTTTCCGACCGAATTCGTTTAAAAGGATTTAGATCTGTCCGTATCCGAGTCCGCATATTCAACATCCGATACTATATCCGTATCTGAAGATTTAAATCGTATATTTATGGTGTTGACATCTAATCCTATCTTATCCGGCATTGTTGACATTATCCGTATTCGAATCCAAATCCGATCAAAAATATAAAAACAAATATGATATCGATCCGATCCGTTTTGATGCCTACTAGAGCTCATGGGCTGGAGTCTGTCACAGCAAGAGCACAGCCTGCACTGGATCAGATGAAACAAAGAGAACCCTCTCAGCAACGCAGGTGTGTCTGGCTGTTTCCAATGTTTTGGAAATGCCGCAGTTTCTCTTTTTTCTCAAATTTTGTAAAGATTCTATTTTTTGTTGATATGTCATTCTATTTAACACATATATAAAAAACCTCTATAAAATAACCATTGAAACTCGTCTTAGTGCTACGAAGACCCGCCCGCAGATCGATCATTAAACAATGCTCAAGTCAATCTCTGGTCGTTGTAGCCATGTGCATGCGATCGTCGTTGGAACAGTATTTTTGTCTGTTTCAACCATGCATGCATTTGTATTGGAATAATCTAATGTCAGATTCTTTGCCGGCCTGTATACGTACGTACGTCTCCTCCAGCTCGAACCCTAACTCTAACCCTAGCTAGCTATATAAGCACCACCATTGCTGCAGACATTCCTCACCTCCAAGCTCTCCAAACCTGCATGTCTACTGTCTCTACATATATATCTAGTAGCTGCAGCCAGCCGTTTCCGAGCAAGATGGGGAAACGCTTCCTCCACCAGCTGCTCGCCGTCGTCCTTGCACTCTTTCTCTCGCCGGCGAGATCGGGCGACTGGCTTCCGGCCACCGCCACGTTCTACGGTGGCGCTGACGGCTCCGACACAATGGGTGGGTAACCTACCTGCCTTTATCTTTCGTTGGGTGTTCAGAGTCAGACTTTGATCTGATCAAACGAGCACGCATACACATGCAGGTGGCGCGTGTGGGTACAGCGACCTGTACGAGCAGGGCTACGGCATCAACAACGCAGCGCTGAGCACGGCGCTCTTCAACGACGGCGCGTCGTGCGGGCAGTGCTACGTCATCATCTGCGACAGCAGCAAGACCCGGTGGTGCAAGCCCGGCAACAACTGGGTCGTCGTCTCCGCTACCAACTTCTGCCCGCCCAACTGGGACCTCCCCGCCGTCGGAGACCTCCCCGCCGGCGGCTGGTGCGCCCCGCCGCGGCCCCACTTCGACATGTCCCAGCCCGCCTGGGAGAACATCGGCATCTACAGCGCCGGCGTCATCAACGTCCTCTACCAGCGAGTCAAGTGCTGGAAGAGCGGCGGCGTGCGCTTCACCATGGCCGGCTTCAACGGCTTCTACATGGTGCTCGTCACCAACGTCGCCGGCAGCGGCTCCATCCAGAGCATGGCGGTGAAGGGCAACAGCACGGATTGGATCCCCATGTACAGGAACTGGGGCGCCAACTGGCACTGCCTCTCCGGCGGGCTCGTCGGACAGGGCCTCAGCTTCGCGCTCGTCTCCACCGGCGGCCAGAACCTCGTCTTCAAGGACGTCGTGCCGGCGTGGTGGCAGTTCGGACAAACATACACCACCTACCAGAATTTCGACTACTAAACTGCACTGCTTCATAATTATATACAGTCCACAACAATATAAACTACACTGGTTTGTCTTCATTTCATCTCATTTGTAGTTTGGAAATCACTTTATTATTATTCAACCGCCAACTGATCATTGTAAACAGAGTACACTGAAAATTTATTGTAAGTACCCACCTAATCCTGTGTTTGCGGTTGATTTGATTTGTGGATTTAAAATTTCCACCCACGAATTATTCTTTTGCTTCATCGTGAAACTTTTCCACCCATGAAAACTGCATCTAGAGTTTCGATACATGCTCAAATGAGTGAGTTTTCAAATAACGTTTGGTTTATTTGATGAAATGTAACGCAATCTGTTTATTACTCGGCCGGGGGACTGGATAACGATGCAGTATGCAGTACCGCATAATCAGATACCATGCTATTCATCAGCGATACCCACCACTCGCCTCTGGCCCTTATTTGATTGCGCTGCCGCCCACCTCTACGTGTTACCGTTACACATGCAACGCCGACACTACTACAGGCGTGGAGAAGATAGAGGCAATGACGACGGGACACAGGCGCCAGCAGAGTAGTGCAGGAGGTGGATGGGTAAGGTTGAATGAAGTGGTGACGACTTAGGTCGGGAAGGGTAAGATGTAGTTGTTAAGGTGGATTAGGGTTTTTAGGCCTTTCTGTGCAACTTTATTTCTGCAATCTTTTATTTTTATTTTATAAAATATAACATATGTCCCATGTATAGGACATCTAGAGAATAGCTAGGCACACCTAAGCTCTAGGCAGCAGGTCACGAGCACAAGTCAAGTCTAGTAGTAACTAATCAAAGTGTTTGTTTTTCATACCTTTATCACTGTGATGTGTTGCTATTTAGAGGGAGAACACCCCCATTAGACTTAAACAACAATACACAGACTCACAATAAAAGGCTAACTTGTACTTAGACAATTAATACTCTTCCTTAACAGGGGTACATAAAAGACACCAAACTGTCGAGTAGTGACTGCTTCTGATATTTCTCAGTCTTCAATTATATATCCATAATTTTCACTCTATATGCAAGTGTATACTCATTAAAATTTATGAGATATACAATCACACTATACCAAATACATGAAGAACTACAAACCAATTTGATCAATACAAAATTAATCTGCACTATAATCAAATTTGAGTATACAGATGCATATGTATTAAAAAATAAAAAGAAAACCTGATATGAATTCCTTGTAATGAATCTGGCCTAATATATATATGTCTTTCTATTTATTTTCCTTCCTACACAATTGCTTAACAAGGCCCAAGAACCCAACTGAACATTTCGTGTCACTTTCGTCGAACACTTGAACTCCTATTCTCTAAGGCTCTGTTTGGTAGAGCTTCTACCGGCTCCAACTTCTCTAACGTATTCACTGTTTATGCATTGTTCACAGGAACTATTTTTCTCTCTCTCATCTTCTTCTCTCACAGAGCCAGTGGAAGTAGGTGAATTGAAGCTAGTTTTTTTTAGCTTGATCTGCTCCAACTGGCTTTGTGACAGAAGGAGATAAGAGAGAAAAAGAGTTCCTACAAACAATGAATACGTCAGAGTAACTGGACCGATGAAAACCGTGGTGGCCCAGCCGGCACAGCGGGTGTACACCAGCCCGAGCAGCGGCAGCTGTTGCAGTGTCGAGCGTGTCCGCATGGGCCGACGGCCATTGGGCGGGCAGTGAGCGCGCGGGCTCATCGGGGCAGGGCCTGCCAAGAGCAACAAATGGTATATTTTTCTAGTTTCTTTTGTTAGCTTGTTTTCGATGGTTATTAAAATATGAAAAAAATATATTTAGGAACATAAATGTAAGTTTTTTTCTCTATGTTCACTAAAAGCATAGAAAATAGTAGTATTCGAGTATTACAATTTTTTATCCCTGGTATCTTTACCCTTTACTATACTGAATACCCTTTTTTGATAGAAAATAATAGTCCATGAAAATTTAGTGGTTGTATTCAATTTTGTAAGAAGCAATTTCATAAGGAATGTTTTTTTCTAGAGTCAGGCCAATTAATTTGCCAATTGATTTACGATTTTTTTTTTGTTCCGCTTTGTTACAGACAGGTTCGTTCTCTTTTTTTTTTCCGGTGTAGATATCAATGCATCCAGTCAAGAATAGGAACTTGCTTGGATTTGAGTCCAACTCGGATATGCAGTGCTATAATTGAATTGAGTCTAGGCCTTGTTTAGTTCCAAAAATTTTTGCAAAACAGGTACTGTAGTACTTTCGTTTGTTTGTGACAAATATTGTCCAATCATGGACTAATTGGACTCAAAAGATTCATCTCATCAATTCCGACCAAACTATGCAATTAGTTTTTATTTTCGTCTATATTTAATACTCCATGCATGCGTCTAAAAATTCGATGTGACGGAGAATCTGAAAAATTTTGCAAAATTTTTTGGGAAGTAAACAAGGCCCTAGTCTGATTGATCAGCTTAGACGGAAAGGATACATGAGGAGAAATTTGCAAATTTAGGGCTCTAATCATCGCGCTTCGGGGTTTTGAGACTCTAAACATCGACTAACAAAACATTGCACACTTGATTTTTTTTTAGCCATTTAGTATATTTTCTAACTTTTTATACATGGATTGTATCCTTTGCCGATTGGAGTCCCCGAATGGCCACAGAATCAAGTGTACAACGGTAGAAAATAAAATGGCCAAAGAAAATACACCACCCGGAAGCAAATAGATAGAGCCTTTTCTCTATGTATCATCTAAAATACTAGTATGATTGATGTTAACATACCACTAAAAAGTTTAGACTGACCTAGATGTAATAACACTTTACTTATTTGCCTCTCAAGCTATTCCGTCCATCTTTTATTTGATTTTTGTCATTTGCAAGCACTAACACGTGGACCTCACTAATTAAAAAGTCTAAAATATCCTTCATGCTCCTTCCTGCCCCCACGACTCCTGTGTACCCATCTTCTCCCCAGTGACAATCGAGAATCCCACCACCTCCCAAATTTGATTGTTTAAGGACTAAACGGGAGGTTCTGAAAGTTGAGGGGTCAAAGTGAACCTCGAAACAATAGTTTCGGAATAAAAATAGCTATTTCACCTATATTATACATAGATTAAGATAAATGCCATGTCCCAATGCCCTTCCCTACTACTAGCTTATGTATGTATACTCAAAAGTTAGAAAAGCTGCTGTGAAGTTCCATTTTATAAAAAATGCAAAGACAGACCTCGGGCCAAGATTCTTCTTTGGATACCGAAGTACTACTATCCAGGTGATCTGGGTTGTGATATGAACTTGAGCTTCTGCTCCTTTAGCAATGATTTTTTTATCAAAAAAATAAATTGCATATTTAACTTTTGGAATTATCTCAATCTTCTATTTTATGAACTTGTGATGAAACAATTGCTACAATTTTAGCAACCCGAGTATCGATTCCACGACTAGCAACAGCTCAATAGATAAATAGATAAATGTTTCCATAGCCTCAATGTCTCCACGGTGACTTTCTCGCTCCAGGCTTGTTTAATTTTCCATTTACGTCAAAAAAAATTTTAGTTTGTGTCTATTATTCTGCAAAATGAAACTAAACACCATCTAAAATCTTTAAGAAAATGTTTTTCATTTTACATTCTAGATTTTGGTCTCGAGAACTTAAAAAGATAAAAAAAAAACAGCTGCATGTATTTTTGATCCTAAAAATTTTAGTATTTTAAATAGAACTAAACACACATATAAAAAGTTTGAAACTTTACATTTTATTATTCCAAAGCACCTAATATTTTATATTCCATCCACCCTCGGTCCCCCATCTCCACACCATGACGATCCTGATCCTCCGTGGAGCCGTGGAGGGCGTGGCAAAGACGCGTTTCTAGTAGGCTCGAGACTTGGCCCGCCGGCAGAACTCGTCTAGCCCGCGGCCGATCTCCTCCATCCCCTCGCCGCGCTCCAACCCGGAGACGAGACTGCGCTCGGTCGACCACCACCTGGGGGCCTAGCGTCCTCGCGAGTCGCGACCAGCTCCGGCGCGGCGTCCGTCCTCTGCAGCCCCGGTGTCGCCGCGACCGTCGCTGCTGTCCTACTTCGGCACTCGACACCTTGGCCGGCGACGAGCACCACCACGACACCAGGTATTCCCTCCCCGGTCCTCCCTTCCTGCTGTGCGAAGCCGTGCGCCCAAACCTTAACCTAATTCGTAGGTAAAACCGTGCGCCCAAACCCTAACATACCATTCGTAATCGGATCTGTGTATATGCATGTATTATGACTACTAACTTCGATTGCTTTGCAAAAATTATTGGGGTGTCCTTTACTGAGTCCGCCCCTGGTGTCCGATGACGGTGTTGAATGCGTAGGAAATTATGTGTCTCTGCATTTTCACTGGCACTGGAGTGACAAGGGAGGAATAGTTTCGCCTGTTCAGCTTAGCTTAGCTGGTGTGTTACTATTTTGGTGCTGGGGAAGAAAGCCTATGGGGCTGTTTGGTTCGCTTCTCGGTGTAGCCTGGCTCGTTCCAGGGATCCAGGCTCATGCTAACCAGCCTCACCAGATGCAACAGATATTTGTTTGGTTGCCATTTCTATTTAGGCAGGATATGGAGAGGAATTGTTTTTTTCTGTGAGGGATAGAGAAATTATTTGGTTTCCCTCCATTACTGCTACACGTGGCAATCCAGGCCAGCAAGAAACGCATAATTTTCCCGCATGCACTGAGCCAGGCCAGCGCACACTACTTGCACAGCATGGGACAGGACTAGACGACACTTCGGGCAACCAATCACGCGAATCTTGCATGAAGGCAACCTGGCTGAGCTAGAACCAGGGAACCAAACGCGCCTTATGTAATTGATCATTAAACATTGATGAACAGTACCAAAATTAGTGTATAGGCAATGAAAATTATGTTGGGCAACTTGCTCTTAATTAAGCTCCGCCTCTGGAAGTCTGGCTGTAGGTCTGCTTCCTCGAAATGGATAACTGTCACACTTAGGATTCTTTCATGATATTATAGTGTTAATGTTATTGCTGTCAATGAGTTTCGGGCACCATGTTTGTTCGTCTAATTGATGAAGGTTTGCTCTTGGGACAAAGTTTGTCTGGACTCCACTTGATTGTGTGATGTTGCATTTTCAGATATTACGTTATGGTTTGCTGTTTATTTACCTATGGACCATGCTGCCACTTGTTCATGTGAACTGATGATGTTTGAACTGGAGCTCAGGCTGAAGTTATGTGACTGTATTGTACTATCTACACGACACACAATCGTTTAATACGTTTTGCATGTATTTTCGACCAGGTAAGGTGCTGGAACAGAAGATGCAAGGGGGAAGAGGTGGGAGGCAGGGCTTGTTCGGGGACCCTTTTGCTGGTTTCGGCGGCTTTGGACAGCCAGGGAGCCTTATGCCTGGTTTCTTTGGTGGCGCAAATCCCTTTGACGACCCTTTCTTCACCAACCCCTTTGGTAGCATGATGCAACCTAGTTTCTCAACCCCTTTCAGCGGCATGATGCAACCTAGCTTCATGAACCCCTTTGGTAGCATGATGCAACCTAGCTTGCTTGGACCGAGTATGTTTGCGCCCCATGGCAATCTCAATGGAGGCATGTTTGGAAGCCAGACACATCTCAGTCAAGGCATGAGCAATGCCAGTGGTTTCATTCAGCAGGCCCCTGAACCAAGCAGGCCTAAAGGGCCAATTATCAAGGAGTTGTCTTCAGATGACGAGGATGATGCAGACGATGATAAAGAAGATGAGAAGAAGAATGGTAACTTTAGGAAGCATCCAAGGGAAAGCAAAGAGCCGTATGTGGAGGACCCAGATGAAGAAGTAGAAGGTCAGTTTTTACCTTCTTGGGCATGTTACTGTTCACTGTTCCGATTTGCATTAAGCTATAATTTGAATTTACATTTTCTGATCCTGTCTTGTGCCTTATACCACATTTCTGTTCTTTTTGTAACTCAGGGACTGAAATATTTTCTGGCAATTCTTGGGAACATTCGTAAATAAACATTTTTTGGATTCAGCAAATATACTTGGACCTCAAACAATGTAAATAACTAACCAACTTCATTGCTCATCAGAAAACCTTTTGTACCACATAGTTTCAATAAGTCATCTGATCTCGTGGTATTGCTAGGCAGCCTACTCAATTGATATTCAGTCTTTTAGGTGACAGGTTAACGTTGAACTGCTATTTTATTCTGTTTAGCAGAGTATCTTTTTAGAATATTCCCTTAGTTTATGTTGTAAAGAATTGACATTACAAGTGGAGGCTACTAATGCATACACATTTTTTTAGCAGATAATAAAAGACCTAAGCATGGACAATTTGGGAGGGAGTTCAGCAGAGCTAGCACATCACGTCCACAGCCTCAGACATTTATGTTTCAGAGTTCAACTGTTACATATGGTGGTCCAAATGGAGCCTGTTATACATCTTCAACGACTAGGAGGACTGGTGCAGATGGAGTAAGTATATCTCATGAGTGCTTTTTTCTTCATCTGTATATTACTATATTTGTAGGGTCCAAAGTTATAGTGTTAATTATTTGTTAATGTGTTAGACTACACTGGAAGAAAGTAAGGAGGCTAACACAACTACTGGTAAAGCAACTCACAGGATTTCACGTGGCATTGGCACTAAGGTATTATTGATATTCCTTAGAGATCTCTTGCTTTCTCTCGTCCAATCGCACTGATGTTGTGATTGGAGCTACTTACTATCTGTTGTTGGCACGTTGCAGGGTCACTCACTAACAAGAAATCTTAATTCTGATGGACATGTGAACACCCTTCAAACTTTACACAACTTGAATGAAGGTTTAGTGTTTTTTTTTTTGGGGGGGGGGGGGGTGCTATCGTTTTCCTTCCAAACTGATTCTGATGCCATTTTCCCTTTTTCGTTCAGATGAGCTTGCTGGGTTTGAGGAATCGTGGCAAAGAAATGCCAGGGAGAATATGCCTGGCTGGGATCCTAGGATGAACATGCTTGGCAACGGTATAGCGCCCCCACCCTCTCTTTCTCTCGCGCATGCACTCAAACATTTCTTTTTTGCCTAATCATATAGAAGACAAAGGATGGTATAGAGGCAGATTTATTTTTGCGAAATCAAGGATTTGACCATAATGTTTCTTTCTTTGTACTAGCGATGGTATCTTGAGTTCTTTACACAGCTGCTTTGCAACATTAATCCAATCATCTAGAGCAATGTCAGCTACTGTAGATGGGGTATGAATATTGACTTATATATAGTGGTTTGATATCCTGTGATAATGGTAATTTTTCTGAAGTGTAATAATCACATATGAAGTTCTGTTGTAGATAAGACCTTTGGATTGTTGACAAAAAAAATAAATCTTACAGGTATTTAGCAGAACCACAGACATTGGGGAATGGATCGCTTGGTATGTATGGCTGCATGTACCAACCCCTAGGCATGCATTTTAACAAACAAATCTACAGTGTATATAGTATGTGATATAACAATTAATCACAAATAACAACAGTTAACCACAGTAACAAGATCATGACACAAATCCCATGTAGTCAGCAGCACAAATGTAGAAGGATGTGTTGTTTGACACCGCTGTCTCATTTGAGTGTATACCTTCAATTGGCTTTCAAGATCTTGGCCGATACTGATGTTGGTCACACTTCTCTTGCGTGCCGCTGGCTAATAGTTTTGTTGTGATCACCTGATTTACGTATTCAAGCTTGATTCCTATAGTTCTGAGATCTTACTCAGTTGCAAATTGTGCAGGAAATGTTCACTCTAACTTCCGAGATGTGAATCAAATGCCTGCACTTCCAGCTCCTGATCCATCCCGTGGCATGAATTCTTCATGGAACTTTCAGAATGGCTCTTCCATGGGTCGTGCGCCCCGCACATGAGTTCCTCTGTAGCATATGCAGGATCACAGTGCTCAGTACCGGTGACTTCTGCTATTTTGCAAAAAAAAAGTTGTTGTAAAACCTGAGCTCTCTTTTGGGGGGGGGGGGGGGACTGTAGCTTGTGACAGTTCTAATAGTCAGGAGCTTCACTCGAGGCAACCGAAAGTCAGAAGCTTTCCTTAGTTTCAGTAGTTCTATACTAGTGCTCCATTAGTCCAATAACAGTAGTTTAGTGCTGCCTGAGACGCAATTAAAATCTGTTTGGATGGGGAGGATTAATTCTTGGGAACTTTACTGACTTTGGTGAAATCTGAAGAAAAGGAATCATCCCTGATCTTACCCATCAGGTGTTGCTGGTGTAGCCTGTAATGTATGCCTTATATGTTGCTGCGGGCCTGGTTTTTCTTTCAAAAAATGCATTCTAGCTGCCAATAAGCTACGCAAAGTAACATTGATTACGGTTACATTACATCTAGAGAGAAGGGAAGACGCTAAACAAATAGAGTTGCCATATTATATATATAGTTGCGCAATCAAACGTGGCCATCAGATTCAGGTGGCTTCTCCGCGTTCTTCTCCGGCGACTGGCTGATTTCGCCGGCGGCTGCCCTGGTCTGCTGCTGCACCACCAACGTTGACACCTGGCATCCAAAGTCTGTGGACGTGAGCAGGTCCCCGAGGACGCCGAGCTCCAGGTGCTCGCTCCAGTCCGAGATGCCGACCGTGAGCGGTGACTTGGGGCCGTTGGCCCGCCGGCCGACGATCAGCAGGTCCGACGCCGGGCTGGACTTGCGGATGATGCCCACCATCTCGTCGGAGCCGCAGACCAGGTTCTCGCTGTAGGTGACGCGGTTGTCGTCGGCCCACCGGCTGACGTACTCCTGCAGCGCCTCCTCGTCGAGCCTGTCCTCCTCGGGGTCGCCGCCCTTTCGCCACTCCGGCGGCGGCAGGAAGCGGAACACGGTGAGGCCGATGGGCGCGTCCTCGGCCATGTAGGTTGCGAGCGCGAGTGCCTCCCGGTCATCCGGCCCGCCGAGGAAGTAGAGCGCGACGCGGTGAGGGAAGCCGTCGGTGGCGGCGCCGGCGTTGACGACGGAGAGGCTTCCCCGGTCGACGAGGATGGCGACGGAGCAAGGGGAGTAGTTGAGCACGTTGACGTTGGCGGCCTGCACGGATCCGCCGCTGGCCGTGGTGTTCTCGACGGAGCCGTCGATGGCGAGGCGCTGGTGGAACGGCACGACGATGAGCATGGCGCGCTTCTCGAGCGCGACGTTGCAGACGTCGTCGTGCATGGTGGCGTAGGGCGCGATGCAGACGTAGGGGAGCAGCGACGCGGACCCCACGGCCCGCTGCTGCACGAAGTACTGGAAGGCGTTGACGATGCGCTCCGAGTCGGTGCCGCCCGACGGCACGCAGTTGCGGTCGCCGTGCTTGAAGGCGCGGAGCACGGAGCTGGTGAGCCCCACGAGCGGCGCGAGGTGGAGGAGGTAGACGGCGACGGGCGACGCCGGCGACGGGCTGGCGGCGTCCAGCAGCGCCAGCATGGGCGACACGTCCGCCTGCGAGTGCACGCACGCCAGCACCCGCAGCTCGTCGCCAAGCTTCCTGTGCTCCACCGTGCGGCGGTGGTACGCCACGTACTTCTCCTCCGGGTGGTACATGTGCTTGACCACCGACGAGGTGGCGGCGCCCAGCAGCAGCACGTTGAGCATGAACGCGGCGTACACCTGCTCGTCGAAGACCTTGGAGTTGACGAACGCCGAGCCGTAGGCGACCTCGGTGATGCCCTTGAAGTTCATCATGAGGCCCAGGACGAAGGCCTCCCGGAGCGGCATCCCGCAGTAGAGGCAGGGGAGCATGCACGACACCTGCTTGGCGGCGACGCCGACGACGAGGAAGAACTCGAGGAGGAGGCAGATGGAGGCGTCGGCGATCTTGAAGACGTCCAGCCTCAGGCCGCCCTGCGCGAACAGCAGCGGCATGAGCACCCCGGCGACGAGGCGGTCGAGGCGCTCCCCGAGGGTGACGCCGAGCGGGGCGCCGCCGGGGAGCATGAGGCCTAGCATGAAGGGGCCGTAGGTGGCGTGCAGGCCTATGACCTCGCCGGCGAAGCTGCAGACGATGGTGGTGAGTAGCACGGCGACGAGGCGCGCCTCGCAGAGGAGGCCGCCCTCGGGGACGTCGCGGATGAGGCGCAGGATGGTCGGGCGCGCCACGAAGACGAGGAAGCCGATGAAGATGACGGAGGTGACGAGCGACAGGAAGCCGATCTTCTGGACTTTCTCCGACGGGCTGGACGCGAGGAGGTAGGACGTGATGCCGGCGATGGAGATGGTGTTGGCGAAGTCGCCGATGAGCGCCGCGGACATGGCGAGGCGGCCCAGCTTGGAGGAGAGCAGGTTGAGGTCGCCCAGCGTGGTGCAGACGACGATGAAGGCCGAGAGCGACCACCACACGTTGAGGTTGGTGAGCATCATGTTGGCCTTCCACGGCGCCGGCACCCGCGCCCCGATCGCCACGGCGGCGGCGTACATGGCCAGGTGCGGCCCCACGGTGCCGAAGAAGGCGATGGCCACGGCTTTCTTCCCGGACTTGACGATCATGCCCAGGTCCGTCTTCACGCCGATGACGAAGATCTGCAGCACGAAGGCGTACGCGCCCACCGTGTTGAGCTGCACCCACCCCTCCGGCGTGGCGAACAGCTCGCTGGCGTGCGGGAGCACACGGCCGAGGAGCGACGGACCGAGCAGCGCGCCGGCCTGTTGTGTGGTGTGTGCACACGCTGGCTGCAATTAGCTAGCGCGCCGGCCGTGAGCTAGCTAGATACAGTATTTGGCAGCACGAATACATACCACGATCTGGGAGATGACGAGGGGCACGTTGATGCGGCTGAGCAAGTGGTGGACGCCGCGGGAGAGCGCGAAGACGGCGCAGACATGGTAGAGGAGGAGCGGGAAGTAGAACTTGAGCGGGTCCTCGCCGGCGAAGACGCCGGCGGAGGTGGCGACGGAGTTGGGCGGGAAGCAGAAGCGGCTCTTGTTGACGGTGACATCCCCGCCCAGGTGCGGGGCAGGCGGCGCCTCACGGGACATGGGCGCGGCCGGGGCTCGGGGCTCGGGCTCGGGCTCGGGGAGGACGAGTGCAGGGGAGGATGGCGCGCCGGGAAGAATGGGGAAGAATTCTCCTCCATGGCGCGCCGCGAGTGCGTGCAATGCAGACTTTGCAGAGATGGTGCGCGAGCCAAGGACGACTGGCACGGCACCGGGACGACGCATGGCATGGTTAAGCGATAAACGTGGACAGCCGGCCACACCTTAGTATTCTACGGTGCACGTACCAGTATTGGCTTGCTAAAATTATAGCTTTAATTTTGCAATTTCTGTAGATATAATTTGCATTTTTCGGACAAAACCACAAACCAAACAAAATTACAATTGTTTGTATAGTCAGACAGGACAAAAAAAAAATTGATGTTATAACATAGAGACAATTAACAGATCACAAGGCTAAATGGTTGAGACATGAACGAACGGCTGACATACTCAAGCAAGGAACAAAAGAGGCGCAGGCACATTGTGGCCACGCAGGCGCAGACGGTGATGAACAAAAGAGGCAAGGAACGGGTATCCACTCTCCTCTGGGCAGTGCAGCTAGCTGCTAGAGGTCGGCTGAACGGACTAAAACAATCAGGTGATTGATAGATAGGAATTGTGTGCTTGCATGTTAAACACTATGACACTTCAAAATTACTTCTAACTCAGTAACGTCTGACTCATTTGGCGTAGCTTCTCCACAACTCCACCAGTTTCAAGAGTTATTTGAACCTTTTATGTTAAATCGGATAAAATAAAACAGGATCAGAAATGAAGTTCTTAAAAGTATACCCTCACACAAAGTGGACCATGGTTTTTTCTAGCCCACACTCACACTAGTACTAGTACAGACACCCTAAACAATAATGCAAGCGCGTGGGCTTCGCCACTGGGCACATGACTGTTGGGGGGAGTGAGGGTGGCTGGGAGGCATAGGGCGTCTAGCCACGGCTGCCAGGGCTCGTGAGCGCTGTCCTAACATTATGACATTCCATCCTTCTAAGAATGGAGATAGTCCTCGAAATGCATACTCGCGGTTCTTTTTTAGTGTAACTAAATGAAAAAAATAAAGAAAGAAATTGTCAACTTATTTCATTAAATTAGACTAGAGAAGAACCCACTGGTATCTATTTGGAGCATCGTCCCCATCCTTACATCCTCAAGCCCTAGTCGGAGTAATAGAAGTCGTCGTTGCTTATCGCTGCACTTTGGTGAACGAGAAAGACCTGCCAATACAAGAGCCTACAACTGAGCATCTGGCTAAGGGTCTTCACCTTCTAAAAAAATCAAAAACCAACCAAAAGGAATGAAATCTAAAGTTGTTTTTCAAGTGCATTTGTTTTTCTATAGTATAGTTTTGAAAGCACCTATTTTGACTTTTCGAAATGGGAGAAAATAAAGAGATCTGCCATAATTGTTTTAAGGGAGGTAGAGAGAGGAGATAAGTTTTATACTAATTTTAACCAAACAGCTTACAATTTTCACATTACATAGCTCGTAGCAGCTTTTTCACGGTGCACAGTTCACAACAACTTTCCACCACTCAAGAGTCAAGACTCTAACTCTCTTGAGACGAAATGATGCAATTACATACCCACGTGGTGTAGTTTCCAAACACTTATTGAGTCTCCCATCAAGATCTATATTTCTTATAGAGCGAATCCCCACTATAAGTTCTATCTTAACATACAAACCATCCATATCACTTTTCAGTAATTATTCACATCATTTTCTACTACTAGTCATGTCTTCTCACTAACTTTCAACTTCTTAAGGGCTTTACCCATGTATCCATCTCAATCCATGTATGTTGACAGTGGCGGATCCAGGATTTAGCGAAGACTAGGGCCAAATTTTAGTGGGCAAAATCCAAAAGCTACGGTCTAAAATATAATCTATTGAGTAACACTGCGTATGTGTTCATACTGTTGATCGATTTGAATATATTTATATACTCATATTCTAGATCTTACCACGCAAAATTTTTTCAAAGAAATCCATTTTTTTAATATAATTACTAAAATACCACTAGTATATATAATAAATATAACCACATACTCTATGTATGTATGCATACTTAATATATATATATCACTCTAAATGGTCTAGTATTATCACATACTTCGTCTACATACATTTCGTTCGGTCATATGTACCCTAAATATACAGATATAGACGTAGGAGTAACTACACGCTATATCACATATTAATAGTTCGGTGAATTTTTTTGGTTTTTGCTAATATAGCACTTTCGTTTATATTTGACAATTATTGTCCAAACACGAACTAACTAGGCTCAAAAGATTTGTCTCGCAAATTACAGGTAATCTGTGCAATTAGTTTTTGTTTTTGTCTATATTTAATACTTCATACATGTATCTAAATATTCGATGTGACGGAAAATCTTAAAAAGTTTAAAAAACTAAACCAGGCCTCAAGAGTTGTTCCCAAAATTTTTAGACCGCGACTAGGGCCGTGGCCCTGATGGCCCTAGTCCTAGGCCCGCCCCTGTATGTTGATGTGGGTTGGTATGGAATTTAGTTTGAGTTCCACCCCTATATTTAGACATGGATTGATGTTGATTATGGGTATCCAGACGAGGTCTAACGCAAGCTATTCATATCATCTCGACTTAATTTCAAATCTAAATTATTCACAATCCCCATAGCATGTGAAATTTCTTCTTGTTTAACAAAAGTTTATTACCCAACATAAAATGTTGAAAAGATTAGACGACCGATCTCTCTCTCTCTTTGATGAGACGATCTCTCTCTCGCTCTCGCTCTCTCGTTAGTTTTGAGTAGACGACGCATTTTTCTAATGGGCCTCCATACTTATTCCGTTGGAGAACGAGTCCAGCCCAGCCCAGCCCACTTCGATCAGAAACGGCTTGTGGGCCTACCAAGACCGCAGATTCTTTCCTTTTCTCGGAAAAAGAACGCGGCCCATTCCGGTCTCCCGAACTGCGCGAGACTGTTTCTCTGTTCATTGCTCAAACAACACAAGGCGGCAACGGCAAAGGGGAACGGCGGCCGGCGTTTCGAACTGAAACCGCCGTGGGGGTGTGGGATTCAATTTCAGTAGCAGGAAGGAGGCCAGGAGGGTCATCAGCGGCGGCGGCAAGGTACGAACGGCCATGGACCGACATGTCGGGTCCTCTGTTCCTGAATTCAAAATCCGCTGTGGTGGACTGCTGCTGCTGCTGCTGCTGGTGCGCGTTCGTATTCAATGCCGGGACCTGATCCGCCTCCCTCTGCCGGCCTCCTGACGATGGATTCGATCGAGTACACTGCTTCTGCAGACGGAGGAGGATGAGGAGGAGGAGGAGCCCTCTGATCTGCTCTGCTTGCTCAGACGACCTGCAGTGCATGGAATTCCATCCATTCCTCCAAGCAAAGGTGTTTGAATGAGGAGGAAGAGGACGGACCATTCTTTTAAAAAAATTTGCAAAATAGGAATATTAGCACTTTTGTTTGTATTTGACAAATATTATCCAATTATAGATTAATTAGACTCAAAAGATTCGTCTCGTCAATTTCGACCAAACTGTGCAATTAGTTTTTATTTTCATCTATATTTAATACTTCATGCACACGCCTAAAGATTTGATGTGACGGAAAATCTGAAAAATTTTGCAAAATTTTTAAAGAACTAAACAAGGCCCTGCTTGGCGCGGCAACGGCAGTGATCATCAGTCATGGCAGCACCAACCACCACGTCGCCACCTCCTAAATGCTCTGCACGCGCCAAGCATGCCCGGATCCATGGCTCCAGCGCATTGCATGCATCTCATGGCATTCATCAGCAATGCAGCGCCACGGTAAGGCGACAAGGACGAACTGTCTCTCAAAGCCTGGGACCGGCATGCACTTTCTTTCAGCTTACTACCTGCTTCATTCTTATATGACTGACTGAGGGGTCAACAAGAGATTTGCTAGTGACCTCTCAGGCGAGCCGACCGGAACTTGTCGATACAAAGCATTGCGTGTGCAGGTTTTAGGTCATTGTGGATGAAAATTTTTTGGGTGTCACATCGGATATGTCGGAAGGATGTCGGGAGGGGTTTTTAAAAACTAATAAAAAAACAAATTACATAGCTCGTCAGGAAACTGCAAGACAAATCTATTAAGCATAATTAATCTGTCATTAGCACATGTGGGTTACTGTAGCACTTAAGGGTAATCATGAAGTAACTAGGCTTAAAAGATTCATTTCGCGATTTTCAACTAAACTGTGTAATTAGTTTATTTTTTATCTACATTTAATGTTCCATGCATGTGTCCAAAGATTCGATGGGATGGATGAAAAATTATTAGGTGGGAAGGCCTTAGCCATAGTCGTATACAACGAGTTCAATGGCATCGACCCTCGACCCGGGTTCGTCGGCCTTGACCTAGATTTGTGGATTTATTTTTGACGATCCAGAGTATTAAAATGTCTCGCAAGTAGTGTGCCACGTCCCTCAACCTCGTACCATGACTCTATCGATCCAAAAACTTTGTGACTATATTTTTAGCATGTGGGATTTCTGTTATTCAGCGAAAGAAGATTTCACCGAACACATGTCCATATTGAACTGATGAATGGTATGAGTATGAAACTCGTCATGATTTTTTTTAATGATATTTCTACGTTTCAAACAGATCCTTGCAAGACAAAGAACAACATCAGTGCCATGATGCAGGCAGTAGTTAACTAGCTAGCTACCTCTACCAGCAAAACAAGAACTCGCCACAACGGAGATGACGCGTCACAATCACACCAGCTTGCTACTACAACGACCGAGCTCCTGAGGAAGAAGCCGGGGGCAGCTCAGCTCAAACAAGAAACAATGGCAGCTACCAAGCTAGTAGCCAATCGATCACCAGCTGCTAACTAGCACAACACAACAACAAGCAGTCAAGTCACCACGCCGGCCAGCAGCCAGCGAGCTCAGCTCCACCTCCGTCCCACCGCGCGCGCGCGCGGCCGCCCGCCGATGACGATCACTGGCCGGTGCAACCGAGCTGCTGCAGCACGGCGGCCATGGCGGGGCGCTGCGTGGGCGCGTCGGCGGTGCACAGAAGCGCGACGCCGGCGAGCTTGGCTGCCTCGGGTCGCGAGAACCGCCCGCACAGGCGCGGGTCCACGAGGTCGTCCAGCCGCCCGCCGCCGGACGACGACTCCGCCGCCACTGCCGCGCCGCCGCCGCAGCAGCCCTGCCGGAGGTGCGGCGACACGGCGCGCCGCCCGGATAGCACCTGCAGCACCACCACGCCGAACGCGTACACGTCGCTCTTGTCCGTGAACCGCCCCGTCGTCGTGTACTCCGGGGCCAGGTACCCCATCGCCGCGCTGTCCTTGAGCGTCGAGAACACCACGTCGTCGGCCAGCAGCTTGTGCAGGCCGGCCCCCGAGAGGCGTGCCGTATAGAGGTGGTCGATCAGGACCTTGTCTGCTGAGATGCTCTGGTGCACGAGCGACGGCTTGTTTGCCTTGCTGCTGTGGAGGTACTCGATGCCTGAAAAAGTTCAAGATTCAGAGAGCAAATTAGTACAAAACTGAAACTCTAGCATTAACAACGTATGTGCCAAGGCAAAACTGAAAGTCTGAAACTCCCATGAACATTTGAAACTTCGCTGGTGTAAATTACCAAAACCACAGTCTGTCTATGTCAGCAGAAAATAAAATGGAAGTTCTGGATCATACATACCCTTGGCAATGCCTTTGATGATGGAGACCCGTGTAGGCCAGTCGAGAACAGCGGCATCCACATCGCCTTCCTTGACATCAAGATACCGAGAAAGGCTCCCGTTCGCCATGAACTCATAGACGAGGAAGCATTCCCCCCTTGCCCGGGACCGGCAGAAGCCCCTCAGGCCGACAAGGTTCTCATGCCGCAGCGATGTCAGCATACGGAGGCCTTTCAGGAAGTCGGCCTCCTCTGACTTGCAGCTGCTCTTGTTGATGCTCTTGACTGCAACAACCGAGCCGTCCCGCATGATCCCCTTATATGTCGCAGCGAAATTGCTCTTGCCGAGCAAGTTCATGTCCGAGAAGTACTGCGTTGCGCACTCCACTTCTTCGAGGTTGAACCTCACGCTTGGGGATCCCTCTGATGACAGCCTCACTCCATGCTGTGACCCCTCGGATGAAGTGTCCCAGCCACTGGAGTACTCAACATTGATCAGTGATGACGCACTTCTCTGATATGTTTCCTTTGACTGGTCCAGGCTAGGCCGGCCTTCCAAATGCTCAACAGAACTGCCAACCTTCTGCTTCTGGCGACGGTGCCATGAGAACACAGACAAGCCACAGGCTGCTGCTCCAGCTACAATGATGACTGTTCCAGCAATAACAGCCCCTGTAGAAAGCGACGAAGGTTTTGTGCAAACCCCGTTGTCGCAATTCCTGTTGAGGTCGATTGTCTTTTGAATTTGTTGGGGCTTGACAGAGGTTGATTCAGGTTTACGAGGCATTTTTCCATCATCATTGCCATCGTTAGGACAAGCTTTCAGAGAACCGAACTGAGCTCCACATAGCTCTGAATTGTTCTCATACAGAAACCCCTCATTCAACTTCTTCAGACCTACATCATCAGATAACATTATTTCAGAGAACGAAGGAAGTGAGCAGTGGCATCAAGAAACAAAAACCGTAGCTGAACTCTAATAATTACCAGAGGGAACACTTCCTGAAAGCGTGTTGTTCCGGAGGTCTAGCGTTGCAAGATGAGGGATCTCTGCAAGCTTGGCGGGGATTGAGCCGAAGAGTTGATTGGAGCTCAAGTCTAGCCGTGTCAGTGCCGGCAAGTCCCCGAGGGATGCCGGAATCGCGCCAGTGAGCTGGTTGGACTGAAGGGCAAGAACAGTGAGCTTATTTAGTTCACCCAGCTGAGTTGGAATGCTCCCTGAGAGCTGGTTGTAGCCGAGCTGCAGTACTGCACAAGGGAGAAAAGAACTTTTTAAGCTATCTGCCATTAGAGAAGGACAAGGACAATTATGGCTGCAAACTAACATTCGGTAGGTTGATCTACTGAATTTTTGGTCAGGCTTGTTTAATCATAAAGTAGACAGACAGGTAATGGCAATTATGGCTGAGAGCAATAGGAGGAAAGCTGTAGGATCATATCTGTTACAGGAATGAAACCAATCTAATCCCTTGAGCAGAATCCATAACTTCTCTTGTGTCAGTAACCAACTTTACAATCGAAGAATAAAAAGGAACATCATGAATGAAACATGCACTAAAATAGCTGTACAATCAAATCCACAACGGCCAAATTGCTGCAAAATTCTGTCATTATAGAGAAATAACTGTTGCAGCCAAATTAACGTTTGGCAGGTTGATCTAACTCATTTCGGTTGTATACAGAGAAGTAATGTCCGTCCATCATGATCTGTAGAATGACAGGAGGATCTGTAGGAACAGCATATGCAGAACGTTGATGAAACAAATCCAGGCATTAATGGAATTCGTTGAGCAGAACAGAATCCAAGCTTCTTTTGTGTCAGTAACCAACTTTAGGCCTCATCAGTAGAGAAGGCAAAGAATAAAGGTGAATGTCATGATACATAGTACACCAAAGTAGCCGCACAATCAAAGCCAAAAAGGCCAAACTGTACAGACAGAAACAAAAATGAGACAGCCATTGTGTCCTTCCATTCATGTGATATTGTACCTTGTTGTTCTAGCCTCTGCCTCTAGGTAGGCAAAGGCAATCATCAGAGTTGCACTCAAGACAAAGGAAGCACAATGCTTTGAAAGAATAAGAAAGGACTTAAGGACATGTCCTGGTCGTGTCCTGGGTGGGTGGGTATGTATGTGAAAGAACAAAAGGGTGGAGCATTTTGAGTAGCACGAGAAATTAAGCTTCATTTCTGCCCATTCAGAGTTTCAGAGGCTATAATGTGACAAAAACCAATTTCGGATTTATTCAGATTTCTTTTTCCTAAAAAAACAAAAGCATTTTGTTTGTTTGTTTACTTATTTCGTAATTCAAATAGTCCCTATCCAACGAGACAAGAAGCACCGGAGCTGAAATACTAACGAACATGAATGCAGAAATGGTGAAATGGAACCCCCCAAATTTCTCTCCATTCGAAACCACTTGTTCAGATTCTAAATTTCTAAAAAAAAACACACACACACACACACACAGTTCAAAAAGGCATCATCACCTTGGAGGCTACCGAGTCGGCCAAGCTCGACGGGGATGGCGCCGGAGAGGTTGTTGACGCCGAGGTAGAGCTCGGCGAGGTCAGGAAGGCCGCCGAGCTCGCGCGGTATCTCCCCGCCCAGGTTGTTGTAGTGCAGGTAGAGGCCGGTGAGAGCCGGGAGCATGGCGACGGCGGGCGGGACGGTGCCGGAGAGCCCCTTCCCCTGGAGCGAGATGGTGGCGACCCTGCCGCGGGCGTCGCAGGTCACGCCCTCGAAGTAGTCCCCGCGGCCGCAGGGGTCGCCGCCGCGCGCCCACGAGGCCAGCGCGCGCCCCGACGGGTCCAGCGCCGCCTTCAGCTCCATCAGCGCGTCCAGCTCGGCATTGCGGGAGGGCGTGGAGGAGGATGCGGCGGCCGCGGCGGCGGTGCAGAGGAGCAGGAGCGGGAGGAGGGAGCTCCTGGACGCCATGGCCGGAGGGAGAGTGAGAGTGAGAGTGACTGACTGGGAGTTCTTGGCGGTGTGTGGGGTGTGGGAATTCGGAGGTTTATAGGGGTGTTTGTGGTAAAAAGTGGGGGAGTCAAAAGCGTGAGGCTTGGAAAGGCGTTTGGATGGGTAGTAAAAGGTGAAAAAGGGAGGGGGTTTATCGGGATTGTAAAGTGGCAGCGTGGATGCATGATGATGCTAGGCTACTGTGGTACACGAGTGCATGTGTCATGTGCATGTCTGTGGTATCATACGAGAATACTTACAAGATAGGCTGGTGATGTGTACTAGTTGACGGTGTAAAGGACGGATCAGATACTGTATCTGCTTAAGTACCCTGTTCAGGAGGAGGAGTAGATTATTGCGGTCCATGTAGACTAATGGAATCTTGCAGTCAATGTAAATGGAAGCATAGAATCCTACTCTCCTTCATGCTCCCTTGTAGACGTCAAAGTATTTTAAATTATTAAAAAAATACAAAGATTTAAAACATCAAATAGATATACTATACTATAAAAATATAATTAATAAAAAATCTAATAATACTTAGTTGGTATCATAAGTATTATTATCTTGTTAAATAAGTTTGGTCAAACTTAAAATCTTTTGACTCTCCAAGTTTTTTGAAATGTCTTATAATTTGGGATGGAAAAAGTATGTCGAATGCTTAAGGTTTATCCTATATATATAACATTTAAATGTTTCAACTTTAACCAATGTTTATATAAAAATATATTGCACTATTGTTTATAATACAAAAAACATAAATTTAGGCCTCTTTGCTAGGGCTTCCACCGGCTCTAGCTCCCTGCACATGTGCTACTTGGGCTTTGCCAGCTCCACCACAGTTGCTATAGAGGGTTGTAAGGATTTGATCTAAGCACCTTGGCGGTTGTAAAGATTTTGACTATACTAGGGTCCCTTTGGTTGGGCTTTTGAACCTGCTTTTGCTTTTGTAAAAGCCAAAAGGCCAAAGGGCCCAAAAGCCACAAGTGCTTTTGCCCAAAAGCAGCTTTTCTCGTAGTACAAATCCAAAAGCACCTCACCCCCTCTGCTTTCACTGACTTTTGGGATCCGTTCAGTTTTTTTTTTCCAAAAGCCACGAGTGACCAACCAAATGACTTTTGGGTTTCTCAAAGCCCACATCCCACAGCAGCTTTTCAAAAAGCTCAAAGCTCACAGTAGCTTTTCCAAAAGTCACAGCCCAACCAAACACACCCTAATTCACCCACGAGTGGGGAAGGCCAGAATACTTCTTTATTCCTTAATCTAAAAAAGATATAACCTATTTGTTTTGCTTAAATTTAGTTTATATTGATATTAATGCTGATACGTTGTGAGAGAAAAATATTGTCAGTACTATCACGGGAGAAGCCTATACAGATCGGTCAGATCGCGTGTGCTAACGCTGAAGCCTGAAGCACAAACAAAATCAGCAGTGGACTATTGGAGGGAGGTTTTACGTACAATCGTCGTAGGTCGTTGTTGTTGGGTGCCGGGGTTATAATTCAAACCTGGATCCGTGGCGCGAGTGGCACGTGCCACGCACGCACGTAAGGCGATCGAATCCATCATCCTCACAGTACGTACCGTCACGGGAGAAGGTAGCCAATCGCACGAGTTCGTTCTCACACTTGCTTGCTAGTGGTGGGTACGTAGTACGTGGGCAACAAAACAAATCATTGAGCTATAGGTAGATAGCCGTAATTAAATTTCAAATTAGTGGTACTACAGTAACAAGCTAGGAGCGTCCAGACAAGAGCCAATGGATCGCCCAGTCGCAGGGGCACACCCACTTTCCGTTTCCGATCTGCAATTCTACTCGCGGACACATCCTCACGAATCTTGACGCGACCGGGTGATCAGAACCGTTGCGGATTCGAAATTTGAAATCAAGCAAGCAATTGCAAGCAAAGCAGGGCTTGGGAAGTGGGTGGGAGGAGCGTCTGCCGCGGCGTGAGCGCATTTAATTAAGCGGGCCGACGACGCGTGGCGGGCGCCATCGAGCGCCCCACCACCACCACCACCACCACCACCACCACCACCACCACCCATCGATCGGGTCAAAGTGAGGAGTTCCGACAGGGGAATTGGGAGGGATGCGCCCAGTGGGCAACGGCGACGAGTAGTAAAGGCAGCACGTGGCCACGGCCCGCTCTGCTTCCAACTGGTGGTTTCAGGCTACTACGTACGACTGGGCCACACAGCCCGCTGCCTGGTTTGGGCCTGGAAACCAAGGAGGGTCTCTCACTCACTATTGCGGTTCGCCGGTTCCTTTTTTAGTAGTAACACAAAAAAAAAAAGGAGTGTCATACTTCAACTGCAAAAGGTAGTCGAACCATCATTAGGAGGTTGAGAGAATATCACAAATCTTATTTGTTGTAGTTTTCCCTTGATTTTTCTTTCTTGATTCAGGAATGACCACGTAGTACTCCCTCCATCCCAAATTGTAAGTCATTCCAAAGATCTTGGAAAGTCAAATTTTTCTATGTTTGACCAAATTTATATTATGAAATAATTATTATTATAGTACTAACTAAGTATCATTAGATTCTTTCTTAATTATATTTTCATAATATACTCATTTTACGTTATAAATCTTAGTATTTTTCTCTATAATTTTGATCAAACGTGAAAATGTTTTGACTTTTTAAGATTCTTGGAATGACTTACAATTTGTGATGGAGGAAGTATATTGGTAAGCCTATGTTCATTTGGCATCTTGTATATATCTCATGATGTAACTAATATATATATATATATATATATATATATATATATATATATATATATATATATATATATATATATATATCCTCGACCGTGCAGATATATATGCAACTGCAGTGTGCAGCAAAGTGCTACTAAAACAGGCTACTAACGAGGCCTTGTTTAGTTCACCAAAAAACCAAAAAGTTTTTAAGATTCCCTGTCACATCGAACCTTATGAATTATTAAATATAGACGAAAATAAAAAATAATTGCACAGTTTAACTGTAAATCGCGAGACGAATCTTTTAATCCTAGTTAGTCCATAATTGCACAATATTTACCACAAACAAATGAAAGTGCTACAGCAGTGAAAACAAAAAACTTTTCACATCTAAACAAGGCTCGAGTCACGAAATACTATCATATGTCATGTGTGATGTCTGATGTGTCGACATCATGCGAACCTAGTTATATATATTTATACAGTAATTTGGAAAAAAAAAGGGTGTATGTATCTTTTTATATTCTCTGCTATTTTTTTTAAAAAAATCTGTAGTAATACACTATATTACACGATAAATGGAGTATATATTGAAGTTTATTTTTATCAATACCTATTCATTTCCCATTTACTTGTATTGTATCTAGAAAAAAAGTGGACATATATATGGACCCGACTGCACTTTGGTCAACTTTTTTTATTAGTCAATACACTTAAGCAAACATATACTAGAAGCATGATATGAAATAGTAACGTTGATGACACGACATACTATACTCGTATCATTTGTTTACAACAAAGCTACAAAAAAAGCAATCAATTTTAGTGTTCGTTTCGATGAAACAGTAGCCGCCTGAATGATACGAGTACTAAAACTGATTGCTTTTTTGTAACAAAGTTCACCTTTTGGCCTTGTTCAGTTCCCAAAATTTTCTAAATTTTTTCAAGATTTCTTATCATATCGAATTTTTGGATGCATGCACTAAACATTAAATATAGATGAAAACAAAATCTAACTGTATAGTTTGCCTATAATTTACGAGATAAATATTTTAAACTTAGTTAATCTATAATTAGATAAATTTTGTTAAATACAAACGAAAATACTACAATAATCAAAACCAAAATTATCGTGAACTGAACCAAGCCATGTTTTCCAAGCATGCATGCATGCGTGCACCGGAGCTTAACGTGCGGCCCATGACGCTGGAACCGTGCGGCCCATGACGCTGCAACCAGACCAACCTCCAACCGTGGACCTCGCAGACCTCACAACGAGCCCGCCCAGGCCCAGCACGGCCACTCCAAAGTCCACCACCAGCCCACCACCCAGACGAGACGAGCCACGAGCCCACGAGCGCGTGGTGGTGTGTTGTGTTCCGGACCCCCGCCCCACCACCACCACGCACCGGCCACCACCACCCAAATCAGTCGAGTCGCCCACACGCCTCTCTTCCCCCCCACCCCCTTCCTTCCTTTTCCGGCTCCCCGCACCGCGAGATCTCCGTCCCGATCCCACGACCCCGGCGGCGGCGATGGGCGGCAAGGACCTGACGGAGGACCAGATCGCCTCGATGCGGGAGGCGTTCTCGCTGTTCGACACGGACGGGGACGGCAAGATCGCGCCGTCGGAGCTGGGCGTCCTGATGCGCTCCCTGGGCGGGAACCCCACGCAGGCGCAGCTCCGTGACATCGCGGCGCAGGAGAAGCTCACGGCGCCCTTCGACTTCCCGCGCTTCCTCGAGCTCATGCGCGCCCACCTCAAGCCCGAGCCCTTCGACCGCCCGCTCCGCGACGCCTTCCGCGTCCTCGACAAGGACGGCTCCGGCACCGTCTCAGTCGCCGACCTCCGCCACGTCCTCACCTCCATCGGCGAGAAGCTCGAGGCGCACGAGTTCGACGAGTGGATCCGCGAGGTCGACGTCGCCCCCGACGGCACCATCCGCTACGACGACTTCATCCGCCGCATCGTCGCCAAATGATCCCGTCCTCTTTTTTTCCCCACCTCTCCACTCCGATCCACCGCCGCCTCCCCGCCCTCTTCGTTTGTAATGACTTCGTCTCCCCTCCCCCGTGATTTGATCTTGTTACCCTCCTATGGCTGGCTCATTTGAATTCAATTTCTTCGTTTCGGGACTGCTCCCTAGGTTTGGATAAACGGATAATGGTTGGTGTGTGAGTGTGTGTGTGTGTGTGATTATCACCCAATCGATGGATCGATTAATTAATGGATCTGGCTGATGGTGCTTTTGCTTAGTTACCTGTAATACTACTACTGCAATGTAAAGTGTGGATCTGCTTCCTTCTACACTGTTTGGATTGCCTGATCACGGTTCACTACTATGTTGATCTGCACCGGTTTATTAATCATGCTGATTTACTGCTGCTTTTGTTTGGATCATGGCATGTCTTATCCTTTGGTCACCAAATGTACTGGAATCTGGAAATTTCATGGGCCTGCTGTAGGATGTCTAATGTTGCCTACTTGTGTTGATTGCTACTCTTTCAATTTCATGTAATGGGATTTTCCAATGCATTGCCTTACATGTGCAGTCACTTACTCACTTGTTGTGATGATAGCGATCTTGGATCTGTGGTTTAGTCAATCAATTTGTCTAATTGGCCACCAGTCCCATTGGGTTGTTCCTTACTTTGCTTAATTCACTTATCAAATGGATGGGGCTATCCCTATCAGAGCTAGTATTGTAGCCATATTCACGTTTCACACAAGATCTGTATAGCTGGTTTTTGAATATCTTCTTTTGGTCCCATGTCACTGTTCTGTTACTGGTAATTTTGATTGATAAAAGAAGCATTACTAGTAATTTGCTCCTTTTTAGACCATGTTGCTGATAAGCAGACTTCCATATATACTTGAATTGGCTAATGGCCATCACATCTTTCAGTTGTGCTCAAAAGCTTTTTGTGTGTCAAGGTTACCAACTTACCATGAAACAGTATCTCATATCTTCCTCCATTATCCATATTAATCATGTCTTCATGCAGTTTTAGTTTTCATCCAAGCTCAATTCACATTCTCCATGCTTGTATTGAAACACCCTTTGGTAAAAGCTATATGCTGTTATATAGGAGTTTTTTTTTTAACTTCATAATTTTATACATGGAGAAGGCAGCATTCTGATAATAAGATTTGTATTTGTATAGCTGGTTTTCGAATTTCTTCTTTTGGTTCCATGTCACTGTTACTAGTAATTTGATTCATAAGAACTACTACTAGTAATTTGCTCAAAAGCTCTTTGTGTGTCAAGGTTATCAACTTACCATGAAGAGCATCTCATAAGTCATATCTTCCTCCATTATCAATATTAATCATGTCATATCTTCATGCAGTTTTAGTTTTCATCTAATCGCAATTCACATTCTACATACTTGCGTTTAATTGATAAAAGCTATGTTATATAGGAGTTTTTTTTTAAACTTCATAATTTGTACATGGAGAAGGCAGCATTCTGATAATAAGAGTTTGTCCCATGCCACTATTGTTGTTAAGATGCTTTGTTTCAGAACATGAATAGTAATTTTCTGGCTGGAACTTCTGTCAGTTGTATCTTCCCTCAAAGCCTTTCCTGGTTGTCAAGGTTGCCATTAAGCACCACACTGAAGTCCTCATTCACCTTCAGCTACGGGTCAAAACCAGGCCTTGATGTCTGTGTTGTCGATTCATATACTCTCACTTTACTTTCTTAATTCATTAATTAAGATGCCCTAATAATCTATGTTGTTACATTGATCCAGACAATGTTAGTTTACCAATGGAGAAATAATATGTGATGTTTTGCATGCTCTCCCATGTCCCAGGTTTAGGGTAGTCTTTTATTGCAAATACCTTGCTGCTAGGGTTTCCCTGTGCTCAACATAGTTGAACAAAAAGCTTTTAGATATCATCAGAAAGCTTTTGCACCTTCACTAAGGTTACCATGAACCCTCTTTGTATCACTGTAGTCGAATAGGCTGAATAGTTGAGTTTCCCTTTGCTCAGCAATGTTGAAGGAAATGTTTCAGATATATTACATAAAAGCTTGGGGCATTCTTTGAACAACCTCAATGATCTTAGCTAAAAGATAGTTTGTTTTCAGGTTCTTGATGCATAGATTGAAACGGGCTCTGCTGAAATGCTATGCACTTAAATTGGTCTAATTATACAATCATGTAGGAAATAGCATTCTGATGGCAGTAACCATATAAAATATATTGGAGTTTTTTTTTATTTGCAGTTATAATTGATTTGGTCCCATGCCACTATATTTACTTCTAATCCCATCACTCGTTTAGTTTTACCCACCTCTCCTCCATTACCTTCAACTGAAACAATTACATTCATGTCTTTACGAAGTTGGTTGATATAAGCTCAGTTTGCTTTGTCGATTCATGAATTAAAATGCCCTCAAGAACATATGTGCTGATTCCTTGATATGACACTCGTTAATTTACCAACAGAGCAAATGGTGGGCAACCTCAGTTCCTCAAAAAGGTTACCATGGACAACATTTATGTTTGAAAAATGAAACACTCGCTGCATATCGGTATAGTTGAGCGGTTGGGTATCACTTTGATTCAAAATTCAGCTGAAACTTTTATGTGTTACTCATCCTGACGAAAGATGACCAGCAACAGCTTAATGGATTAACTTAAACTTAAAGGTTCACCTTCACGTTTGGTTAATGGAAGCTCAGATCGTGTTCTTATTTTGGTTTGAATATGATGTTAGTGCCTGTTGCATTGTTCTTTTAGAAAAGAAATATGATGTAGAAGTAACTCATGATTGCATCATGAAAATGATGTAATCCTCCAGTTCTGTAGGGTTTTCTTTTTCTGATATAATAATACTTGTTGATGGTGATGGACTGATGGGCTGGTGGCAAAGTGGAAGTAACTCATGAATTGTCAACTCTTTTCCTTTTCTTTTTCTTTTTTGACACGAGGTCAACCTCTTGAGTATGTGTTTCCAGATTTGTTTAAAATTTGCTTGCAACCTGATATTTCTGTGTCACAAATGAAACAAAGTTATGCTAGTTTCACTAGATGGTTGGTAGATAATATAAGACTAGATTGGGATAATATCCTTAGCAAGGTCAAGAGAATTACTTTGTCAGATGAAGAGGATATGATTTTCTGGAAGTTTGGTAAGAATGGTTGCTTCTCTATTAAGTCAGTTTATAAGCCTCTTACCTCAAATGATCCTGGCCCTATTATAAAAAAAATTGAAAAGAAAAATATCCCTGCTAAGCTCAAATTCTTTTTATGGCTTGTGGCAAATAATGCAATACTCACCAAAGATAATGTGTAAGAGGAAATGGAATTGAGATCCATCTTGCTTGTTTTGTGATTCTAATGAATCTTATCTTATTTTAGTGTAGTTTGGCTAAGGCTATGTGCGCCATTGTGGCACATTGCCTAGGTGCTTCTAATGTACTTAGAAACTTTGATCAGTGTTGGACATGGTGTGAGCACTAGCTGCCTTTTGGTGAGAAGTTTTATGCTTTAGGCATTGCAGCTATTTGCTGGGCGATCTAGAAAACACTCAATAGTGTTTGTTTTGAGGGCAAAACTATTATAAGCCTAATTTCTATTACTTGTTATGCTTGTTCGCTTATAGAATATTGGGCAGGTTTGTTCTTGGACGATAACAAGGATCAGTTGGTTGCTGGGGCAAATACAATGCTGAAAATTGCCTTGCAGCTGGTGGGTAAGGAGGCGAAAGTGGAGAGGAACCACTCACCAGAAGATACCAAGCCGAAGGATCAAGATGACAAGCCTGATGAACAAAGCAATTGAGGTGGCATATGGACAAAATGGTGTTAGAAGCTCTCAAGGAATCCTTCATTTGAAGAGTGTTGGTCATGTGACTATTTTGTTGTCTGATGTTTCCTAAGGGGGTGTTTAGTTCAAAAAAATACAAAATATAAAATGCTAACTATTTTGGAATGGTGGAATGCAAAATGCCAAAATTTTTAGGGTCATGTTTAATTCTATCCAAAATATAGAATTTATTGTCTCATGAGAGCCTCTTGAGGATCATTTTGGGTTTTTTGGCCTCTTGAGGCCAAAATCCAAAATAGAGAATAACCATCTTTTTGCCAAAATTTTTGCAGTGTGTTTAGTTCTATTTTGCAAAATAATGGACCAAAACCCAAATTTTTGAAAAAAGGGGAACTAAACACTCTCTAATTTTGAGTCATTTGTTAGCATTGTTGGCTCTTTTGTGTTGTCACAGTTGTCTGTTGGTAAGCCATAGTTGTTTTACCTGTCATGGTCTTTAGGTTTCATCCGTGTAAGCTTTACTCTAGTTTACTGTCTGCTTTACAAACTCTCTGTATGAACAGTATTTTCGTTGTTTTTTCAATAGAAATGGGAGAAGATTCCTCGTCTCGAAAAAATGTCCAAAGTTGTTCACCTAAATCTGAAACAAGCCAATTTCTAAGATGTTTTTTGGAACTGCTAAGGTGTTTTATTTTAGGGGCTATTGCGTTCTTACCCTTATTTAGAAGTCTAATTGTGATTTTACCCTTATTTTTGTCACTGTTGCGATTTTACCCTTGCTCTGTGAAAATAAAGCTTCAGTTTACCCTTACTCCGTGAACAGCAGAGTAACGGTGTTAAATGGGCTTGGTAAGGACAAGTTTGCCCTTGCGAAAATACCCCTACTTTTTTGAGTACATTGTGATTTTACCCCTGTTTTTAAAAAAATGGCAGCAACATTGGACAACTTGTTACATATAATTTCACACAATATGTAAATATAGATAGATAATATCACATCAAAAGAAAGTGTAGCAAGTGAAGCTATGCATGTAAACAACTTAAAGTAGGCAAGGTTCTACCATGTTGCCATGATTTTGGTCCCCCATCTGGTAAACTGAAAAATGACAGAAACTCTAACAACTAGATTTAAATTCATGTTTCAAATTCATGTGATTTTGCCTACAAATCAGAGTAATTGAAACCAAATTAGTGCAATTGCCTAAAGCCTGAGGTTAATTCATCCCACAGTTGATCAATACACACTCAGAGATCAAAAAATTATACCTGGACACCAACTCCTTGGCTCTAAACCCGCTACCCTCTGGTTCCATGGCCGCCTACCTACCTACCCATGCAGCTGTCGTCTCATGCATTGGCCCTATGCGCCTGCGGCTGCATCACTGGCCAAACCACGCGCTGGATCCGCGACGGCAGCCTGCGATAGCCACCCGCGCTGCACGGGGCACCGTGACGCTCGTGACCCTGACTGCGAGGGACTGAGGGGGTGGCCTCTCAGGGCCCTGCCCGCACGGCGCTAGGAGCTACAGCCTCCCTCGTTGCCCAGACCCGACACACTAGGGTTTTTGTCCTAGAACAGGAGTACGGGAGTACGCGAGGAACGGAGGGTTTCAGTTGTAGAACAGGAGAAAGGAATCACTAGAGGAGAGACTGGGAAAGGGGTATTATTATCTTTTGGTCTTTCTGTGAGGTTTTTTTTGTTTTTTATTTATTTTATTGAAAAAAACTAATAGAGTTAAAAGTAGGGGTAAAATCACAATGTACTCAAAAAAGTAGGGGTATTTTCGCAAGGGCAAACTTGTCCTTACCGAGCCCATTTAACACCGTTACCCTGCTATTCACGGAGTAAGGGTAAACTGAAGCTTCGTTTTCACATAGCAAGGGTAAAATCGCAATGGCGAGAAAAACAAGGGTAAAATCACAATTAGACTTCTAAATAAGGGTAAGAACGCAATAGCCCCTTTATTTTACCACAAAACAAAAGAAAGAAATTACTATATTCAGAGAAAGCTTCAGAAGACGCATACCGGGCCGAAATGTCCCGAGCGCATGGGCGAAGCCCAACAAGCGGCCCAGCTCGAAACGGCGCAGCCCTAGCAGAAACCCTCAGCGCCGCCACTCACTATAAGTAACGCCCCGCAAACCCTAGCCGCAGCTCTCTCCTAACGCCGCACGCGCCTCCTCTCGCCCTCGCGCCGCCGCCGCCGCCGCAGCTGCTGCAGCAGCAAGCTCCCGCCCGCCGTCGTCGCCTGAGGTAGACACCAATCCGCCGCCATGGGGCGTATGCACAGCCGCGGGTAAGCCTCTCTCCCTCCCCCCCTGTCCTTCCACTCGTTAGAACGACTGTGAATTCCGTGTGTTCTAATGGCGGGTGCGCGTCTCCGTGCTGCAGGAAGGGTATCTCGTCGTCGGCCCTGCCGTACAAGAGGACTCCTCCGACCTGGCTCAAGACGGCCGCCACCGAGGTGAGTTGTTTGCCCCCCTCATTCCTGTGAGGCTCGATTTGGTTTTGTTGGTTGACGCTCGATGACGCTGTGGATTGGCAGGTGGAGGAGATGATTACCAAGGCTGCGAAGAAGGGTCAGATGCCGTCGCAGATTGGCGTCCTGCTCCGTGACCAGCACGGCATCCCTCTCGTCAAGAGCGTTACTGGTAGCAAGATCCTCCGCATCCTTAAGGCCCATGGTGAGAGAACTTGTGACTCTGCTGCTCTGTTCGTGTGTGATGTGCGACGTGTGGTGTACTGATGCATCGGATGTGCGCGTGTAGGGCTGGCGCCGGAGATCCCGGAGGACCTGTACTTCCTGATTAAGAAGGCTGTGGCAATTAGGAAGCATTTGGAGAGGAACAGGAAGGATAAGGACTCCAAATTCAGGCTCATTCTTGTTGAGAGCAGGATCCACCGCCTTGCCCGCTACTACAAGCGCACCAAGAAGCTCCCGCCCACCTGGAAGTAGTAAGTCAATCAGAGCCCATTGCTGTTTTATTTTGTTATCAGTGACTGAACCATGGAAATTGTGAATTGTTAGATATCTTGGTGATTGGTCATGTTTTTGGTGCTGAGGGTAAATGTTTTCCAACACTACTTAGGAGTTGTTCTAGAAATTTTAGCAGTGTGTGTAGATGCCATGCCCTTGTCCTAGTCAGCTGAAGCTAGATAGAAATGTTAGTGGAGGGAAGATTTAGGCAATTGTGACACTTTTAAGTCATGGTGTGCTCCAGACAAGTCGAGAAAATACTATTTGGCTTCAATGCTAGGTAGCCATGTTTAGTGTGCTTGTGTGTTGGTGGAAATTGACACAATTTTGTTGTTGAACACACTGGTACACTGATGGTATTTAATGTGAATAATCAACATTGAAAAAGTACAATTTGACTTTGAAATACTCCTATTAGCAGTGAGTGTCCCTTGTTCATTGAGTATGATTAATGTTGATGAATGCTAGTTTTATATTTGTAAAATTATTAGAAGTATAGATGTGCAAATGCTGAATTTAATAAAGATTAGTGAATTTGCAGAGCTCCATTTGTCTTAGCTTAAACTTGTATATATGTTTTACGGCAAACCTTAAAACCAAGAGTTTCATTCAGTTATACTGCATAGCTAATTTGCTGACAAGTGAATGTTTTCTTCATTGAAACTCTGCCGGTGCTAAACTTGCCCCATCTTATTAATTCAGTTATCCCTTTGCAGATTAATTTATGCTAATACTGTGCATAAGTTGTCTTCTATTTGAACTCCAATTGTTTTGAAACTTATTGCATATGGCTGACCTTGTTTACTTGTATTTGTGTAGTGAATCAACCACGGCCAGCACTCTGGTGGCCTAAGTGATATCCTCCGATGGCGTGGTCTTGAGCACCTTTGAACTTGTTCTAGATATGAATTTATGTAATGCTTAATATGTCTGGAGCGGGTTAGATGGACAAGGAACCTCAACTTTTTTATGTTATTACTTGGAGAATCTATAAACCATTTTTGGTTTTGCAATTCTGTCTGTTAAACGTAACATGGATCCATGTTTTGTCGCCTTCAGTGAGCGTTTACTGTGCCACCATTTAGATTGTTGCTTGCCCCCCTGTAGCCCGGTTTTCTATTTGGTTATATGACTATTAATTAATATGAAAATTGTCCACTTATACCACACCTGACCTATGTGCTTTTTTTCGAAATATATTGACGTATATGAATTGAAACTAATCTGCACACGCTTGTAAACGTTGTCTTATGTTTCAGAATCTCTATGATTTCTGTGACCTGTTAATGGCTACTAGGCCTTTAAGGCCCCATCACGATTTATTAGTTGCATATGCGAATGCATTGGCTTATCAACATTCTGTTCATTATATTAGATGGCATCTGCTGCTCTTTAGAGCATGCATGATGCATGTCCAAGATATTAACCCACGGGGGTTTAGCTGCATTTTGTCAATTAGATGTCATCGGTTATATTAACCCACTTCCAAACTGAGTGCATGTTCCATATATTAACAGCATTTTATCACAACTCCTAATCTTTCTGTAGTTGTAAAAAATCTGGATTTGGTAGAATCGATTGATCTTGGGTGTGACTTCCAATCCGTGCTGCTGCTACTTTTACGGTTTTCTTCTCGCGCCAAATAAAGAAGTTACCGCATGCTTGTTTGAACTTATCAGTCAAAATCTGCCATACTTTTCTAGCTACAGATAGTGTTTTTCTCTCATAATAAATCAGCATCAGCTGCAGAACAATACAACAAATTGGGTTGGCGCTACTCTTAAGGTTTTTCCCCTCGTGCCAAAGGAAGAAATCACCACCCTTTTAGGTGTGGGGCTACTTCTCCTAGGGTTTTCTTCTCGCGTCATAGGATTAGGTGTGGGTGCTACTTTTCCCAAGGTTTCTCCTCGTGCCAAATGCTGAACTCATTGCCCCTTTTAGGTAGGATACTTTGAACACCTTGAGGTCGATTAGTGCTTCTACCATTCTAGGACTAGTTGCTTCTACCATCTTAGGACCATCGGAAAGTCGGTCGATGTCTCTGCCACCTTAGGAAAGAGGTAAAATTGATAATTGTCCTTTTTGCCTTAGCCTCTTCTTAGACTATCTCTTCTTAGACTATCTCCAACAGGTGATACCTAAAACAAAGACCGATTATAGCATTTGGGTTCTACACAACAAATGAGTCACGAACCTAAAATCTTCCTTCTCCAACATTGAAGTCATAGGAAGCGCCCCAAGCACCGCCCGTGCCCTTCCTCGTTGAGCGCCGGCTGCCTCCCTTCCTGCCGAGCGCTGGTCGCCTCCCTCCCCGCCTCGCCGCCGTTGTTGTCGGGCCCGCCTCACCGGCGAGGTCCGTCCCCTGCACGACATCCCTCTCCCTGCGAGATCCGGCGAGCGTTGGGTGAGAACATCCTCGGTCAGAGACAGACGATGCGTTGTCGTCTTGCCGAGCGTCGGCCGCCTCCCTCCCCGTCGTCGTCGTCGTTGGGCCCACCTCCCTCCTTGCCGAGCGCCTGCCGCCTCCCTCCCCGCCTCGCTGTCGTCGTTGTTGGGCCCGCCTCACCGGCGAGGTCCCTCCCCTGCATGGTCTTCCTCCCTCGCTGCGAGATCCGGTGAGAGTTGGGCCCACCACTACAACCGCCCAAGACTTTGCGTCTCGGAGAGTGACGACGCAAATAAGGGTCTCGGTTGGCCTGGTACCCAAAATGAATACTCTCTTTGCGTCTTCTATTGGAGCCAATTTTCTTCATCTAAAACACTGTGGGTTTGCGTCGTCCTTTGCCTGAGGCCTTGTTTAGTTCCGAAAAAATTTCGGATTTCGCTACTGTAGCACTTTCGTTTTTATTTGAGAAATATTGTTCAATCATAAACTAACTAGGATCAAAAGATTCGTCTCGCTTGAAATTTTTTGGATTTTGGGGTGAACTAAACTAAGGCCTGAGCTGAGCCTTAGCATCACTTGACGAGCTATGGCCGCTGCTGGCCTAGTGTGGCTGGCTAGTCGCAAGTACCACCTGACGAGCTATGGCCGCCGCTGGTCTAACCCTGATTGGACATGTTTGGTCGTGGTTGGCTGCAGGCTGGTTGTAGTTGGCTACATGTCTGGAACGTGCAGTGGTGCCACGCGAATACGCGATGGGCTATGGCTGTGACTGCACCATCACACTTTTTTTTGGCAAGTTGCAAATAAAGCTCATTCATTTATCAATTCTTTTTTTTTGGAACTATTGGAGTTGCAATATTCAACAATCTTTCTTACAAACAGTCACGTGCTTCAAATACCCTTTTCATTTGCTGATAATGTACAATTTACAGTATCCACGTGATATCTTAAACTGAATGCAAAAACTAAAAACTTGACACCTCAATCTATGATCACTACAACTCTGTTCAGGAGGTTCAGGGCAAACACCGTATCTTCAGAGTTCACCTTGACAGTAAGATCCAGTGGACCTGAGGCATGCCCTTCCGCGAGGATGGTAATCAGGCAAGGTTTTGAAGTGCTCAGGATTTCACTGCTGAATCTCCAACACAAGCCAGAGGCATCATCAACACTGAAGGTTACTGGCATATCCATTGAGACAAGGTGAACATTAGCATTGCTCAGTATCTTTGAAGCAACACTCTGGGCCACCTGAAGGTTCTTATCGCTGTGCTCTGCACTGTCCTCGTGCTCTAGCTTCTGAAGATGATCTTTGAAGGTGCACCTGTAGCAATTTTCATCAGATTAGTTCTAATGCATATCGTCGATAGATGGGAACCTAATTTGGATTTTGGAATCAAACAAGGTTGAAGTTCACTGACCTCCTAGCATACTCAAACATTCCCCTCAATTGGTTTTCCTTGCATAGGAAAGTATTTAAGTCCATGGGTAGGGGCCGAACAAAATAAGCAATGTCAGGATGAAGCTTTGCTGGATGCCGTTTCCCATTGCAAAGCACAGACAGCTTTAGAGGCAAGAGATGGTGATGAAAATGGACCTGAAGAACCATCTTTGCCATTTGTTGTGGAGCCAATGAATGTATCTCTTCCAAAGGAACGATAGTAGGGACACTGTAAAAATAATTTATCATAAATGGGCAGACAAGTAATATGAGCCAACAAAGATAAATAAACCAACAAAACAATTGCATCATAAGCCTCTGCCTGTACAAATGTTGTCATGGAAGTAACTAAAACACAGATTAAGATGATACATACCCCGAAGATCCTTCTGATGTTTGGTCTATAGAATCCACACTGCTAGAAGCCTCTTCAGCTTCAATGGTTATATCTGTTAGCTGTTGTGTAGTGACATTCTCAAAATATAAGTCCACACATACTAGCAAGCGTGATCTGGGTGAAACCTCAGACGAGAAGGCATATAGAGCACTTAAGCCATTACTGCCAGATGAGTCTAACAATGTGTGTAATTTAGGTTTTCGCTCAAAGTTGAGGTTTGTAAAAGAAACTCTGGCAGATGATGTCTGTGTCAAATTCTGAACAACTGGCTCAGGAGGAGCCTCATCAAGCCATGATTCCAAGGCTGACTTAGACATCAACTCAGTCAAATCAGTAGAGATGAGATCTGCCAAATTTTCCTCAGTATTTTGACCTGTCTGGCCTTGCTGTATACTAGCATCATATATCTGTACCAGTGGAGCATCCTGGTTATCTTCTTGATCCTGATGGGATTCAAAAGTATCTCTGTCTGATAGGTCAGCACCTTCACTCTCCGAATCATAAACAGAGCTGCTCTCATATGCTGAAGTTACAGATTCAGCACCGGAGTTATTACTTCCAGAAAGTTTGGCCTTGCCTCTGGTTGCTTCCGAGACATTATGGTTTAATTCCATACTTTGAGGCTTTGGAAGTGGTGCATAACCAGGGGCTGCATGAAGAACAACCTGTGAAAGGGAACCTGGAAGATATATGCGATAGTTGCTTGCTGAATGAGATGTTGGCTGCAACTTCCCATTAAATATATGATCGGCTAGCTCTTTATAGATATCACCATTCTGAGGTTGATGTGAGGGCCCTTGGTGAGTCATGTAGCATGGCAAAAGTCTTGATAGTAAACGAGCACGATCACGAACATCATAATTCAAGTCACATGTAGCCAACTCAATGACATACGCAACTATCCTTTTGAATTCTTCCATGTGTTCTTCTGTACAGCGCATTATAACCTGACAAAAAGTAAAGCTATTACCAATCTCCAGATAAGATATTGGAATGTTAATTTAGGATATACCTTGGCAGAAGAATTTAGGATTTGAAGCTTCGTTTCCACCACTTCAGCAGAGAAGGACCATGCGAGATACTTGAGAACAGGAGGAACTATCTTTGTAGTGAGATCACCCATGAAGCTATACTCTCCAAACACCCAAACGATCAAGGATCGTGCTGCAGGATCCTTGATTTTGTCAAAACAACGAACCAAGCGGACAATTACCTGCACAGAAATAGTTTAATGAAGATTCAAGGTCACAACATCAATGAGAAACAGATATCTTCTGTAAAAGAATTAGTGAGGTTGCCAGATCAATTGCCAAGTTGGAAGGAAAGCATCTAAACAATAGCAGATAGTGTAATTTATATACTGCATATATTCTTACATAAAGTTCTAATATATGATTGAATATTACAGCAAACCTGTAAAACTGATACAAAAAAAGAACAGCATTTTAATTCTGATGTTTTGGCATTTACAGGTCCTTCACACTTGAGTAGGTTAGTTATCGATTATCACCAAGATGACTATAACTAAAAACAGTTGTTGACTTCTTGTTCACACAAGGTGATCTAGGAACTGAAGCATCAGTTGTACCATATAAACAAGATAACAGACACCTCTGAGCATGAAAAGGACCGCTAAAATGCAGTAGTCAAATGGACATGGGAGGGGTAAGTTCCCAAGTCTCAATGATGGATGGTACGTTCAAATAGTCAAGAGGCCAAAAGAATCAGACAAGCTCTCGTGCAGGATGAAGCAGATCAGACACTTTGTTTCCTAAAAGTTTAAACAAAAAGCCAAAAGAACCAACAGCCTGGGTCAAACTTGGGTTTAGCTGGCATGTAAAAAGTACTGTTTTGGTCAAGACAAAGAAGTAGCAGATTACAAGATTTGAGTCTCGATATATAAGACTAAACAGTACCTTTTCGTGGGATACTGGATCCATTTTCACTATTGCTTTGATTGACAAGATTGCTTGAACCAAAACAGCATTTTCTCCATCTAAGTGAACCGAGTTACTAATAAACGATTCTGTAATATGACCAAGATAAAATATTAATTCCAAGAAGAATGGTTTACACAAAATATGCATACATGAAGATTATTACCATAAAATACAAGTGTCAAAAGTCCCTCAAGGCAAGCGGTGGCAATAGAGGGAAGTTTCTGGGCACACAATGCAATAGCTGCAACGGTATCTGCTACAAATTTCCTATCTGGATCTTTAATGTAATCCTGGAGCAAGAGAACACAATGCCACAAACATGAATTAACAAAATGACAAATAAGTAGTCACTTTTCTCCGAAATTGAAATTCTTTACCAAAATGCAAGTGGACAATAATACTTAAATCTTGTTAATTTGACTATAAGTTGCCATTTGACTCTAGTCAAGGAGGAGCCGTTCCTGGATAATCCTTGAGAGTGCATTTTAAAGAACTCAACATTGAGCAGACAGAACAACAAATATTTTTGGAGCCATGCATGAATCCTAGACAGAGTGAAATAACATGTCTTTAAAATAGATACAATGGCAATACTGTCATTACATGATCTCAAGATTTAGCAAACATTTAGCTACAGATTTCATGTTAGATGTAAATACAACTTTTTTTAAAGGAGAAGTCGTAAATAAAACATTGCAATTTCCAGAGAGAACTCAGCAGATATAGTGTCCACTGCAGCTACAAGCAATTACCTGAAATTCTTCAAAAATGGCCGGAATAGATTGCTCTGTGGCAATAGAGGTCAGTATTTCAAGCTTCAAAGCCCTCGTCTGGTACGGATCTGAAGCATTTACAAAGAAGTCCTCATAAAATGGGGCAAACAATGATGGCATTGTCTTGGCAAAAACTAATATGTTGCCAAGCATCTGCAAGAGCAAAATAATAGTAAAGCTCAAGTCAAAGTGAGAAATTGCATGATTAAACAAACAAACAAACTCTTGTATCAACCAAGAAACAACCTGAATTTCAATCCTCAGGGGAGAAATTCGATTGACAAATTCAATTTTAAAATTTCTAACTTCATGTATTGCAAAGTTGTATTTGGTTATCTATGCCAAATTCAATTCTTTTTTAACAGAAACAGAAGGTAAGAGAAAATCATGGAGAAATTACAGGTAGTCTTTAGCCCTTTGGGGGGGAATTTGAACACAAGGCCATAAGTTGACTTTGAACCGAGGTTCTTTGTTATGCAAAAGCAAGAGTAGAACTTCTTCAAATGGTTCGATCAAGAAGTAACTAATCTGAATAAAGCAAAGTCCTACTAATGAACTAACAGAATATGCCTCTAAAAACTGTACAAGTACTCCACCAATAGTTGTTCTTGGCACTATAACTGAGCTTAGATGAAATCAAGAGTATGAAAACAAAAGAGTAAGTATCTAAGTACCACATATGCTGCATCAGGAGATGACCGTAGAGTAAACAAAATTGGGCCAACAATTCTCTTAACGTCCCCAATAGGAGCCATGATCCAATGCACACTTGCTGCTGCAAGTACAACTCCACTATTTCTACTCCATAGAAGAGGCGATGTACATTTCAAAAGAATTGCAACATCATCATTGCTGTTTGTGGTGACAGATGAAAATTTTAAATTATTGCCTTCTCTATCAGAGGGACCTGAGCATTGCTCGATGTAGTGCCGGAACAGCATGATGCTTGATATAGTATCAGAAACCCCATTGCTGATAGAATCAGGTTGGATGGGCACGCTAGCAACAGCATCCGAATCTGTAACGCCCTGAGTCTCCGTCGGTAAATCTGAAGCAAAGAGTAAAGAATCCTTGACCAACCCGTGTCTGGCTATTACATAACGCAAGAGGATCTCAATGAGGACAATTTGAGTCCATTCCTCGATATCTGGGAGTGTCTCACATAGCCTTCGGAAATGTTTTGATACTAACTCTAAACAACTTGGACAGACTGACTTAAATGCAACAGCGGCAGCTCCGACTACTCCAGGGGAATTGTCGTTGAACAAGATGTCCACGATCTGCAACAACATCATCAACAGGGCAGGCTTGAGATACGTATATGGTATGCAGAGTTACTGCATAAAGAAGAAGGGGTGGGGTTATACTAGACAAACCTCCTCCAAAGCTGTGCTTTCATCTGGAAGCAAGTCACACAGCTTGCAAAGCGCATAGGCGGCACATTTCCTTACATATGCAGATGGATCCCTGGCACATTTCTTGATAGCAACCAACACAAGCGGAGCAACAACATGTAGTCTAATGCCAGCCATAGTGCGCAGGGCCCAAGCCCTCACCAATGGGTTTATATCTGATAAATCCTTCTGGAAAATGTTAATAGAAAGAAGGGCTTCGTTTTGGCGCCTGAAGTGAATTGATTGAGACGAAAAGAAGTGAAAATCAGTTAGTATCATCATTGAACTGTAGTACTAGTTAGGAGTAGTATAGTCACTGAATTGTAGTACTAGTTAGGAGTAGTATAATCACAGAACTGTAGTACTAGTTAGGAGTATTACAGAGCAAGCACACAGGACATGATGAATATGGAAGAGGCGGCGGCTTGGCTTACTTGTCGGCGTAGTGAAGGAGGTAGAGGTAGACGAGCTTCTTGACCTCGAGCGACTGCGACGCCACATTCTTGACAACCTGCCCGCATTTGTGGTGGTTTTGTTCAGAAGAAAGTGAGAGAAGCAGCGAGGGAGGCAGAGCGAGTTGAGCAGCACCCACCGAGTGGAGAGCAGCAGCAGCAGGAATAGCTAATAAGAGGACACGACGGATCAGGGAGAAGAATTACGGTGACCTGCGGGAAGAGGTGTGCGACGTCGACGCCCTGGGCGATGAGGGCAAGGAGGCGCTTGAGGGCGTCGACCTTGTCAGCATCGAAGCGGGAGTCGAGGAGCTCGGGGATGGAGGCGTCGTCGGGGTCATCGTAGAGGTGGGCGTCGGTGCCCATCCGCCCCACCACCCACGAGGCCGCCGCGCCGCTCGCCTGAAGTCCGAACATCCTGTTCCTGCGGGGCGGGCGGGTCCGGGTCCGGGTCCGGTGCGGTGGATCTGGATCTCGCCGCCGTTAGCTAGTTTGTCGCCGGGGCCCCGCCGGAGGAGAGGAAGAAAAGAGTCACGAACCAGATAGGCGCTGCTGGGCCACAATAGCAGTGTCTCGGCCCTTTTACTGCTTCTGGGCCTATAATGGGCCCTCCTCCTAGCTACATCTCATATCCAATTCCATTCCCTCAAACGGCACCGAAGTGAAAGCGAGGCTACTACGGCTGCGGCGGTGGTTCGGGGAGCTTTTTACCTGTATGTCATTATGAAAGATGGACCAAACCACCATGCCACTAAAAAGTTGTTTCGCACCGCTGTGCCCAACTTCATCTTCGACTATACCCGTGTGCCATTCCGTCCATTTTGAAGCCTAACGGCAGTTAAGTGGCCTGTGAATAGACTTCAATGCCCCTGGGTCAGTAGGTCTCATGAACAAAAATTTTTTGTCCTCAGTGCCACTGACTGGCTGCCAGTTTTGGCGCCAAAGAGGTCCTGGTTTTGGCGCCAAAGTGGCCTGCTGCTCTGCTATAAATCAGATGGTCACCCATTGCCTAGCCAACTTCTCATTTCTCTGTCTCCTTTCTAAGCTCCTCCTTTCTCTAGTCCTGCACATCCATGTCTCAAGCTTCTAGCAGCAGCTATGGGGGGAGGGTGAAGAGGGTCTTGTGCCCTAACTGTCATGTGCTTGCCAACCGTTTCATTTCAAGGACAGAGAAGAACCCTAACCGTGCTTTTCACAAGTGTCCGTATTATGCAGTGAGTGCTGTTCTTGTCGCCTCTTTTTCCCCTCATCTTTGGTTTTTTGTTGATGGTTTAGGTGGATGCTTTTCATGGTTTTGGTTCCATCCAGGTTGGTGGTTGCAGATACTATCAGTGGGAGGATGAAATGGTGGACTTTGAAGTGCAGACCCAAACAACCCCTGCTCCCCTACATGCAGTTCCCCTACAGGCAGTAATCCCTGGTGCTGATCAAGTAGCCATGTATCAAGAAGGATCCCAGGCTGTTGGAGTTGTAGGCAATGCAGTAGTGGAAAATAGGGGCGACAATAGGGTTATGCAGCAGCTTAGGTGGATTGAGAAGCTTATCTATGTATGCATTTTCATGGCTTTGTATGCTATAATGAAGAAGTAGATGCTGCATATGTATGTTGTATGAACATCGAGATGAATCAATGAATGAATGGAACCAACATTTCAGATTAAGCACAAACACATTAATCATCACATATAAAAAAAGTGTTCAGCAAACAGTAGTAGCATCCATAGTTCTCACTCCCAAACAACCAAGTTTTACAAAAGAAATGTTTTCCAGACCCCTGTTGCAGACTCCCATACAACTAGTTTCATCATCACATCCAAAAGTGGGGGCTGGACATGGCATCACAAAACAACAGAAAAGAGACCTCTTACGCTAGGTCTAGCTTCTTCTTGCTTCTTGTATTGGAAGCAGGGCTGGTAGAGGTAGCTTGACTGCCTTCCTGAAGTGGTTGCCTCTTTGGGGTCAGCTTCTTCTTCTTCTTCACTGCTAGCTGCTTTCTTGGTGGTGTTTTCTTGGGCAAAGGTACCACAGTCTCTGTGTGTACTGTGGCTTCAACAGCACCTGGGCTAGTAGTGCTTGGAGCTAGGAACACAGTGCATAGTGGTACAGGTTCATTGGAGCCAGTTCCAGACCTAGGGATAACAAAACAAGAAGTGTCACTGGCTAATAAATGCATGGAAACACACTCAGATGGTCCAGATTGTACCTGTTTGAAGGACCTCCAGAAGTAGTAGCAGCTGTCACCTTTCTTTTCTTTGCAGCACCTCCAGAAGTAGTAGCTGCCTTATTCTTTTTCTTTTCCCTGGCTTTTTCTACAGCTTCATTGGAGGGGAACTGCATGACTGATGATGTAGGATTAGCCAGCACCAAACTAGTCTCAGTATTGGTGCTTGTTGCTTTTTTCTGCCTTTTCTTTGGGACACCCCTGCACAAGACAAAACATAATGTAACTGAAGACAAATAGACAAGAACTGCACAAGACAAGAAAGTTGTTACCTTTCAGCAAGCATTGCAGCTATGTCCTCTGGATCCCCATTCTTGCATGTTCTTTCTGGTAGGTTGACCACAAATCTGTAGCCAGACCCCCCCTTAGCACAAATCTCAGCCACACCTTCAGGACTGTCAGTTATGACCTCAATGTCCAAATTGTAGCTGTCCTCTCTCAACTTTTTCTCAATATGAGGTAATATCTTTCCTGTGAACTTCATGGCTACCCTCTTCCTATGGTTCCACTTGATCAAAATCTTCTGTCTTATTGTGTCCAGCAAATCATCTAAATGCTTTGACTTCTCAAGCTTTATCCAATTGTTGAATGACTCAGCCAGATTATTAGTGACATAATCCACCTTGGATGTAGTCCTGTACTGACTCCTAGTCCACAACTTTTTGTGGTTGTCAGCTAGGTAAATCATTGCATCTGGCCTAGCTGCAGCCATGGCCTGGTAATGTTTGTTAAACATGTATGGGCTCCAAGAATAAGAGGCAGCCCATAGATGATCATCAAAGACCTGGCCATTGAACCTTTTCTTAAAATTCTGCACTAGATGATACATGCACTCCCTGTGCTCATCCTCAGGGAAGACCTCACTAACCCCATTCATAACAGCCTGTCCACAATCTGTACAGAAAGCCAGCCCAGCTGGTGATCCAATAACCTCTCTCAACTTCTGCATGAACCAAACCCAATTCTCATTGGTCTCTGAATCTATAACTCCTACTGCTACTGGGTACATCCAGTTATGTCCATCTACTGCACAGGCTACACACAACTGACCCCTGAACTTTCCATTCAAAAATGTGCTATCTACAGCAAGATATGGTCTGCACCCTCTAAGAAATCCATCTACACAGGGCTTCAATGCAAAGAACAACCTATTAAACCTGATCTTATCCTTGACTGTGTGGTAATCAATGATAAGAGATGAGCCAGGACTAGATTGCTCTAACTGGGCCTGGAGTCTAAACAAATTGTTGAAGCTCCTATCCCAGGGCCCATAAATCCTATCCATGGCAATATTTTTACCTTTGTACACTCTCCTGTATGTCAAAAGGACTTTGTACTCTTCGTTGATCCTCCTTATCAACTCTTTCATCTTGATGTTGGCATCTTCCTTTAACCAATCAGCTACTTTGTCAGCAACCCAATACTGATCCAACCCAACACAGATTCCAACTCTCCTAGCACTCTGACATTCATGATCATCTTTATTCTTTTTTATCTGCAGAAAAGAGAAGACCATCACACATTACATACACAATATAAGATGGCAGAAAAAGAGAAGACCAACTACTAATTACCTTAACTGTCACACCATCCCGAAGAGTAGATGCATGAATTCTCCATGGGCAATTAAATTCATCCTTGTACTTGCAGTACACCCTATACCTCCCTGGATCACTTTTCTCAATTAAGTAATGGTACTCATGTTTAGCAGAATGAGAAGCTAATGCAATCTTAAAAGCAGCCATATTTGAATAAATAGTTCCTACAGACATAGGAGGATCCTTCTTATCATAATGAGCATCAGGCTTTGGTTCAGGCACTCTGTCAGCAACAATCTCATCATCAGACACATCATCAACATTAGCATCAGAGTCAGACAACATTTCATCACCAGAGCTATCCTCTTCCTCTTCCTCTTCCTCTTCCACTTCCTCTTCCCTTTGTTTTCTGTCAGTACTAGGATTTGGAGGTGCAGGTTGGTACTGGGGACCAAGGTCAATATACAGGGATTCATCGTCAACACCAACATGCTCAAACATTGGGTTAGGGTTGGCCAGGGTTCGATCATCATCAACAATAGAATCATCATTGTGGTCATCATCATAGGAGGGTTGGCTAGGCCCAGCTTGATCTGTATTTGTGGTCTGGCTGGGTTCTAAGGGTGTTGGCTCTGGTATTGTAGGGGTGTCTGGGGAGGGTGCAGGATTGTTTGGTTCACCAAAGTCCCAATTTGGAAGAACAGGGGGCTCACTATTTTCCTTATGATATGCAACTGTCAACCAGCAAGACCTGTAAACCCTATGTTTATCAAACATTTCTACCAACTCTTGGTCACTTCGGATTGGGATGTGAACTTTACTATCTCTGCAGAAATAGAATAAGCTAGCTACATCACCGTAGTTAGGCGGATACTTGTCAACAACATCCTCGAGCATCCCACTGAAGTGTGTGCGGTCAGCATCCACCACTTCATTTACACAAAACCAGCGCGCACGTGAGTTTGGAACAACAATCCGCATTTCTAAATTGAAGCTACTGTCCGGGTCCATCCTACAGATGAACAAATGAACACGAAATCAATAAACCCTAGCTCCAATCCAATCCAATCCGTAGCGCACGGCCAAAGCAAAACCCTCAACGACAGCTACTACAATCAACTTAACTAAGGAGCGCAGAATCAGTGAACTCACCCGTCTCGAAACCAATCCGGACGCTCGCCCGCACCGTTCCACGCCATGGCTGCTACGCAAGGATGTCCTCGCCCTCGCTGACCGGTCAAGTGCCACCACCCATGCGCCGACGCAACACGGGGGGACTATAGTCCTCGACCGCCGCCGAATCCGCCGTCCCGACCGCCGCCGCCGCCGCTAGGGTTCCGAGCTCGGGGTTTGAGAGAGGAAGACTGAGAGTGGGGAACGGGGAATGGGAATGGTCAATGGCGCTCGCTCCTCTTCTATCGCCCGAGACTACAAGGGCAAAAAGGACATTTTCTGACCCAGGGCCCACGTGCCAGACATCTTAATCGTCAAAAAACGGACGGAATGGGGACGGAATGGCACACGGGTATAGTCGAAGATGAAGTTGGGCACAGCGGTGCGAAACAACTTTTTAGTGGCATGGTGGTTTGGTCCATCTTTCGTAATGGCATACAGGTAAAAAGCTCTGGTTCGGGCTCCGGACTCCAGAGATGGCCGGCGCGGGAGGCGGCGGCGGCGGCGTGGTCCGCGACGTGGAGGCGCTGGATGGCGTGCGCTCCATCGTGCTAAAGCCGTCGGAGTCGCTCGATGAGTCGCGGTTCACGAGGATCGCCGCGCCGACTTCAACGACCCGGGCCTCGGGCTCGAGGGGCTGCTCGCCTCGCTTGCGTACACGGGGTTCCAGGCGTCCAACCTCGGCGACGCCATCGACGTCGTCAACCAGATGGTACGGCGCCCACTACTCTGTTTTTTTCCTTGTCAGAACTCGGGAGGGCGAGTTTGCGCTTGGGGCCACTGTAGCAACCTAGCGAAGAAGATAGGTCCATGTGATTTTGTGCGATGGGAGTTCTGTTGTAGGGTGTTGTTAATTCTCAGCAAATTTATGCTTAGATGGCTGCAGTGGCGGAAGGTGAAGCAAATTAGGGGAGAGGGATTTTTTATTTTTTATTTTTAAAAAGAACAAGTGAAATGTATAGTTGACATCAGAAACCATATATAGTCATTAGTCAATTTAATTGTCGATTTAGCAAAATCATACCAAAAATTACTTAATAAGACTTTAGTGGAAAAGATTGGGGATTGAAGAAACAACCTGTAGGAATATAGTGGATTGTGTCAAGTAAACATCTGTAGTTGGACTTTCATTTGGAATAAGCTAGAAGTACCTATATGACATAGCAATATTGCCCCAGCATATTTATTCATTTTCAGTTTTGTCCGATTGTCTACTATTATTTGCATGGTTCTGATATTTGCTGTGCTTGGCTGGACTAAAGTTAGATTGGAGGTTGTCGCATGAGAAGCCCAGTGAAGATTGTGATGAAGCAGAACTTGACCCTAAATATAGACAATCTGTGAAGTGCAAGATATTTCTGGGCTTCACTTCAAACCTTGTGTCTTCTGGCATCCGGGATATAATCCGTTTTCTAGCTCAGCATCACATGGTAAATTCTCCTACTTCTGTATCACAAGTGCAAATTTGGAATGAAAAGAAGTTTCAATGTCCCTCTGTAAAGTAGTCTGCTTGAAGCATGCCTATACATACCTGTTCCTAACATTACCAAATCCATTGAGCTCTACAGTGTTCTAATGTTACTAACTTTTTCATTGAAAAATTATGTTCTTTATTAGGTGGATGTTATTGTTACAACTGCTGGGGGTATAGAGGAGGATCTCATTAAATGCCTTGCACCAACTTACAGAGGTGATTTTTCATTACCTGGAGCACTACTGCGGTCAAAAGGACTGAACCGGATAGGAAATCTGTTGGTGCCGAATGATAACTATTGCAAGTTTGAGAACTGGATCATGCCACTCTTTGACCAGATGCTATTCGAACAATCTACTGAGGTGAACATTCCTGCTGGGACAAAGCTATAAAGCTACCTGCTAAACATGGTGGTTTTCATTTGCATATACAATGGCTATTTGATACTAGAAGTAGTATACAAATATGCTTTTTTCTTGCAACCTGTAAAATATTTCTTATAGAAGGGTCTGGATTTTTCTACTGTCTGAGACACTTAGAAGCATGAAGAAAAGCCTAACATGAAATCGATCTACAATATGGGTCCAAAAGTTCTTCAAAAACTATTTGTCTAGCATGTCACACTAAATGTACTTAAAAGATTCAAAAAATATCCTGGCATTTGCATGACCTTGCTTGCATAGCTTTTTTTTTACTGACATTATACTTTTTCCTGGCCTTTAGAGTGATGATTGATGACCTTTTTTCTCTTTCTTCTAGCAATATGCGTATGAACTTGAACGGCCAGACGATTGATATCTTGCCAAACTAAATGTATGAAGTATGAGCTATTAGTTTCTGCAGAAGTTGCTGAATGTCAATACAGATAAGGTTACACCTTACTGGATATTTAATGTCTTAACTCAAAAACAGCCTGCATTTTTCACATCATTAATTTGTTGTAATATACCTGTCAGCTCGTGTGCATGACAGTATGAGTAACAGATCCTGTTTTTCTGCAAACAAGTAGTAGAACATATTCTTATTTCTTTGTCATGAATCAATTTATTGTTACCTGCAGAATGTTTGGACACCGTCAAAGGTGATAGCTCGTCTTGGTAAAGAAATAAATGATGAAAGCTCCTATCTTTACTGGGCATACAAGGTAATATGTTTTTACATTACCTGTGTATTCTTAGGAAATATTAAAACTGCTGAAATGGGGGCGTGCTGATTATATTTACAAATTATGCATTGATTTATGTTGGATGGGAAAAATAATAAAAATTCAGCTGTGTTTTTTGAGCAACTTATTGTTGCTTTTGCTTTACTGTGGAATCTATTAATGCACTGTGTTTGTGTATCTGATAGCTATATTTGGACCTTAGTTGGTTTAGAAATGTTCATAGCTCAGTTGATGCAAGCAATATACAATAGCTATTACTCTTGATGTTAAATAGACTCTGTGCCTTACCCTTTCCTGTTCCTGGTTGGATATCTCATAAAAAATTGCATGGAGTTTCGTGCTTTCCTTATGCTGAAGTTATTATACATCTCAAGACAGCAGTCACACTGTACTAACTCATCAGTACTTGACCAGAATAACATACCTGTATACTGCCCTGCATTGACTGATGGATCACTCGTGCTTTCCTTATGCTGAAGTTATTATACATCTCAAGACAGCAGTCACACTGTACTAACTCATCAGTACTTGACCAGAATAACATACCTGTATACTGCCCTGCATTGACTGATGGATCACTCGGAGACATGCTGTTCTGTCATGCAGTCCGTAATCCTGGCCTTATTATTGACATTGTACAAGGTATGATTCACTGTTATGTCCTTGCCTTTGCTTTCTTATGTAACATTGAGCTTAAAATCGTTTACAGATATACGGCTGATGAATGGGGAAGCCATCCATGCAACACCAAGGAAGACAGGGATTATAGTTCTTGGTGGAGGCCTTCCAAAGCATCATATATGCAATGCCAATATGTTTCGCAGTGGTGCAGATTATGCTGTTTATATTAACACAGCTCAAGAGTTTGATGGTAGTGACTCTGGAGCACAGCCTGATGAAGCAGTCTCATGGGGAAAGATAAAGGGTTCAGCTAAACCTGTAAAGGTATACTTTCTTTGACGAAGCTTCAGATGCTGTTTCTTGTGTTTTAGTAACTCTAGTTAAACTTATTTTGGTACTGCACGTACAAACTCTTTCTGTTGAATTGTCTTGCAACTCTTTCTGTTGATTTGTCTTGCAACGAGGTATCAGAAGAACAAAATATGCATATGTAGATGTTTTTATTTATTTATTTATTTATTTGCGAAACGTCTTAACTTCCTTCTGTCACTCTGTGCAACTTTTGCGCTGACAGAATATTACCATCTTACTTTCTCTAATAATTGTTGGTTTATGAATGATTATCTGACTGTTTAATTGTGCCTTTTCTGCTAATAGAAGATACCAATTTGAAATTAGCATATTGGGAGAGCATAGTCTTGTGCATGAGCCAGGCACTGGATGCTGTTATTATTCGATCTAATCTGTTTGAAAATTTGGAAAATGCAGGTGCACTGCGATGCAAGTATCGCTTTCCCGCTTGTTGTGGCTGCGACATTTGCACGCAAGGTTCATGGCTCCAAGTGAGCATACTGAAAATCTCTTTCATGGACTATGAATGGACACCAGAATTTTGAATGGCCTTTTTTGGAGCACGAGGTTCACTTCGCCTGCACAGGGATAATGCGCAAGCTTTTCGGGGACTCGCAGCCAGATACCACCATTTGTCGATGTACACTTGATGTTGTACTAGCTTTTTAGGCTGGTAGCATTCTTGTTACAATCAATAATTTACGGAAATAACAACGGCAACTTATTCATCCGAGTCATATGGTAATGCATGACAAGTGAACGAAATTGACTAACGACCTGTTTTTATAAGCACGGTGATAATCTATTCACCTGAACGACACTTTGTTTGCCGGTCTCTGGGTGTCGGAATAGTCACTTGGATTGGAAATCACGCTTCAGTTGTGGACTTGTGGTACACACTGTCAAATACAACTGATTTAGTTCGGGCCTCTTTTAAATTTCTGGATCTGCTTTGAATTTTGCACGTCAGCTGGATGCCTTTCCGCTCCATACCCTCTCTAGGCCGGAGCAACCCTTGTGCTCTGGCAACACCTCAATACAAAATTTTTTTAATGTGAAGAAATAGCTCTGTACAACCCTTGTGCTCTGGCAACACCTCAATACATATTTTTTTTAATGTGAAGAAATAGCTCTGTATAAATATCAACCAAGAGTTCAGGACTCGTAATTTGAATGTCACCTAATATGTCTTGAAGACATGGCAAGATGGGGATGCAAGCAGTATCTTGGAGATGCATGGCATATGCCCTTTTGGCTAATAATAATTGTAAAGGGAATTCCCAAGTGTTTGTCTAAAAAAGTAACAGGCGAAGATAAATAAAACATTATTATGAATTCAAAAAAAAAAGGATTGAATCATGATGACTGCTTAAACTGCATCGGAAACAGTACAAAACAAAGTTTCGAGAATCAAGGCAATCTGTAGCATTGTCATGGCAACATGCTGCATTTTCTGAAGGCAATGAATAATTAGCAGCTACATTTATCGAAATCCTTCCAAAAAAAAACTGGTTTTCATACGAAATTGCCAATGGATACAAGTTCTGAGAATCAGTCTCGGCACTTCAAACTTGATGATGAGAAAAATATCTGGCCATCTGAGAGGCATCAAGGAGCTTGGGACCTTAGCCTCCCCATATCCAGACGTGTCTTGAAAGAGATTTGGACTTCATACTGAGCCCCAGGTATACGCAGGCGTTTTAACCAGAAGAACTTCTTCTGAAGCTCATGTGGTTTGGCGGTCTGTTCCACAAACTGTTTCTTGACATGCATCGAGAATTGCTCCCTGGACTTCTTATCAATATGAGGTGATCGCAACACGGTGTACAAGGCTCGTGATTCAGGCAGTCCAACCTTCTTTGTGAATGGAATAAGCCCTGAGACCTGGTTGCTTTGGCTCATAAAAGATTTCATCACTACACGTATTTTTGCAGCCATGACGCTACTGCAAAGCAGAACCTTTGTCTACCGTTTGCAAATCCTGACACCTGGAGATGGTAAAAGTTAGCACTGTCATTGTAACATGGGCAACCATTTTATGTGCAGACAAACAAAATCTAGAGAAATTTAGAAAATTAACCTTTTGCTGTAACATGGGCAATAATTTTATGATGCTTTAGCATAATATTCATCACAAATTGGGTAGCAGAAACACAGGGAGGGAAACATATACAGTGAGTACTTAGAGTAAAAAAGGTTCAGAGCATGGATGTCAGCATATCAGCTAATGTGCAGTATGATGCTCAGCCACACCATGTCACCACAATGTCACAGATTACCTGGACTGTGCCCACAGGGCTACTTAGCATATGTTTTGCAGTCATTAATTGATCCCATTTAAATATTTTTGTACTATGGAAAAAAAAGAAAGATGATAAAAATAGAGAGGATTTTTTTTTTTGAAATGAAGTATCAGGCTCATGACAGACAAATGACAATCCATATACACAAGACGATAAAATAAGTAACGAGGGTACAAAGCTTCAGTTTGTGAAAGGAAGGTGACGCGATTCAGACCCACGGCTTCGGCTAGCCTGGCTACGGGAGAACGACCGATCCCTGCGTTTCCAGCAAGCCTGGCTAAGGGGCTCCCCCTGCACTAGCTAAGCCTGGCTAAGAGGCCCAAACAGGCAACCAAACATCAGCTGGGTGCATCCAGCAAGCCTGGCTGGGGGCTAAGCCACCCAACCAAACACACTACAACAGAAGACTGTTATAGCTTCACTTGATACAGAGATGATTGGCAATAAAGCTACAACAGAAGACTGTTTTTGTTTTTTTAATGGATGGGGGTAAATGAACACACGAGGATTGTTGCAGTTAGCAAAGAACTAAAGAAATATGTCGGGCATCATCAGTCTTCAAAAGGTTAACACTGTGAAGTAAAGACAAGCAACTCTGATTCCACGAAGAATTGCAACAGCAATGGCTAGCACCCAACCGCGTCATAAATTTGCAGAGGCACGTTCCATACAAGTTCATCCAATACATATTACTTGTCCCAAAGGCCAAAGGGTTTGTAACAAGTCACAAGCATATCGATAATTTTTGCAAAGCAATCGAAGTAGGCAAAATACATGCATATACACTTGTAAATGGATTCAGATCCGAATACAAATAGTAAGTTAGGGTCTGGGCGCGCACGGTTTCGCACAGCAGGAAGGGAAGACCAAGGGGAGGGCGTACCTGGTGGCGCTCGTCGCCGGCGAAGGGGCCGAATTAGGGCGGCAGCGGCGGCCGGCCCAGTCGTCTTGCGCGCACGCTGCGGGAGTGGGGGTGATGGAAGAAGACGACCCACGGCCCAGAAGCGGTTTTTGCAATGATAGGCGCATTCTGCAAATAATAATATGTGCAAGGGTCCAAATGAAAATTCTCTCAGATAAGTTGAATAAGATCCAAAACCCTAATCCGTCCCCCTCTTCTCGCACTCGCGCGCCTTTCCCATTCGCGCCGCCGCCGCCGCCGCTGCAAGCGCCAGCTCGCCGTCGTCCGAGCCAAACACCCCAACGCCGCCATGGGGCGTATGCACAGCCGCGGGTAACCCTCCCGCCCTCGTCCTCGTAGCACTGGTGCTATTGCTTCTAGTCTGGTGAATCTGTGTGCTAATGGCGGCTGCATGGCTCCGTGACGCAGGAAGGGTATCTCGTCGTCGGCGCTGCCGTACAAGAGGACGCCGCCGACCTGGCTCAAGACCGCCGCCTCCGACGTGAGAGCCTTCTCCTCTCTCTCCCTCGACCCCATCCCATTCGGGCGTTGTCTGCTTCCGTTGTTGTTGGGATGGGATTGCTGATTCGGTTGGCTGATGCGTGTGTGTGTTGTTGGTTCTCGTCTGGTAGGTGGAGGAGATGATCACTAAGGCGGCGAAGAAGGGTCAGATGCCGTCGCAGATCGGCGTCCTGCTCCGTGACCAGCACGGTATCCCCCTTGTCAAGAGCGTCACGGGCAGCAAGATCCTCCGCATCCTCAAGGCCCATGGTGAGAATTAGATCCTCATTCGATTCACTTGTTGGCAGTGATGGAGCTCGAGGATAAATTTAGAGGGGGCTAACAGTATAATAATGCACATGGTTTAGGGAGTGTGAGGATGGCAAATTTAAAGCTTCATTAGCAAAATGTACTAATATACTGAAGCATCCTTTTATAGAGTTGCAAAATGAGGAGGGGTCACGGCCCTGCTTGTTGGTATTTTGTGATTTGTGATGTATTCATGTAATCATGTTTTCATGTGCTTGCTTGTGTAGGGCTGGCGCCAGAAATCCCGGAGGACCTCTACTTCCTCATCAAGAAGGCGGTGGCGATAAGGAAGCACCTTGAGAGGAACAGGAAGGACAAAGACTCCAAATTCAGGCTCATTCTTGTTGAGAGCAGGATCCACCGCCTTGCCCGCTACTACAAGCGCACAAAGAAGCTTCCACCCACCTGGAAGTAGTAAGTCACTTGAACCCATGCATTGTAGTTTGTTGCTTGTTGGTACTAGCATGATTACTGAAGTATGCGGTATTAGCTTAGTTAACTTGGTAATCGTTGATCTGTTGTGCCTGGCGATTATTATTGTAGTAATTTTTTTTATGTCAGTATTGTTGATTGTTTCAGATGCTACTGATCGTTTACTACCTAAGTATGTAATCGTGATGTGAATACAATTCCATGTGTGAAACTCAATATTATAAACGATGATTAATATTGTAGATTATTAGAGCCATGGATTTGTGCTGCAAGTAATTTTGAAGCAGCTTGAATTGGGTAGTCTTTGATAAAGAACACTCTTATTTGAAATGCATTTGTGAGCTATATTTCACGCTATATTGTTCATATAGCTGTAGTATGTTCATCTGAGCATGTAGATTCACTGGCATTTTAGGTTTCTATTTGGCAGAGATCTATCCCCAGCTTCATGAGCTATGTTGAGGATGTTTTGGTATGACATTACATTTTGGACAAAAAGTAGAGACTGAAACCACTTTATTTTAGCCTGCATACTACATATCTGATGCGCAGCTGAAAGCTGGAGGCTTGCCAAACAGGGTGCTAGTGTGCAGTGTGTTTGTTGTTACCTTGAGATTACAATAGCAATGTTATGAAAATCTGACGCATGTAACCAAATCAATTGTCTTTAACATTTAGTTGTATTTAAGGCAGTAGATGGGTCAATTCCCCAGAGTTCTTGTGCTGTATTGTGTTTTTTCTTTTCTGTTATGTGGCATGCTATTTGGATGGTCATACACTTCTATGTTGTAGCTGACAATTCTTGCTCTACTGCAGTGAGTCAACCACCGCAAGCACTCTGGTGGCCTAAGTGAGGAGCTCAACATTAGGTGCTTGAAGCTGGGCTATTCTTGGAATCATTTTTATGTACCGTTTTATGAGTTTGGAGTGAACTAGAGATCTTGAATGTCCTGTGGAGGATGCCATAAACCCTTTTGGTTACATAGAACTGCCTGTTGTTAACTTTTGCTACTCGGCATCCAGATTTTGTCAGCTATAATATGATCATTTACATTACATGGTTTGCCCCTACCTTCCTGCAGTCACCTTCGCCTTTGTTATTACATATTATGCCGTATGAGGTATTGCTGTGTAATGCTTGTGATGACAATATTGGTGATGAATTGCTGCTGCCCGAATAGTGTTGTTTTCCTTGGGCGAAGGCGAGGGCAAGAGGCCATATATGATAATTATATATGTGATGTTATTTGTATCACCACAGCATTGCATCAGCTGGCTAGAACTAGAACCACATAATGACAATTGTATGTGATGTCATTTGTCTGTTTTGAGATATGGGAACCACACAATTATATGCAACTTGTTCTTTGGTCTGAGATTGTATCCTCGGGAGCAAAACCTGAACATGTGTTGTAAGATGGGGCTTCACGAGACTTTTTTTGTCATGTGATTTGTTTGCGGTGCAATTTGTATAAAATCCATTTATACTTGGGTGCAGAAGGTACTGAAGGCACTTGATCGCTTGTTTTCTACTTTTCTTAACACTTACCCTCCGTTGAAGGGTATATTTGTTTTGCTTTTCCAGAAGCTGCAATTAGCTTTTAGCCTTGGGCTGTTTGGGCACAAGGGGTACCTGAATTTATGTCAGAAGCACACCCAGAGAGAGATACCATGCTAGTAAATGAAAGGGTTAGGAAAAAAACAGCAATACCAGGAACATATTAGAAATAATGCATGTATTCGTGTTGTGAAGCACGGGCAGTATTTCTGTTTGGAAGATATTATAAGAGGCTAAAACATGTATTGTCAACCACAGAGAGTATTAGTTACGGCTACAATATCAGTTTTCAGTTCGTCATAGAATTTCTCACACCACCATCCACGGTGGCGACAACAAAATTGCAGCAGTCGCACTAATTTATGCTACCATTTTTCATTGTTTTGCGATGAACCACTCAATTGATGCTTACATACATAAGGGTCATGTTTGTTAGCTGTGTAGCTTGTGCCTGGAGCATGAACTTAATCGGCCAATGAGGCAAAGGCAAAAATGCATTTCTCAAGGGTAAGCCTCAACGGCTCAGCGTGTCTGGCGCTCTACAATAGCTTCCTTTACTACGATATCCCGTCCGAAAAAGACCTGTTGCAGAAGCAAAGAAGTGATATAAACCAAGGCGCTGGTAAAGAAAGGAGCAATATAATTGGGTAGGACCGTAGGACAACTTGACGAGCACAATAGCAGAGTACAGCATTAGGCTACTAGCAGCAGGCATTCAGATCAGGGAGTTACTACATTGGAACCTGGGGCTACTAAACAGGAGTACCTCTTTACTTCAAATTACCACAAAGAACCATTACTCTTCTAGTCCAGAGGGCAAAGTCGTCTACCTTTATCTAGAAGAATATTGGTAGGGCTGAAGTTTTCAGAACTGGTTTATCATGTCTGAATTTACAAATGCAAGAATCTCATAGAATCAGCACAGGTCATCCAAAATCCATGTTAAGTTCCCTCTATTATTCAGACTAGGTATGCTAGATTAATAGCGGTAACCAGAGCTGCAGATCAAATTCAAGAGGAATAACTATTTTGTAAAAACAAGCTACTGGAACAGCTCAAATAAGTAACGAAACCCAAAACTTGAGCCTTACCGTTCTGTCAAGCTTTAACGCTGCCTCAAGCTCTTCAGCAGAAGAAAATGAAAGGAACCCATAGACTCGGTTTCTGCCTCCTTTGCGATCTGTCAACAGCCTTGTGCTAACAACGGTACCGCACTGAGTAAAGAGTTCTCTCAAGTCTTGGGGCTGAACAGACCACGCAAGGTTGCCGACGTAAACCTTGTGCGGGCTCTCAAAGATGTGGTCCTTCATGGGTGTTATATGGGCCAGGTTCACATTTTTCCTATTGGAAATAACATCAGATGCTAGTTTAACAAAAACTTCGCGCCCATCTAATTCCTACAAGATAAACACATGACATCATGAGTCAAGAGACTCGAAAAGCATTGAGACATGCAGTAAAAGTTTTCATCTGAATATGTGGTGTAAACGACTCACAAATCCATCCAGAGCATTGATGGCTGTCCGAGCTTCTGCTAAAGAACGCATCGTAACAAAGGCAGTTCCTCGACTAATCCCAGTCTCGGCATCGCGTGAAATCTGCGAGGTGTAAATGACTTGAAGTGTTAGCATCAAAATACACACCAAAAGGTCCTGGTAAAAGACTAGAAGGTATTGTATACAACCCAAAGAGTTAACATCATCATTTGTACACAACACAAGCAAGCAGCCTCTACTCACAATGTACCTACTATACTAGTCAATCATAAAATAAAATAAAAAGCTGCACCAAGTTCAGCCGACCATCCATCCAGTTAAAAGAGTAGCAGCTAATACAGTATCATCAGAAAGATGTCAAGAGCATGGTTTTATTGAAAATTCTGCTTCCTTTGTTCATCTAATGAGTTCATTTGGTTGATCAATGAAGAGAAATTGGCAAATGCAGCAGTGCTCATGCAATTAGTACCCAGGCCTATCGTGTCAAGTACAACTGTACAAGTCGGTTCAGAACAACCAATCAGAACTACCAGCCTTGCTCATGAATTATTTGGCAAGGCATCTTCACGTAGTGTGTGTAAACCCGTTGTTGATTGATCCAATTAACAGTAAGCATCGGATAAGCATATAGATACCTCGACGGAGAGGACGGTGCCGTGGGGCGTGAAGAGCTGGAGCAGGTCCTGGACGTCGCAGCGGCGCGGGAGGTTGCACACGAACAGCTCCCGCGGGCGCGGCCACTGCCGCGCCCACCCGCTGAGGTCCTCGCCGGCGTCCGCGCCCAGGTCCTCCCCGCGCGCCGCGCCGTTGCCGCCCGCCCACTCTTGCTCATCCTCCGCCTCGTCACTGAAGCCCGCCTCCGCATCCGACAACCCACGCTCCTCCTCCTCCTCCTCCTCTTCCACGGTTTCAAAAAACGGTGGCGGTGGAGGTACTGAGCTTGCCCTCGTCCTCGGGCCGAGACGGGCGGCACCCAGCCCGACGCCCGCGGCTCTGCGAGTGACGAGAGCGGGGAGAGGCTGGCGGAAGTGCGGAGGTCTGGGGAGGTGGAGGATGGCGTTGCAATGATGATAGGCGGTGGTGGCTGTGGCCATGGTGATGGTGGATAGGGAGGAGGAGGAGCGGGGGGATTGGGGCGGGAGGTGGAAGAGGACACGAGGCGGGACGGGCACGGGCTGCGAGCTTTCGTGCCGGTGCCTGGGAGGGAGACCAACGGCTGGATGCTGAGCCACGTGTGCATCCTGCCCAGCAGACGAAACGATGAACGTTCCAGACCAAAGCCAAAAATTTGCATTGCTAGAGCAACATAGAGAGATATATCAAATCAGATATTCAGATTCAGATATACTCCCTCCATCCCAAATTGTAAGTCATTCCAAAAATCTTAAAGAGTCAAATTTTTTTAAGTTTAACCAAATTTATATTATAAAATAATAATTATTATGATACTAACTAAGTATCATTAGATTCTTTCTAAATTATATTTTCATAGTATAATCACTTTACGTTACAAATCTTAGTATTTTTCTCTATAACTTTGGTCAAACGTAAAAATGCTTTGACTCTCCAAGATTCTTGGAATGACTTACAATTTGGGATGGATGGAGTAGTATGAAACACTCTTTTGAGCGTTTTTATCAAAAAAGAAAATAGTCAATCCCGATATGCTAAAAGAAAAGGGCCAATTCATCAGTACTTTGAAAGGGAAAAAAAGAGCAAGTAGGAGGCACTTTCCAGCACAATTTTTTTTCAAATTTTCACGAGAAATATATATCTGATACACATACATAGCAAAATCAGTATTCTCGCCGCATTACAACCAGACTGAACCTCCAAGGATACCAGTATCTGTACTGCAAGTATAATGTATACCACCATGGTCCATGAATCCAAGATGATTTATGCCGAAGTGTATGACATGGTTCTTCACAGGACGAACCCAGAGCGCCGGAGGAGGACTGCCGGCACGAAATCAAGCTGACGACGGCTCCAGGCAGCTCCGGCGGCGGCGGCGGCAGCAGCAAGCTGCCTGAGCGGTCATCTCATGCACAACTTGGAGGCTGCACGCCTTAGCTTTTCGTTCTCGTCCGCAGTGGCGGAGCCACAAACAAAGTATAGGGAGGCCAATTTGCCAATTAAATCTATAAGTAAATAGATAGTGGAAAAATTAGTCTTATTAGTTACTACTTATATAATCAGACCACACTAAACAAAATACAGTTTGTCAAAAGTCCACTCTCCTTTTTTTAAAATCTTGAAAATCAGAAATTATATCTTCGTAACTGTAGGCTCTTGCAATTTCACCTTCTATGTGTACTAGCATGCTGTTAACAAGAAATTCATCTTCCATTGAGGTCGTGTTTAGTTTCTGAATGAAAAAATTTTGTGATACTGTAGCACTTTTGTTTGTTTGTGGTGATTATTGTCCAACTATGGACTAACTAGACTCAAAAGATTCGTCTCGTAAATTTCGACCAAACTGTGCAATTAGTTTTTATTTCCGTCTATATTTAATACTTCATGCATGCGTCTAAAGATTCAATGTAACGAGGAATCTTGAAAAATTTTAGATTCTAAGATGGAAGTAAACAAGGCCTGAATTGCGCAACCTTGCCTTAATGATCTTTAATATAGAAAAGACACGCTCAGCACTAGTTGTTGAAACAGGAAGAGTAAGAAGCAACCGAAGCAATCTATCAATCAGGTTATGAGTCACATGACGTCCAGTGTCATCGACATAGCTCAATTATGGTTATGATATTTTTCAATTCTTCATGGCTAGAAGCATCAATAACAAAATGGTTGAGCTGGCTTTCTAGTCCGAGCATCAATAAGACAATCTGCTAGTTCAGATGGACTAATTGATCTATATGCTCCTTAAGAAAAACGTGAAGGGAAGGGAGGCCACGGCTTGTAGCTCCGCCGGTGCTCGTCCGTGAGCTGCAACGTGTAGTCAGAGTTAGAACATCGGTGTCCGGGCAGCGGGAGGCAACTGGCGAGAGGCGGGAGGGAGAGCCGCTGACGCTGACGCCACCGCCGAGCCTGGGACTGCCCTCCATGGCATGTCATTTACTCGAATCTCACTCTTAATCTGGCTCTTACAAAAATACCAGGCGCATACAAGTTTGAGTTTCATTTTTACCACTTTAGCTGATGTGGCACGCCATGGCACGTTGACATGCTAACACACAGTCAGCAGGGCTAGGTAAAAAGACTCTGCTGCCCCTGTCCATTTACCCACACATAATAATTCCGAACATAAACTGTGTAATTAGTTTATTTTTTATATAAATTTAATGTTTCATGCATGTGTCTAAAGATTCGATGGGATGGATGAAAAATTTTTGGGTGGGAAACTAAACAGGGCCTAATTTGCTAATCCAGGTCTTATTTAGCATACCCTAAAAATAAAAAACTTTTCAAGATTCTCTGCACATCAAATCTTATAGCACATACATGAAGCACTAAATATAAAATAAAAATAAAAACTAGTTACACAGTTTATACTTATAAAATCACGAGATGAATCTGTTGAGTCTAGTTAATTTATGATTGGACAATAATTACCAAATAAAAAAAAATACTATATTACCAAAAAAATCAAAAAAATTCGGAACTAAGGTCTTGTTTAGTTTTCAAAAAAATTTAAAAATTCTCGTCACATCAAATCTTGCGGCACATATATGAAGCATCAAATATAGATGAAAACAAAAACTAATTGCACAGTTTGTCTGTAAATCACGAGATGAATCTTTTAAGCTTAGTTAGTCCATCTAGTCGGTGTTGATGATGTGTCGTAGAGCACCATCCTCCATCCTCTAATGCCCTTTGCACGATACGAGACGAGAGAAGTGGAGGAAGACGGGAGGAGAGAAGACAAGAAGAAGATGCGGAGGAAGGAACGTGCCAATTGGGCATGGCGTGACACTATATTTATAGCCTGAATGAGCCAATCATGCGCGTGCGGTCTTTGTTTGCGATGTCGGCGACAAAATAAAGACGTTTAGAGAGATGCCACCGACCCACTTTAGGTGTAATGTCTATTATAAAAGTCTCTTGTTTTCATGCCACAAACCCATTTTAAGTGTAACATGTATTATAAAATTTCAGTCTCTGGTTTCCATATTTGAAAAGGTATTTAAGAATCAAATCCACATAATTAACTTCATACAAACTTCTCTTAATACTAGAATTATATTCTATAAAATTTCCTAGAGCAATCAAAAGGAGCTTTTCATAAATCAAATCTACTACGGGGGAATACGATGATTGCCTTGAGGGTTTGTTTAGGCCTTGTTTAGTTTGCAAATTTTTTTGAAATTAGCTAGTATAGCACTTTCATTTGTATTTGGTAATTATTATTCAACCATAAACTAATTAGACTCAAAAGATTTGTCTCGCAAATTATAGATAAATTGTGTAATCAATTATTTTTTATTTGTATTTGATGCTCCATGTATGTGGAGCAAAATTTGATATGACGAAAAATCTTGAAAAAATTTGGAAACTAAACGAGGCCTTAGTTCACAAAAGCCTTGTCACATTGAATCTTGTAGCACATGCCGTGAGCATTAAATATAGATAAAAAATAATTAATTACACAGTTTGCCTATAATTTGTAAGATGAATGAAGCGCTCCTGGTAAACCAGGAACTCAAATGTGATACAATACTAGTCCCAGAAGACTAGTAACACATTTATTACATCAGATAAGTTTCAGCGCAGTAGTCTCGGTAAGCGTGGACAAGGAAGACACGCAATAATAATAAGACACCAAAATACAATATATGTCCAAAGGATCCAGAAACAAACGATATCACAATCGAACATCTGACGAGTCCCAATGCCACAGGCTTAGTTGGGTGCAGACACGACCTTACTCGAACGCCACTTCGGGATCGAAGTCCGGATCTTCCTCTGTTTAATAAAGCAAGGGTGAGTACAAAGTACTCAGCAAATCCAACCTTACCCTACGGAAGGGGATAACAATATATATGCATATGGATAAATCAAGGATGAGGCTTAGTTTTATTTGCTTAAAGCTATCTTTTTACACATCACAAATATTGTTGTAAAAGACCTCTTTTTCCATATATGATAGTATTCCTGAAAATGGAGGTTTGATCACAATTTTAAGTATTGTTGAACCCTTGTTCCCACAACACAATGGCAGTCAACCATTTATTTCTAAAATCACACTCACTCTCATGTTTTCACTCATCCCAACCCATCTAGTTGTTGAAACCAAACCATAACCCGTCCGAGACCGCGGACACGGCTATCCAGATAGATTTACACTCTGCAGAGGTTGTACACTTTTCCCACAAGTAGGATACCATAGCTTACACCGTCGTGCAAGCACAGATCCATCAAAGTCATTACCCTCCATAGCTAAGTAATGACGCTCACCACGGGAACACTAAGACCACATCTCATGATACCACAATAATTCACAAAGCTCTTTTTATATATTTCCATAATTTCACATACATCACTTAGTGTCCCGTTGCACACCTGCCTCCAGGTGATTGCCATACTAACTAGTGGGATTTAGACTAAGCATTTCCCATGCAAGGCGAGTGGTTGTACGATAAATGAGTTAGGCAAGATGAATCATCAACTCAGTCCTTAATCGAGATAAGGCGGATATCTTCACGCTTAACCCCGCAAGGTATAAGCCACAACATCAGGGCATTCCCAAAAGAGATCCCATCCGCCCCATCTCCATAGTAATCACATCTATAACTTGTTCATTAACCCTTTCACAATACCCACAATTTATTTTCACCACTCACACTTTTTACTTTTAAAATCATTATATTTGAAAAATATAGCGATGAGTATCAAGATGAGTAACAAGTCCTAAGCATACTAAATAATAATATTTCTATCATAGCATATTATTTGTTCCTAGGTTTGAACAAGACAATTACCGGGTAATATCAATTCAAGGATGGCTATTCAACAGGTTTTAACTAAGCAGCGAAAATACTTCGTATATATATCATACATGCAATATTTAAAACGGCTTCTACGGGTTGTGTTTAAAAATAGGATCAATATGCATCAAAGGAGATCGGTTGGACTTGTCTCCGTCGGCGTCCTCAGCAAACTCCTGCTGACAGTCCGGGTCCTCGGCGTCAAACTCGCGGTACTCGTCTCCAACGTTCTCGTTTTCTGGCTCGTTCACTCCATCAGCTAAAATACGCGACGACCGACACAGTCGACAAACACAGATAAATAATCACATAAATTCAAATAAGCTCTAAAAATTATAAAATTAATATGGGAGGTAGATCATGATTTTAGATGAATTTAGGAAAAAGAATTATTGAAATCAGAGTTAGCATGTGGCATTTGTGAAATGACCGAAATTTAATGATGCGAAAAAGGCTAACGATGATTAAGGAATGGATGCTTCACGTGGGCATTTGCTTGGCTGGTAGTGCATGCATGCATGTACTATTTGATGAAGTTAATGCTTATGGCCCACATATGCATGAGAAGAGAGAAATTAGCAGAGATCATTAGAGCTCTTCTGTATGTCATGGCTCAATTTGTGAAGTTCTTAGCAGTGAATCGGTACATACGAATACAAGGAGAGATACAGAAAAAAAATACTACAGAAAGAGAGAGAAGAGCAAGAAGATGCCCATGAGCTGCTCACCTCGTCTTGCGACGACAGTCGAGCTCGGCTTGTGCGTATGGCCGTATACGGTATACGCGAAGTGAGAGCGAGTGAGCGAGTGAGTGAACGTGTTTTTCCGGGTGGTGAGAGTGAGCACCCAGGAGTGCCTTTTTATAGGCCAGAGTGCTCAGCTCGTGGCCATAAAAAATGCTACTGTAGCGCATGGTCGGTGCCTAATATGTATGCAAAGGACAATGTCTCATTTGCATGCACGGTGCATGCAAATGGACGGTGCCTAATCACCGTGTCCTTGAATGCAAGTGCATGCAAATGGACGGTGCGTGATGTCCTGCATTCATGCATGCATGCATGAGATATATTTGTGTGTGTGCACTGCTATGTTTTCTTGCATGTAGGCTTGCTGGTACTTGTTATTTGTGCACGAAAAATATAGATGGTGTCTAGTTGTGCGTTGCGGCTTGCTATCTTTTTGTACAGCAAAAGAGGAGCGGGGAAAAGACAAGAGGTGGGGCCCACATGTCGCTGTGCGCGTGCGAGCGAGTGCACTTGGCGAAGGGGCCGGACGCGAGTGCGCTGCGCGGCACCGATGGTGGTGGGGTCGGCGCACGCGCCGTTGCCGTGTATCGGGCAAAGCGACCAAGCGAGAGAGATAAGTAGCGGACATGTGATGCTCATGCCATGCGGTGCAGGTTATATTTAAAGATGGATAACTGGGATGGATGAAAATAAATCGGGTGGAGATAGTATAGAGCTCAAATGATTTATAGTTTTTAAAATATATTTTGAAAATAATTTTCAATGCGAGTGATTTTTTTGAATGTGAATTTTTGGGATGTTACAATGAATCTTTTGAGCATAGTTAGTATATAATTGAACAATAATTATCAAATAGAAGCGAAAGTGTTATATATAATAGCCATTTTGCAATTTTTTGCAATTAAGGCCATTGTTTAGTTTGCCGGCGAAAATTTTTTGGACTACTAAGAGCATTTTCGTCTGTATGTGACAATTATTGTCCAATTATGAACTAAATAGGCTCAAAAGATTCGTCTTATAAATTACAGACAAACTATGTAATTAGTTATTTTTTATCTATATTTAATGCTTCATGCATGTGCCATAAGATTCGATATGACGAGGAATTTTAAAAAGTTTTTGGCTTTTGGGAGGAACTACCTAAGGCCTTGTTTAGTTGGAGAAAAAAAATTGGCTTTTGCTACTATATCACTTTCGTTTGTAATCGATAATTGTGGTCTAATGATGGACTAATTAGACTTAAAATTTCGTCTCGTAAATTATAGACAAACTATATATATAGTTAGTTATTTTGTTATCTATATTTAATGCTATGTGTTTAAAGATTCGATATGATGGAGATTTTTTTAAAAAAATTGAGAACTTACTGTGGACAGTGCAAACGATTTGGCTTGCTGGCTTTCAGTAGAAGATAGCTGTGCCAACTGCCAAGCTTCCATCGGAAGGAGCATTTGAAGACAGACGCCTACCCTGCCGTTCGCGGAACCACGTTAATGCTAACGGCGTCTATACGCCCCTTCACACTTCACAGACTAGCTTAGCTCGCCGGGAACCCATATTGTTGGTCGCTCGCCTCGCCGCTCGCCGGGAACGCAGGTGCCGTCCCTGCACAGGAGAAATTTCTGACAATGCGCCACGGGAGGGAGGAGAGCGGTAGGCTAGGGTTCAGGGGTCAACTCACCCGCCGCCACCCGCCGCCGTTGCCGTCGCCGCTATCGCCGCCGCCGCCGCTGTCGCCGTCGCTGTCCGATGAAGCCACCTCCCCCCTGATGCCGCCACCTCCCAGGGACGCCGCTCTCTTGCGCTTGACGCCGCCGCCGCCTCCCTCCCGCCGGACGCCGCCACGTCGCACCGGATGCCACCTGCTCCGTCCTGTAGTGAGTTCATTTTGCTACAGTTTCTTTCTTTCTTTCTTTCTTTCTTCTTTTTTTGAGAAATTTTGCTACGGTTTCTAAATCGTGAGGTATAACAGCCCAACAATCTGCATTCGTGACATTTACATCACCATGACATCGTCTCTGCAAAATCAGAGTTATTTTCAATCTCACTCGAAATAAAATGCTAATGAAACATTATAATTTTTGCCTGTAAGCGACTGCAAATCTGCATATGCTTGATGTACTGGTCAATATTTTTTTATACATACAAATTTACAAGTCTACAAATGTGACCCAGGAAGCTACCCAGTTCGCAGTAAGGCATAGGGCCCGCACAGAGGTACTTATCAGTGAGAACGATGAAGATGATGAGGAGCGGTTAACCCCACTCAGCCTTGGTAGCAAGAGGAGCACCAGCTCACGCAGCACAGCCTGCAACCCCAACAAGAAGACAAAGAACCAAGCTATATGGGCTATGCAGCAAGACATGAGCAAGATCACCACTATCTTGGAGAGTAAACATGAAACTATGAAGGGCATCTTGGCCGCCAGGGCGAAAGATACCCTCGCGTACCACAAGAAGATCAAGCTAGTGCAGCAGCTGGCAAGAGAGGCTGGTGCAACAGAGAGTAACCCAAGGCTCTGGATTGGTGTCCTAAAGATCACCGCACTTGATTGTGTGATGGAATTCTTCATCAACTCTGCCCCAAAAGGCAGAATGGCCGTCATTGAGTACTATGCCTCAGTCGGCAACTAGTTCTTCTTATCCATGCATATGTATTGTCAAGCATTAGAGTAGTCATGTGATGTTTAGTATTTGAATAATGTCTGTGTTGTGTAGTACTTGTACTATGTCCGTGGGATGAAGGATGAACTGCGGTATTGTATCAGGTTTGTGGAACCTTTATTTGATGTATGCTATTTCAATATCAGTTAACTTTTGGCATAATGTTTGCTGACTATGAGTTGCCAATGTGAGCTGGGCGTGCGCTGCATGAACTGATTTGTTTGCCTGAGTTTGATCTGATTGGTTTATTGTTGTTGTTGATTTTCACAGACGCCGGAAGGACATGATCATGTCGAAGGCCATGCTAACGACCTTGCTAGTCATGGTACTCAACATGCTCAGTGGGAGGAAGATTTGTTGGACTTAATGCTGTTAGATGATGATGATGATGATGATAATGATGATGAGGCTGCTGCTTTCATGTACAGTACGTAAATGTATGCCATACATCTGGTATGACATGGTTCTTCACAGGACAATGGGCATTGGCTCTGTCGTCAGTCTGGTATAAACCCAAAGGGCCGGAGGAGGACTGCAGGCACGAAATCAAGCAGAGTACGGGGGCAGCTCTGGCGGCGGCGGCGGCAGCAGCAAGCTGCGCCTGAGCGGTCAACTCCTGCACAACTTGAAGGCTGTGCCTTAGCGTTTCATTCTCGTCCGTGAGCTGCAACGCGTAGTCAGAGTTAGAACAATGGTGTCCCGACAGGCAGCCTGAATATCACAAGGCGGGCAACTTGAACAACAGCAAGAATGCACAGGATGGAGGTTTGGATGTTTCGACGCTACCTCTTCCACGGTTTCTTTGAGCTCCACCACGGCTTGCATCAGCAACGAGATCTCCTCGCTTGCAGTGTCACGGCACGCCTAGTCGATGTCTGTGACCAAACTGGGATCGAAGATGATGCCTTCCTGCACGAACAGTTCCTCCAGCAAATCCACATCCGCCTTCAGGTTCAACCTTAGCTGAACACAAGTTTTGGTTCAGAGTAAGATGCTGACAAACGGAAAATATAGGCTAAAATATAATCAATCGCCTCGGTTTCATTGCTACAGACCTTGCTCAGTATCCTTTCACGCAGATCGTCTTGGTCATGAGTCTCGATGGTGGGCTTCTTGGTGTTATCCACCGCCTCAGGAATCAATTTGGGAGAAGCCTTTATGAGCTTTGTCCTGAAAGGGTATTTGTCATAGAAGAGCAATGGATTATGGCAGCACAGTACAGGTGTGAGACTGATTGACTGGCATGCCTGGTTCCAAAGCGGACTGTAGACAGACTCTCCATTCGATGGGCTGGGAGAACAGCAGCACAGCAATGCCGCTCTTGAGTTGCCACCCTGCAAGCAAGCAGTAGCGTTTAGACAAAGCCACATGATATTTTAATCCTGAATATAATTCTCTTCAGGAAAAAAAAACGTTCTGGAGAAACTTTGGACTAACCAACGCATCTTGAAGAATGCGTGTAAGTTTTGAGTCACGGAAAGGAACATGATTCTGTTTAGCTGGAGGTTAAACAATATAATAGGTTAAGCTAATCATTAACACATAGCAGCTTAACTTTTTGTTGAGTTTGCTCCTTCCAAAAATGATCTTTTTCTGCTCACCAGTCGTTAAGGCATTGATGACATTTCCTAGAGCTGGGAGAGATTTGTTGATTGTTTTTGCCTCATCAAGAACCCGTCCTTCAGCACCAGTTTTCTCGACTTCCTCAGAAGCAGCCAAGTCAACAAGTATAATCTTCTCTGATGTTACCCTGTAAGGGTAAGAAGCAATTATGAACTGCTGGCAGTAGCATAACTTTCTTCATAATTGCAGGGCCTTGTTTAGTTCCGAAAAGTGAAATTTTTTCGGACTGTAGCACTTTCGTTTGTTTGTGACAAATATTATCCAATCATGGACTAACTAGGATCAAAAGATTCGTCTCGTGATTTACAGCTAAACTGTGTAATTAGTTTTTGTTTTCGTCTATATTTAATGTTTCATGCATGTGACACAAGATTCGATGTGACGGGAAATCTTGAAAACTTTTTGGTTTTCAGGGTGAACTAAACAAGGCCTTAGGGTTTAGGGTGAACACTTATCAATGTTGGCATGTTGTAAAGGTTGCCAATGGTCCGTGGGAACCATCCAGATACAGGAACATTAAACATAGACAACATTAAACATAGACAAAAATAAAAACTAATTATACAGTTCAACTGTAATTTGCGAGACGAATCTTTTGAGCCTAGTTAATCTATGATTGGACAATATTTATCAAATACAAATGAAAGTGCTACAGTGTCCATTTTGCAAAAAATTTTGGAACTAAACAAGGCCTAAGATGGGCCACTAAATAAAAGTTCATACAATCCCTTTTTCCTTTTCTTATTTATTTATTTTTTTAGCAACTTTTTCTTTTTTCTAACATCTTTTGACAAATTAGCATCTATATAATTAATATCTATATATCTAGAATAACATATTTTTCAGCAATTTTATGAAACCACACCAGTCTATTATTCTCTATTGCCTACGTATTTGTAATTAAATTCCTTACACTCCACTAGAAGACTGATTTTAATCCTCGCCTGACGTCCATCAGGCTTCCTAGGCTCGTGTCATGGTTTCACAACGAATCAAATAGATAGCTTTGAGGCTTTAGAGTTTTAGTTCTTCACTACAAGACTTAATGGCCTCAAATGTTATATACCAGTCTGATTCTTACCATAACACTCGTTAACTCACCACCAACTCACACCACTACAGCTTAGCTGTCAACATTACTCCACCTTGATCGCTGTTGCCAAATGTTTAACGATACTCGTGATCCTTCTTGCCCTCTCCTTCACGGCCTTGACATTGCCCCTCCCTCAAAAAGTTGGTTGTTCCCAAGCAACAGTGGACGGAAATCGTCTCGGAAGATCATGAACTTCCTCGCCCACGACATAAAGGTTGGTGACTGATCATCAAACCACTGCACCTAAATTTATGATTGTAAAGAAGCCCCTTTATATACCATATGTGATGCTAGAAAAATGATGGATGGACTGGACAACCATCGAAGAATCATATGGAACCAGAGTGATATCATTATCTTTTAAATTCTAGCGGCAAAACACGTAGAAAAATCATCTAGTTTGATGTATCTTGGATGCTTTGAGTTCTGTGTTGGAGGTGCATTATATGTTAAGGACCATGCTTGTGTCTCTAGCGCCCAATTACATAACATTGTGAGATAATGATTCCTCTAAAATTATTTTTTAAAATACAAACTTCATTAGGGGAAATTATGAAAATTTTTCCTCACACCTTTCCTATAAAAAGGAAAGAGGTGAGATAGACAAATGATTCATTTGTTCTTACTCAATTGCTCTCCACTCTCTTCTCTATTTGTTCAGTTTAAGATCAAAATTCTAAATGTCTACTACACCACAAAACTCTTAAAGGATTAGGAATGTTTAAGCACGCTTAAACTTTAGGCAGTGAGTCATTGCTCGCTTAGCACTTAAAGTCTTTTATAATCTTGAGTTATATTTATCTTGTTAATATTAGTATGACATTTCAACTAAGCTTTATAAAACTTCACAAGTTAATTATTAGCCCACGCAAGATGCAACTGCAAGTTTACAATATGCAACACATGAGAACAAATCAATTAAAGAATCACATAAACTTTTTATTTACCTTGCAACCTAGGCTGCAAAACCTCGCAAGACAAAAATCCTGGCACCAAGTGTCATTTTGCTCGACTGGGAGGATTAAGATGTACTTGTGTCCACCGGAAAGGATCCACTGAATCCCTCAAAGATTGTATCCGCACCCCACCGCACTGGTGGCCTCGACGGAACAACTTTTTACCGAGCAAGAAACGAGACAAGAAGGCACCCTACCAGGAGCGGCTCGCCTCGTGCATGGGGTCGTGCCGCTCGGTGTCCGTGTCGCTCGCAGCAGTGCGAGCACAACAGCGACGCACATCCGAAAACAGAAGAGATTGGTGCGGCATGGCGCCGTCCAATCAGTGATGATGATGGCGGTGTTCTCCATCCTGGCGACGCCCTGCACACGAAACCTCTGCACGACACGAGAGAGTGGAGGAAGACAGGAGCCGGGAGGAGAGAAGATGGAGAAGTGGACGAACACGAATGTGCCGACTGGGCACGGGTGGCACTATATTTATAGCCCAACCAACCACGCCGGCGCGCCGCCTTTGTTTGTCTGACAAAATAAAGAGGTGTAGCGTCCACTGGTTTCTATGTTGGGCCTTGGGCCTTGTTTGTTCCAAAATATTTTGGGCCAAATGCAAATTTTTTTATTATTTTGCATTTTGTAAGTAAACATATCTAAAATATTTTGGCCTTAAACTTTTTAAAAATTAATAGGGACATTAGTCTTATTTAGTTTTTTTTTTGCAAAAATGAACATTGTAGCACTTTTATTTGTATTTGTCAAATAATAGAATAATTGGGTTCAAAGATTCGTCTCGCAAATTACTTAAAAACTGTACAATTAGTTATTTTTTATCTATATTTAATGCTCTATATATATGTTGCAAGATTCAATATGACAGAGTGACAGGAGATCTGAAAAATTTTGTAAAATTTTTTGGTAAGTAAACACCAAAACTAAAAATTTTTGGCGTTAGAATTTTGGTGGGTTGCCCAAGGTTTTGGGTTTTGGGGTTTTTTGCAAAAAACAAAACTTCAGGAACTAAGGCCTTGTTTAGTTCCCGAAAAATTTTACAAAATTTTTCAGATTCTCCATTGAAAGGTCCTAATATGGCTAGAGGGGGGGTGAATAGCCTATTTAAAAATTCTACAAACCCACTAGAGCAAGAGGTTAGTAAATAACAAAGCGAAGCTTTTTGCTCTAGCTCTAATGGGGTGTTTGCAAGCCACCTATCCAACAATTCTAGTTGATATAATCACTAGGCACACAAGAGCTATGTCACTACTTACACTAGAAAGCTACCTAAAGTTTCTATACAAGTAAGTAAGCTACTCTAGTTTACGGGAATGTAAAAGAGATGGTTTGAACTTTATACCGCCACGTAGGGGGGATGAACCAATCAATAATATGAAGTCCAATCACCGGGAGAAATCCAATGAACAATCACAATGGAGACACACAATTTTTCTCCCGAGGTTCACGTGCTTGCCGGCACGCTACGTCCCCGTTGTGTCGACCAACACTTGGTGGTTCGGTGGCTAAGAGGTGTAGCACGAACCTCGTCCTCACTAGGACACCACAAGAACCTAGCCACAAGTGAGGTAACTCAATGACACGAGCAATCCACTAGAGTTACCTTTCGGCTCTCCGCCGGGGAAGGTACAAGACCCCTCACAATCACCGGGAGATGGCCACGAACAATCACCAACTCGTGCCAATGCTCCTCCGCTGCTCCAAGCCGTCTAGGTGGCGGCAACCACCAAGAGTAACAAGAAAACCGCAGCTAGAACGATCCCCAAGTGCCACTAGATGCAATCACTCAAGCAAATGCACTTGGAATCACTCCCAATCTCACAAAGATGTTTAATCTATGAAGGAGATGAGTGGGAGGTGTTTGCTTAGGCTCACAAAGATGTCAAGTATGCTAGAATGCCAAGAGTGTAAGCCCCAAGCCAGCCAAACACGTATTTATAGCCCCTCAAACAAATAGAGCCGTTGGCTCTTTCACTGGGCGAAATACGGGGTCACCGGACGATCTTAAAGGGGCACCGGACGCTCAACACCAGCGTCCGGTGCTCCAACGTCAGCCACGTGTCATGCTCGTGTCAGAATCTAACGGTCACCTGCAGTGCACCGGACGCTGAGCAAGTGAGCACCGGACGGTCCGGTGCACACCGGACTCATGCGCAGAGAGCTCCGCAAACTTGCATGTTCACCGGACGCGAGCCACCGGACGCACCCTCAGCGTCCGGTGCTCACCGGACCCATGCGCAGAGAGGGTCGCAAAACGCCCGCACACCGGACGCTAACCACCGGACGCTCAAGCCAGCATCCGGTGCCTATCGTCCGGTGCCTAACCCTAACTGAGTCAGGCAGCCTGCACACCGGACGCTCAGACACAGCGTCCGGTGCCTCTGAGCCAGCGTCCGGTGAGTGTTTTCTCAGCGAGAAACACTCCCGCGACTTCTCCAAATTTCCCACCGGCGCAATAGAAAATATGCACTTCATTTTCTCGAAAAGCGCCGAATCCCGCCTCGCAAGCTCGGCGGGAGGGAGAGAGGAACCCATCCCCTCTCTACTCTTGAAACTCCACCTCCTTATCAAAGTGTGCCAACACCACAACGTGTGTACCAAACGAGCGTGCACGTGTGTTAGCATTTTCACAATTATTTTCTTTGAAGGAGTTAAGTTAGCTCACTAGGTTCTAAATGCATGCACATGAACAATGACACCTAGTGGCACTTGATAACCGCTTAGCCAAAGAATTTCCCTCTTTATAGTACGGCTATCTATCCTAAATGTGATCACACCCTCTATGGTGTCTTGATCACCAAAACCAAAACCCTAAGCAATACCTTTGCCTTGATCTCCAAAGGGTTTTGTTTTTCTCTTTCTTCTTTTCCAAGTTGAGCACTTGATCATCTTGTGGTCATCACCATCATCACCATGATCATTACTTGCTCCATCACTTGGCATGTACCAACCTCATTAAGTCTACACACACTTAGTATAGAGGTTAGTACTAGGGTTTCATCAATTATCCAAAACCAAACTAGGGCTTTCATCCATCACATCGAATCTTTAGACGTATGCATGAAGTATTAAATATAGATGAAAATAAAAACTAATTGTACAGTTTGGTCGGAATTGACGAGACGAATCTTTTGAGCCTAGTTAGTCTATAATTGGACAATATTTGTCAAATACAAACGAAAGTGTTACTATTCATATTTTGCAAAAAAATTTGGAAGTAAACAAGGCCTATAGTTCCAAAAAATTTTGCAAAATTTTTCAGACGTCACATCGAATCTTTAGACGTATGCATAAAGCATTAAATATAGATAAAAATAAAAACTAATTATACAGTTCACCTGTAATTTGTGAGACAAATCTTTTGAGCCTAGTTAGTCCATGATTGGATAATATTTGTTAAATACAAACAAAAATGCTACTATGTCCATTTTGCAAAAAAAATGAATTTAAACAAGGCCTAAACAAGGCCTTGAAAAGGTGTTTGAGAATCCAAATCCACGTAGGCCTTGTTCAGTACACCTAAAATCCAAAAACTTTTTAAAATTCTGTCACATCAAATCTTATGGCACTTGCATAAAGCATTAAATATAGATAAAATAAATAACTAATTAAACAGATACATGTAATTTGTAAGAAGAATTTTTTGAATCTAGTTACTCCATGGTTGCATAATAATTGCAAAATATAAACGAAAGTGCTACACTTCTCGTAAGCTAAGGACGTATTTTGGCATAGTGGCACCCTCTCCCCAACCGTCGGTGTCAAATACTATATGTTGGATTGTCTATCCTGCTTGACTTTTGCTCTGGGCTGGCGGTGGTGGCACAATTTGTATCATATTCCTTCATGGAGGCATCACCGAAGCTTGTCTTCACTGTTTGTGTCACCAGGGCAGGTTCTAGAATGAAAGTCCCTTTGTGCTTCTAACAACGATGATAACGTCTCTATGGATGTACATGCATGAAACAGTTAAGAACCGAGGAACAATTTTTTACCGAGCAAGAAACGAGACAAGAAAGGAGACAAGAAGGAGCGGCTCGCCTCGTGCATGGGGCCGTGCCGCTCTGTGTCCGTGCCGCTCGTAGCAGTGCGAGCACAACAGTGAAGCACATCCGAAACAGAAGAGATTGGTGCGGCATGGCGCCGTCCAATCAGTGATGATGATGGCGGCGTTCTCCATCCTGGTGACGCCCTGCGCACCAGACCTCTGCACGACACGAGAGAGTGGAGGAAGACGGGAGCCGGGAGGAGATAAAAAGGAGAAGCGGACAAACACGAATGTGCCACCTGGGCACGAGTGGCTCTATATTTATAGCCCAACCAACCACGCCGGCGCGCCGCCTTTGTTTGTCTGACAAAATAAAGAGGTGTAGCGTCCACTGGTTTTTATATTGGGCCTTGGGCCTTGTTTGTTTCAAAATATTTTGAGCCAAATACAATTTTTTTGCTATTTTGCATTTTGTAAGTAAACATGTCCAAAATATTTTGGCCTTAAACTTTTTAAAAATTAAATAGGGACATTAGTCTTATTTAGTTCCATTTTTTTATAAAAATAAACATTGTAGCACTTTCATTTGTATTTGACAAATATTGTCCAATAAACAAGGTCAAAGTGTGCTGATGGAAGCTATGAAAGTGAAAGATTGCAACAACTTCAAGATACCTCACATGAAAAAAGAAACATTAGAAAGAGAAAATCGGTTGACATCTTCTAACGCTTGTGATCCATCTTTGCTTCGTGAAGCCGAGTTTACTCTTGCTGCATAAAACAATTAGATGGATGCTAGTTAGCTTAATTAGTAGAGACATTGTTGTAACAATTAATTACTCTCTCCATCCCAAATTGTAACTAAGAATTTTGAAGAGTCAAAGCATTTTCATGTTTGACCAAACTTATAAAGAAAAATACTAAGATTTGTAACGTAAAGTGAGTATATTATAAAAATATAATTAAAGAAAAATCTAATGATACTTAGTTGGTATCATAATAATAATTATTTTATTATATAAATTTGGTCAAATTTAGAAAAATTTGACTCTCCAAGATTCTGAAAATGACTTACAATTTGCGATGGAGGGAGTAGAACTAAATCTTAGTTATCTTACCGATGGTTTGGCGGCATCCTTTCTCGGCAGCAAGTCCTTGTAATGCTGGATGAAAAGCTCACAGTCCAACGTGTTGCGACCAAGCATGGCGTCGATTAAGTAGTCTGCGTGGACGAGACCACATCGATAGCATGGCCAAAACCGCGAGTGCACACGATTCCATACTTGCCAATCCTCGAGTCAGGCACGACGACATCCTCCGGCTCCTGCGACTCCGGCGCCACGACCTCCTGCGACTCTGGCGCCATGACCTCCTCCGACTCTGGTGCGATCTCCTCCGACTCCGGCACAATGAGCTCCATGGTTTGGAGCGGCGGAGCGTTGCAGACCAGCGTCGAGCGGGTGGTCGTGACCAGCGAGCAGAGATGAGCGAGGCCAGCAGCGAGCGGGACGGGCTGCGAGCTTTCGTGCCGGTGCCAGGGAGGGAGACCAACGGTTGGATGCTGAGCCACGTGTGCATCCTGCCCAGCAGACGAAACGATGAACGTTCCAGACCAAAGCCAAAAAAATTGCATTGCTAGAGCAACACAGATAGATATATCAGATATTCAGATTCAGATATATTGAGTGTTTCTATCACAAAAAATAAAAAAAGTCAATCCTTCCCGATATGCTAAAAGAAAAAGGCCAATTCATCAGTACTTTGAAAGGGAAAAAAAGAGCAAGTAGGAGGCACTTTCCAGCACAATTTTTTTCAAATTTTCACGAGAAATATATATCTGATACACATACATAGCAAAATCAGTATTCTCGCCGCATTACAACCAGACTGAACCTCCAAGGATACCAGTATCTGTACTGCAAGTATAATGTATACCACCATGGTCCATGAATCCAAGATGATTTATGCCGAAGTGTATGACATGGTTCTTCACAGGACAATGGGCATTGGCTCTGTCGTCAGTCTGGTACAAACCCAAAGCGCCGGAGGAGGACTGCCGGCACGAAATCAAGCAGACTACGGCTCCAGGCAGCTCCGGCAGCGGCGGCGGCAGCAAGCTGCGCCTGAGCGGTCATCTCCTGCGCAACTTGGAGGCTGCGCCTTAGCTTTTCGTTCTCGTCCGTGAGCTGCAACGTGTAGTCAGAGTTAGAACATCGGTGTCCAGGCAGCGGGCAGCTTGATTATGACAAGGCCGACAACTTGCTCGAGCGACAGCAAGAACAGACAGAATGGAGGTTTGAACGTTTTGACGCTACCTCTTCCACAGTTTCTTTGAGATCCTCCACGGCTTGCATCAGCAACGAGATCTCCTCACTTGCAGTGTCACGGCATGCCGAGTCGATGTCCGTGATGGAACTGGGATCGAAGATGATGCCTTCCTGCAAGAACAGTTCCTCCAGCAAATCCACATCCTCCTCCCTCAGGCTCAACCTTAGCTGAAGAAAAGTTTGGTTCAGAGTAAGATGCTGACAAACGGGAAATACAGGCTAAAATCAAATTGATCACCTCGGGTTCATTGCTACAGACCTTGCTCAGTATCCTTTCACGCAGTTCGTCTTGGTCATGAGTCTCGATGGTGGGCTTCTTGGTGTTATCCACCGCCTCAGGAATCAATTTGGGAGAAGCCTTTATGAGCTTTGTCCTGAAAGGGTATTTGTCATAGAGCGCAATGGATTATGGCAGCACAGTACAGGTGTGAGACTGATTGACTGGCATGCCTGGTTCCAAAGCGGAGCGTAGACAGACTCTCTGGTGCATTCGATGGGCTGGGAGAACAGCAGCACAGCAATGCTGCTCTTGAGTTGCCACCCTGCAAGCAAGCAGTAGCGTTTAGACAAAGCCACATGATATCGTAATCCTCAATATACTTCTCTTCAAGAAAAGGGGAAAAAACATGCTGGAGAAACTTTAGACTAACCAATGCATCTTGAAGAATGCGCGTAAGTTTTGAGTCACGGAAAGGCACATGATTCTGTTTACCTGGAGGTTAAACAATATAACAGGTTAAGCTAATCACAAACACATGGCAGCCTAACTTTTTGTTGAGTTTGCTCCTTCCAAAAATGATCCTTTTCTGCTCACCAGTCGTTAAGGCATTGATGACATTTCCTAGAGCTGAGAGAGATTTATTGATTGTTTTTGCCTCATCAAGAACCCGTCCTTCAGCACCAGTTTTCTCGACTTTCTCAGAACCAGCCAAGTCAACAAGTATAATCTTCCCTGATGTTACCCTGTAAGGGTAAGAGGCAATTATGAACTGCAGGCAGTAGCATAATTTTCTTCATAATTGCAGTAACATAAGACTAGGAAACTATGTTTGCTTTGCAATACCAAAGTCAACCATCTGTGAATAGAGAAATCTAGCAGTTGGACAGTACCTCAACCTTCCAGTAAGAAAGGAGAATTGCATTTGCACAGGGCTATTGCATTTTAGCAAAGAATGGGGACTAGCTTAATACAGCCTTGATTAACAGCATATGAAATCTGAATATTGACGGTTATAAATGGCCTTAAAAATATCGGGATACAGGAATCAAGTTGAACACTTATCAATGTTGGCATGTTGCAAAGGTTGCCAATGGTCCGTGGGAACCATCCAACCATGATGCAGAAAACAACATGAACATCTGTTTTTGTCCCATTGATAATAAATGCACATAAAAACATGTAACTCCAATGCTTGGCGTACCTCTCATCTGAAGTGGATCCATATTGTACTGAGAAAATGTATAAGCAGTGACTTCTACTGCTAGCCAGGTTCATTTCTGTTTAAATTAAGGATGGCATACCATATTAACTTTAGAATAGCTGTTTCAGGACTCCAGATTGACAAATAGAGGATACGTGTTTCCCCAACAGCTCTGTTGGCAATTCCTTGCTGTAATTTAGACAAGTCAACAAAGTAAATTAGCATCTTCTTATAGAAAGGCACTCCAAGTAAAGCTCAAGAAGACTTACAGAAAGGTTCTCTAATGCATCTGAACTGTTCAGGATAGATATCTGCAGGTGTAATTGAACAGATATCAGATATCAAAGTGAAAGCATGGAGGTCCTGATGCTAAGTATTTCTTTCTGAATATCACAGAAAAAAAGAATGAAAGGAATGTGCCATGTTCTTCATTCTAACCTCTGTTGCTCCAGAAATGTAAATTCCTTGGGTTTTACTTTCCTTGATCTGCAGGTTGTCTTTGGACAAGTCAAGAAGGTCCCTGAGATAAGAACAGATAAAAGTTTATCCTCTCCATAGCAGCACTTCAAAAAAAAAACATTTATAAAGAGGAAGCATGAGAAAATCTCTACCAAATACTCACCTCACTTTTTCCAAATATATCTCCACCTGAGACATGGCAAATCAACTTATTTTACTATTCAGCAAACCTTAACAACTTAAGGGGGAAAAAACTAGCAATGTGGATTCTAAATCAGCATGAGGCAGGTATGTTACCATTGACAGCTTCACAGTCCATGTGCTTGCTGATGATCCTAAACATACAAAAAGCTCATCCACAACTCGCTGTACTAGCCCAGTTTTCTGTTCATTGCAATGCAAGATACTTGGCCCCTTGTTACATACAAAATTACATAAATGTGTAAGGTCAAGACCGAAGAGACACAATCAGTAATTATCCCATAAATTAAATCCAAGGACATTTAATTTACCTCCATGCTATACGTCTTCCCTGCCCCAGTCTAGACACAAGCAAGTTTGAAATAAACATCAGTATGGTTATAGTTGATTGCTAAGATATTGATCATAGAGTCATAGGTGCACTGCAAATTATGACTGCTACAGTAAATTGGAAAGTTGCAATACGATGAGTGTTGCTTTGAGGGAAAAAATAGTGGATATACATATACATCCTGTGCAGTAAAACAAGTGTACAACTGTCAACTGGTCAATCAGGGTACGGGGTGTATGTGTATGAAGCAATAGATACCTGACCATAAGTAATTATAGTTCCATTTATTCCATTGATGGCATCTGTTTCCAGAATATAGAAATGGCTATTAGATAATCTAGTTATGATAGGAGTGTATTGATAAGAAACAGCTTTGACTATCTTGAAGAACAAATCTAGAAGGAAACAGAAAAAAAAAAACCTGAAACAATGGGCACTGCAAGGAAGTTGTAGACATCAGACTGTTGGGAATCTTCATAGAAAACCTTGTCAAAACTGAATATGACATCTTCTTCCCTCTCATCCTAATTCAAGAGTTTGCCAACACATTAGAAGCAGAAGCATTGAAATGTCACATCACAACAGCAAGGCCACAGGGAAAACGATCATGAACGCAACTAACACACAACAAACAGAGCGTGCGTTTGATCCTCAATTCACTAGTTCCTGATTCCGCTCTTGCTCATATATCCCTACTCCCTACAGCACAATTGTGTAGGGCGATGCTTAAACAACAGGTTAACGTTCACTTGTTCAGAAGGGCATGTTCACGTGAACTGTCAACCAATTCAGTAAATCAATTGACCTAGAAAGTTGTGGTATGCAATACAGGAACAGAACACATGAACATCCACCATATGCGTTTTATCAGAAAAATGCTAAAGCCTAAAGGGACCAGGAGACCGAAGAAGGTTCAGTCAGACCTTGAAAACAAAAGACTCGGAGTCCAGTTTCTTGAAGCAGACCTTGTCACTATTGGCCTTCCTCTCCTTGTGACTCAGCGGTCTGAACCGCACGCACACGGTCACATTGGACATCCTGTCAGTAGAACAGGCGTTAGATTCTACAACAAGTTCTGCTCCTTGAAAACAAAAGCACACGGGTCACATTGGACATCCTTGAAACCAGGGGCGGACCCAGTAAGGACATGGGTGTACACATGTACACCCAATAATTTTTGCAAAGCAATCGCAGTTAGTAGGCATATACATGCATATACACCTGTAATTAGATTCAGATCGGATTACAAATAGTATGTTAGGGTTTGGGCGCACGATTTCTTTTACCTATGAATTACGTTTAAGGTTTGGGCGCACGATTTAGCACAGCAGGAAGGGAGGGAGGGAATACCTAGTGTTCTTGTGGTGCTCGTGGCGGGGCAAACTGGCCAGTGGCGAAGTAGGACAGCAGCGACGGTCGCAGGGACACCGGGGCTGCAGAGGGCGGACGTCGTGCCGGAGATGGTCGCGAGGATGCTGGGCCCCAGGTGGTGCTCGACTCTCCGGCCTCCGGGTTGCGGCGCGGCGCGGCGAGCAGATGAGGAGAATAGGCCGCGGGCGAGACGACTCCAGGCGGTGGGCCAAGGGCAATTTAGTCCAGCTTAGGTCTTGTTTAGTTCAAAAAAATTGCAAAATTTTTTAATTCTCCGTCACATCGAATCTTTAGACGCATGTATGAAGTATTAAATATAGACGAAAATAAAAAATAATTACATAGTTTGGTCGGAATTGATGAGACGAATTTTTTGAGCCTAGTTAGTCTATGATTGGACAATATTTATCAAATACAAACGAAATTGCTATAGTGTCAATTTTCCAAAAAAAATTTGGAACTAAACAAGGCCTTACCTCTGTCTCAGGTTCTTGTGGCCAACTTCACGTGCCTGGGTACAGCACAGGCTCGTAGCGTGCCGTCACAGAAAAGTACGGTAGTACTTTGTTTGTGACAAATATTATTCAATTATGGATTAACTAGGATCAAAAGATTCATCTCGTAATTTACAGCTAAACTGTATAATTAGTTTTTGTTTTCGTCTATATTTAATGTTTCATACATATGCCACAAGATTCGATGTGACGGAGAATTTTGAAAACTTTTTGGTTTTCAGCGTGAACTAAACAAGGCCTGGCTCTATTTAGTTTTCCACCCAAAATTTTTTTATCTTTCTCATCAAATCTTTGAACACATACATGGAATATTAATGTAGATAAAAAATAAACTAATTACACAGTTTGGTTGAAAATCGTGAGATGAATCTTTTAAGTATAATTAGTCCATGATTAGCCTTAAGTGCTATGTAACCCATATATGCTAATGACAGATTAATTATGCTTAATATATTTGTCTGGTAGTTTCCAGACGAGTTATGTAATTTGTTTTTTTATTAGTTTCTAAAAACCCGTCCCAACATCCTTTCAACATATCTGATATGATACCAAAAAAAATTTATTGAATCATCTTGGATTCATGGACCATGGTGGTATACATTATACTTGCAGTACAGATACTGGTATCCTTGGAGGTTCAGTCTGGTTGTAGTGCGGCGAGAATACTGATTTTGCTATTTATGTGTATCAGATATATATTTCTCGTGAAAATTTGTGCTGGAAAGTGCCTCCTACTTGCTCTTTTTTCCCTTTCAAAGTACTGATGAATTGGCCTTTTTCTTTTAGCATATCGGGATTGACTTTTTTATTTTTTGTGATAGAAACACTCAATATATCTGAATCTGAATATCTGATATATCTCTCTATGTTGCTCTAGCAATGCAAATTTTTGGCTTTGGTCTGGAATGTTCATCGTTTCGTCTGCTGGGCAGGATGCACACGTGGCTCAGCATCCAGCCGTTGGTCTCCCTCCCTGGCACCGGCACGAAAGCTCGCAGCCCGTCCCGCTCGCTGCTGGCCTCGCTCATCTCTGCTCGCTGGTCACGACCACCCGCACGACGCTGGTCTGCAACGCTCCGCCGCTCCAAACCATGGAGCTCGATCATTGTGCCGGAGTCGGAGGAGATCGCACCAGAGTCGGAGGAGGTCATGGCGCCAGAGTCGCAGGAGGTCGTGGCGCCGGAGTCGCAGGAGCCGGAGGATGTCGTCGTGCCTGAGCCTGACTCGGAGATGATGTTGGTGCCGGCCGGACTCGTTGATGGAGCTTGCGCTGGACTCTGACATGGCGCCCGACTCCATCACGCGCGCGCGGACTCCATCGTGCCCGGACTCAGAGATGGTGCCCAAGACCTTGCCACAAGGCGCTTTTATTTGCGGGCGGGCGGCTATAAATTTGTGCTCGTTCATCCATCGCGTTCAGCTGATCCATCGCCAATCCCACGAGATCAGATCTGATCGCGCGAAAGATGCCACCGGCACGCCGTGCTCGAGGTCGAGGGGGGCGCCGTGCCGCGCCCTACTGCAGAGGCTGGCTGCCGGCGTGGTGCTCCGGCGGCCTTGGCAGCGACGACGACGGCGACAACGACGGCACGGCCCTCTCCCTCCCAGACGACGCTCTGTCGCCCGTCCTGGCCAGGCTCCCCACCGCGGCCGACGTGGTCCGCGCCGCCGCCACCTGCCGGCGCTGGGCCCGCGTCGTGGCCAAGGACGCCGCCATGCTCTCAGGCGGCCTGCCGCCGTCCCTGCCCGGCCTCACCCTAGGCTTTTTCTACCAAGGGAGCGGCGGCGGCGGCACCAGGGCGCGCAGGCCGCGCAGCCTTGCTTCGTCCCGACGGCCGCCGCGGCGAGGCTGATGACCGGCCTGCGGTGCCCGTCCTGTACCGATGCCGTGACGGGCGGCGATCGCCACCGCCGCGAGCTGTTGGAGCACGCCCGGCCCGTCGCGGCCCGCAACGGCTGGCTCGTGCTGGAGCTGCAGCAGGAACGGTACACAGACGGGTTGACGCTATTGAATTAGAGCTAATTCCCTCAGTGCTATTGAAAATTTTACCTCTTCTCTCACTGCCATCGAAAATTTCAAACTTCCCTCACTGCCAATGGAATAATTCAAACTTCCCTCATTTCCATTTCCATCGATGGCAATGGCGGTGAGAATCAACATTGCAGTTGCATACTTCCTTCAGTTGTAGTGGTCTGCATCTAAGGAACCTTGCTACTCATTCCAATACTGGCGGCGATATCTCATCTTCTTTCTCATACCTGTTTTTTTATTTATATCCTCATCCAACTTGAGGGCCAAAGAAATACACTGGTACCATAGTTGTCTAATTTGGGTAGCATTGCTAGAGATGCTCTAAGAACCAAATTGTTGATGTAAACTATTAAGTTGTATCTATTGAGATTTTATTTCTTTTGAATTTTCTTGTGGTGATACCGTTTCTTTTGTTGCAAAGTTTCATGGTTCCATTAGCCATTATGTTTTAAAATTTTAATGGACTAGGGTCTATGGAGAACCCATTTATATGAAGGAATTGACAGATCATGTGGCAAGCTATGTTCACTGATCTTGTTCGGGAGCAACCTCCAAATAGGGAGCGGAGGTGCCGACACACCACGACTGCCCCTCACCTTGATCTCACGAACTGAAACAGGTGGGGCCGCCATCGCTAGATGCGGCAGCGCATTGTTGCCACTTGAAGCACTGTGACCATGATCACCGGTAAGACAAAGTTGAGCGGGGCCTCCGTTGTTGGTGGCGGCAAAGTGTCGTGTCTCCTTGAAGCACCACAGCCTCGATTGCGTGCAGGTTGAAGCCGAATAGGCCGCTGTCGCTGGGGCGGTAGGACGTCGTGTCCCTTGAGGGCACTATCATAGAGTCTAAAGTTATTTATTACCTCGAACAATGTGGACTTAGAGTCTAAATAAGACTTGGAGTCTTATTTTTTCTACCTCTTTCTTCAATAAATATGCTGTCACATCAGCAAAATACCATAAATAGTATGTAATTAATTGTCTTAAACTCTGTGATAGAGTCTTGCATTGTGAGTGCCCTGAAGAATGACAACAACCTTGGTCGTGCGAACCGAAGTTGGGCAGGGCTGCTGTTGCTGGGGTGAGAAGGCGTCGTTGAAGCACCGCGTCCCCAGCACCAGGTACATCCTTTCGTGCACCTGGCGTTTCTCTATTCTAGAGGTTGAACATTAGGTTTAGGCTTTAGGTACGTCATGTCGTGCACCTGACGCTTATCTATTCTAGAGGTTGGGTAGCATGTGTTCTATGTTCTCCTTGTTGCCCAACAATAGCCATTTTTGAGATCTTTAGTACTGCGCTATCCATGACTGTACATTTTATAAACTTTGTTTTTTTTTACATCCCGTAACAACATATGGACACGCTATCTATTTTCCTTAAAAACCAAACCGGTTCGCCACCATGCACATTACGATCGAAATTCGAGGCAGACGAGAAGGACCTTGAGTCAGATGAAGCCCTAGATATGGTCCCTGTACGAGCGCTAGCTGCTGGCATATGGCAAGTTTTTCAACCAGGAGCATAGGCCTCTGTCCCTGTATTATTAAGTTATGATTATTATATTATGTGTGACGTCTAGTTATTGTACTATATTATAAAAGTATAATTAATGACGAATATAATGATATTTAGTTGATGTTATAAATGTTATTATCCTATTATATATAAATTTGGTCAAATTTGAAATATTTTGACTCTTAAGATTCTTTTAAATGACTTGTAATTATAATTTAGGATGGATGGAGTATATACTTATATTGTACGTATTGGAGAAGAGCGAAGATGCGCAGGTACGTTCGTTTGCTTCTTCTTTATTCTTGCCTTGCATGCCTCAACACGTCTACATGCAAGCTGCTAGCAGTAGTTCCTTTCGGCAACGTACATGCAAACCACGTGCATGAAACTATAGTAACAAGCCAATACGACTTGATAGCTTCTCATCTTTTCTCCTAGCTTTCTTGATATAACACATACAAATACACATATGCAAACTAGAGAAATTAGTACAAAATCTCGTCAAATATTTATTAAAGGTACATGTATGTCACCAACTACAACAAAGATTGCTCCATGAAATTGCCACCAAATATGCTCTAATTTGATGAAGAGGAATGCTTTTGTAAAATTTTAGGATAGTTAAACAAATTTGTACTCTCTCCGAGGGTACAAATTATTATTCACTTTAGTCATATTCTAATTCTAAGTTAAACATCTCTAATTTTGAATGACATCTACTATTGCAAAAAAAAAAGATGCACTAGCAAGAAATATTGGATAATGACTAATGAAAGTAGCACTACTACAAAGGCGGACAAAAATGATTTTGTGAGGCAGGCACATAAAACACCTTCAATTAAAAGTCACAGTAAATAGAGGACTAAAGGAGGTGGTTTCTTTGCCCGCCTTTGTTAATCGATTAAAATAAACAAAAAAAAAGAAAAAAGCTCACACAGGCTTGGATCTGAGCCGCACAGATCTGGACCTCGTGCTGCCACCATCGGTCCACCGCCCCAGCTCCAACTACCTCTCTAGCACCGTCGAGGAAGAGGAGACCACGTGCAGCCCCAGCTCCAACTACCTCTCTAGCACCGTTGAGGAAGAGGAGACCACGCACAGCCGCCAGTCGTCTGATCCAACCGCTTGCCACCAGATCCAGCAACCCATCGCCACATGCACCCTCTTTGCCCGCCATGGTGGAGAAGAAGAGGACTGCGCACCAGATCCGGCCTCCCTGGTCGCGCCACCGTCAGATCTAGCCGCACGCCATGGTGGTGGTGGAGCCATGCCGTGGGAGGGAGCCCACCGTCGCGCGTCCTCGCAAGGAGAGGGGGAGGAAGGGAGGGGCGGTGCTGTGGCTCGATCATTGCAAGGAGAGGGAGAGGGAGGTCTCAGAGGGAGAGGAATGGAGGGGCGACGCTGGGGCTCGGTGTTGGTGTCGAAGGAGAGGGAAGGGAAACAGTGTTGCTCGGTGTCTGATAAAGATAGAAGAGTGAACCCTAAGCCTCTTCTATTTATATTAGAAGATGTGTATTGCACTCGTATGGTGTTGTGGCTTGGCCTTTTTAGAGACAGGCATTATAGTGTGTCCGCCTTCAGAAATTGTTTTATGAAGATGGATATCTTTAGCCAACTGCCTCCGAAAATATATGCTTTTTGGAGACAGTTAACTTAATATGCCCACCTCGGTTAATCAATTTTCCGAGACGGTTATTTGTAACCATCTCAGTTAATCCTAGGCATTAACTAAGGCGGTTTGAATTGACGCCTGCCTCAAAGACCTATTTCAAAACGCCTCGCAAGATATTTTCTATAGTATTGTAGTTTCATGCTGTAGATGTTGGTACTTTCCCCTCTTTTTCCGCGATCATACCCCAAGGCACATATTTTATCAAGCAGAAGTAGAATTTTAGAGGTTACACAAGACTACACAAGTAATTAATCCATGAATTACCGGCGCAACCCCACAAGCACACATGAGCAGCAAGAAAACACCAATGGGAGGGACCCTCCACCTCAAAACTCCAACCAACTGAGCCTAAAATATGAAGATAACAACACATTGGTAGCTAGCAGTGAAGTGGAACAGCAAAGACAACGAGGCAAGCTTCCAACAGCATTGGCGACAAAGTATCTATCATAGGAAGACCAAGCAACCTCAGCGACAAAGCATCTGCCAAGAGAGCCGGTACGACAGCAGCGACAAAGCATCCGCTAGCCACGAGACCACGACAGCCAATATCTCCTTGAACTATAGCACGACGGAAAGCATCCACCAGAGATGACGATCCAATGGCGTGGTGGCAAAGCATCCTCTAGAGACAACAATCATCAAAGCGGCAAAGCATCTGCCTGAGAGGGAGACTGAAGCAACAGTGCCGCAAAGCATGCGCCCGAGTGACAACGACAGCAAAGTATCCATCCAAGAAGAGCAATAGGAGCAAAGTATCCGCTACAAGGAAGCAAATGGCTACGGCTACACCAATCAATAGGTGGACTAACCAAAGCGAAGAATATAGCATGAAGCACAATTAGTCATAGCACAACAAGGAGCAACTCTAGGTAGAAGAACAGAAGAAGGAGCAGAGGCACGGTCTTAGAAACGCTGCAGTGACGCCTTCAAGAAGGAAACTAACATCCATAGAGACGTCATCATTGTTGTCAGAAGCACAAGGGGACTTTCATCCTAGAACCTGCCCCGGCAGTGTTCGCCTAAACGGCCTAAACGGCCGATTAAACGGTCATTAAACGGTAAACAGTGGCAAACTGTTTTGTTTAGGGGGTAAACGGGAAATTAAACGGTTGACCGTTTAAACGGTCAAAAAAGGGGAAAACGGTCTAAACGGCCTACACGGAACGGTTGTAAACGGTGTTAAACGGCTGTTTAAACGGCCGTTTAGGCAAACACCAGGTGAATCTTGTTGAATTTTATATTAACAATTTGTATACTTAAATTTATTATATTTATAAATATATAAAATTGATTTGTTATATGCATAAATATGTATATTTAATTATTCTAACATGCATAAACATATATACATAATAAATAAATGGTTTTTAGTTGCATAAATATGTATAAATGATAGAATGATTGATTTTACATTAAAAAATATGCACATTTTTGTAATATTGTGTAAAACCGTTTAGACCGTTTTAATCCGTTTAAACACTGTCTAAACAGTTTAAACGCTAAACGAAGGGTTACCGACTGTTTACCGTTTAGCGTTTAGGATAACATTGTGCCTCGGTGACACAAACAGTGAAGACAAGCTTCGGCGATGCCTCCATGAAGGAATATGATGCAAACTGTGCCACCACCGCCAGCCCAGAGCAAAAGTCAAGCAGGATAGACAATCCAACATATAGTATTTGACACCGACGGTTGGGGAGGGGGTGCCACTGTGCCAAAATGCGTCCTTAGCTTGTGAGAAGTGTAGCACTTTCATTTGTATTTGGCAATTATTATGCAACCATGGACTAACTAGGTTCAAAAAATTCTTCTCACAAATTACAGGTAAACTGTTTAATTAGTTATTTCTTTTATCTATATTTAATGCTCTATGCAAGTGCCATAAAATTTGATGTGACAAAGAATTTTAAAAAGTTTTTGGATTTTAGGTGTACTGAACAATCTGAAACACCTTTTCAAGGCCTTGTTTAATTCCAATTTTGCAAAATGGACACTATAGCAGTTTTGTTTGTATTTAACAAATATTATTCAATTATAGACTAACTAGGCTCAAAAGATTTGTCTCGCAAATTACAGGTGAATTGTATAATTAGTTTTTATTTTCATCTATATTTAATACTTTATGCATACGTCTAAAGATTCGATGTAACGAAAAATCTGAAAAATTTTGCAAAATTTTTTGGAACTAAACAAAACAAGGCCTTTAGTTCCTGAAGTTTTTTGCAAAAAAAACCCAAAACCCAAAACCTTGGACAATCCACCAAAATTCTAACACCAAAAGTTTTTAGTTTTGGTGTTTACTTACCAAAAAAATTTATAAAATTTTTCAGATTCCTGTCACATTGAATCTTGCGACATATGTATAGAGCATTAAATATAGATAAAAAATAACTAATTATACAATTTACATGTAATGTGAGACGAATCTTCTTAACCTAATTATTCTATTATTGGACAATATTTATCAAATACAAATGAAAGTGTTACAGTGTTTATTTTTACAAAAAAAATAGCAAAAATTTTTGCATTTGGTCCAAAATATTTTGGAACAAGATCCAATGTAGAAACCACTCGACGCTACACCTCTTTATTTTGTCAGGCAAACAAAGGCGACGCGCCAGCGTGGTTGGTTGGGCTATAAATATAGCGCCACCCGTGCCCAGTCGGCACATTCGTGTTCGTCCGCTTCTCCTTCTTCCCTCCTCCCGTCTTCCTCCACTCGTGTCGTGCCGAGGTCTTGTGCGCAGGGCGTCGCCAGGATGGAGAACGCCGGCATCATCAGCACTGATTGGACGGCGTCATGCTGCACCAATCTCTTCTGTTTTGGATGTGCGTCGCTATTGTGCTCGCACTGCTGCGAGCGTCACGGACACCGAGCGAGGCACCACCCCCACGTACTAGCCGAGCCGCTCCTGGTAGGGTGCCTTCTTGTCTCGTTTCTTGTCTCGTTTCTTGCTCGGTAAAAAGTTGTTCCTCTCGGTTCTTAACTGTTTCATGCATGTTAGGCTCTCGATCTTGTTTCACGCATGGTATTCTGTAGTGGTTCGCCTTCTTGTCTCGTTTCTTTGCTTGCTTATCGGTTTCTTGTCGTAAACAGTTGTTCGTCGGAGTCGGTTCTTAACTGATGATTATCTCTCGCTCGTTCTTGTTTCACGCATGCCCGCATGGTATTGTGTAGTGGTTTCGCTCTTTCTTGGCCCTGTTTCATTCCTCTCATGAGCAGCAGTAGAGGCGGTTGAGGATTTGTCCGTCGATCGCCTGTGTAACGGCTTCGTAGGAAGTTCGTTACTATGTTTGTAGCCTACATTACGTCCAAGTACGTGCATGCCTCCTGCTCATGTGTCTTATTTGTCATAGATCGAGAACATCGGCGGCCGGCTCGCCGTCGAGGCCATGAGCGCGGTGGGGTGTGGCTACGACCTTTCTGGGATCCAACGGATCCCTTATGCCGGGCGCAATTATATATTGATTTTGCCAGTTGATGATAATGACATGAGATGTCGAGCTTTTTGCGAAGCTTGTGGGTTTCGAACCAGGCGCGGCACGAGGTTCTGCAGCCTAGGTTGCAAGGTACGTAAAAAAAAAACTTCTTGTGATTCTTTATTCAGAAAGAATACCTGCACATTCCTTGTAGCTGCATCTTGCATGTTGTGACGCAGTTGCATCATCTTGCATGTGTGTGACGCAGGTTGCGGCGGCTGAGGGCGGGCCTCGCCGACATGTTGCCCAGCTTATGGTTGCACTGGCTGGCCAAGGCCATTTCGGGGAGCCGATGCATCATCATTTGCTGCACGTACACCACCACCCTCTGCACCCTGCTGCCGGACCGCACGCGGTGAAGACCGTCGTCAGGTTCGACGGATGGGCGGCCATCCCACAGGGTCAGCTCCCTGCCGGGTGCCTTAGTCGAGGATGTGCAGGTATTCTTCTTTCTGAAATTAAGCTACACGACGCTCGCTCGCTCGCTCTCACATGCATGCACCGCCGATCGACTTGACAGATCATCACATACAGTACTAAACTGCAATGCATGCACTTCATTTTCAGGCCGTGCACCACCCCAATGGAGTGGCATACCCGATCCACCGCCGCAGCCTCCGGGCCGGTGACATCCATGCATATCATCGGCGTCTGGGGCCCTCACGCCTGCGACCGAGCAGGCTGCCCAGAGGTTTTCGTTGGGTTCCAGCGAATCAGGCCGGCTAGACTTACTGCTTCTCTCGTTCTTGATCGATCACAAACTTTGAATGCTTTCACGTTAGCTAGAGGAGCTCGGTAGACTAACTAGTTTCATATATTCTGATGATACGAACGTTGAATCCTGCTACGAAATATATAGGCTCTCGACAGCAGCAGCACGGCCGCATCTCTCTCTCCAGATCCACCCTCACCCGCTTGGTCCTCGCCGCCGCTGCTAACTGAGTCCCCGACCCCGACTCACCTGGCCATCGCAATACCACCCCTGCCCCTCACCGTTGTTCCCTGTCGCTGTCAGCACCACTCCCCTGGACGCCGAGTCGGCACTACGCCACGCCTTGAGCCCTTGAGTCCCCATCTCCCCATTAGGGCTTGCCCAATGCAGGCTAACAAGCTTGTATGCCACAGATAAAAGTGACAGGCCACGCAGACAAGCAATACACGAGGGTGTGCATCCGGCAACGCAGGCAACATAGGTCGAGTACTTTTTGTCAGAACCACTTTACCCTTTAGTCAGAGCTTTTAGCTATTTTCTCTGACAAGGCATCAACAGCTCTCAACACAGCAACGCATTCTCTGGTAGAATCTTTGGTCTTTTGACAGACGAGGCGCTGGTTCTTCTGCAAGAGTGTATGGTGGTTTTGGCAAAGTGTATAGTGGTTTTAGCACATATAAGAGTGGATCTTCACCTGATCTTGTGTGATTGTGTTGAACAGGGACAGAATCTGCAGCTCGAAATTGAGAAGGCACGGGAGCAATTCAAGAACCTATTGAATGAACACGTTTTGGTGTCAGCTGTGCCAGCACAGTGTTAGGCGTTGCTTCAATTCGCAAGTCACTGGGCATGCGCGGTTTGCCATTGATTCCTTATTGTTCTTATGTCGTGCAAAATTATTAGGAATCTGTTGCTGATCCTTTCAAAATTGCTCGTTGCAGTGAATGATCATGCTCTTCTGCTCATCAGTAAGCTATATCTTGAAATTCAGTTTGGTTTTAGTTTCTAGTTTTAAGTCATTTATGGAAATTCAGTGTAATATATCTCTAACGGTAAAACATTAGCACACTACTTTATACACTTTCCCACATTGGGACATGTTTGATTTCAAGCTGGAGCAATTGCCAAGTGACGACAGTAGAAAGGCTGGTAGCTGGATTTACACATACATATTTATATGGCTGTGATGTCAACATGTCAGTCTTTTATCTCTCTTAAAGGGAGCAAGAAGCCTCATTCAGGAGTGAGGACCTAAACATCAAGGCTGAGGGACATCATTTGGAGATGGATAGTTAATTATTTTTCTACCTGATGATTGTATATGGTTACAAATATAACTCTGTATGTCTGCAATTTACATCACCTAATCGAATTATTGTTCTTACTGAAATTTACAATGATTGTGCTGTAAGAGAACTAATCGAATTCCTTTAGCATCAGGCATAATACAAGAACTAATAAAATCTGGAAGCCACTGCCTTACTTTGTTCTACTGCACAACGTTTCAGTCTGAAATCTTAGAACAAACCATGCCGCGTATTCTTGTAACATATTTCTTGTCGGTTTAGAATTTTTTTTCCTTGCGACTAGACAAAAGATGCAGCAGGCTGGAGTTAGGTGCAGTATTTTTCTCCTCAACTCAACTACTGATGATGGTGGGAAAAAAGAAGAAACAATCATCAGCAATCATGTCATGCCATAGCTTGGCGTCGTCACATGCCCATGTGCAAACGCAATGCAGTAGCTTCCCCAACAGCACGCAAAAAGGGAGAATGACAATCCAATAGCTAACATTGAAAAATGATCGTGCTGGCAACTCATCATCCTTTCGGTGAGACAAAAGCGAGTGCCCTTTATCGTTTCGCCTTTTTTCCACCTTAGAGAGAGGACAATGTTACACACTTACACTACTGCCAGTCGATCTGCTAGTATTGTAGAATGCTAGCCAGCTCAGTTAATTAATTGCCCATCCAAAAATGCTCACTTAATTATCAGTGGTGATGAGGACGCCTTAAAATTTGTTTGTTTCATTGAGAGAGGGAATATATACACTGTTAACACGAGCAGCGGACCAAACAGTTCAGCTTCTCTAGAATGTTAACCAGTTTATACTCTACCGTATATGATTATATGCTGACTTTTTTTTACAAAACCCTTTTTTTTTGTAATGTTAACTAGTTTACTCTACCATAGATTTTTTTTACAAAACCTGCTTTTCTAGAGTGTTAAGTAGTTTACTCTACCATATATGTTGTTTTTTTTCTTCTATGAAAACAGTTTTTTATTGAATGTTAACTAGTTTACCCTACTATACATGACAACATCTTTTTTACGAAACCAAGTGAACTAGATCAACAAATCTTAAAAATAGCAAAGTTATCGTAGACACGTCGATATGGGATATGGGTACATCGCCTACCATGATCTATGAATTACGTACTCACGTCAAGCCGAGAACTTAAATACAAATCGACAGGTTCCATTGTAAAAAACCTAACCATCTGAAAAACACTCTGATGTTTGCAACTGTAATAGTAACTTTTTTCCCCATCTTTTTCGATTTTTTAAAATGCAACTACTATGGTTTAGGGGAGGGGAACAAAAACATAGAGTATGTGGCGGCCGGTGGGGCTGAGGGCACTCACAATGCAGACTCTATCATGGAGTCTAAAGTTATTTTTATTACCTCGAACAATGTAGACTTAGAGTCTAAATAAGACTTGGAGTCTTATTTTTTCTACCTCTTTCTTCAATAAATATGCTGCCACATCAGCAAAATATCATAAATAATACGTAATTAATTGTCTTAGACTCTGTGATAGAGTCTTGCATTGTGAGTGCCTGAGTGGCTGAGTGGCGTGGTGGCTACAGCGACGAGCAGCACCAGCAAACATCCAATTAATGACAGGTGGGCCTGCAGCAGGAGGAGCCCTTTTTACTACAGTGGCCGTATGCGGTGCACGGCGCTGGGTCTCTTGGCCCGCGCGGATTCGTGGTACGGCGGCAACGTTTTTTTTTCCTTCTTTCCCCCGGGCCCGGGGGAACGCCAAGCAAGCAACCAGCGAACCTTCTTCCGCCACGGCCACCCGTGGAGGCGTGGACCACCAAGAAACACCCAGCGCCGGTGGCAGCTTCTGGCTGTTGCGGAGTCGGTGGCGGGTCGGCGCGCCTGTGGTGTTCCTGGACCTTGTCCAGCAGGGCGGCGCGGCCTCAGAGGAGAGGAGAGGACATGCGCGCTTTGTGCTCCGCGTACAAACACCCATGAGGGCTACAGGCCTACAGCGCGGGTTAATGACCCTGCCCCTGTCCGTGTGCGCCGGACGGATGCGTGGAGGTGTAGCCGGACCTGGTCCATGGCGCTGGAGTACTACGCCAGTGGCAGACAAATTTGCAACGATAATGACACAAGGCGCTACCGCGCTAGTACTACCGGCCTAATTAGTGGTGGCTAGCTTGCAGGTTTTGTGTTGCTTTACTTGTGCAACTCAACGACAGGACATGGATTTAGGCCTTGTTTAGTTCCGAAAACTATTTGGTTTTCGGTACGGTAGTACTTTCGTTTATTTAGTAATTATTGTCCAATTATGGACTAACTGTACTTAAAAGATTTATCTTATGATTTATAGGTAAACTATGTAATTAGTTTTTATTTTTGTTTATATTTAGTGCTTCATGCATGTGCCGCAAGATTCAATGTGACATGAAATTTTGAAAAAAAATTAGTTTTTTTATGTGAACTAAACAAGACCTTACATCGGCAAAGAAGCCAAGGACAGAGAAAACGCTTTAGTTAGGATAATTAATGCTGGTACATGGAAAAGGTACCAAGCATATTGCTCACTCTTGTTTCTTAAAAGATGTATGTTTTGAGATTGTTTAAAGTCAAATATTTTAAACTTTAAATACAAATAATTTTTTTTGGGTTGAGTTTGAAAAATATGAAAGTGATGTAAGTAGATTCATCTCGAAATGTAGTCTTATAGAAGTATATATTGACTATATTTTATACAAAGAGTAATGGTCAGAGTTGTCTTTTTGAGACTATGTCACTGTTCAAAAGCGACGTCCTTTAGAAAACAGGAGGGAGTAAGCATTTTTTTGGTCTCACACTATCTTTTTTTTAATGAGATAAGTGTGATAGATCGATGAAGTTACTATACATAGCCTTTCTCCCTCCACGTGCACAAATCATATCATTGAAAGAATTGTTCTTGTTAGTGTGATTTTACATGCTAAGTCTTTGTTAAAATCTTAAATAGATATGTTCACCACAAAAGTTATTGCACTCGTTTCATTCTTACATCACTTTAAGGTTGTTTCCGCGCACTTGGAATGCTAGTATTGAATTAAAAAGTACTTCGATTACATTCGTAGAGGATAACATATTTCTGAGCTCCATAAAACCAAGCCTTATATATATGGATGCCACATGTTTATGGATGCCACATGTTTAATTAGACACTAAAAAACAATATAGTGGTTGATAAAGTACCCAATCTATCCAAAATAAGCCAATCCTTAGAAATCCCATAAAAATCAAAATATATTAAAATCTGACTACCTTATACTTGTGCAACTCAACCTCATGACATAGATTTATCGGGAAAGAAGCAAAGGAGATGGGACATACCCCCTCATTTGCTTTTAAATTGTTATTTTTGTTTTATGAGAAGTCAAACACACTTAACTTGAATTAAATATATATAAAAACTAGTATTTATAACACATAAATAATATCATTAGATAGATTATTAAATCTATTTTTATAATAAATTTATTTGAGATAAAAAATTATTAATATTTTTTATAAACCTAATCAAACTTAAAAAAATTGACCGACACACTTTTACTGTGACAGTTAAATAGGGATAAAGGGAGTACATCAAAACACTAGATAAAATAAGGGTGGTACATAGGAAACATAAAAAGTTAACAAAGCACCTTAAACATTTTTTATTCTCACGCTAGCTCTTACTAAAAGAAAACAAAAAGACCCGGGCTTTGTATACTCACCTACGCAGAAGAAAGTAACACCCACCTTAGCATTTTTTACTCCACATTTAATTTATTTCAAATGTGATATAAGTGCAGGCATTTGTACATATACACACGCGCGCACATACTGATCGCGTGTCTTGGTAGATCCACGTCACTACAAATGCCTCCCTTCCTCCCGATGCACGCCACACCATTGAAATTTTGAAAGAATAGTTGTCGTTATCATGATTACACATGCTGAGTGACAAGTTCAACGTTTTGAACTTATAAGTTATAACCAACTAAAGTATTATTGTTTCATTTTCACCTTACATTTTAAGGTTACTTGAACTAAATATATATAAAAACTAGTATGTATAACACATAAATAATATTATTAGTTAGACTATTGAATCTATTTTTATAATAAACTTATTTAGAGATATAAATATTGTTAATATTTTTTATAAACCTAATCAAATTTTAGAAAAAAATTGACCAACACGCTTCCGTTGTGACAGTTAAATAGGGATAAATAGAGTATATCAAAACGCTAAATAAGATAAGGGTGGTACATAGGAAACATAAAAAGTTAACAAGCACCTTAAACATTTTTTTATTCTCACGCTAGCTCTTACTAAAAGAAAACAAAAAGAACCTACGGAGTACACGGGAAGAAAGTAACACCCACCTTAGGTCTTGTTTGAATGTTGTCGTATTCACTTCAATCCATGTGTGTTGATGCGTATTGGAGTGGAATTTAGTTCAATTTCCACTCCAATCCACCTCAACACATGTGAATTGTGGTGAATACGACTACATCCAAACAAGGCCTTAGCATTTGTTTTACCCCCGCATATTTATTTTATTTAAAATGTGATATAAGTGCAGACATTTGTATATATACACATGCGCGCACATACTCATCGCGTGTCTTGGTAGATCCACATCACTACAAATTCATCCCTTCCTTGGTTCCTCCCGATGCAAGCCACACCATTGAAATTTTGGAAGAATAGTTGTCGTTATCATGATTACACATGCTGAGTGACAAGTTCAACGTAAATACTCCGTAACTTATAACCAACTAAAGTATTATTGTTTCATTTTCACCTCACATTTTAAGGTTACTCTCCCTCACTTGGAACACTTATAAATTAATAAAAAAAGATTCAATTACATCCGTGAAGGTCAGCATATTTTCGTTCGAGCTCGACAAAAACCAAGGCTTACTTATTTCTTTAAATTCTGTCTACCACATATTTAATTAGACAATGGAAAACATTATAGTCGTTGATAAAGTACTTTATCCATCCCAAAGTAAATCAATATCTAGAATCACACTAAGTCAAAATATCTTAAATTTAATTAACTTTACAGAAAAAGTAACAACACCTATGACATCAAATAAAACATTATGAAAATATATTTCATGATGTATCTATTGATACTAATCGATATCATAACTATTGCTGCTATTTTTCTATAAATTTTATAATATAACTCAAAACTGATTGATTTAGGACAACTATAGAAGTTGGTTTAATTTAAGACAGAGAGAGCACCAAAATTTATTACTTATTATACTTATATTACTTATTTAGCACTCATAAGTTAGCTGGTAGCATTACAATTACAACATAATGGCACCAGCCCAAAAACAGCATGTACCAAAACTTCTTTATCAAAAGAATGCAAAAAGTGATCCAATCTTTACTAGAACCACGGAGGAGCAGGGGATATAAGGTGGACCGAGTCCACGTAGCAACTGCGAGCGCCACCGCGTTGGCAGCGGACCAGCGGTTGCAGCTAGCAGTCGAAGGCAGAGCTCTCACGCGGACCTGCCCACCTGGGGTGACGGCAACGGAGCAGCCCTTCGCTTTCCCTCTCCTCCCTTTCGAACGAGGAGGAGCCATCCGAGGTGGCCAGCCACGCCCACGATGATGGCTGCGGCGGCGCTGAGGCCGCACAAGGCTTCGCCGGCGCGCGTGCCCACGCGGTGTGTCGCCGCGCTCTGCGCCGCCTGCTTCATCCTCGGCGTCTGCGTCGTCAACAGGTCCGTACTACGCCTTCTGCTCCCCCAAATCCGCCCGCCGCCCCGCTGCTTTTGCCTGCCTGCCGCAATCTAGTCGTGCGGCAATGCTCGTCGGTTTCAAGGTCGGGGAGTGGTGGTAATTGGTCCACATTTCTGTGCCTTTTGCAGGTACTGGGCTGTTCCTGAGCATCCCGGTTGCCCAGACAAGGTAATGCTAATGCAATTTCCCCTCCTCTCTGAGTGTCCCTGTGGAAGCGCATTCAGACATTTGGGTCTCCAATTTTCCAGGCAGGCTCTGACCGCTCGAGGGCCGCGTTGGACCAAGTGTCACAGACTCGCGAAGTCGTCATGTAATACCACAAGCTTCTTCAGTTCCTGAATCTATCTGATTCAATATGGGTTTGTTCTAATATACTACTGTCTTGGTGTTTCCATTTCCATCGCAGGGCGTTGGATAAGACGATATCTGACATCGAGATGCGCCTGGCTGCGGCTAGAGCCGCGCAGGCGATGAGCCAGGGCATGTCACCGGGCGACTCGGAGAGCGACCAGGGAACTGCGCGGCATAGGATGTCTTTTGTCATGGGCGTTTTCACCACTTTTGCAAACCGGAAGCGGAGAGATTCAATAAGGCAGACATGGATGCCGCAAGGTAGATGCCTTTTCCTGCCATTTTGTACCGTGGAGCCTCTGTTTCAAAAAAGTTTTTCTCATATGTAAAATATTGAACAATTGTAGGTGATCAGTTGCGAATATTGGAAGAGAAGGGCGTTGTTATCCGTTTTGTTATTGGACGCAGGTATGGACTTCTTTTTGAGTTTGAGATAAAAACAGACGGTGACACAATGTTCTTCTTTAGTATGTTCCTGAAATTTGGGGATTCCTTGTTGTAGTGCAAATCCAAACCCGGATAACGAGGTCGACCGTGCAATTGATGCAGAAGATAAAGAATACAATGATATCTTGAGAATTGTATGTTCAGTTCAGTTGATTAGTTTCAACTTTTCTCCTTTCCTTTGATCAGTGACTGCCAGTCAGTCAGCACTGATGTGTTTGCAACATTATTAATCATCCTATACAGGATCATGTGGAAGGCTATGGAGGGCTTCCTATGAAGATTCAGATGTTTCTTTCAACTGCTCTTACCATGTGGGATGCTGATTTCTATGTAAAAGCTGATGATAATGTTTATGTCAACATTGGTATGCAAAGACGCGACCCATTCAACTTTGATCAATCAAGTATAGTGCCGGTGCATTACAGTGTGATTGGATGTGCTCTTTCAATACAGGTATCACCAGATCGCTTTTGGCGCGACACAGGGCGAAACCTCGGGTGTACATTGGCTGCATGAAGTCTGGACCCGTTATTGCTAAAAAGTAATGCTCCATGTTTGCTGACTTTCTTTTCCATATTTTATGGATTTTATTTACAAACATGGTTCATCTCTATAGCAGTTGAGATCACACTTCCACATTTACTCATTATAAGGACATTTCTTGCTAGCAAATCCCAAACAGCTAATTTCATCTTACCAACATTTGATTTCAGAAATGATATAATAAAGTTCCTGTCTAATTTTAACAGTGACTCCAAGTATTATGAACCAGATCATTGGAAATTTGGGACTGAGGGTAACAACTACTTTAGGCATGCAACACGGCAGCTGTATGCTGTAACCAGGGATTTGGCAACTTACATATCAGCCAACCGGTGAGTTTAAATGATGGTGTGTAATCCTACAGACCAGACTGATCAACTGTTTATTTCATATTTTCTGAACACCACTTTCAGGCATATCCTGCACAAGTATTCAAACGAAGATGTATCATTTGGCTCTTGGTTGATTGGATTGGAAGTCGAGCATGTCGATGAGAGAAGCCTTTGCTGTGGTACTCCCCCAGGTTGGCGTCTCCATTTTACACTCAAATTTCCATGCTTCTTTGGTATTTACTCCTGTAGCATCTAGTTAATTACTGCATGCTCACTGGGATAGTGGCATGACTTTGCTTAACCTTGAAGTTAGTTGCTTTACTGTACTATTTAATTGAGCCAATTTTGATGTTTTTGGTAAGAAAAGATTGATATGAAATGTATAACAACTGCACTTTTTGTTAGTCAAAACTTGCTTTCTCCAGCTTTGTGTCCTCTGTTTACCAGCAAATGTCCTCTGCTTACCAGCAATGGTCCCATACTTTAACCAGACATGCTCATAGTTGACAAATTGGTGTTCAACAACAAACGCACCAATACAATCCAAGACCCCTGATCATTTGCTGCCGCTCTTAAGCACCAGGTGGTAGGCACACCAACATCTATCACCAATGGGGATTGGACAGACTAGGCAGGATGGTGGTGCCTACCGCCTAGCACCTAAACGACACTTAAGGTCTAGGCGGCCACCTTGGGCAACAGTGGAGCCTGAAATTGAATGTTTCATTTATCTGAAGGCTACCGACACTGAGCAGTAGATGATTTACTTACAATGGTTTTAATGCCCCATGGGAAAAAAACTTCTTGCCATTGTGAGTGTACTCCTTGTTGACCTTCTAAAGCAATGAGCTTCTTGTCTGTCGGTCCCTCGATGCCATGGTTCTGTCCTTTCCACTTCACTGTTGCTGTAATTGGTACTATTCTTCGTCTATGAATGTACTCTCTGTACCTGATCAATCATCACTGCCAGCTCTGTTCATTATATGCATGCTTCCAGATGCACCTTAAGGGAACCTTATAAATGCATTAGTGTTTAAACACTTATTTACCTTTCATAAATATGCCGCTAACCTCTTCTTCTCACTTCTCGCTATAATCTGCACACATTTCATGTCCCATCTTTGATGATCTTGCAGACTGCGAATGGAAAGCACAGGCCGGGAACCCATGTGCAGCGTCCTTCGACTGGAACTGCACTGGCATCTGCAATCCGGTGGAGAGGATGACAGAGGTGCACCGGCGATGTTGGGAAGGCATTGGAGCCGAAGGGCACACACAGTTTTGACTTTGACAGCCGATAGTTGGCGGATCATTGTGGCACCATTTTTTTCTTTCTGTAGGGCCCTGTAAGTAATATGCGGAGATGAACCTGTATGCAATGTCTCAGTTTTTTCAGATGTGCAGCAATGCCACTGTTTCCTGGTCAGTTTGCGTGCGGAAACTGGGGTAGAAATGTGGAGTACAACCTGCAATTGAGTCTCTAATAACTGAAGATACCTCGCTGGATGCTTGTCGAGAAATTTGCTATTATAGGATTTCAAACATGTGGGTTTCGCTATAATAGGATTCCAAACATCTGCTTCGCTATAACGACTCTCGAAACATTGACACTTTGCTATTATAACATCATGACCTTCAAATAAACAAATTAAACTCAAATCTCTTCAAATTCAAATAGTCGAACAGCGTCGCGCCGCTCTTGCCCACCTTCGGCAGCACCACGGGCGGCGGCGGTGAAGCCTCCGTGGCGGCTTCCGCCGGCGCAGCAAGCTGGTCGGGCCAGTAGAAGAGGAACGCGTCCAGCGTGTCGTAGTAGTCGTCCGTGCTACGGTACCCCTCCGGGCTGAACCCGCCAAACAGGAAGCCACCGCCGGTGTAGCCGACGACGACGCAGGGGCCTTGAAGTCGCACCGCCGGTGGAAGTCCGTTGCGCTGAAGCCGTCCACGGTGGCCTTGTAGCAGCACTTGAGCTCACGGTTTGCACCACCATTATCATGCACGCAAATCAAAGAAAATTAGTCACTGCTGCTATTATAAGACGGGATCTTTCACTTCTAATTAAAATCTATTATAACATCATGGTCTGTGATTAAATGAAAATATTTGAATTTAAAGAGATTTGAGTTCAATTTGTCTATTTGAAGGCCATGATGTTATAATAGCAAAATGTTAATGTTTCGAGAGTCGTTATAGCGAAGCAGATGTTTGGAATCCTATTATAGCGAAACCCACTCGTGGAGATTTATCGATCATAACTTTTTCTCTAGAATTCACTGTCAGTTTTCTCTAGATTTTTCGATCATAACTTTTTCTCAAGTAAAGTATACCATGACGTTGCGATTTTTCGCATCTGTGCTGAAACAAAATTGCGGACACAAGCTGAGAACATCTTTTTTAGATGGAAATACATGCTGACGGCTGAATACGAGAACGTGTGCAGCCAGAGAGATATACATTGAAATACGTCATCACAATTCACAAACGAATCAAATCAAAATTATCAAAAGATGAAAATACACGAATACGAAAATACGGTACATGTCGGTGTACTCACACACGTGGCACTAGGACTCGTCCACGGAGGCCAGGCAGCAGAGGCCAGGGGCGACACGAATCGCCGTCGCCTCCGGCGTCCGCCTCCTTCTCCAAGCAAACGGAACTGAAAAAGCCCCGCCGCGGCGGCGCCACCCGACCTCTCCATCCACCGCTCGCATCTCCTCCCGTCTCCTCGTCACCCTACGCTCCGCTCCATCCTCCCCCCGTGTCCATCCTACTCCTCCCGCTACATGGCAGCGCGGGCTCCTTAGGGTGTCTCGACCGCCGCCGCCATGTTCGAGGGGGTGGTGAGCCAGGTGCTCGACGGCCTCCTCCGCCGCTACGTCAAGGGCATCCAGAAGGAGCAGCTTAAGATCGGCATCTGGAAGGGTCAGTCCTCGATTCCCTCCCCCTCCGCTCTCTCTAGCGCAGCTTTTGCCCAACCGCGCGCGAACTGTAATTCGTGCCTGTCCTGTTACCGCAGCATTAGTTTTGGAATTCTGTGGCTGCGTGCGGTGCTGCTCTCTTTTGGGCTTGTCATCAGTGTAGTACTCCTGCCTGATCAGTGTAGTTTTTGGGTTTTATGTGTCAGTTTGTGCATTGTTAAGTGTCACGGTTATTTTGGCTTTCCGTTACTACTGGATGTTATGTTATGCTTTGAATTGCTGAGTAATTACTCGTAGTGTTAATACTCATGCGGAACCTACTGTCTATCTGATTGTGATTATGTTTCTGGTGCCCCCTCATCTGCAGAAGAAATACTGCTCGAAAATGTAGAGCTGATCCTGGAAGCCTTTGACTACCTGCAGCTGCCATTCGCACTGAAGAATGGTATTGACTTTTTAATGCAACTGTATTGATTTTCCTGTCTGTTAACCGTTGCATGGTTGTAAACTTGTAGTTCTGTTCTACTGCTTTACAGGACGGATTGGGAAGCTAAGCATCCGGATTCCTTGGAAGAAGCTTGGATGGGACCCTATCATTATTGTCATAGAAGATGTCTTTGTCTGCGCATGCCCAAGGGAGGACTCTGAGGCATGTCACTGAATTTGGTCATAGTACAGTGCTTAATTCACTTTGTCAAATCAAATATATGTGTTTCCAACCTTCTGACCAAATACATTCTTTGGTTCTTTATCAGTGGAGCTCAGATTCTCTGGACAAGAGAGAACTGGCTGGAAAATTGGCTAAACTTAATGCCATTGAGCTTGCAAAATTTTCTAGAAGAGTTACAGGTCAGCCTGCACACCCATTTTCCTTACAGGCCTTTTGAATTTATCATTGATTAGTGATAGGGGATTAGGACTGGGATATGTCAGTGGCGGCAGTTCTGACCGTCAACTGAAAAAAACACGAAGGGTTAGGATTAACCTTCCTTCTTATCCTAACTCTTGAGCCATCTCTATATCCTCAATCGAAGTACCCTTTTGTTGGTTTAATAAATCTCAGAGGTTTATCTTTATAATTTACTTCACTGTTAGCTCAACAACTTCAGTTGTGTCTTCTAGTGGTGACTTTATAGGTTTTGTGTTATCACCATATTTTATTTTGATTATATTTGTTTTACCACGTGCCTTTTCTATTCTATTGAATACAAAGCATCACTGAACTGGTAGCTTAGACAAAGCCTCACAAGTTTTCATGTCATATGTGTAAGATGTGTTTACCAAAGAAACTTCATAAACAAAGATTTGAAGATTTCCCATGATAAACTCTATGTGATCACTTGCTAACATGTTTCTTGTACTTGAATGTATCATAATGTAACATAATTGCTGCAAGTTTCATCTCATGTGTGTTCAGAAGTGTTATGCAGTTTACACTAATCATGATCTTCCCTATTCTTTTGACTTCTAGATAACCAAACGGGACAGTCGTTTTTGTCCTACATATCAGCAAAGGTAACAAACTTGCATTATTTTGTTTAAACATCAGTAGTTTTGAAGGTTGTGCTGAAACATAGGTTATTTTATCACTTCTGTTTGATTTATGATGGCAGATACTGGACAGTATCCAAGTTTCTATGCGAAATGTTCATATTGTATACATGGATACACCCAACGGTCAAGTATATCTCTTTTATTTCCAATTTCTGCTATTTAGTCTCTGTATAATTTGTTTTTGTTATTCAGTGTTGTGCATGGTTTTATTTCAGTTGTCGTCCAAGTTTGGTTTTGTTATTTCCTCAAAATGATATCTCAACCTTTTTTTCTAAAAAAATTATCATGAAGCTGGTAAAAAATACCCAAGCTCATTTTTCATTGATGTCAATCACTGCGGAATTTAATTTGTATTACCTTAGCCTATTAGAGGTCGCTTTGATTTTCTTCTTCATGCACCCCTCTCAAGTCTTTATAGATCTAGTGCATCTAAAATCTCATCTCTGGAATTGTAATTGGGTTGCTTGAAATCAAAAATTCAAACAACATCTGTCGGCAACCTAGTTTTGGTACACTTCATCTATTTCTTTCATCTAACATTCTGACCTTAGTGTTATCCTTTTTTTTTGTCTTTTTATTCCGTTGACTACTCTGACTTATGCCTATTTTCTTGGTGAAATGTCAATAGGGGAACTTCGTATTTGGTTTGGAATTCTCAAGTCTCTCAATACAAACAGATACCCAGAAGCAAAGTTTTACTATGTGAGTTCATCCAATCATTCCATTCCTTTTATTCTAGAAGGTGCAATAAAGCAATATATTGAGAACAAACACTTCTACTATTCTAGACAAAAATCCATTCTTCTGTGTATATACAACTTATTTGTCATGGCACTGAAGGTTAGGATTAGAAGGACATGTTTTGCTTAGGAAAAAATAATTTTGGAAGAGAAAAGTGCACCAGTGGTCCTTACACTTGTCCAGCATTGTCCTATGTGCTCTTAAAATACAGACTTGGCCCATAAACTTGTTAAGTGTATCATTTGAGATCCAAATCACCTCAATCAGCAAGTAATAGCATATGTGGCTGTTAGAATATGTTAGGGGCCTATTGGGCCTGGGCTGGCGACTCTCTCCTCCCAATCCCAGCAGGCACATAGCAGTGGCACTCTTGCATGGAGCCTGAGATGTTCCATGCTCAACTACGTGTTAATGGCTGTACTGTCATGTATAGTGCAATCAGATGTCATGTTTGCATGCCTCGTAGGTTATGGTGATTTGGACCTTGGGTGACACACTTAAAAAGTTTAGGGATCCAGATTTGTGTTATAAAAGTTGATGCCATGGAAATGCCAAACTGTAGCTGGTAGCTGACTGAAACCAGCTCTCATGAAGGTGCCTATATTTCACAAGCAACCTGGTGGGTGTCCTCCTTGACAGTATTCTCTACCAACCAAGCTATTGCTCGGTTCTGATAAGCGGTTACTAAGAAATAATGGAAAAATGAGAAATGCTTGGAGTTATGTGAAGATACCTTAGAGTTGCAAGGCATTGGGAAATATTGCCACCTTACCAGCTTAAATTAAATGTGGAAGCATACTGAAGAAACTATCATTTCACATGAATGCCTCCACTCTTGAAGGATCCCAAAACTGCACGAGAATAATTTACTTTTCACTCATTTGCTTAATGGAGCACTTAAGATACCTGATTTTAGTTACGGATAAAGCTGCATGAATAGACTTATGTTTCTGGTTTGCAATACACCGAAAACTGTTAGGAAGTTCTTACAAAGCCATTAAAATTTGCTCTTGCATATTTTCAAGAAACATTGTTGCCACGTACTTTGTATGCTTAGACATTTTAGCATTTCATGCAGTTCGTTCAAACATATTTGATTTTGTATTAATAAATATGTTAATGTTCATTGTCTTTCTGTGCAGTTCATTGATGGCTAGGTCAAGACAAGATGAAGTAAATAAGATAATAGAGATATCAGATGTTGGAATTTACTGTCATCAGTTGGAAGAACAGCAGGACGTATGCCATGTTGGTGCTCTTGAAAATGGCCACTCAAGGGATGATTATCTTGTAAATCCATTTTGTGTGACTGTATCTGTGCTTGTAAGCGCATTCTTCAACGTTGATACTGTCATCAGTTTTCTTTTTCCATAAGACTTCCAAAGCTTTCTAACTACTCATATTTATTTAGTTACCTTTTTGATGAATATGACCAGCCTGATCGAATTCAAGCATGTCTTCATTGTAGGCTAACAAAGCTGCCAAGCTTGATGGTACCCCTCAGTATGACATGACTGCAGAGCTAACTGCATTGGTTTGTTTTTTTTTAACTTCCTCTAGATATGTAATTTTATTAGTAGCACATTTTATCATCAGTGAAGAACTTCAGTATCACCTGCTTATAATTTCATCTTGTTTCTGTAGGCCCTATCTGTTGATGAAATCCAGCTTCAACAAATTTTAAATCTTTGTGATTACTTCACTATCTGTGCTTTGCGAACAAAGTAAGCTATTCTAACTTAGATGGCTAAAAACTCCTATCCTACTTTCCTATTAATGCATTGCCATTTATTTTTATACGGAAATCATGAGTTTCTTTTGTTGTTCTTCATAATATATACTATTCCTGCCTTGAAGTTATTCTCTGTTCCACTCACCCTTGATCCTTCTACCTTTGAATGGATATGGTTGTTATTTTTATATATGTTAGAATTTCCACGATATAGCCAGCAAATGAGGGTATGTAATTTGTAGCAGATCCTCACTACCGTCTGAGTAACCATCCAAGAAAAGGTTACTGATTATTTTTACAATGGAGCTCACGTGCTTAAATATCTGGAACTCATTGGGTTTCTGATTTGTTGAACGCCAATGTTGGATGCATGATTTTGAGTTATCCATAATTGCTGATGCAGCAAACAAAGTCTAACAATATTCCTGTAACTTTACAGATATGGTCGTTACCGTCCATCTCAAAGCTCTTTATCTAAGAGATGTAAAGGTTGGCAGAGAATGTGGTGGCAATATGCTCAGAATTCTGTATTAGCAGATGTTCGCAGAAGACTGAAGAAAATTTCTTGGAAGCGACTGTAAGCTTGATTTTCCATGTTCAATTTGATCACTGACATTTGAAACGAGAAGAAATACTGCATTAGTTGGATGGCGTAGTGTAGGCACGGTGAATTTGATCTTGGAAGTTGTTCGTTACAGCAATGAAAAAAAATAGCAGTTTATGATCTTCTTTTGTGTCAAGGTTAGGTTGTCAATCACAGCAAATGTACTAAATTATTTGATGAATATGTTTTAGTTTCCCTTTTTCTGTTAGCAAGCATCAGGGGAGACTAAAACAAAGCATGAAAGCTATCTGCTGACAGATAGGAATATCAAACCAAAATTCTGAATGGTGATGTTTGAAATTGATGGCCTGTTTTCCTTTTGTAACCCGAGAAACACCACTCTTGATTTGAGTCCATCAGCAGAAGTAAAGACTTTAAATAAAAATAAAAAATAAGCATACAACTTCTAATTAGTTTTGTTACAATTGCGAGAAACTTTCAATTTTATGATTCATGTTCACTTGTTTGTTCTCATTTCGTTCATGTTGCTGTGTTGCACTGGCACTTGTTGTTTTGGATCTTTCTTAAGGTAGAACCAACACTTATGTCTTTTGCTTATACAACATTGTTTTTTCTACCACTTTCCTTGTTATTGGATTATAACACACATTTATATGGAAGCCTTTAGTTGTGTCTTTTCTATATTTTGACAGGAATCACCTACTAAGATACGTCAAATTGTATAAAATGAAATTGGAGCTTTTGCAGAAAGGACAGGTATCCTTTTCTTGGTAAACTTTAAATTTTTCATGTTCCCGAAGTAAACTCAATGAATAATTGCAGTTTAGTTCAAGTGTACAATAAGCTTAGGTTGGGTAGCTGTAATTTCGCTTGCTGATTCCCACGTTTTTAAAGTTTGCACCTAAATCATATGCACATGAGCTTGCCATTTGTCTTTGTTATGTTTGGCTGAAAGACCTAATTGTGACACTGAAACCACCTTATCTAATTGGGAATTTTGGTTGCACTCACTATAAAACCCCTTCTCGGGTTTCTTTCAGTTCTTTATGCTGTATATATTATTTCCCTCTTCTAAGTAAACAAAACTTTATGGATGAAATTTCCTCTATAGAGAAATTTATCAATTAGATTGTGTTGTATCAGGAGATTGTTCCCTTGTGCGGATAAATATGGTTTCTGCATATCATTCTTCTCACAATTTTTTCATTGTTTAACGTTTGCCGTTTTTCAGATTGTTAGTGAAGACATTCTACAAGAGTTGGAAAATATGGACAAAGAATGTGATATAGATGACATACTTAACTACAGAACGATTGCAGAGCAACAACTGCAGGTTGTTGATGATTCTATTAGAAGAACGTTGAAGGTGATTGTGAATTACAATTCATTCAGTTTAGTCATGTTGGAAATATTTATACCTAAGCATTTTTAGCACTCTAATTGAATGTATGTTTACCTACATCTATATATAACATCAATGATTCATGATTGGTACAGCACTTGTCCTGGGCAGTACCTATTTAAGATGGTTTGATGGTGTTTGAACTTTTATTAGCCTTGCAACTAAGCAAATATTTGCTCTCCAATGGGGCTTTAGTTTACTGTTACTACATATCCATTTGTGCATCATGTCTGAACTGTCATAGTAACTCAGGGGTGACTTTGACACCACAATGCTGTTCAGGCTCTTGTGTTCATAAATCACTTGGCCCATCAAATACCTGCTGCTGAAAGAACTGTTTGGAAGGGAATTGCTGTGAGCTGCTTAAAAAAAAGTGATTGAAGGCAATTGCTCTAGCGACAGGGTAGGTAGACGGTTAGAGCATTGGTCAGGTCTCACCTAGAGTGCGTGTTTTTATCGGTTAGAAAAACTTTGTTTCAGGACCCTCCTACGGCTCGGTCCGGAGTGGGGGGTTTAATTGTACGGGGCTGTTTTTTCCTCTCTTAATACAATGATACACAGCTCTCCTGCGTATTCGAGGAAACAAAAAAAGCTCAAATTGCATGTCGTGTGAGTACCATAACATTTTTGGGTGTAGAAAGTAACTTAACATTATGCTTATCTAATCCATACAATATTGGAAGGTATATATATCTTTATAGTTGCTGAGCTTTCACATTTTCAGCATATCTATGGTGACATAGTCCTTTATTCTTGTTTAATAAGAATGTATTTGCCTTGTTTTTTGGGTGTTATCTATGGTAACACTTCACTGATCATTGGCAGGAATCATTGGTGAAATCTTCCAAAGATAATCATAGCCCAGGAAGTCCTCGAGGCGATGAACAGTTGACAGGGGCAAGCCAGGGATGGCTAAACTGGCTTTCTCTTGGAATGCTTGGTGTTGGTGGAACAGCAGACAGTAGCTCATTTGCTGGTGTTATTTCTGAAGACATTATTAAGGTTATATTATGTGTTTAACCAATTTTGTTCAATTCAGTAGGAGCAGGCAGTTCTAAAATCTTTGTTTCCATTTTTAGGATATATATGAGGGAACGGAATTTCATCCAGTTTCTTCTGCTGAAAATTGTTTGAAGAAAGAAAACTACTATTCTTTGTTTGTTAGACTATCTATTTCTCAGATAGTCACAACTGTCACCTCCAGGCAAGTGCTGCAATTTGTTTTCTTTTGTGGCCCCCTCCACAACTAATAATGTAACTAATTAAGTGAATATGGCATGCTGTCATGTTCTTCAAAAGCATTGAGTAAAGCCAATTACTCAAAAAGTTTGACACATCCAGTAATTATTTCTATTACAGCTCTAAAGATGGGGTTGACACTTGGTCTTTATAAGAGTTATAACAACTTGCAAAGGGAGGAAAATACATCAATTTAAAAGATGCATCGCTGTGGCCATTAAACTCTACAAGCAGCTTTGTGAAATACTGTTGTGTTAAGTCTTCATAGAATTCTTTGTGGCCTAATTGAGAGTTCCAGTAACTCGCATGAAAACCGCCATCAGAAAGCCCATTTTTTCACGTGCTGGATAACTCAAGCTGTGTTCAGTTATTTTGTAATGGTGCACAAAACGCCCCTTATCTAGTTATCCTTAGCTTAACCAAAATCCTTTAGGCTGAAGCAAACTTGTGGTAGCTAAGATTGAAACCCAATAAGACACACATGAACCAAGATAAGATAGTAAAGTATACAGAAATGCTTTTACTTTGAGCTTGAATAAATACTGTTTTACTTATGGTTTTTTGTTCTTTTTATCGTATGCATATATTATATATAGCACTAGCAACTCAAAACTTAAATTTTTTGGAGTTCAATTATTTGCATCCAATGGTCAAGATTTCTTTTGCTGCGTAAAGTTCACTTGTTTAGTTGTTCTTGCTTCATGCTTTTTCCTCTTTCCTCTTTCCTCTTTCCTCTTTCCTGGAGGCTGGAGAGACCTGGGTCTTCTGGGCCTTTCTTTAGCTCTTCTTTTATTTTCTCAAGTTAGACCTGTTTCCTTGTTTGCTTTTCTCTTATATATATAAATAAATATTTACAATAGTAGGGGCTTCCCCTACTGTTTTCCCTAAAAAACTTAAAGAGGGATGAGGGGCTCTTTGTTATCGACTAACTTTTCTGCACATTGATGGTCTAGGGGGTTCGGCATGAAGCTTGTAGATACAGTGTTTTCTGGGCTTGGTATGGAATGTAAAGTATGGGATGATTCAGCAACTATTCTTGCTTGGCTTGATTCTCTACAGGTTATCAACCCACTGAGTGAAACAAAAATCTTACGGGCTGAAAAGGTACACCACAGTTTAAGCCTTAGATCTTTGCCCCCTCTTGTGGGTTGCTTATATTTATTAAATTGATATATATTTTAGTGTAGCACCGGTGATGGTCTTGGGGCACCTGTTATCAGTATCCAAGTCGACTTTCCCAAGTCAAATGAAAGATCAGAAGCTTCAACAAGAGTACTTATGTTCTTTCTATTCAGTTAAGAGAGAAATTTATTGCATATGTGGTATTCATGAATGTTGATTATAGGTATGTTGTCATGTTTCATTTCAGGTCGTTGTCCAGGAATTCAGTGCCATCTATGAACCAGAATTCTTTGTTAATGTCCTGCACATCTATGATCTGTTTTCCTCTTTCCAATTTCAGCATGATAGGGTAAGTATTTAAATACTGCTAACATTGGTAATGAAGAAAGAGATGGATACAATAGCCAATAATGCAAATGATTTCTCAAGTGAGACTTTGAAAAGGTTTGGTAGTAGAATAGAATTTAGAATGCTTGCTGTTGTTTCCATAACGCTCTGTAACTTTTTTGTTCGTTTGCAAAAATGTAAATTCAGTTCCTCTTTACTTCTATAAGATTATTAGATCTGCTACTTTGTGATGCCTGCCTTTAGTCATAATGTTTTTTGTTTTCCTAGACCTGACATTAGCTCATTTGTTATTTCCTTATTGGGCCATCAAAATACTTAACTATACTGTATGCTGGGTAGAGAGACCTGGCATATTTCATGCAAATCTTCCTAGGAGAAATGTTATGGATTGTTATCCTGATTAATGCAGGTGCTTTCTTCTCTAAATCGGTTCAATAATTTGGGAACAAGACTTGTCTCCAAACTGAAGTATCTCCTCATCTCCCCTTTCCTTTTTCTGTTCACACTGTACTATGCTTGTACAAGTTGAGTAATATTTTGAACATAATTCAAGGTACATGTCTGCTAATCGTAAAAAACTTATTTGGGATTTGAGGATTCATCACTTCGTCATTAGGCTACCATCACAGAATTGTGAAAGAAAAGAACTTGCCACGGTATGTTCTAATGCTGAATAACATTGCCTTGCATTTTTTGCTCAAGGGACACGTTAATACCTGATATTTATGTGTGCATAAGTTTACAAATTAACTTCCCAAATTCATGTTTGAAACTGATGGATACCAATTTTCCCTGAACCCAACCGGAACATGATAAACTGGCATTGTTTAGTTTATTTCAAGTTGAAATTTAAATTTGGCATTTGATATGTTTGTAAATAAATCATGTAAGTAAGTAAATTTGGAGGATGCAAGAAATATATTATCATTTTGATAATATGAGGCCCCGTTTTCCTGCAATATTGTTTCAAAATCTCAGGCTCCTACAAAAATACAAAATTAAATGATGCGCTGGCTTAATGTTTTAAGAAGAAAAGATTATTCTAATGGGTCTTGATTATTGTACTGTCTCTATTTAACTTGAATTGGTTGATTCAGTAGCTATTTTCTTTTATCATTGAGCAATTATTGTAATTGCAGGTTGTTGATGCTGGGGATGTATTCATTCAGTCTAAAGATACAATTGAGGATATTTCTCGAACACAAGAAAGCAATTCCTTTCTTGACCACATATCAAAAAGTCTTCCTAGTTATTTTTCTGATGACCTGTTACATGGTATCCAGTTGGATGAGCTTTATAACCAGTTTGAGGTTGGCCTTACTGGGTTTCAGGTCAGACATTGTACATGGTTTATTGTTCCATTTTTTGGCCATTCAATTTCTTTATGAAGCAACAGTAAATGAATGATTGCAGGTGAAGGTATTGTTGCCTGACAAACATAGTGTTTCTTCTACACTGATTAAGCTTGATGCTTCCATTGCACTTCGATTGTGTGTATTCCTAGATGAAACAGTGCTAAAACAGTTGGAGGTAAGATTTTTTAAGGGCAGTGACTCATTATGTCTTTAATTAGATCTATTTTTAGTAATAGCTATATAAGTGTATACTAAAGTTTGTTCACCCTAGTTTTTGCAATGTGATTTGTCTGCTTATGTTATTCTCTGCCAATGTAAGTTTCTGTATTTCTGAACTATTGTTTTGGCAGGTCGGTTTTGTTGTGCCATTTATTGATGTATACCTCTCTCAGACAATGTACAGTGCCATTGTTAATTTGCCTAGAGTGAAAGAAACTAACTTCGTCAAGGGCACTGTGTTTGATAATACCAAGACACATGGACACAAGAAACCGGCCTTAAATGTGTCTGCGTCTTTGAAGCTTGCCAAGTTGGGTTTACAGGTTGACCTTGATGGTAATTGTGAGGAAAATTCAGGTCTCATTGTTGGCATTGAAGACATTGATATCAGGTTAATAATTGGCTACTAATTTTGCAACCTTGAATTGACTATTTTCTATTCTTTTATGTGATTTACTGCTGTGATTTCTAGGTATGCTATCTGCGAATTGTCAGACCTTTATCTTGCCATGAAGACAGTCAATGTTACTTCCAATTATCGGAAGGATGAATCAGATTCACATGTGCTATGCTTATCTGGGAACTTAACACGATGTCCTGAAAATTCTGTTGACACTTGCTTGAATCTGCATTATAGAACTCACAAGCATGATGATCAAATGCATCATGTATACCAGCTGAATTTAAGTGATGTTGATCTGCATGTTAACCCATCTGTTATTGGTCAGATACGGATGTTTTTGAGAAAACTTGATTCAGGACCTTCAGTCAGCAGTGATGTTGAATCCACAATGATTGGTCAGAGTTCCATGAAATCTGGGGCAACTAATGGCATACTTCCCAAGTTTTCCTTGTCAAATTTATGTGGTGCAGATGGCACAGTATTCGCAGGAGTTTCTGTTGACCAGTTTCCCTTTTTAGTTGATGTTGAAGCACAAGAAAGTTTATACTCAAAGAATGAGCAATATCATGACACTTCAGGTTTGAATGGTTATCATGCATCAGATCTTGTCAGCAATACACAAGGTAAAACCCAGCGTTCAAATTGTTCATCCGCCTCATCAAATCATGCCAAGAATGCCAGCAGAACTGTTTTGGATCTATCACTTATTTCTGTTAGAGTACATTTTCCTGAATCATGTGGTACTTTAGCAACAATAACCATTCCTGAATCTATATCAACACTCACTTATTTTGATGCAAGCTCATGGGACTTGCTATTGTCTGCTAACAATTTGACTCTTGCTTCACCATGGACTCCACCAAATATCCATGAGCTGCTCTGGGGCACATCTTCACATCGCAATTCTGGTGTGCTCAACGTTCGAGTTAAAAAGGACTTACCTGCACTGTCAACCGAAGTATGTGTTGGAATTCAAAATGTTTGTTGTGTATTGTCATCCAAGTTACTGGCTATGTTTGTTGGATTTTTTTTGTTGGATGATTGGAGTCCTATTGCAGAACAGGAATTCCTTGTGGCAGGTAATAATCTTGAGTGCTTGGGAGAATCACATGACTGCGTAACATACAAATTCGAGATCAGTGATTGTGTTGTAATTTTTCCTGTGGAAGAGCAAGATTTCTTTTGTCTAAAGCTGGAGGTTCCACATTTTTTCTGTGAGTTCATTGCGACCGGAAGCTCTGTAGAATTTGCAAAGCGTATCCCCAAAGAACTCTTCAGTTCGGAGTGCATAGTTTCCAGAAGAGTTGATATCATCTGCATACATGCAAGAAATGCATCCATATCACTTCTAATTGTAAGCGACCAAACAGATTTTATGCTGAAGCTTGATGAGAACGTTCCTAAGAGAATCCATTCTCTTATTGAAAAGCTTGATGCTGGCATATGGATTCAGGTTCCTTGCAAAGATATACCATACTCCCAGCAGACTACTTTACCCACCTCAATTATGAGCAAAATATCACGATGCAACTTGATTGCTGAAGGTACCAGATCATCATGGAACTTGTTTTTCAACTTCTTCAAATGTTTTTTTTGTAATATTAGCTTCAACTTTTTTTTGCGAGGAGCTTTACTTTGTCAAATTATATGCAGATCTATATTTCATAAATGGGATGGAGACAGTTATTGGTCTTGTTGACCAGTTGATTTCGATCGGCAATGAAAGTAAAATGTACAAAGGCAATGCCTTGCAGTTTTTAGATCATAGAAGTTTCTACGAGGGCAACCCTGACCCTAGTGAGTGTACCAATCTCACTATTTCGATCAAGGATCTGATGATTCTCTTGGGTCAGTCTAAAAATAAAGGTTTGGCACTGGAGAAGATTGCCACTGCAAACATGGAGTTTGATGTTTCTGCTGTACTAGGTGAAAAACCAGAGCGCATGAACTTTGATGTTGTTTCTCTAATGCTGCAGTCACCCGGTGGTTACACTCTCATCTCCATTGTTTCCGATGGGCCATTATCTCCTGTTTTCGTCAAGTTTACAAAGCACCATGCTGGACAAGATGAGATATTACTAAATGTACCCCTTTTCGAGGTCTGGTTATATTTACAGGATTGGAACACGATTATCAATCATTCCCAGTCATATGTAAAGACAGAAGTAAACAGTATGCCTGTGGAGCATGCAGCTGCTTTGTCTCAGTTTCCAGAAACAGCGTCATCACCACTTATTGCATCAGAATTTGGTTTGCCAGATGACTTCAACTTAGTTGTAACATGTGAAACTATTGCTGGTGTACTCCATATACCTATCTGGGGGAAAGAAGAAAATCACACAAGCAATCACATGGGTGTGACTCCTTTTCCAACAGAAGTGGGCACTCATCATGAGGCAGATGATATTCAATATTGTGAACCAAAAGGTTGCAAGTTTGTAACCTTAACTTTTGAGAGTAAACATTTTGTGGTGATGTCAGGTGATAGCTGCATGAATTTTAAATGTGATCTAGAGAGATTGAAGGTAATGCTGGAAATGATTCAAGAGAATAAGGGTACCTCTGTTCCATTTGTGCATATATCTAAGGTTAAATCTTCTGGTTATGTTCATCAAACAGAAAGGAATTTGGAACATCTTTCTGTTGATCTACAAGCTGAATACATGGATGTTAGTTTTTCACACCAGATATTTAACTTCTGGCATAATATGGAACTCAAATTTCCTGCTGCATCATCTGCATCCTCTTTTTATTCCGTCGCATTCAAGGCAGGATTGAGGAAAGGATCTCTTCTGCTAAATGATGGAAGGGTAAGTTCTGTAACTGTGCTGCTTGTTCCTTTACTAAACATGAACTAGCTGCTTGTTAAATGCTGGGAATGTTTGGTTCTGGTATGTGCATGAATAATACTGGAAGTTGATCTTATGCCAACATTCTGAAGATAAAAAAAAAACAATTCAATGATATTGACTTTGAGAAAAGCGCATAATGAAATGCTAATGTGAATTATGTAATACTGTAAATATCACAAAATGGAAACTAACTAGTACTAGCTATTATAAGACATTAGATTATATGACTAATTTTGTAATCAGAGATCATTATATAATTTTTTAGCTGATAGAGCAGCATGATGCTGATATGTTTTGTCCCAAAGAAGAATTGGACCATCAGAGGTGATCAAGCACAGCACGGATAATTATGTTTGCTTCATTAATTGATGATATTAGATAGGTTTGAAGCATATTGAATTCAGTAAATAAAACAGATTTGTATTTGTTCTCCTGAGCTTTTTATACATCAATATGCTGAGTTACATAAGTTCCATTCAAGCTCTAACCTGCTCTTTATTTTTCTTGGCAATGCTTTTGACAGTGGAGCAGTCATGGACCTGTAATAGAGACCTTATTGAAGAATTTAACTGTGCAGTTTAGTCAAATGAAGGATAGGACAGAAGTTTCTGCTTTTGTTGACCTTTTAGTAAATTACAATAACATTGACAAGGTAAAATACTACAACGCCTCTCGAATTTTGGCTATGATAGTGCTGAAATAACAACTTATATATTTGTAGGTTATGTGGGAACCTTTTGTAGAACCCTCAAGATTTCAGTTAAGTATGCTAAGAAAATGTGGTGATAGTGGACTGGATATATCACCCAGTACTGATGTGTGTTTAAGTTCAAGCAAGCAGCTTAATCTGAATATATCAGAACCCTTAATTGAGGTATGTGAATGTGATTTTTCTCTTGCCATGCGTTGTTCAAGAAAAGAATTTTTCTCTTGGCATATAGCAAATGGGTACTCCCTCTGTTCCAAATAGTAAGTTCTTTTGGCTTTTCTAGGTATACGGTTTTTGCAAACAGCTTACAATTTGGAACAGTGAGAGTACTTCTGTTATATATAATTCCTAGTGATATTATTTTTAGTTTAACTGCCATTAAAAAACTCAATTCAATAATTAGGATAGTAGACTCTGCAATGAATATTTGGGTTGAGCATTTCTACAAGTACAACCATTTTAGTACAGTCAGAGTACAACTCAAGATCCAACATTTGAAATCACTTGGATGAAATCACATTCCTAGAAGTGTGTATGTGTGCGTGTGTTTTTGTAAGGGGTTTCTAAATCCCTGCTTTTTTTTCTTAATACAATAAAGCAGCACGAGGAAAGAAGAACTCATAAGTGTATTGGATGATTAGATGCATCGTTGTACTAGTTATACTCAAATGGTTGTATGGAAAGCTTTTCCCATTTGGATTATATCTGCTACATATCTGGTTTTAAGGAAAATGAGAGGATATTTGGCTTATTTGTTTTCAAGGAAAATGAGAGGTAGGAGCAGAATTTGGGTCTTTCAGGATTTGGGTCACTTGAATCAGTTGAGGAACACTTAGAATTTACTTATGAGACACAATTTTTAAATTTATTGTTTTGTTCATAGTCAGAGGTGAAATTGTTTTGAACTCTTCTTTTGCATATGTAGGCTATCCTCAGACTTAGCCAGATGATTACAGATTCTCTTGATCCAAGTAATGGTAGTGGTCTTCGGGAAGATCCTGGAATCTTGAGATTAAGCCATGATGATGTTCGTACCAGAAGATACGCACCATACATTCTCTCGAATGACACATCATTGCCCTTTAGGTTCAAGGTGTACCGTGGTGCTGTTAATTCAGATGATATTGACAGTTTCTCTGTGATAGATGAAAACTCCGTGCCGGCAGGGTATGCTGTCCCAATTTACGTCGAAGAAACTCTTGATGAATTTTTCTTCCAACACAGAGAAGCACGATCGTCTGACCATCTCATCGAGAAACGAATGAGTGCTGTATCACACTATATGATCTCCATTGAGTTTGATGGAACGTCAGGCCCTTCAAAGGCAATGTCAATGGACCTTGTGGGCATTTACTTCTTTGAAGTAAATTTCTCTTCAAGTAGAAAGCCAATTCTAGGGGAAGAAAGTTTAGGAGCATTTTCGTCTAATGGAAAAGGCAACGATGGGTTAATTGTGCCTGTGGTGCTCGATGTTTCCTTACAGAACTACAGCAAGCATATACGAGTTTACTCAACGGTAATGACTAATGCCCATTTCAATAGTCAGTTACTGCACCATTGGATGCATACACAGATTAATGGCCTCCTTTTCTAGGTAATACTATACAATGCAACATCAATGCCCCTCGAATTGAGGTTCGATATACCATTTGGTCTTACATCAAAGGTACATAATCTTCGACATTGTAGCCATTTCAAAATTCAGATGAACTTACTATTAGGAAGTCAGTAGTTGCACTTTTATGCCTTTAAATTTTTCACCTCTATACAAGGTAAATAGTTTCCACCAAAAGAACAAAATATGAGATTTTTCAAGAAACTTTATTCTGCAGGTAATAGGGCCCATTCCTCCAAACAAAGAGATTCCACTGCCAGTTCATTTGTCTGAAGCTGGCCAGATTAGGTGGCATCCTGTTGGCAGAACATACTTGTGGAGTGAAACCCGCTCCTTGTCAAGTTTGCTTTCACGTGAAAGCAGAGTTGGGTTCATGAAATCATCTGTTTGCTATCCTTCTCACCCTAGTAATGATCCATTTCGTTGTTGTGTATCTGTTGAAGAATACAATGTCCCTTCATCCGTTAGTATCCAGAAAGGCGAGTTGTGCAGTGAAAGATTGAATGCACAGGTTTCTGGAAGTTCTACTCCAAATACTTTTAAGCAAAATTTGACAAGGACACATTTTATACGGCATGTCAAGCTTAATACTCCGCTTCTCATAAAGAACTATCTCCCTGTTTGCATTTCCTTGGCAATAGATAATGGTGGGTCTGCACGTGTAGTTTCGCTAAAGGAGGTAAAGCTTCTGGTGCCATGCATATATCTTACCTCAGCTGGTTTGGTTTTTCATTTCAAATTTGTGACTGAATCATATTCACAGGTAGGGTCTGCCTCTATTTTTTTTGTTGATCCCTCCAATGATCTTGGAATTACAATTGATATTCAAGATTATAGGTCCTTGAACATAAAGTTTCCCCGGGCTGAATCATTCTCTACTGCAGCCAAGTCAAATGGCTTCAAATTCTCCATAACAGAGTCAATTACTTTCTACTCAAATTTGTCGAATTGTATGTACTTTGGGCTTTTTTGTTTTTAAAAAACTTAAGCCCACCGTAATAAAGTTCTGATGTTAATTTGTTCTGCAGCTCCTCTTAATGTTATGCTGGAAAAATCAATGGATGCTCGTTCTGGCGCAAGAGAGTTGTATCTTTCTGTTCCATTCTTGTTGTACAATTGCACAGATCTATTGCTTACTGTCACTGAAAGCAGCTCTGAGAGGAGTGGGTCCACCCTTGTGATTCCTCCTAGTTTTGAGTTGGATGGACATGCAAGACATTTGCTTGAAAAAGGTGGTCTTTCTCTTGTTGATCCATCTGTACAGTAAGTGTCTTTCTGTCCTTTAGAAATTCACTTTCCTTTCTGTTTCTATATATGTCTAACACTTTTGTGCTTGTGTTTCTCCTGCAGGTGCTTTACAGGCAAAATGCCCCAGTTAGATTTGATGGATGGACGCTGCTCTTCTTCAGAGATAAGCTGCACCAGTAACAGTGAGTCTGCAAAGAAAGATTTTGACAATGGTGTTAAAGCTTATATGTTTGCTCCTGATGGGCACACTCCAGCAACTGAACTTTCAGTTAAGTTGAATGCTTCTCCGCCTAATAATGGAACTGAAACAACTCGGCGAAATTGGTCAATTCCATTTCTCCTTGTCCCTGCCAGTGGTTCAACAAATGTTACTATTCCTCAGTCATCTACCTCTGGTGCCTTCTTAGTTGCAGTGGCATCTATACCTGTTTCAACAGAACTTTTTGGGAGGACAAGGGCTATTACTTTCAGGCCAAGGTAATTGAAAGATTTCCATTTTCATCTACCAACTGTTGTGGCAACAAATTTGTTTTAAGCAGTCATCCTTATCTGCCACAGCTGTATAAAGACTGGATTTCTCATGTATAAAATGTGTCAGAGCACTTTTATTTGAGGAAACAACTCCAGTCACTAGAAAGTAAAGCAACAAAATAACAGTTTGGTTGTGTACCAAGAGCAAAAATAAAAATTCTCAAAGACGCAGGAGAGCTGCATTTCTTTGCATTAAGAAGAAAAGGGGTGAGAACCCTTACAAACACACACAACACCAAACACAAAAGAACACACAAAACAGTTCAGTTTACTTTCCTTAACAAAAGGCTGCACAGATCGCCGATGAACAACACAATCATGACCCTACCAAGCCTAAGCCGTCTACTGTTCCCCATTCGGCGCAATGGCAAGAAGGTTGGTAATTCCTTTATGCCCGGCCAAAGATCATTTCAGCAGCTCCTCTTTAGCGAGCAATAAATTTCCAGCTAGATTTGGAGATGCCCCATCGAAGACAGCGATTCCGGTGTTCCCAAATTATCCAAGCTCCAAGGATTATAATAGCGTCGAGTCCTCTTCGGGTTTAATTATCAATCCAGTATTTTGCCCTCTCCCACCAATCATCGAAACAGACATCGTCAGTCTGTGGGGTTAGAGCCTGCAGGTGGAGCTTTTGCAGCAGCAGAAACCGGAATGACAAGGGGCGAGCACAGAGCAAGTGATTGATGGATTCTTCCTCTTGATTGCAAAGTGGATAGCGAGGAGCGTGTGGTAGACCTCGCCATGCTAAACAATCGGCAGTCCATCACCTGTTATGAGCCACAACCACATGAAAAACCAACTTTTTCCTAGAGCCCATGACTTCCAAATCCTCTCCATGGTCTGAAAGAAATAGCACCCATGAACATTCCTTAATAGGCTGACTTGGTGGAGTATTTGCCGGAAGTAGAGAGGCATGAAATGTGAGAGTCCTCTACTTCAGATTGTAAGACCACCTGACCCAGCACGTCCCAGAGATCAAAATACTCAACAATCACTTCAATACTTAGTGACACTCAACAATAATTCATAAGGGCCTCTTGGACAGCTCTCCTCTTCGGCACAAGTGCAAACAGCCAGGGTGCAAGATCAGCAATCCACTGTCCGTGCAACCATCTATCAGTCCAAAATAAAGTGGAAGTGACATTGCCAACTTCTGACACTACTGCCAATCTGCCATGGAAAAAAAAAGGCCCAGACACAACCATGAACTTGAATTGCGAATGCAGACCAAGGGTGGTTAGCCTCAGTCTCTTGCAGCCAAATCCATCTCATCTGTAGGGCCCAGTTCAGATTTTGAAGGTTGGAGCTTCCTAGCCCTCCAATAACAAGAGCAAAATGGAGCTTTACTTGTTCTTTGACATGGGCATGATTTCCTTTGCCACTGTAAACCCAAATTGCTCATACCAGGTTATATGTGAAATGAGTCTTGTTACAATAGCTCTGCATATTTTATGATGGTACCATAAAAGAAATTTCTTGAGCAACATGGTCGTTAGAACTTACTAAAATGGAGAATGAATTTGGGCTTCTGTCAATGATAGAGTCAATTACCAGGTCCCATAAAGGTTTAAATTCATTCATCATCCTAGGAGTATGGGCTATCTGGACTCACCACAATATGTGTGTTTTTTATGGCGTTTCACCCTCCCTGACTGGTGTTGTGTCTCTGATTTTAGAGGAATTAAGGTTTTGGAAGTTTTGGCCAGGGCTCAAAGATGTCTTATCTCCTTGCCCTTGTGCCACTCGGTATCTAATGTTTTGTCCCAAGCAAATTATGTTAGATTACTCAAAGGACACAGGTAAGAGCATAAAGAAAGTAGTAAAGCAGTAGCTTACTCAAAGCTTGTAGAGGCTAGATGGTTTAGTGGGCTAAGCAGTAGTGCAGGCCTATTATCTTCTCTATACATGGGCTACACAATTATTAGGCCTAGTGGAGTTGAACGCTGAGGAGTCCGGGCAGAGGCCCAGGGTCTCGTCGGGCCTTGTGTCTGCCAGTGACTAAAAGTAATCATAGTAGTATGGTAATAGTATTTGTTCGGACACATAGATTGCTGATGCCCACGAGGTCCTTTCTAAAGATAGTATATCCGTTCTCTCAGGTCTTTACTGCCCTCTTCCTGTACCAGGTTTGTTCTATCCCGCTGCCTCTTCTTACTTTATCGCTAATTCGGGATCCCTGAGGATATGCTGCTATGCGCTGGTGCCTGTCGAGGCCTCTGTAGGATGTGGCCTTTGTAGGATGTGGCCAAACCATCTCAATGAGTGCTCCTGGAGGCTTCCATTTGTCAAAAATTTAAATGTAGTATAACACTAATATAACAAAATTCTTGTTTTCTTTGTTGTGAGTGTTCTAATTTGTGCAGAATTTATATCTTGGTCTCTTGGATTTATAATTTCTGCCATTAAAACTTTTCCTTGTGTTTACACTGCTAGCTTCTTTTACTTTGTACAATTTGTCGTTCCATTCTTTGTTCGCCTGCCTAATATCTACTTTGTCCTCTGTCCCTACTATTTTGCAGATATGTCATATGTAATGCATGCAGCAATGATTTGTTCTTTCGACAAAAAGGAACACGGTTTTCTAAGCACTTACGTTCTGGGCAACACTCTTTCCTTCACTGGTCTGATACAGCAAGGTCATTTGCATCATTACTACCCTGTATACCTTGACAACCTGCTTCGTTTATGAAATGCTTAATAACGCCAAAAAAAAGGGATTTTACAGTTTAGGCATGCACACTGCAGAAACCTGGATCGAAATCTTAGACAGCCCTACTTTCTCCAATGACTTGTTCATGCCACAGTCACTTGTTTACTATATACTGATGATGTGACTTGTATTTAAAACTATGAAAATGAAATAAATCTTATTCGACTCATTTAAAATATGAAAGGGAACTAATCTCATTCTTACCAGAGTGCTATTTTCATTTATCTGTTCTTTGTGCATCCTCCAATCTTGTACTGTTTGTGCTGAACAACTTTGTTTTTAGAGAGTTGCTGGTCTCTGTTCGGTTTGATGGCCCAGGATGGCAATGGTCAGGAAGTTTTTTCCCTGATCACCTGGGAGATGCTCAATTGAAAATGCGCAATAGTGCCTCAGGTTTATCATATATGGTTCGAGTTGAAGTGCAAAATGCCGATCTAGACATATACAACAAGAGATTTTCTGGAAAAAATAATGTCAATACTGGTACAGTACTGATTCTGCTTTCTGATGACAAGACTGGTTTTGTACCTTACAGGATCGACAATTTTTCAATGGAGGTAACTAGTTGTGCTGCCTGGCTTTGTTTGAACACTTAACGATTATCATTCTTATGATTACTCTTTCAATCAATTCAGAAACTGCGGATATATCAACAGAGATGTGAATCTATTGAAACAATCGTTTATCCCTACACATCCTGTCAATATGCTTGGGATGAGCCTTGCTATCCTCATCGCCTTACTGTTGAGGTAATTAGCACTTTAAGAGTTTTAAAATAGCTTGTCTTAAACAATTACGCAACATTGTTTCTCCCCCATACTGTGTACAGATTCCTGGAGAACGAAGTTTGGGTACATTCAATCTGGACATTCTCAACGACGATGTTCATGTGTCACTACCATCCACATCTGAGGTAAATAATTGCCTTTAAATTTGACTAGCATTTAGTGTAGTGAGATTTCATAGGCCGTGTCCTTGCTGAGTCCTGGGGTTTGTTTCTTGTTGTTTTTGTTTTCCCCTGTTTTTTGTTTGGATTGAGAAAGATAGACACATTGTGTATGTGCTTACTTTGGTGTATTGTCAAGATGTTTGTGGTTACTTGGCCTGTGTGATTAGAGTTTAGAAATCTTTGGTTTCCTGTCCAGATGTTTTTTGGAATGACTTGGTCCAATTTCACATGGAAGCACTAGATAATGACATCAAAGAAAGGGAGAAAGCTTGATTGGTGCTTGTCTTTACATATCACAATCTTTAACTGATTTTCATTATCAGCGATTGTTTATCTTTTGCATTATTTTCCTTCCTGTTATGTATGTCATGCATATCTTTTACAGAAAGCTGAAAGGCAATTCTGCATCTCAATACATGCAGAAGGAGCAATTAAGGTCAGTTTCTGGCCCACTATCTGCCCTAGAACTGTCTGATTCATTTCTTTTGTCAATATTTGATTTACGATCATAATATGTAGGTGCTAAGTGTTCTTGATTCAAATTACCACAATACGGAAACAAAAGAAAAGAATTTTCTGGGATCAAAGGAACCTAAAGTTGCTGATCACAAACTGGAGCTTGATATGAATTTTGCTGAAGTTATCAAAATACAGTTACCATTCATAGGGATATCTTTAATAAGTTCTTCTCCACAGGTGAACTTACTATGTTTTACTATACTTATGTTTCTCATCACTTACGACTTAAGCAAAGTTTGTTTACTATACTTATGTTTGTTTGACAGGAATTGTTGTTTGCTTCTGCCAAGGAGATGACAGTTGTTGCCATGCAGAGTTTAGATCAGCAGAGATTTACAGTTCAAATACAATCTATGCAAATCGATAATCAGTTCCCTGATAGCCCACACCCTGTCATGTTATCATTTGAGGGCAGTCATAAGGGAAAATCCATGAACTTTTTTAAGAGTAAAGATACTAAGCTGAAATCAGCAAATGACATTCTTTCCAATACCACAGAGCCTGTGCTGCAGTTTACTGCAGCTAAATGGAGAACCAGAGATGTATCATTTGTTTCCTACCAATATATAAACATAAGGTACTCGTTACTCATTGTTGAGAATTCGTCATATGTGAACTTGTGGTGACACTTTTTGTTTGTTGGTTGGCAGTGTAGCACCTGTTCGCCTTGAACTTGAAGAACGACTTGTCTTGAGCATGATTGAATTTTTTAGATCTGTTTCCTCTAGAATAAATATTGGACGCTTCGAGAAAAGTCTTGAGCTAAGTATTTTAGGTGGTGCTACGGACATGTTAAGAGAATATGAAAAAATCTCAAAGAATATTACAGACAAGCTCCTGGTGCAAGACAGTGAATTGTTGCCTTCTGTTGTCCCAGTTGGTGCTCCATGGCAACAGATACACCTTTTAGCCAGAAAGCAGAAAAAGGTGTACATTGAATTGTTTCAGTTGACTCCTGTCAAGTTGACTTTCAGGTTATTCATCTCTAACGTTTTGTGGTTATTACTGCAGGAAATGTATATTATTATTATCTTACCACTTACAACTATGTTTTACATTATAGTTTTACGAGCACACCTTGGCTCAATAGGACTGAAGGTGGTTCAGACCCCAGCATAGGTTTCAACAACACTACTGCAATCCAGGTGGAGACACATATCCCTTAACAAATGAATTTCTTTCTTTTTATGAACCTTTTCTATTTTTTAGTGTTGTTTAGTCAGTCCTCACAATTGCTTGTACAACAAAGAAGTTATCTTTCCATGCATTTGTGACTTCATTCTGCATTGCAGTTTTTTTACGACAACTAAGAACGGCACGATAATGATTGCACCAAAAGGAAAATTTCAATTTAAGAAGTATATGGTGGCACCCCACCCTGGGAGAACCACCCCCCCCCCCCCCCCCTGGTCTCAACCACCCACCCAACACACATGGAACGGCCTGAACAGCATCTACACAAATAGCTAAGGTTCTTAGGTTGGATAGGCACATGCATGTCGATTGTTTCCAATGTTACGGTCTGCACATATTTTTTTTTTGTAGTTTAAGTATAGATAATTTCAATGGTTCTTTTTGTGTTTTTCCCGTACACTTGCTTTTAGACGATGCACAGTTCTCCTGCATGTTTGAGAAACAAAAATGCTCTTAGATATTTGTTTGATCTGTTGGTAGTATGTATGATCTGCATATATACGTTAGATTGCATTGTATCTTGCCACTGAATGTTTCAATTTTGGCTGCAGAGAGGTCTTATGGCCCTCTTAGATGTTGAAGGAGTACCAGTTTATCTTGGAGAAATTACTGCAGAAAATCTTATGGCCAGCTGGCAATCTGTTCAGGACATTCTTGTGAGGCATTATAGCAGGCAAATCCTCCATGAACTTTATAAGGTAAACGGTAGCATCCCAAATGAACTGACTAGAATGCATTTTACAAACCTACCAATATCTTGAGCTATTGAGCATCACTTATATGTGGGCCCAACTGACCAAGAGGGGAATGATCACAAAGTTGTAGTTTCATGAGTGTAATCCAAAATAGTGTTGGTTTCTGAAATGGGCACAAAAGGTTATAGATTTGCAACTATTAGCTCAGCATTGCTAGGTTTGTGAAATTTATGTTCGACTGTTTAATGCAGGTTTTGGGTTCTGCTGGCGTTATAGGCAATCCTATGGGTTTTGCTAGGAATGTTGGGTTTGGTTTAAAGGACTTCATATCTGCTTCAAGAAAAGGGAAATTGCAGGTTTGTAAATGTGAAGTCTTAACAGCAATGTCCACTCTTTAACCTTACAGTTTGTACTCAAGATCTATTGGTTGCTCTTTTACAGAGCCCAGTTGAACTATTAAACGGTATAGCACAAGGTTCAAAAACTCTTATTGGAAGTACGGTTTATGCAGTCAGCAGCGCCACTTCTCACTTCAGTAAAACTGCTTATAAGGTATTTATGCTGATGACCTGTTTGATCATTGAAGAATATGTTCCCTGAGACCACTGCTAAGGAGAAATTCCACTATGCAGGGCCTTGTTGCTTTTACATATGATGAGCAAGCAGCTTCGAAGATGGAAGAACGGGAAAGACAGCTAGGTTTGCATGGGGAAGGAGTACTGAATGGTTTTCTAGAGGTAGAAGTCCTCTCTTGATTGTGCATTGCCATCTGATTTCAACAATTTTACAGCATATGCCTAATTACACTTTAAAACTATAATATATGAGCTTAGCCTTGGGATAAACATGTGGGCATTTTTTTTCCATTTTTCACTATAAATCTTGCTGGATATTTATCTAAGCATAATGTGTGTTCTGCGCTGTAATGATTTTCTCCAGGGTCTGACTGGGCTCCTTCAGTCACCGATTAGGGGAGCTGAGAAACATGGTCTTCCTGGGGTCATCTCAGGTACAACCATTCTATTAAGCATTTATATTCAGTTTATTCCCATTCGACCAACAGCATTTCTGTTCCTACAGGTTTAGCAATGGGGACAGCTGGGCTTGTGGCACGGCCTATGGCCAGCATTCTTGAAGCCACAGGCAGAACTGCCCAGAGCATAAGAAACCGAAGCAACCCTCATGAATCCAACTACTTGCGAGTCCGTTTCCCCAGGCCTGTTGCCAGAGATCACCCTTTGTTCCCGTACTCCTGGGAAGAAGCCATCGGTGTATCATTGCTTGCCCAAGCTGAGAGTGGTAGACTAAAGGAGGAGACATTTGTCATGTGCAAGACACTCAAGGGGGCTGGGAAGTTCCTTGTGCTAACTGAGAAGCTGCTTCTACTAGTCTCAAGCCCATATTTAGTGGATCTAGGATCACCTCAGTTTGTCGGTGTTCCTCCTGACCCACAGTGGTCAATCGACACAGAGATGCACCTCAAGAGCGTTGTTCATCTGGACAGGTCTCAGGAGGTAGTGAACATTGTTGGGAGCAATGGACAGACTTCACCTAGGGACAAAAGAAGTGGCACGAGGAACAGGGTCATGAGCTCGGCCTTTGTCCCCCTGTTTCACCTCAGCATCGAGCTCCCAAACGATGAGGACGCAGAAGGGACGGTGCAGGTCCTACAGGCACTCATCGAGAAGGGGAAGGCAAGGAGGTGGGACAAGAACATCCTACACCGAAGCAACATCAGTTGAGGTTTTCTCAAGACAGAGCAGATACCAGCATACATGATGGAGAAGAGATAAGAGGTAGTGTGAATAACCCATTGTTACATAGGTGATCACCGTGGCACCGTTGGACGTGCTTTGGTTTTTTGCAGTCTAGTGTACACTTGTAGCTTCTAGAAGTTTTGTCGAGGAGCTATGTATAGCAACACCATTGTAAAGATTTTGGCAGCAAATATTTTTCTGCTCTTTTATTTGAAATGTTTACAAACTTCGCCATTCTTGGGCTATGGATATTTCTGATTGACATCAAAAATTTAGTGCACTGAAACAGGTCAATAGCCATTTGACTCCAATGAAGCTAAGGTCTTCAAAGTTCAAACAGCACATCACAATACCACAGCCTGCTCAAATAAACTTGGGTACTCGTTCAATAATCAATAAATCGGTCACCAAAAATATGCAATTCTGGGAATGACTTTGCGTTTCATTTTGGAAAAAAAATATCAATATCTAATACTTTGATAGTTTAATTGCATGCTCGATGAAAAATAACTGTAAATTGCATTCTTGGGTTTGAGAGTCTGATAAGCCTAATACACTTTTCATATTTCTGGAAAGACAACTTATTTGTTCGTCACGAAATCATAAATACCAGAAGTAGGACCAAACCAAGAGTGAGTTGCATAGACAAGGATAGATTTGTGAATGATAAATAAAAGTTGCTTGTATTCTGATCAAGAATTGGGTGAATGGAAAATTGGGATTGGTATCAAGAGCTCGCCAGTCCAAGCAGCAGAAGATGCCTAAACCGCACAATAAGAATCGATTGAATTCTTTGATTAAAAAGGCAGAATGAAAAGCAACTCAACAGATCAGCGCATCAACCAGATGCATTAAATTTGAGGCTAAGAAACTTGGAACAATATAGAAACAAGTTTCACTCTAATAAGATGGTTTGGGGTTCATCATCACATTGCCATAGCCACATCTCAAAATACTCAAAACTTCAGTACTTGTAACAAAAGCCTAGAGACATAACATAAGATAGTCTTGGACAGCATAAGCGAATTTGCTATGGGAGTGTGGGGCTCCTCAGTCGAACAGGCTGAAGCCCATGTCGTCATCAGACTCCTCCTTAACCTCTTCCTTCTTCTCCTCGGCAGCCGGCGCAGCAGCAGCCGCAGCACCACCAGCAGGGGCAGCAGCAGCAACTGGAGCAGCACCACCACCTACAAACAAATTTCAATACAACAAATGATTAGCCCTTTCAAAATAGAAAAGGAATTTCTTATGGACAGAACACTACAGAGGGTGACAAAACACAATATAGCATCCAATTCCAGTTTAAATATGCACAGGAAAATACTCAAACTAAAGTGTCACATACATCCAGAAAATACTCAGTGTCGATGTCTCTGTGTTTCACTAATATAATTAAGCACATTGTTGGCACAAACAGTGTCAAATTAAACATTGAAACCGTAAGATTCAATTCAAGTAAAAAGACAGATACTAAATGCTCAGTTTATTGTATACAAATATACAGTATGATCCAGTAAGAGTCCATTGCTCATACATAGGTTCAACTAAAGTGAAGGTGGCAAGTCATTCATGTAAAATTTCTAGAACCAACCATATCACAAGATTGGGTAAATAAGACAGTTCGAATAAGTTTATAAGATCAAAAAAGACTAGCAACATAAGCAAACAAACAAGTTAAGTCTACCACAATTGCCACCATGCAACTACCCACAAATTCCAAACGATAGACGTCAACATACAGAAGTACATTGAGAGCGAGAAAGGGTGTATACCAGATCCAACGGAGAGGATGAGGTCCTCAACGTTGCGCTTCTCAAGGAGCTTGGCGAAGAGCGCCGGCCAGTAGGACTCGACCTTGATGTTGGCCGCCTTCACGATCGTGGCAATCTTCTCGGCCTGCCAAGACGAAAAATCACGGAATCACTCAACCGCTCAAAAATCGTTTGAGATTGAAAGAACACGACAGCGAGGGAGAAGAACGCACGGTGATGGCGATGCCATCGTCGCTGAGGATGAGGGCGGCGTAGGTGCATGCGAGCTCACCGGAGGCCATGGGTGCGAGCGGCTTCCTCTCACCTGACGGATCTGCGGTCTCTGCGAAGGGAAAACACGAGAGAGAGAGATGTTAGTCTCCAAAGCAACGGCGGCGGCGGCGGCCGCGGCAAGAGACGGCGCGAAGATCGAGGCGACGGCACGTACCAGAAGGAGAGAGGCGGCGACGAGGGTGGAGGCGCAGGAGGCAGATGGCTTCTAGGGTTTGGAACGAGGCGGCGTGAGTCCGGTTATATAGGGCTGGAGATGTTAGGGTTTCGCCCGAGGCAGAAGTTTGGGCTGGACTGGGCCTTATCGTGGGCTTTGTTCCCTGGCTCTTTGGGTTCGACTGACTAGGGCACTTCCAATTTTTCCAAAGTTTTTTATCTAAATCAAAAAATACCAAGATCTCGTTTCAAAAAAAATGCCTAACAAAAAAATATTAATAAATTATACATGTAGCAATAGTGAAAGAGTTTTCATAAATTCATGGACATAACATAAGTTGGCATGTTGCGCAAAATAGAATAGAGAATAATAGTTCTACCCCTAATGGTTAGGGGCGCTCCATTGCGACCCATCAAGAATTAAGTGCCAAGTATTTGGAAACAAGAATTGGTTGGTCTTGAATTTGAATTTTGAGAAGGCTCGTGGTAAAATTAGCTGGGTTTTTGTTTGAATGCTTAAAGCAAAGAAGTTTTAATGGAAAAATGTTGCAACATGCTCCTAGTAGAAACGGAGACCAGATACTCTTAACAACCCCAAAATTAAAAGGCACCATCATAAATAAATCAATCTTGTAGCTTTTCTCACCTCTTGTCATATGTCCCGTACCCAATATAAAAGACACAATCATAAATAAATCAATCTTGTATCGTTTCTCATCTCTTGTCATACATCTTGTATTGTTTATCGATGAACCAGAAATTAAACTGGAGAACCGGGGACAAAAACCATCTTATATCTTGTTTGGATGCATGTTGTAACATCCAAAAATTCACATTCAAAAATCACTCGCACTAAAAATTATTTTCAAAATATATTTCAAAAACTATAACATAATTTGAGCTCTATAGTATCTCCATCTAATCCATCCATATTTATTTTTCGCGCACAAATAACAGCAAGTACCAGCAAGCTTACATGCAAGAAAACATAGCAGTGCACCTACACGAATATATATATCTCATGCATGCATGCAGGACGAGCATGCACCGTCCATTTGCATGCATCGTGCATGCAAATTAGGCACCGACCATGCGCTACAGTAGCATTTTTAATGGCAACGAGCTGAACACTCTGGCCTATAAAAAGGCACTCTCGGGTGCTCACTCTCACCACCCGTGAAGCACGTTCACTCACTCGCTCACTCACTCTCACTTCGCGTATATCGTATATGGCCATACGCACAAGCCGAGCTCGACTGTCGTCGCAAGACGAGGTGAGCAGCTCATGAGCATCTCCTTGCTCTTCTCTGTCTTTCTGTAGTATTTTCCTGTATTTTTTCTTGTATTTCTCTGTACCGATTCACTGTCAAGAACTCCACGAATAGAACCATGCCATACAGAAGAGCTCTAATGACCCCTGCTAATTTCTCTCTAACCATGCATGCGTGGGCCATAAGCATTAACTTCACCAAATAGTACATGCATGCATGCACTACCAGCCAAACAAATGCCCACGTGAAGCATCCATTCCTTAATCATCGTTAGCCTTTTTCGTATGATTAAAGTCCGGCCATTTTACAAATACCATATGCTAACTCTGATTTTAATAATTCTTTTTTCTAAATTCATCTAAAATCATGATCTACCTCTCATATTAATTTCATGATTTTTGGAGCTCATTTGAATTTATATGATTATTTATCTGTGCTTGTTGTCTGTGTCGGTCGTCGCGTGTATTTGTGAAATGAAACCTTGCAACAGTATTTGTCTCGTAGTTCTTTTACAACAGTATTTGTGAAATGAAACCTTGCATGTGTAAAAAGATAGCTTTATGCAAATAAAACAAAGCCTCATCCTTGATTTATCCATATGTATATATATTGTTATCCCCTTCCGTAGGGTAAGGTTGGATTTGCTGAGTACTTTGTACTCACCCTTGCTTTATTAAACAGAGGAAGATCCAGACTTCGATCCCGAAGTGGCGTTCGAGTAAGGTCGTGTCTGCACCCAACTAAGCCTGTGGCATTGGGACTCGTCAGATGTTCGATTGTGATATCGTCTGTTTCTGGGTCCTTTGGACCTATGTTGTATTTTGGTGTCTTATCATTATAGCGTGGCTTCCTTGTCCACGCTTACCGAGACTACTGCGCTGAAACTTATCTGATGTAATAAATGTGTTACTAGCCTCCTGGGACTAGTATTGTATCACATTTGAGTTCCTGGTTTACCAGGGGCGCTTCAGGTGGTATCAGAGCCGTAGTTGGCTGTAGGATGCGACCTTAGGCTTTTTTGGACCAGTATTTTACTAAATAAACGTATTTTATAAAAGTTCTTACCCTCTTCCCTCTATTTGAAAAAAATATTTACTCTCATCTATGTCTCTCAGATGGCAGAAGGAGTTTGGACCAGCAGTTACTGTCTAAGTGTAGAAGGCTTTCCCAAGCTCTTGTATGCTATCATGCAGAAACTTGAAATCAAGGATCGTCCAGAATATGAAGGTAGAGAATATGAAGAGCATGAGACCGAGCGGTGTGAGGTTACTGTCTATATTGGGAAAAGTGAGGACTTCCCTAACATAGCTGAAGCTTGGAGTATGACTGCGACCCGATTTTGGTTTGTAGATACATATCAAGCCGTCGCCCGCAAAGCCTTGAGGTACCTATGCCAGATCTACGAGAAGCCCATCACCCGTACACCCATGAGGTTCTTTCCACCCGACGAAAAAGACCGACCAGTTTGGAGGACCCGCATGGAGCTCTTACAAGGACGTTACTCACTTGAAGATGACCCAACTGTGGTATTCATGACCACATGCCTACTTGCTCTAGATAAGCAATATGATGAGCAGGCCTCAGAGTTAAGGAAGTGCATCCATCGTGCGGAGGAAGCTGAGATCATAGTTAGAAAGCTCCATGTGCAGCTTGCGGAAGCTCAGGCCCAAGCAGCTGCAGCTGAGAGTGGTGAAACTGCCATTGCTGAAGTCTTGAAGGCAGCTGAAGATCGCCATGCTCAGGAGTTGAAGGATGCCTACCTTATCACCAGGATCAAAAGAAGGATGTTAGCAGTGGAAGACCAAAACCTCGTAATCCTAGAAGGAATCCTGATCATGTCCCTAAAAACCAAAAGAAAGATAGACATAGAAGGGCCATCAGCTCTCCCACCCACAGAAGCCTCTCATGAAGCTTTAGAGTTGGAGTCCACTAAAGGATTTCCCCTCCTCACCCAGCCACCACCAAAAGAAGATGGTGACCCACCTCTTAGTCCAAAAGAAGAACCACAAATGCCGGAAGCGTGATCCTCCTCAACACCAAGGGAATGAAGCTGTTCTGTCCGAAGAAGTTGAAGAATAGTAGCACCTAGTTCCTCCTTATGTCTTGGGGAAGTGAAGTTTACTTCACTTTTGTTCAACCCCCAAAGTAGATGAACCGTATTGTAGTACACTTATTTCCTCCATTACTATGTTGTAAACCACCCTCTTATTCAAAATATATATTTGTGCTTGTTGGTTGTGCTAAATAATTGAGTGCTCTATGTTGTTCTCTTACGGGATAGCAAGTCTTAAAACTTGCACCTTTTTAAAATATAACGCCTTAACAAAAAAAACAACATCAATCAATAGATCTAACCCTTATCTAATGCTTTCTCATCTTGACCAACAGATGCCTCCCAAACCAGCTACCCGCTCTCAACCAAGTGGTCGTGCAGCTAGTAGACAAAGCCAAAATCCAAATAGAAGTCAAGCCAATGCAAATGTGGATGGTATTTATGAAGATGAAGTGAGTCAGACTAGGAACCATAATGAAGGAGATGACTTGCCCCCTCCTCCAGTAATTGACTTGGCACAAGTCATGGCAACTCAGACTCGCCTTCTAGAGACCTTGGCTCAAGGCATGAACCGCCCTAGGAACAACCGTGGAGCCGGAGTCCAAGACAAGATGACTGAGTTCATGAGGCTTAAGCCACCCACCTTTACTGGATCTGACAACCCCATGGAAGCAGATGATTGGCTTAAGGTGATTGAAAGAAAATTGGACACAATCCACTGTGATGGAAGGGATAGAGTTCTATTAGCATCTCATCAACTGACAGGAATTGCCCTTTCTTGGTGGGAAACCTATAGTGGAGCTATGGACAATGCCAACACGATCACATGGGAAGAATTTGTGGACGAATTCCGCCGGTACCACATTCCCGATGGGATCATGAAGCTGAAGGCTGATGAATTTCGCAACTTGAAGCAAGGAAATAAAACTCTGAGTGAATACATCTTCCAATTCACTGAGTTGTCTCGCTATGCCCCAGAATTGGTCAACACTGATGCCAAGAAGTAGACAAAGTTCATAGAAGGATTGACCTGTGAGCTCAGAACCCTCATGACCCCATAGATCTATCTAGACTTCAACACCTTGATGAACAGGACCATTCTGACTGATGTGGCCAAGACCGAAGAAAGAAAAGAAAACAAGCGCAAGTTTCTAGAGCGCAAGGTTCAAGATGGTGCTAGATCCCAGAGGCTGAAAACCTTTAGCCAACCAAGCCAGCGGACTCAAGCCCCAATGCAGTTTCGCTCTCCTGCTAGTGTCTCCAATAACCAAATGCAGTCATCATATCAGCCTAAGACAACCTATCAGAATCAAACTTATGGCAAGACTCAACAGAACAGCACTGGTCAAGTCACAAACAATGTTAGGACTTGCTTTAATTGCTATGAGACTGGACACTACATTGCCAACTGTCCCTACAAGAACAACCCACCAGCAGTATCCACTCAGTCCCACACCGTTAATGGACCAAGACCTGCAGTGTCAGGAGTCAACCGTGGTTTCCCTCGCAACAATAGCAACACCAACAATAAAAGCCAGATGATGAAGCAACCTCAACAATCCTATGGTAGAGCCCGTGTCAACCATATTCATGCCCAGGATGCTCAGACTGCTTCAGGAGTGGTACTTGGTGAGTTCTTAGTCGATTCAGTACTTGCAACAGTATTATTTGATTCTGGAGCATCACATTCATTCATATCATCAAGTTTTGTTGAGAAGCATCAAATACCTACAGTACTACTAAAGTTACCCCTAATAACTCGAACACCTGGGTCTGACATCAAATGTCATCTAGGTTGTTCAAATGTAAGGGTCATTCTAAGTGGGGTAGTTTTCTTAGCGGACTTAGTAGTGCTCAAGTCCAAAGGAATAGATGTTATCCTTGGAATGGATTGGTTAACCAGACACAATGGAATTATTAGTTGTGCAACCAAGGAAGTATCATTAGTTAACCATGAAGGGATTAAAGTGAAATGCCAAACCTGGGGGTCTAAAGTTAATCCAATGGTCTTCAACTTGGATGCAAGGACCATAGAGGAAGGACCAATAGTGCAAGAATACCCTGATGTATTCCCTGAGGAACTACCTGGAATGCCACCAGATAGGGATATAGAGTTCATCATTGATCTTATCCCCGGGACTGCCCCCATAGCTAAGAGACCTTACAGAATGGCTCCGGCAGAGTTAGCAGAACTGAAAGAGCACCTAAGAGAATTGCAGCAGAAAGGTTATATTAGACCTAGTTCTTCACCATGGGGAGCCCCAGTCTTGTTTGTGAAGAAGAAAGATGGAAGTATGAGGATGTGTGTGGATTATAGGTCCCTAAATGAAGTCACCATCAAGAATAAGTATCCCCTGCCAAGGATAGATGACCTTTTTGATCAGCTTAAAGGAGCCAAGTATTTCTCTAAGATTGATTTGAGATCGGGTTATCACCAGCTCAAGATCAAGAATAGTGATGTTCCCAAGACAGCCTTTGTAACCAGATATGGACAATATGAGTTTACAGTGATGTCCTTTGGATTAACCAATGCCCCTGCCTATTTCATGAACCTCATGAATAAGGTATTCATGGAAGAGTTAGATAAGTTTGTTGTAGTCTTCATTGATGACATACTTATCTACTCTAAGAGTGCTGAAGAACATGGGCAACACTTGAGAGTAGTGCTGGAAAAGCTAAGAAGACACAAGTTGTATGCTAAATTCAGCAAGTGTGAATTTTGGCTTGAGAAGGTTGCATTTCTAGGCCATATCTTGACAGCTGAAGGAGTTGCAGTTGACCCTGAGAAAGTAGAAGCTGTCTCCCATTGGCAGCAACCCACCAATGTGAGTGAGGTTAGAAGTTTTCTTGGATTAGCTGGATATTATCGAAGGTTTATAGAAGGATTTTCCAAGATAGCCAGACCCATGACAGAGCTTCTTAGGAAGGATAAGAAATTCACTTGGACAGAATCATGTGAGAAGAGTTTCCAAGAGTTGAAGAAGAAACTAACAACAGCACCAGTGTTAACCTTGCCAGACATTCACCAAGATTTCATCATATACTGTGATGCCTCAAGACAAGGTTTAGGATGTGTTATCATGCAAGGAGGAAAAGTGGTTGCTTATGCATCCCGTCAACTTAGACCTCATGAGCAAAATTACCCTACCCATGATTTGGAGTTAGCAGCTATAGTGCATGCTCTCAAGATTTAGAGACACTACCTCATTGGAAACAAGTGTGAAATCTACACTGATCACAAGAGTTTGAAGTACATCTTCACACAGTCAGACTTGAACCTAAGGCAAAGAAGATGGTTGGAGTTAATCAAGGACTACAACCTTGAGATTCATTACCAACCAGGAAAGGCCAATGTGGTAGCAGATGCCCTAAGCAGAAGGTCATATGGTCAGCAGTTGGTGCCTAAGAACACTCACCTACAAGAAGAGATAGCACAGTTGAACATGCATATAGTACGCCAACTCAAAATGGCAGTCTGATGGTGCAGCCAACTCTTGTGGAAGAAATCAAGCAGACACAACATAAGGATAAGGATCTGATGAAGATTCGTGAGCAAACTGGAGAAAATAAAGCTCCATACTTTAGAGTGGATAACAAAGGAGTATTGTGGTATAAAAATAGGATTTGTGTGCCCAAGGAGGAAAAGTTTCAAGAATTAATCCTTGATGAAGCCCATAACTCAGCTTATTCTATCCACCCTGGTGCCACCAAGATGTACATGGACCTAAAAGAAAGATATTGGTGGAATGGCATGAAAGCTGATGTGGCACGATTTGTTGCACAATGTGATGTATGCCAAAGGGTTAAAGTAGAGCATCAGAAACCAGCAGGCTTGCTCCAGCCATTGCCTATTCCTGTTTGGAAATGGGATCAGATAGGCATGGATTTTGTGAATGGATTACCCAAAACTCTGAAAGGAAATGATTCAATATGGGTAATAGTGGACCGCCTTACCAAGGTTGCTCACTTCATACCTGTACGCACCAAGTATAGTGGAGACAAGTTAGCCCAGTTACATGTGGATAACATAGTCAAATTGCATGGTGTGCCAAGTAGGATTGTATCTGACCGAGGTACCCAATTTACCTCTAAGTTCTGGAAAAGTTTGCATGAAGCTATGGGAACCAAGCTAGATTTTAGCTCAGCTTATCATCCTCAAACAGATGGTCAGACTGAAAGAGTAAATCAGATTATGGAAGATATGCTAAGAGCATGTGTGCTCACATATGGTAAAGATTGGGAGAAAAGCCTAACTTATGCAGAGTTCTCCTATAATAACAGTTACCAAGCTAGTTTGGGCTTGTCACCTTTTGAGGCCCTGTATGGAAGAAAATGTAGAACCCCATTGATGTGGTCAGAAGTTGGAGAACGAACCTTGCTTGGACCAGCTTTTATAAAAGAAGCAGAAGATCGTGTAGCTGAAATCAGAGAAAAATTGAAAGAAGCACAATCACGTCAAAAGAGCTATTCTGATAAAAGAAGGAGAGAGTTAAATTTTGCAGTTGGAGATTTTGTGTATGTCAAAGTCTCTCCTATTCGAGGAACTCGAAGGTTCCAAGTTAGAGGCAAGCTAGCACCACGGTATATTGGATCATATCAAGTATTACAGAGGATTGGTGCTGTAGCCTATCGTATTCGGCTACCTGAAGAAATGTCAGATATACACAATGTGTTTCATGTCTCCCAATTGAAGAAATGTCTCAGAGTACCAGAGGAACAAATATCGCCAGACACAGTTGATTTACAAGACGACCTAAGATATCAAGAAGTGCCAATAAAAATCCTAGATACTGTCACCAAGCAAACTCGAACGACAACAGTCCGAATTTGTCGTGTTCAGTGGAGTAGACACACTGAAGCAGAAGCAACATGGGAAAGAGAAGATGCCCTGACAAAAGAGTTTCCTCACCTGTTTAGGATCCAGCCGAATCTCGAGGACGAGATTCCTTTTAAGTGGGGTAGGTTTGTAACATCCCAAAAATTCACATTCAAAAATCACTCGCATTAAAAATTATTTTCAAAATATATTTCAAAAACTATAACATAATTTGAGCTCTATAGTATCTCTATCTAATCCATCCATATTTATTTTTCGCGCACAAATAACAGCAAGTACCAGCAAGCTTACATGCAAGAAAACATAGCAGTGCACCTACACGAATATATATATCTCATGCATGCATGCAGGACGAGCATGCACCGTCCATTTGCATGCACCTGCATGCAAAGACACGGTGATTAGGCACCGTCTATTTGCATGCATCGTGCATGCAAATTAGGCACCGACCATGCGCTACAGTAGCATTTTTAATGGCAACGAGCTGAGCACTCTGGCCTATAAAAAGGCACTCTCGGGTGCTCACTCTCACCACCCGAGAAGCACGTTCACTCACTCGCTCACTCACTCTCACTTCGCGTATACCGTATATGCCCATACGCACAAGCCAAGCTCGACTGTCGTCGCAAGACGAGGTGAGCAGCTCATGAGCATCTCCTTGCTCTTCTCTGTCTTTCTGTAGTATTTTCCTGTATTTTTTCTTGTATTTGTCTGTACCGATTCACTGCCAAGAACTCTACGAATAGAACCATGACATACAGAAGAGCTCTAATGACCCCTGCTAATTTCTCTCTAACCATGCATGCGTGGGCCATAAGCATTAACTTCACCAAATAGTACATGCATGCATGCACTACCAGCCAAACAAATGCCCACGTGAAGCATCCATTCCTTAATCATCGTTAGCCTTTTTCGTATGATTAAAGTCCGGCCATTTTACAAATACCATATGCTAACTCTGATTTTAATAATTATTTTTCCAAAATTCATCTAAAATCATGATCTACCTCTCATATTAATTTCATGATTTTTGGAGCTCATTTGAATTTATATGATTATTTATCTGTGCTTGTTGTCTGTGTCGGTCGTCGCGTATTTTAGCTGACGGAGTGAACGAGACGGAAAACGAGAACGTTGGAGACGAGTACCGCGAGTTTGACGCCGAGGACCCGGACTGTCAGCAAGAGTTTGCCGAGGACGCCGACGGAGGCAAGTCCAACCGATCCCCTTTGATGCATATTGATCTTATTTTTAAACACAACCCGTAGAAGCCGTTTTAAATATTGCATGTACGATATATGTACGAAGTATTTTTGCTGCTTAGTTAAAACCTGTTGAATAGCCATCCTTGAATTGATATTACCCGGTAATTGTCTTGTTCGAACCTAGGAACAAATAATATGCTATGACAAAAATATTATTATTTAGTATGCTTAGGACTTGTTACTCATCCTGGATACTCATCGCTATATTTTCTCAAATATAATGATTTTAAAAGTAAAAGGTGTGAGTGGTGAAAATAAATTGTAGGTATTGTGAAAGGGTTAATGAACAAGTTATAGATGTGATTACTATGAAGATGGGGCGGATGGGATCTCTTTTGGGGATGCCCTGCTGTTGTGGCTTATACCTTGCGGGGTTAAGCGTAAAGATATCCGCCTTGTCTCGATTAAGGACTGAGTTGATGATTCATCTTGCCTAACTCATTTATCGTACAACCACTCGCCTTGCATGGGAAAGGCTTAGTCTAAATCCCTCTAGTTAGTATGGCAATCACCTGGAGGCAGGTGTGCAAAGGGACACTAAGTAATGTATGTGAAATTGTGGAAATATATGAAAAGAGCTTTGTGAATTATTGTGGTATCATGAGATGTGGCCTTAGTGTTCCCATGGGGAGCGCCGTTACTTAGCTATGGAGGGTAATGACTTTGATGGATCTGTGCTTGCACGACGGTGTAAGTTATGGTATCCTACTTGTGGGAAAAGTGTACAACCTCTGCAGAGTGTAAATCTATCTGGATAGCCGTGTCCGCGGTCTCGGACGGGTTATGGTTTGGTTTCAACAACTAGATGGGTTGGGATGAGTGAAAACATGAGAGTGAGTGTGATTTTGAAAATAAATGGTTGACTGCCATTGTGTTGTGGGAACAAGGGTTCAACAACACTTAAAATTGTGATCAAACCCCCATTTTCAGAACTACTATCATATGTGGAGAAAAAGAGTTCTTTTACAACAGTATTTGTGAAATGAAACCTTGCATGTGTAAAAAGATAGCTTTATGCAAATAAAACAAAGCCTCGTCCTTGATTTATCCATATGCATATATATTGTTATCCCCTTCCGTAGGGTAAGGTTGGATTTGCTGAGTACTTTGTACTCACTCTTGCTTTATTAAACAGAGGAAGATCCAGACTTCGATCCCGAAGTGGCGTTCGAGTAAGGTCGTGTCTGCACCCAACTAAGCCTGTGGCATTGGGACTCGTCAGATGTTCGATTGTGATATCGTATGTTTCTGGGTTCTTTGGACCTATGTTGTATTTTGGTGTCTTATCATTATAGCGTGCCTTCCTTGTCCACGCTTACCGAGACTACTGCGCTGAAACTTATCTGATGTAATAAATGTGTTACTAGCATCCTGGGACTAGTATTGTATCACATTTGAGTTCCTGGTTTACCAGGAGCGCTTCACATGTGTATTAAACAAGAGTCGTAAAAAGTTGGAGATGAAGCTGTGCCTAAAGGATCCTAATTAAAAAGCATATGTTGACTTCGAATTAGCTTGCACTTACCATTTTTGCATATTTGATAAATTATTGAATCATGATATTACAAAGTGTTTAGTCTCATAAGTCCAACCTGTTGGAGATGTTTTTCTTTAATAATAACTAAATTTATCTTTAGAAAATGATTTATCATTAAAAACCTTTAGTTACTTTTAATGAGAATTTTATGCGGTTTCCAACGTTTTGGAAACAACGCTCACTGGTTTCATCCTCATGAAATATTTTTCTTCTCTCTCCTCCTCGATACATGCAAAAGCTCTATTTTCTATTGATATGGTATTCTATTTAATGTGCATGAAATCTACATTGAGGTTGGTCTTAGAGATTAGAAATTAGGTTTATATGGTTTATGCTAAATGCTCATTAGACTACGAGGAAAGTTGGTGTGGTGGAAGACCAGCCTAGCAATGCCATTTGTTGGCTAGAGGAGCGACAAGACAATGAATGTCCAGTGGATGTACTAGGGGTGTGGGTAACCATGGCGACGCTAGCAGATGAGGCGATTGTGAGTTGCTATCCGCCGGAGTAAGATGGTGGCACATGTAGTAGTGGTGAAGGCAAATGTTATAGCGAGTGCTCCAAGAATGAAGGACAACAAGAGAAGGAAGAAAGACATGGCAATTATAGGATCTAATGTTAAGAAACCTAATGTTATATAGTACTCTCTATAAAAGTCAATACGTCTTGTAATTTTGAATGAAGGGAGTGGTAGATAATTATAGATGACACAAGATTCTAATTCTTATGTTATTTGATGACTAGGTAAACTTCCATTCCCTTAATGACGACACAAAAGCATCCAAAAGTTGACCTTAGCTGGTCCTACGATGACACATCATTGACTTGTGGTGCAGAGCGCGTTGAGTGACGGCAGGTACCAAACCGGCGGCAGCGGCGTGGCGCACGCGTGTCGCAGCACGTCACCGCCCACTGGCTCTGCGCGGCCGCTTCTCAAGCGAAACGGTACGCGCCGTGGCGCAGACCACCTCTTCCAGCTCGTCGGCGATGAAGCAGACGCAGCTGGGGCTCACCGTCCCCGGCGCGCACGGCCACCGTCAGCCAGTCAGACCCTGCTGCTGCCGTGAGGGCGTACCTGACGATGCCGACGTCCGCTATGTGGTACCGGCCGGTTCAGCTTCTTTGTCAGAGTCTCGTGTTCCTCCGGCCGGCGGCAGGGGCTTGGCTTCCCAGAATAGAGACACACCTATTCGGCGCGCCCATATCTAGTAGAGCTCGCCGTCGATGAGCACCAGGTGCATGTCCTCGATCGCCGTCGCCGTCAAAGTCGTCTGCGGCGCCGTGGACGACGGCGAGGTCGAGCGCTAGGACCTTGCCGTACGTGTGGCACCGCGTGACGGCGAGGAACATGCCCCTCACGACGTGCACGAGGGACAGCGCGCGCCCCTCTCCGTGTCGGTGGGCGCAGCGACAGGACGGAGAAGCCGCCGCTGGCGCTGCCCCGTTCGGCGGCGTCGTCCGCAGCGGCCGTTCCGTCGTCGTCGTCGTCGTTGGGTTGGAGGAGGATCCACGGCAGCGGCTCGGCGGGCAACGCAGCGCTCCACGCTGCGGCACTCGGGGGCGACCCTGCTGGGTCTGGGCCGGGGAGTCCATTCCCTGGGCCATTTGCTTTTGACATCGGCCAGTAGTTCTGGGCTGGCTGAGTCCAACCTTATATTAACGTGGGCAAAAACTATGGCAGCTTAAGGCCCATCTCTCAGTTTTGAGAACAGAAGACGTCTTGCATAAATAAAGGTTCTGTTTTGTGTTACAAAAAAAAGGGAACATGCTGAAGCTCTTTTTTTTAAAAAAAAAACTAGAACATGCAGAATTTGCTGAAAAGATAGAACATGCAGAAGGGAACACCTGTCTTTTTTTCCTTTCTAGAATACGCAAACGATTTGCGGATCTTTGTATTTAAGATCGAGAAATAGTGAATTTTTTATAACGATTGCACTACGAATGTGGCACATTAGGGGGCTCTGCCCCTTCCTAACACCCGTTAAAGAAAATCCTAGCACTAGATTTTCAATTGGCCTGCCGGACAAAGCCGATACGTACTGCTAGTAGCAGTATCGTCAGTTGAAGCCCTTGTGTTCAGATGGATATCGATCTGCCTCATCAACGGTTCCAGCCCAACAGGTTCAGGAGAGACCGACAAAAATAAGATGATGATATGTCGAAGATATATTTCAAGTTCACTTGATATGTGACGAGACGCTCATCGACAGGATTCTTATATGCATCTGAATTTTTGTTTATATATCCCTATGGGCAATGAAAAAAATGCTTTCCATTATATGACACAAGTTTAAAATATGGTATTCCAACTAACATATATATATTGGAGTTTACTTTTTGATATACAAATTCTAAAATAAGTTTCCAAAACAAAAATAACCAAGATGTTGAAGTTGCTCTTAACTGGCTAAATTTAATTACTAGGGATTAAAAACGGCCTAGTTGAAAGACCAGCTAAAATTTAGCTGAATTTATTTGTTTCAACCTAACTAAAATACAGCTACGAAAGCCAATGTTATTATTTCTTATAGCAAACACCCGAGCCAACAAGCATCTAAACTCACACATTCATATGCACCATAGAGACTTGGAGCCCTCACCTTCTCTTGTCCATTTGTAACCCCCCCTACTGCAAACAACCGTGCAGGGTAACATGAGCAACTCTCAACTATTGTGTCCTATTTACACATTATCCAAGCCTAGAGACATATATTACAAATTTACTAGTCGGTCGTGACTCGAAACACCGACACTAGGGGGAAAAAAAAGAAGAACTTCATACAACATCACACACACATACCTTAGATTGTCTAGGAGAATTATTATGTCACCTGCAAAAATAGGTTAACAGTAACCCCTGACCTATAGGACTAATTCAGTCGGGCATCATCATCAGGCTGCTAGCTGGTTAGTTTGTACATGGTGTTCATGGGTGAAGAAAAAGGTCAAAGTAGGGCATCTCACATGGGGAGTAAAACGACAAGACGGTGATCTATGGAGGCTCAAACTATGATCCATCATTCTTCAGTGACGGCAGAGGTATCAGTATTTTTTTTTTCATAACTAATCAATCAATAGTACCTTCTATCATGATTTATTAGCCAAAGAACGCGCACGTGATTGCCCGTGTTTGTACGATTTTCCGTGCACTGAGGACTCGCTGAGCCCTGCTCTAATCGATCGCCTTTAATTTGCTTCAACTGCAAACTTTACTTATCCCCGCTAGCTCTCTTCTCTTGGTTCTCGACACGATTCGTCCGGACATGGCATGTGTTCCGTCCGGTCTCAAAATGGCAATGGGTACCCGAGTACCCGACGGGTTTTACCCGATAAGGACGCGGGTATGGAATGGATTTTGTACCCGCGGGTACGTTATTGGGCGAAATCCTTTACCCATCGGGTATAGCGGGTACGGGTGTGGAATAGTAGTACCCATACCCGCGTACCCGTGGGTAAGAAATACCCGCAAAATGAGTAAGCAACCTAAGCAATTTAGCCCATATAGCCCATGAACTGATTGGCTGAACGTGGGAAGTGTTGAGCGGCTTGTGTGCTACTAGTGCTGCTATTAATTTGCTGAAAGTTGTTATGTTTAATTTCCTAAAACTTGTGATATTTAACTTGCTGAAAGTTGTTATATTTCTGTTGAACTCGGGTATATTTTCGGGTACGGAATACCCGTCGGGTAAAAATTACCCGGCGGGTGCGGGTACGGAATGAATTTTTACCCGTCTGCTTTCGCGGGTAACCCGATGGAATAGGTTTTGACCTAGCGGGTGCGGGTATGGGTGGCCAGTACCCATCGGGTACGTACCCGTTGCCATTCCTAGTCCGGTCCGTTTGGCGCGCTACACGCACTCGCCGCCGCCGTTGCAGATGAGCTGTACTACGTGCCTGTACGTGTTGGTCTGTGGAACTAACTTAACCCTGTTTAGATTGGAGATGAAAATTTTTTGGATGTCACATCGTATGTGTTGGAAGGATGTCGGGAGGGGTTTTTAGAAACTAATAAAAAAATAAATTGCATAGCTCGTCAGGAAACTGCAAGACAAATGTATTAAGCATAATTAATCTATCATTAGCACATGTGTAGCACTTAAGACTAATCATGGACTAACTAGACTTAAAATATTCGTCTCGCGATTTTTAACCAAACTGTGTAATTAGTTTATTTTTTATATATACATTTAATGTTACATGCACGTGTCCAAATAATTGAACCGGCGGTCTAACCGGTTCTAAACGGTTGGACCAATGAACCATTAAACCGACAGCCACGCCGGTTCGATTTCCGGTCCGATCCTAATAATAACTATGGCAACAACGCAGGCACCTGCACGGGCACGGCGGCCGGCCGGTGGTGACGTCACCTTTTGTGCGACCTGTCGCCAAAAGGGACCATCGCGTCGCGTCGCGTCGTCAGGGCTCACAAGCAGAGTGCGAGTACGACCGGGCCGGGCCAGCGATCGATTTGCACCCGAAACGTTCCCCGGCCCGTACGTCCGAATTCCTCCTTCTTCCTTCCTTCTTGGTGATCCAAATACAAGCCTCATCGACTCGATTCGTCACAAACACTAGCTAGCGCGTCCAAATAACAACGTATACAAAATTTCAAATCGGAGTTGTTTTTCTTCTTGTATCTATCTATATATACACATATATAAAAATCCAAATCGAAATCAGCTGCGCACACATTAATTAGCTCCTCCTTCTCAAGCAGGCACGAGAGAGAGAGACAGAGTTACATGAACGTCACGTCCGGAATAAAATTAATTCAACCCCTAATTAACTACCCATGCTAGCGAAAAGAAACACCAAAGCCATGCACACAGATTTTTGCTAGACGCAGGATATGATTATCTCTACATATGTATGTCAACAACAATCCACCATAGTCGAGGTGTATAATGCTCGCCAGGTATTGACACCAGTACTTCACAAATGAGAACTCACGCCATGCACGCTGCACTAGCCTTTTGAGCCTTGGTTATTTCTCGTAAGAGATGCACCCACCCACAACTGTATTTAATAGAGACAAAGACAAAAAAAAATCTCTTAATTAATCACATTTTAGTAACCACACTTATATATATCTAAATGGAGAAGTAGTAGTATAGAGGTTGGTTGCACCAAAGTCGATAGAATTTAGAGTTTGTTTGGCACAGCTCAACTTCACTAGTAAAGCTGTTTTTTTAGAAAATAGCTTTATAAGTGAATTTCTAGATGAAGCTGAGCTGTTTTGGAAAAAGTGTTTGGCAAAATAGATTCACCAACTACTTCATGCATAGTTGAGAGAGAGAAATGAGAAAGAAGCTGCAATAAGCTACTTTTTTCCAGCTTCATCCAACTTATGTCTTTGTGAGAGAGAGGAGAGGAAAAACAACTTCACCCATGAAGCTGTTTTGGAAATAAGTGTTTGGCAAAAAAACAGCTCACAACAGTTCATGAAGCTGTTGTGAGAGCATCCCCAACCGTTTTGCAAATAAGCTTTGCATTCATGTATTTGCAAAAAAGTCTTAAAAACACTTATCCAACAGTTTGGCATTTAGACTTTGCAATTTTGTTAACTTGGCAAAAAGAGAGGAAGGATTGGCATATATGCCAAACCTATTCACACTTGGCATTGGGAAATTAGCGCGAAGTGATTAATGCCAAACCATTGGAGATTGCCTCTTTTCACCTTTACCATATTTTTTTTGAGACTTGGCAAACTCTCTCATTTGTCAAACCAATTATGCAAACCAAAAACAGTTCCACATTCCCTCGCCTCGGCACGCGTCGGCCAGCATGTGTGCATGGTGCGGCTGCGGCCTACGTGCGCCGGGGAGCACGAAGCGGGAGAGCGTTGGCCGTCCGTCGCTGCCGCGGTCCACGCAGGCCCGAGTCCTTGTGTGCGTGCGTCATCTGGTTTTGGGCTTTTGGGCCGCCGGCGTAAGGCCAGGCCAGGCGAACCAACCAACACACAAACTCTGCTCATGGATAGAATCACGATGGAACGCAACAACCTTCGTCGTCATCTTTCTTTTCTTTCGTGTAAAGAAACACCCTTCTTGTATCTTGTTTTTGCACCGGACACCTCCCTTTGCTGCCTTTTTTTTGGGTACACCTATGACACCAGATCTTCATACGTTCGTACGATGTGGTATTTATTATTAGTAAGTAGTATACTACTATATATAAAGAATATACATTTACATGTGTAATAAGTCCTATTATTAGATTAATAGAGATATATTTTTAATAAATATGTACCACAACTTTATAAGATATAAATAAAGATACTATTTTTTTAAAAAAAACATCTAGTTATTTAAAAAAATAATTTGACATCCAAAAAAAGAGATATGCAATTATTTTAAGGCCTAGAAAAATATGTCTTAAGGTTTGGCTTTCACCAAGCCTGCCTAGTTTGAAACTTTGCTTGAGCCCAAACAAATTTACTTCCTCGCGGATGAATCATGCATGCATGCGTTTCTTATGAAGTGGATGAGAATTATTGTACATAATTATTATCATTAAATAGGGCCATCCCACAAGTATGGCAATATGGCATATACTATCTCTGTCCCTAAATGTCTTTCGTTTTCGTCTCCTGAGAAACGATTTTGACTATATATATATATATAATTTATTGTACATGTGGCCTTGTTTAGTTCCAAAATTTTTTGCAAAATAGGAATATTACCACTTTCGTTTGTATTTGACAAATATTATCTAATCATGTACTAACTAGACTCAAAAGATTCGTCTCGTCAATTCTGACCAAACTGTACAATTAGTTTTTATTTTCGTCTATATTTAATACTTCATGCATGCATCTAAAGATTTGATGTGACGAGGAATATGAAAAAGTTTGCAAATTTTTTTGAAAACTAAACAAGGCCATAATTATTATCATTAGATATAGATAATTAAATCTAATTTTTTTGATAAATTTATTTGAAGATAAAAATATTGTATATTTTTTATCTATAATTTGAATCAAATTTTTAGCAAGGAAACTAACGGTGACAGTTAATCGGAGACCAAGAGAGAGTACGTTCTAAACTCAAAATTTGATTGGAGCCATCGTAGGGGGAGCATTAAAGGTCTGCACTCTCCACATTTTGAGTTTACCATCCATCACCTGCTGACAATAAGTAATTTACTACAAAGTCACACACTCACACTGAGAAATAACAGCCTGTACATTATACTTAAGTGCTTACCGAGGGCTAGATTCACTACAACAAAAAAGACGATGTGATGAGTTTTCAAAAAAAAAAAACGATGTGATGATGTTAGACTAAAAAAGAATAGTTGACTTATTGCGGTATTGCCATTTCTGAAAGGATGAGTGCCAAATGATTTGCCACTTTTGTAACAGGGGTGAATACAAAAAGAGGGGTTAATTAAGCGTGATCCCTTGCTCACAATAGCAAGAAGTTAAATGCCGACTAATCTCGTGATACCTTTACTACAGATAATACCTTTACTATATATCCAATAATAATACACGTTAGATGCAATAGGTCTGGATAAGGCAATGCAAGATAGAGCCTTCTTTAGGAGGAAAACGTTAAGGCTTCCCTCGGACGAGAGGTACTGTAACACTTTTGTTTTTATTTGATAATTATTGTTCAATCATGAACTAACTAGATTTAAAATATCCATCTCGTGATTTATAGGCAAACTGTGCGATTAGTTTTTGTTTTTGTCTATATTCAATATTTCAGTGCCGCAAGATTTGATGTGATGGAGAATCTTGAATTTTTTTGGTTTTTAAATTCAACTAAACAAGGCCTCAGTCCATTTTCAGATACTACATCTTAATCTGTTTCTATGTACCACCAATAAGGTTCACAAATAACACACCAAAAAAATTGGCTTACACAAACGTGCTCTCCTCGCAGCCTCGTAGGAGATACATGTGTCCGAATAAAATGTGATCTTTTTCTTTATAGCAACTCCAACAGCTTTGCTATTCTTATTATGAAGGCTTTTTAGAACTTGTATAGCAGAAAAATAGGCTCCAACAGATGTGCTATTTGGTTCTGTAAAATAGAAAGTTTGCTATTCCTTGATTTTCGTTGGCCATATATAGCCAACCACTGACACTAGCTATCTGATAGCAAGGCTGTTGTGGACATATTCCTTTTTAAAAAGTTTTCTATTTTACAAAATGGGTAAACATTAGAATTTGACTACTCATTTTAGCCAAACTCTTAGAGATGCTCATCCTATCATTACCGTCACAACAGCCGCTTCCTAGCTAGCAGGAGATATATATATGGATCCATATATCCGAGAAAATGGATTTCCATTACTTTATTATGAACCTTATTATTATCCGATAAAGATTGGCAAAATCACACGTTAAGATTATCCACGAGACTCCAACGTGACGACACTACTGGGCTGGATTAGGATTAGCGGGCATTAATAATCGCAAGCAAGCCGTGTCCGTTGGAAGGCGCTGTCCGAAATCAGAAATGTATGGTGTCACGAGGGGCTTCTCGCAAAATGGGCAGCACCAGGTCGCCCCGGCGGGCGGAAGGGAACAGGCGCACGCACGCACGGGACGGGACGGGACGGGAGAGAGAAGAGAGGAAGAAAAGGGCAGCAGCAGCAGCAGCAGCAGGAGGCAGCAGTGCACCACCACCGTACCGGAGGGGGGCAGCGCCCAAAAAAGGCAAAGGGGAGCCTGTCCGTCTCCGTCTGAGAGAGAGAGAGAGAGAGACCGAGGAGAGAGAAGCGCAGGCGCGCATCTCCCCCCCCCTCCTCCCTCCCCTTGCCGCCCGGCCGTCCCCCTGCTCCTGCTCTGCGCCGGTCGGCTCTGCTCTGCTCTGCTCTGCTGCTGGTCGGAGCCGCGCCACCACCAACCCCGCCGATGCGCGCCTAGCCAGGCATCATCCCCGCGACGACCCACCACCCACCCGCTGCATCTCCTCTCCCTCCCGGTTGATCTGCTGCGGCTCGCCATCGCTGCGCATCACCCCTCCCTGCCCCCGATCCACCTCCGCTGGGACGCTTGCCTGCCTGCCTGCCTGCCTTGCCTCTATATAAACGCCAGCCAGCCCCCGCTTCGTCTTCTCCGACCCCGCCACAGAACCTTCCAGAACCCTCCTCCCTCCCCTCCACTCTCCTCCCCGACCGACGACTCCGATGGCCGTCGTCGAGGCCGCCGCCGCCGTGGACCACGCCGCGCCGCCGCGCCATGAGGAGGAGGAGGAGGAGGCGCCGGGCACCGGCGCTGCCGCCGCCGACGCGGCCGGGGAGCGCGAGATGCGGGATCTGGAGGACCTCCTCTCCAAGCTCAACCCCATGGCCGAGGAGTTCGTCCCGCCCTCCCTCACCTCCCCCGTGGCCGTCGCCGTCGGCGCCGGGCCGGGCCCGGGGCCCCTCACGCCCGCGCCGCTCTCCCCCGCCGCCTACGGCTTCTACCCGGCCGCTAACGCCGGTTTCGCGGTCGCCTCGCCGGCGGCCCACCGCGGCGTCGTCGGATTCCCGGCCGCCGTCGCCGACGCCGCCCACGCCGGACGCGGCAGGGTAAGGATCGTTCTTAATTGGCCTCCCCTGCTCGCGTCGATTTCTTCCATTTCCCATGTCTCCTGCTGATGATGATCGTCGTGATCCGGTCTTCTCGCTGCTGTGTTGTGCAGAAGAAGGGCGGAGCCGGAGGAGGGTTCGGCGGCCACGGCCACCCCGGCAGGCGGCGGACCAACAGCCGCACCAGCATGGCGCAGCGCGACGAGGTCATCCGCCGCACCGTCTACGTCTCCGACATCGATCATCAGGTGCCGATCCATTCCCCCCCTCCCATGTCGGCGTGTAGTCGCGTCAATTGGGAATTTTTTTCCCTCTTCCGCTACCAGCCTACCTACCGATCGATCGATGTCTGATGCCAATTTGTTATTTTCTTTTTCGTCGCACTACTTGCGTCGATTACTCGGGTTAGATTTTGGGTTCTGTCCGTGCGTGCTCCTGTGCAACTAGATGAGATCACGAGATCGGATGATGTTTTGTCATGACTCATGAGCGGGATCACTCGGGGAGCACAGGTTGGGATGTAGCATACGCCACCACTGCGCAGTAGAGGCGTAGGCGTTGCTGAGTATGAGCCATCCTTTTTGTGCTGCTGCTTTGGTAGATTTGGATGCCACTTTCTGCTAGTTTATCTCTCGCTGCTGCTTGGCTATTTGTTCCGTGCGGAATCTGGAAAGCTGTATGCTCTGTTCTGTTTTGCCTTTTATGTGCTTGGCTGCCTGTGTGCGCTGCTGCGAGCGCCTTTAGTATTGTTCTTCTCCTGATGATGTGGTTCATCTTTCTTTGTTTCATTTCACTTGCCATGGGCTTCTTTCTGTGGCATCTCTGCTTTTGTTCATGTGGTTTGTGTCATTGACGTCTCTTATTGGATTAGGTCTATAATATCATGTTTCTGGTTTTGTTCTAAGATGCTTATGGACTCCCTGATCACCCTATGTAGCAAGGGTTCCTTACTAGGAAGTGTGACCTTGAAGAGCTCTGTTTTGAGGTTCCTTTTGTGGAGGGCCACCAGGAAAGGACAATCAGTAGCTAGACCATGTTCTGCGGTAGAGACTGCTAGAAATACTAGGTGCCTCTGCTTTCTGAATTCCTTATTTTTTCTCAGAATTCTATATATTCTTGAGTGCAAGGAACAAGTTCTATTTTGTGAAATACCTAGGGGACCATGTTTGGTTGAGTCCTGTCAAACTCCACGCACATTTGTCTCCATTCCTTTCATGTATGCTATGGGGGATCTTGACTTCACAAGTATGCCAATCATGTTGAGACTCCTGCTTGTCGTTGTACACTTTATATCTGTTTGACTATTTGTAGTTGGCGCTAGTGCTTACAGTCATAATCTTTGAGTGAACATATAGTATTTGCGTGCTGGGAAGGAATTCTGATATGCTTAGTTGTGCATGAGTATTGCTGTTGCAAGGTTACATGCAGTGCTGTGGTCTGCAGTGCGTGTATTTTCTAGAACAGCAACACTTCTATATTGCAGAATGCGATCTGGTATATGTGTGCTAGTTTCTGTAGGAACAAATTAAACTTATTTTCTCTTTGGCATTACATTACAGCAAAGTGCAACACCTCGTGAAGTAATTTTGTACCTCATTGACATTTATGGGCACTGTTCAGACAGTGTATTGCTTGTGTATAATGGATTTGCATTATCAGAATAGTTGTCAGTTGTTACATACTCCATTGTACACACGCAACAACTTTGCTGAAGCATGGTGACCATTTCAGTCTTAAATTAATTATGTTGAGAAAAATGTATACAATGCAAGTTGGTATAAGTGAATGTCTTCTTCATTGTCATAACTAGGCTGTATTTGATTGTGATTATGTTGGACAGAAAGTTGTTTGGTACTAGCATGGCATGCCCTGTGTTCACCATCCCCTGTTGCTTCGCGATGTATGGAAACAATACTATCTTGTTTTCTACAACCTGTTCATAGCTTTGCTTGAGCTTTAGCTTGTAGCTAATGCAAATTCTGGTTCTCTAATGTTGTTTTGAAGTCATTGTTAAGGCCTAGTTTATTGATTCCTTATTTCCCTTGTGTCCAAGGGGCCACTTAAATGATCAAGACAATGTCTTGTCTTTAGTTTTCCACCTATTGTATTGCTCCTGGTGAAGCGTTAACAGGCATATGCCCTTTTCTTTTCTTAATATATGGAAAAGGAAGAGGCCTACCCTACCTACCTTGGATTGGGAGTTTGGGACAAAAGGCTTTTGTCGTTGTTGTAGATGCAGAACACAGAAACCTTTTGCAAAATTGAAATGCACATAAGTGTGTCCCACTGCTATGGCTACAAGATAGTGTTTTCTGATGTAGTTAATTATACTGCTGATTTATGTAAAATAGAAAGTAATTGCGAGTAGTCAATGTTTCTTAATACGTGTATAGTTGCCATAGCTTTGTATGGCTGTGCCCTTTTCTTTCTTTTCTGTCACCTGATAGTGTTACTTTTTTTGCCAATCTTAGCTTCTGTAGTACACTATTTATTGATGGTTGTAGTGTGTTACATAATGTTTGAATTGCTAACTAGCAATTATATGTAGTTCTGGTGCTAATTTCTCTTTTGTTGTTCAGGTTACTGAAGAAAACCTGGCAGCACTATTTATAAACTGCGGACAGGTACAAATTTATGGGACAGTTGTATACCCCCTTGCATATATTTAGTTCCCGATTTGATTTTGATGCAACTGTGCATAATCTTGGTTTATGCTCTCTGAAGGTTGTGGACTGTCGCATGTGTGGGGACCCAAACTCAGTCCTTCGGTTTGCCTTCATAGAGTTCACTGATGAGGGTAATATATCAATATCCAACCATACTTCAGTTTGCTTCCTTTGTGTAATGAATCTACTGTTCATTGGGTGATAAACATCCATGTTCCAGAGGGTGCAAGGGCTGCTCTGAATCTGTCAGGAACTGTTCTTGGATATTATCCTGTCAGGGTTCTGCCATCAAAAACTGCCATTGCACCAGTTAACCCAACATTCCTACCCAGGGTATGCAACCTTTAAGAATCAACATGCTTGTGTTAAGTTAGGGCTGAAGGTTCATGCTTGTATCTGCTTATGATCTCTAAAAAGTTTGCCACTTTGCTTTGATCTGCAGTCTGATGATGAACGTGAAATGTGTGCAAGGACTATTTACTGCACAAACATTGACAAGAAGGTTTGCTACTTACACTTATGCTACCACTAGCTATTCATTCCATTGTTCTATTTTAATATATGCACTTACTGCAGGTCACTCAGGCAGACCTGAAATTGTTCTTTGAGTCCATATGTGGAGAGGTTAGTCATTCTTTACTTCAAACATCATTTCCCTTCTGTACAGTTTGTGTTGCTAAATGTTTGCAGAAATGACAATTCAACCAGTCAGTATCATTGGCTCATTGCAATGACTGCTACAGGTCTTTCGACTGAGGTTGCTTGGTGACTACCATCATTCTACTCGCATCGCTTTTGTGGAATTTGTGATGGTTAGCTAGCATACCTTCTTCATATTTGTGCAATTTTTTTTGAGGGAAATATTTTGCGCAAAAATTGTCTGCAGTGTGCATTTTAAATATGTTTTTAGCATTGTTTTTGATGGGTGAGGACACATTATATCGTCTCCACTCTCCAAATACTAAAATGCTAAGAATATGTTACTGAGAAGCATGCGCTAACTTTCTTTGCAGCAGAATATCATGTACTGTTCACAAAGAAGAAATTTGCATCACTGATTTTAGTTTCTAGACAGATAGTGTTTCAGCTTTGGAAACCCAAATTAATTGAGGTGGAAGTGTATGTCAGGATGTGCAACGAGACTTGTCTTGTGTGCTGAAATTTAGTTCTCGTCACCCAAATTAGTTAGGTAGAGAACAGTTTCAGAACCTATCATTTTTTAGCAAAAACTGGTAGAACAATGAGTTTGGATCTTTGTTTTCTCAAATAAAGCTTTACCTTTAACTATTTTCTTCTGTTATATAATATTTCCATAGGAATTGTTGGTGGTTTGAGTGAATCAAATTTGGTTTGTCAGTGCCCTCCAAGTTAAGGTCTGCTGTTCAAATGTCTAATTCTGTGTGCTAATCTACGCTGATTGCTTAAGATTGAGCCTTGAGGACTATAAGTGGTCCAAACTCTAGTAGAAGTGTTAACGCCTGCGCTTTGTCATCATGTTTTGCTCAGCACTGTGACCTGTTTCTTTTTTTAATGTAAGATATTTCATCGCTAGTCTCTGCTAGTATATGACTGATTTGTTGCTTCGCGCTGCCTGCCTCGAGCCTTCTGGTGCTAGTTATTTTGTGAAGGCAATGCTCAATTCATATATTTGTAAAAGATAGGTCTTTTAGATGGTGCTTTTGTTGTAACATAATTGATTGTTATTTCCCCTTTTCTTTTCAAGAAAGAAATCCCCATCTTAAGATCCATTTGTTTCTTAATATTTCAGGCTGAAAGTGCTACTGCTGCTCTCAACTGCAGTGGTGTGATACTGGGATCCTTGCCAATAAGGTAAAATCTGATATTTTGACACTTTGCAGTAGGGTATAGAGGAACTGGGCGTGGATAACAGAGCTGGCCTACTGTTGTATTTTATTTTCAGGGTGAGCCCGTCAAAGACTCCCGTGCGTCCCCGCGCGCCTCGCCAGCTGATGCACTAGATGTCGTAGGTACAGGAGGTGCTGATGGCACTGCTTATATATAATAGAGATAGACATATATATGAAAAGGGGAGGAAAGAAGTCGCGACATGTGTCTTTTGTTTTTAAGTTATGGGCTCGGCCTTTTTTTTTTCTTGCTTCACCGTTCCTCCGTGAGTAAAGCGCCTGCGCCCGGAGCCAGAGAGATGGGGAAATCCCGGGTCGAGGCTGGGTCCTTTTTACCTTGCACTTGCACATAGAGGAGAGCTTCTTACTAGAAGGAAGCATGGGGTCGGTCTGCCTGATGATGCTCTTGTCCTTGATGCAACAAAGGCAAAACTCCTGGACTTTTACCCTGTGTTCAGTTGTTTGCTGTGTCCTGGTTGCTACTGAAAAAAAAACATAAACTTGGGGATTGGAGACTATGAACTCTTGCTTACCGTTATATGCCCTACAAAACCTTTTGGTTGCTTCCATCCATGTTAGTAATGTTTCCTTGCTCTTGAGGTGCATGCTGTTCTTTTATTCGGATCCCTCCTTGTGATGAGTGGCGACCGGATGTTCTTGTGGTCAGTTGTTTGTAGTTGTTTTGAGATCTGATCATGTGCTGTTTCTGCTGCCTGCTGCCATAGGTTGTGTTGTAGTATATGAGTGTATTATGGGGCAGCTATCACACATGATCTGTACTGTACGACATGAGGTGCTGAGAAAGGACAAAGTTGATGCCAGTTGGTTGATACAATTTTCATCCTCCCATTTGCAGAATTGTAGTGACAGCTGGTGTGTTTGTTGTAACCAGCCATTAATCTTGCTCTGTTCTAGGCCCTGCTCTCTGACTCTGAGGCTCTCGGTTCTCTGTTCTGCTACAAAATCCATCCATCCATCCATCCATCCATGTTTTAGGTAGTGCTCCAGCTGGTTCCGTTCGATCGTTGGCCTAAGCTTGACGGTTGTCAGGACTATGCTACATACTCGCAGTAGCTTGCATTGGAGCTGTAGAGAGTGGCACAGTACAGCGTGCAGCAATCAGTTGTCAGCCAATCCTGTTCGTCGAATCGTTTATGTGGCTAATGTTGATTTGTAGCGAGAAAAAAAAAATACTATTCTATGGATGAAAAAGTATGGCTAATTTTGTGCTGATTTGTTGCTAGAAAAAAAATACTGTTCTATAGATAGAGAAGTATGGCTAATTCTGTCTAATTTAAGTTTAAACGGCTGCACTAACCCTCGCATCACCTGCACGGCCGCACGGGGTTGCATTGGCTCAGCTTTTGGGCAGTGGACCGGTGGTGGTAGCAGCGAGAGCACATCTGGATCTTTTGCCCACTGGTCAGGGACGTGTTAGGACCGAATGAACACGCACCTCAGCAGAACCTCCACCATGGGGACGTGGAATCTTAGCGCTATCAAATTCGTCAATTATTTAATAATTTTTTTTATAATAAATTAGTGAACAATATTTTTAAGCATGACTTCACGGACGTCGGACGGGATGGGATGGGATGAGACGACACGGACAGGGAAAGGAGGACATGTCTACGCGTGCGCTGCGATAGGGTGGGGGGGGAGCAAGAGCATGAGCAATGAGCATGAGCATCCTCTCGCTCGGCCAGGCACAGCGCCTCGCTGTTCGTCCCCGTTCGGACTTCGGAGTCGGACCCAGGCTCGTCCATGCCACATGCCACCACACAACGCCCGGGGGGCAGCGACAGTTTTGTGCAACTTTTTGGATTCAGCTTTTGGTCTCTCTCGTCTCCTTCCTTCAGTTGTTGATGATATAATACTATAATGTATTCCTACTGTAAAAAAAATAATAATCTTACTACACATTTCCTATACCTGAAAAATACTTAAAATACAGACGTCTATGCTTTAACAATTAGTTCTCTTTTTACTTTACGAGAAGTTAAAAGTCTAATCAAATTTATGTGAAAAACTACTAAACCTAATGATATTGCAAACTGTAATATAATTCAATTAGTTACGAGATATATATTTTTCTAGTAAACCTATTTATTAAATCTACTTAAAAATAGAATAATATTTATGTTAGTTATTAAATTTTAAAAGATTGACTTTTAAGTCTAGTTTTTTTATTTTTGAGATAGGAAGAAGTACTATACTAGCAAATAATAAGGTCTTGTTTAGTTAGCGATTTTTTTTTTGGTTTTGGGTGTATTTTCGTTTGTATTTGATAATTATTATTTAATCATGAACTATGTAGACTCAAAATTCGTCTTGAAAATTACAAATAAATTGTTTATCTATATTTAACGCTCTATGCATGTGCAGCAAAATTTGATGTGATAGAAAATTTTATTTTTTTTTGAATTAAACAAGGCCTAATCCAAAAGCTGAAAAACGGAAATGGCTCGTGCGTGCTAGGACGTACGGTGGGCATTCTGAAACTCTTGTGCATGTCAAAGTAGATCTTTGCTTGTTTTCTTCCTGCTCGTCGTCTCTCGCCTGACTATCCATTATCTTTCTTTCTTTTCTTGCTCTCCTTTTGGACTGGCCTTTTGACTTTTGTTCTGTGATTGCAAGTGAGAGAAGAATTGAGGATCTTTCTTTCTTTTCCGATGCTAGATTGCTCGTAGTACGGTTCTGGCATTCATGTCATACACGTAGTACTCCTGGTCCTGCGTGTCAGCTCAGGTGGGTCGTCGCAGTAAGGTCTTGTTTAGTTCCGAAAAAATTTCAGATTTCGCTACTGTAGCACTTTCGTTTTTATTTGACAAATATTGTCTAATTATAAACTAACTAGGATCAAAACATTCGTCTCGTGATTTACAGACAAACTGTGTAATTAGTTTTTATTTTTATCTATATTTAATGCTTCATGCATGTGACGGAAGATTCGATGTGACGAGGAATCTTGAAAACTTTTTGGATTTCGGGGGTGAACTAAACAGGCCTATGCATTCGAGGAGCAACGGGCAATGGCAGGCACGCGCGGGGCCAGCCAGCCCACGCTCCCAATCCCAGCTGCATGCCCCTACTGCCCACTACCCTGCGGCCCTGCCTGCAGGGTCCACTTAACAAGAGGCTAAATACAACAGAAAATAACCATCAGTCACAAGGTAAACACGATATGCTTTGCTTCTTTGCTCACATAGTACCCCTGTTTTTTCAATCGATCACATGAAAATTTTGCACGACTTTGTATTAAGATAGAGAAAAAAATTTAAGCCAGGGTATAAAGTCTGAAAGTACTGCTCATTGATTTATTGTAAAAAAATATTACTAAATAACTAACAAATTTGACAGATAAATTCAAACGAATAGGCTGAAAATGCCTTAACAACGCCCTAAGAGGTTAGAAGCTGTACATAGACATTCAGATATTATAAAAAACAAACACTTGGACCCTCCCTACTATACTGAAAGCTACGTTGTTACATTGAACACTGACTAATTTGAATTGCGGCACTAGATAGGAGGTTATGCTCAGGCCGCCAGGCGATGGTGGCGTCGTTTGTGTAGACCCACCATCACCGTCCGGTGGAAACACAACTCGCATAATGCCTGCATATCTGAAGATTTCTTCGTATGTCTTCAGGGCCAACATCGGCGTAGATAACATCCCGTCATCTTTGTGACTCGCTCGGTGAAGCGCTTGAGATATAAGTCTAAGGGATGGAGTGCAGTTGACGTCATCCGCGGCAGCCATGACTGTTCTAACTTCACAGTACATACGTCGCTCAATTTCTGCTAGAATAATATGTAAAGCTTTTATTCCAAATACCTCCTCCATTCAAACAAAGGCCTGTTTAGTTGTCGAAGGAAAAAATTTCGTGACACTGTAGAAATTTCGTTTGTTTGTGGTAATTATTGTCTAACCATGGACTAACTAGACTCAAAAGATTCGTCTTGCCAATTCCGACCAAACTGTGCAATTAGTTTTTATTTTCGTCTATATTTAATAGACTATGCATGTGTCTAAAGATTTGATGTGACGGAGAATCTTGAAAAAATTTAGATTTTTGGGTGGAAGTAAACAAGGCCAAAGACTCTTCACCCCGGGAATGAAAATGGCAAGAGATTGCCGTGTTATATTATTATTACTAGTAGAAAGAAAAAGAAAAACAACAAACAAACATGTACTCCGTACAAGCAAAAACAAGGCACCCTAAACATCTCAAATTTCAAAAGTGCAATTTTATATTTTCTAGGATGGAGACAATACATTCTTTTAAATAAAAACCCTATGCCAGTGCAAAGTTGAGTCTTTTTCTTCTTCTTGAAATAAAGATGCATATACCAATTTAAAGAGTGACCCCAGCTTCAGCTGATTCCTACAGGTAGGTATATAGGTATATGTATACATGTACTCCGTATGAACCATCAATCTGATTGCAAACAGAGGGTATCGGAGGGGATACGGATAATGTGATCACGCGTACGTCGCCATATACAGCCATCCCACAAACCTGGCAAAAGCAATGTGGCCCATGAGGCCATCATCCAATTCTCTTCTCTTATCTCAGGCTGGCTGCCGCCCGCCCGGTGTTTCAGAGAAGACGTTTGCATTGCTTGCACACAACACCTTTGCTCTTGCTTGCTCCTCTCCCAAGTCAAATTAATTAAAGCCGTTGCTTTGCACTTGAAGAACAGCAGAACACAGCATGCGTGCAGCTGAACAACAATAATAATAGCACTATTGCCGCCCAAATCCTGGTTCAGCATGGCCCTCTCTACCCCTAATAGCTAGCTATCTAGTATGAACTAATTAATGCCTTGTGGACGCAGCTAGCTCTCGACCGCGTGTGTGATCACGTTCTCATCATCTCTTGCTTAATGAATCTATACTGCTTTGACCAGCTGAGGGTACCTTTGCTTAATGCTTATGCTGAACACATACTACTATTCCAAGATATGTGTGTCGATTCCTTGCAAGCAGTCACACAGTCTACAGAGAGAGCTTAGCTATCTAGCTAGTCTGTCGTGTGACCCATATCCATCAACTCGTCTCTGCTGCGTGTATGTGTATGCATGTCATGTCACTGCGTGTGACCAATCTCTTGACGTTTGTCCCAACGTCATGCATGCCACACTTCTGCTTGCTTGCTTGCTTTGCTGCTGGCGTTGCTTCTGCGACTACACTCGCTACTGCCTGCATGCGTGCCGACGATTCCGACCAGCTTCATCCACTATATATCCACGCATACAAAGATTCATGTGGTATATATATATGTCACGTACAAGACCAGCTACTTTGCATTGCATTATTGGGTACGGTGTGGTACGTGCTCGATCTCTCGTCGATATGGGGAGCTGCGCATCCAAGTCCTGCTGCGACTGGTGCTGGAGGAAGGCGCTGGGCGCGACGGCGACGGCGGCGGCGAGGCGGGGGCATCAGGGCGCGGCGGCGGTGCACCCGTGGACGCCGCCCGAGGTGCCGCCGGGCCAGCGGGTCACCGTGCGCATGCGCGCCAGCGAGTTCCGCGCACTGGCCGCCGTCCGCAGCAACGACAGGGGCGCAGGCGACGGCGACGTCGCCCGCCTCATCCTCGACGGGTGCGCCGCCGGCCGCTGGGCGTGGTCGCCGGCGCCGGAGTATGTAGCTAGGAGGATCGGACCTACGTATAGTACGAGCTAGTATTATAGCCTAGTCGTAATTCGTGAAAATTAACCTACTATCTGCAGAGTTGCTGTCTCTCTAATTCGTGAAAATCAAAGGAACTGTATATATTACTTAGCTAGCTACGTCTATGTACGTACGGCGCGGCCACGTACATCATGGCATGCATATATAAAGCAGTTGAGACGTCATCCGTCCATCCGTCCATGGGTGTCGTCGTCGCCGTCGGCGTGGTCGCTGTCAGCAACATGAATAACGAAGACAAATGCATGCATATGGCATGGCTGGGATGGGGACCGCAAATCTATCTATCTCCAGGGGTTAATTTGCATTGGTTTGGTCTGGTTTAGTTTTCGGTTGGCCGGGGACCGGGATTAATTAGTTGCTCCGATATATATGATCCATCCGTGGATTATTGGTCCATGCTTTGACTTATCACCACACTCAAAAAGCGTGATTGATCGATCGTCGACGAGAAAGGATGAAACGAAATACACGCACTAGGCGCTGTCGGGACCTCCACGCCGGCCGTGCGTGCATGGAATGGACGCCGATGTTTCCCTGTTTTGGTTAGGCTTTTATATATTACGCTGAGGTGAAGGAGAGAGATAAGAGAGAAGAACGGTAGCCAATATATAATTGTGAGAGAGTAAAAAAAAAAGATAGATTGTCATTGATGAGAACCAAGTAGAAGTATGATATACACTTTAGTAATCGGACACGGATGCAGATGCGCGCGTGAGCTTTGAGTGGAGGATGATTTGTATCGGACATGGACGCATGCATGCATGAATAGGGTTCAAAATTTGGTATCACTAGATGATGATCTTAGAGCGGCCTTAGTCTTGTTCTAACGGCGATCGATCCATCGGTGTCATCGTCGTCGTCCACTCGCTCTCCATCTCAATCTCCATCTCTCACTGTTCTGCAGACGATCGACCATGCTGCTGCAGTTGCCCCATATCTATCTGGTACCCTATCCGCGAGCTATCTTTGCTGTTTGTTCTTGGTGACACCTGGCATGCATGCACTAGATATCTGGGAAGGGGAAGGTGAAGAAGAATGAAGGCGCGTTCGTGCGTACAAAACAGTACGTTTGTTTGTCAACGGAATCTACCCCGGTTCCCATTTGGATTTGGACCACACACTGCATGCGTGCAAAGCAAAAGCTGTCAACGACGACGACCCTTTTTCAGTTTCAGGTAGAGGTTCATGTACTGTTTCAGACAACAAGCCACACCACATGCATGACTGCGGCTAGCTCTTCTTCGTGACCCAAAAACTTTTCAAAATTTCCCATCACATCAAATCTTACGGTGCATGCATAGAGCATTCAATATAGATGAAAACAAAAACTAATTGCACAGTTTGTCTGTAAATCGCGAGACAAATCTTTTAAGCCTAGTTATTTCATGATTGGACAATGTTTGTCAAGTAAAAACGAAAGAGCTACAATATTAAAATTCAAATTTTTTTAGACCTAAACAAGGCCTAAACCAACTAAGGCCTTGTTTATTTCGTAAAAATTTTCGAGATTCCCCGTCACATCGAATCTTTGGTCGTATGCATGAAGCATTAAATATAGATGAAAATAAAAACTAATTGTACAGTTACCTGTAATTTGTGAGATGAATCTTTTGAGCCTAGTTACTCCTTGTTTGGACAATGTTTGTCAAATAAAAACGAAAGTGTTGCCTAAAACGAAAATTTTTGCGAACTAAACAAGGCCTAACCTGAAATCAGGTATTACGAGTATGTGTTACTGACGATAGGCCTATAGCTACGTGCATGAACCGACAGCAAGGTCCATCGACATCGTCTGGCCAGCATTGCCCACACCAAAAGCTACTGTTATGTGTCAGTAGTCCAAAGTTGCATGCATCATGCATGAACAGCATGAATGGATGCCACTCACAGCCAAAAGGGCCGGGATAGGAAGATTGAAGATGGACTGGAAAATCACACGGAAGCAACAAAAAGAACTGAACTTAGGCCTTGTTTAGTTCTAAAATTTTTTGAGAAATCAACACTGTAGCACTTTCGTTTGTATTTGATAAATATTGACTAATCATAGAGTAATTAGGCTCAAAAGATTCGTCTCGTCAATTCCGACCAAACTGTGCAATTAGTTTTTATTTTTATCTATATTTAATACTCCATGCATGCGTATATAGATTCGATATGACGGAGAATCTGAAAATTTTTGCAAAACTTTTTGGGAACTAAACGAGGCCTTAGATGAAATTGAGGCCTTGTTAGGCCTTGTTTACTTCCCAAAAAATTTTGCAAAATTTTTCAGATTCCCCGTCACATCGAATCTTTAGACGCATGCATGGAGTATTAAATATAGATAAAAATAAAAACTAATTGCATAGTTTGGTCGGAATTGATGAGATGAATCTTTTGAGCCTAGTTAATCCATGATTGGACAATATTTGTCACAAACAAACGAAAGTGCTACAGTACTTGTTTTGCAAAATTTTTTGGAACTAAACAAGGCCTACTTACAACCAAAAACCCAAAATTTTTCAAGATTCCCCGTCACATCGAACCTTTAGACGTATGCATAGAGTATTAAATATACACGAAAATAAAAACTAATTACACAGTTTAGTCGAAATTGACAAGACGAATCTTTTGAGCCTAGTTAATCCATGATTGAATAATAATTACCACAAACAAACAAAAGTGCTATAGTGTCGCGAAATATTTCGGAACTAAACACGGCCTGAGCAATTTTGCGTGCTCCTGCAAGAACCGGCCCAGTCCGGTTCATGTTTGAGAAAGTGGCCCTAGCTGTATAAATTGGCCAAAGAGCTCTGTGGCGACCTGAAAAACTGGTCTGGTCCAGTTGTACAAACCATCCTGAACCGGTTTTGGCAGATTGGAAGCCAACTCGTGAATTTCTTTCGAAATTGATCCTGGGATATATGACCACTCCCCACTATTTATTTATATGAGAGAGGAGAAATCCATCTATTTAGGCCTTGTTTAGTTCCAGAAAAATTTCAAAAATTTTCAGAATCTCCGTCACATCAAATCTTTAGACGTATGTATGGAGTATTAAATATAAATGAAAATAAAAACTAATTGCACAGCTTGGTCGGAATTGTCGAAACGAATCTTTTGAGCCTAGTTAGTTTATAATTTGACAATATTTTTCAAATACAAACGAAAGTGCTACTATTCCTATTTTGCAAAATTTTTTGGAACTAAACAAGGCCTTAGTCATCAAAATCAATCAATCTTTACTTTTTATATATTCTACCTCAAGCTCTTCTAACTTCTCTCGACGAGATTTGGTGGCGTTCTTTAACGATCTTAGGTGCGCGTCTCCGTCTTCCTAAGAGAGGCGTTCGTAGATTTTTAGGACGAAGAATGAGCGTCAAACCGGTCTTATTATTAACCTACTAGACGGCCTCATCATTTAGACCACCTTCGCCGTGTATCTAGCGCCGGACGATCTAGCCTCTATCGGTAAAGGTATGTTGGATGAAATCAGCGTTGATGCTTTCGGCATTGATGGTATCCATGAGTCGAGCTCCCATGAATCATGCATATAGCGAGACGTTAAAGTGAATGAAATGAAGAAGCTTTTGGGAAACAAAATGGTAAACACTCCAGTTGTCTCTTGGGGCAACCGGAAGTGGAAATAATGGCCCATCGCCCATGCACGACGATCTAGTGTCAACAATGCAAGGTCGCATGCATGCATGCATGCTTGTCCAATCGGCAGATGACGTGTACGTGTACACGTACGTGGTACGTCCATCCCATCATGCATCCATGGATATGGATCTGTCATCTGACGTCGTTGGTGCGCATCGCCATCGACAGGTCGATCCGGCCGGCCGCCTTTTTGCATGCGTTGCCAGATCCGCCGATCACATAGCTTACTAGCTAGCTGCATGTTTTTTTGTCACTTAGGCCCTATTTAGTTGTTTCTATTTTTTTAACTCTCGTACCGAATGTTTAGATACATAAGTACTAAATATAGATTATTTATAAAACTAAAAACATAATTAAAGAATAATTTATAAGACAAATCTTTTAAACTTAATTAGTCTACATGATTGGACACTGACTGTCAAATAAAATAAAAATACTATAATATTTATTAAACTTTAACACCCCTTAGCTTTTTTTCTTTTTTTTTTTCGAGAAGGATACAACACTAAGCCTCATGCATGGATGAATCGGTCTGCCGGTCAATTCTAGCCACTGCTTATATATGTATATTATTCTACATGCATGCAGCATGCTGACAACCACATGGTGCTTAATTCCCTCTGTACTCGATCAGTGCCATTAGCTTTTGACACTACTGGCTCGTGTGCATCCCTCACGTGGCAAATTGCCGACCCCTTCTCAGCTCCAACAAACTACAACCGATATCCTCTACAGTGCCATGCATTTCCATCTTGGCCTATAGATGGCCAAACGGGCCGATTTAAACGGGTCGGCACGAGCACGGTACGAGAAAACACGGTCCGAAAACGGCCCGGCCCGGCCTGCCTCGTGCCCGTGCTGGCACGGCACGCCCCCGTGCCCGTGCCCGTGCTGGAAGCCGCACACGACAGCACGGCACGGGCACGGCCCGCTCCAGCGGCCGGCACGGCCTCGGCCCGCTCCATCCGCTCCAGGCACGAGAGCCGTTGGATCCCTTCCTCAAGCGATCTCCTCCGTCCATTTCTTTCTGTTACGCGGCCGTGTCGTTCTCGTGCTCGTGCTCGTGCTGGCGTGCTGCCGTGCCGGCACGCTCCAGATCTAGTCGTGTCGTGCTCGTGCTGGGAGGCTGGCACGGTAGCACGTCAGGCACGGCACGGCAGGCACGCGTGCCAAATCGTGCCCGTGCCGAACCGTGCCCGTGCCGCGACGTGCCGTTCCGTGCTCGTGCCGTTTGGCCCGTTTGGCCATCTATATCTTGGCCTCACAAGTTTGCATCGGTCACTACCTGTTCTAGATAGCAAGTGCACATCATGCATGACCATTTCTCCATGCATATGCACCAAGGATTTCATATTATAACCTCCAAGCAACAGCTCCGAATGAACCATATATTATATGCTAATTAATTAAGGTCGCAATAAAACATATCATATTATGTCGTGCATGCACGGCCAAATAGTTGAATGCACGTGCCGTGAGCTTTTATTTCCCTGTGGCAACAACCCGGTGTGCAGTGAATGAAAGTGATCCACCCGGCCGATGACCAAAACCGCTCACACGGTTGACGCGTTCCTGCATCTGAATGAACGAATGGAGCTTCAAGCGGGACTTGTACTGTCAGAGATCCAGTGCTGGTGATAACAAACTACTATCTGATCGACAGATAGACAGACAGATAGAGACTTTCAGTTTCCAATTAGGTGTCGTGGCGATTATCAGCTGGGTAAATTGACGAAAAAAAGAGGCTGCGGCTGCAGGGGGATAAGCATGCATGCTGCATGCATGACGCAACGGGCCAACCACTGCATTCCTGCAAAGTCAAATCGGTTGAGGCCATGGTGCCAGCTGCCAGTCCAGCCAGCCCTAGATATATACTGTGCACCCATGCTATGCTGTGCTACCTCAGGCTCATCAGTTGTAGGTTTATCTGCCAGCCTTTCACACAGTTATATATACACAGGATGCTAGATATATGTATGATCATGTGACTGATAACTTCTGCATGCACACATGGAGGTCACAAGCTAAGATGACATATGAAGTCATCATCTAAAAAAGATGGCATGCATGATTTAATGGAAAGAGGGGACAATTCAGTGGAGACGACGATGTTGATCAAGTCAAGGCAGTTGTTGAGTTCAAGTCAAGAGGGGCCCCAATATATTGGATCACTTGAAGACATCTTGAGGGAGAAGGTGGACATCATATCAGGAAGCTTATGAGCGAGTATGCAAGATGTGAGAAGCCATGCATGCTTCAATAAGCCGGCGAGATGGTTTCCTAGTTTCCCCTCCGAATTAGGTGCAATGAGTTGGACAATGAGTGGCGGCGGTTACCAAGCTAGTGTACATCGAGGTGAAGCAAACTCGTGAAGACACACCTACTCCATCTAATGAGTAGTTAGTTTTGCCCCTTGGGTGTACTCTCTCCGTCCCATTTTAACTACCGTTCTCACTTCTCGAGAAGTCAAAAGTATTCAACTTTGGTCAAATATATACAAGAAAATTTTAATATTAACACAATTAGTATTATTAGATAGCTCATTGAGTCTATTTTCATAATAGACTTATTTGAAGATACAAATGTTGCTATTTTTTTTATAAATTTAGTTAAATTTTAGAAATTTTGACCTATACAAATACTACCATAGAGACACTTAAAAAGGGACCGTGGGAGTTAACTACTATAGGATCGACCTTCAGTGCCGGCCTATCACTATTGATTTCTCTGGAACCAAAAATGATAAGTCTTCAATGCTGATTCTTGGGTTGAAAATAAAAAAAATAATCGGGGGTCTAGAAAAACCGGCTGTGAAGCTCCATATCACTGGTGGGTAGAACCAACAACGCTATTTCTTCATTGCCGACTCGTGGCTTGAACCGGTAGTGCTGATGTGCTATCTCTGCTGGTTTTTGGCTTGAACCAGTAGTGGCTTTGGGCACAGTACAAAGCCGACCTCCTCCTTCCTCGTTCCTCCCATCCCAAGCACACTTAGCCAAGGAGCACCTTTTCCCACCTCTCCCTCCATTGTTGCGGTCATTCTATACCAAAATGCTTAATGAACGTCTTGGATTTTTAAGCATAGGCATGATCTTCTTGCTTTAAGGTTAGTAACAAGCACCCACTCCTTTGAATTTGTAGCTCTTTAGTTGTTTTGATAACTAGATTGCTTGATTCCCATTCTATTTCTCCATTTAGAGCACACTTTTTAATTGGATCTTGAGGAAGGCATTCAAATTGTGGTGTAAACTAGTAGGACATTGGTCTTCTACCAAATCTCTTATAGGGGTAGCTTGTTTGGCCATATGTGTAAGTAAACTAGGATTTCTTCTTGTGAGAAGGGGTGAGATTAGAGAGATGCACACTCTAGTTTCTTGATCTCCACAAACACAAGAGAGGGAGACCAAGAAAGAATCTTTTTTCTAATTATGATGTTTGGATATCTCTACGACAAGCGATATCAGTGGTGGCTACACGTACCCTCTAACTAAGTCTACCCAACTTTATTTGGGATGCTTTTAAATTTATTTTCAAATCAGAACTTAATTTTGAGCATGAGCTTTGTTAAGAAACTCTAGATTTGACCTAAACATGTATGCTAAGAATCACCATGATAAATACTACTTTCCAAACCATCAATTTAGATGGATTTTTTTCTAGATTTTTGGAGTCCATTTTGAGGCTAAACAGGTTAACCTAAGACTTAAATATAGTATTACGAGAAGAATTTTAATTTCAAAACTACAAGAGGTATGATGCCATGTACAAGTAAAATGGATCGTGGTTATTTTCTAGCATCTAGTAAAATAAATTTCTAGCGTACACTTGAATTTACAATTTTTTTTAAAGTGTTGGCGGAGCTTCACCTACCTTCGATAACGGAGACTAGTGGTGGCCCCCCACTCATTGCTGCGGGGCCCAGGAGACTCGATTGGCGAGAGAGAGAGAGAGAGCTCAAAACTCTAGAACAATGAAGATCCCAATAACTGCTTTCAACTAACTCCCTGAGGAGCATTTACAATCTATTTATATAAGGCGCGGATTCCGACCGGGATTCATTACTGAAATACCTTATGACGGTGGCAGAATATTCTAGCATATTCCGCCCCCTGAGACTACAGCTCGCAGGGCTAATTGAGTAATTCCTAATCTCGAACGCTTTACAAGCCGGTTTGCCGGGAGCCTTTCCCTAACACGGCTCGGTCTTTCGCTTTGTCTCCACCAAAGATCAAGGATCCTTCACCGTCCAGCCGTCGAAGGATCAGCACCCCCTGCCCAGAGTTCTCCGCCTTGCCTCCGTCAGGGGCTCCGCATCCTTCATCGAGCATTGACCGAAGGATCGGCGCATGTTTCTTGGAATTCCCCGCATTGGGTGCTGATCTTTCGGTCAAGCTGCATTAATGTTAACTTTTCCCCTGAACATAGTCAAGCTACATTAATGTTAAGAGCATCTCCAAGGGCTTTGCAAATCAACTTTGCATTGCCCAATTTGCAAAAAAGAGTAGAAAACACCTCTCCAATAGCTTTGCAAATGAGGTTTGCAATTTGGTAAGGTTTGCAAATAGAGGTGGAAACTTTGCATATATGCAAACCTCCTCAAGGCTTTGCATTTGGGATTCGCAAGGAATTCGGTCCGCCACGTAGGCCGCTCGGTCCCCTCGCGCGAAATATTTTGGGCGGCATCGCGGTTGCCCGACTCGGCGCGCCAAAGGACTCCCGCGCGATTTATCTCCCCCCCCGCGATCTCCCTCCGCCGCCGCCACGCGACTTCTTCATCGCGCGGCTTCCTGGGCGAGTCGGGCGATGATCGGTGGACTGGCGGCGATCGCCCGACTGGCCTGGGCGAGTTTGGGGATGGGCGACGAACGATGGGCGACGGGGAGACGGGGCGATGGGCACTGGAACGACGGACTGCGAGGAACGATGGGCACTGGAACGACGGACTGCGATCTACGATGGCGCGAACACGGACTGCGATCTGGCACTGCGCGCGAAATTTTTAGGCCGGATGGCGCGTGGGAAAAAATTTCGGGAAAGGACTTGATGAGAATGCAAAACGGTTGGAGATCTCTCCTTTAGGAACTTTGCAAACTCATTTGCAACTTTGCAAATCCCCTAAAATGCAAAGCTGAGAATGAAAAGCCCTTAAAGATGCTCTAACTTTTCCCCCGAACCTTTGTACACTACTGTACGAAGGTTAGGGGCATGAAAGCTTAACCATCGCGATCGAATTGCGTTTTTTACTTCCAAAGCAGCCAGGGGAGGGCGCGGTCGAATCCCCAACAGAAAGAATTCAAAACAGTCATATGAACATTGGACATAAGCTAAGTCCTGTATATATGAATAAAAACATGGTCACGCCAACCGCTTTGGGGTGACGCCGCAGCTGCTCGACAAGCCATTCGTGTTGGCGCGGCTCAGGCCTTCTTTAGTTCTCAAAATTTTTCAAGATTCTTCGTCACATCAAATCTTGCGGCACATACATGAAGCATTAAATATAGACGAAAACAAAAACTAATTATGCAGTTTACCTGTAAATCACGAGACGAATCTTTTGATCATAATTAGTCTATGATTGGATAATATTTGTCACAAACAAACAAAAGTGCTACAGTGGCGAAATCCAAAATTTTTCCCAAACTAAACAAGGCCTCAGTAAGGTTCTACAGTATGTCGATTGATTATATACATAGTGTTCTTATTTGGAATTGCCAACGTGCCTAGTTAATCACGTCAATGCATATGACGTGACTACAGTTACGAGTCGCGCCAAGATCTCTAACGTGACTAAAAGAGTTAGTTCATAAAAAAAGAGTTTCCGACCTGTTCTTTTTTAAATATTAGTTTTTTGGCTGAAAAAAAATATCAGATTTTAAGATCCGTAATTATTTAAAGTGCGAACTTATACAATTATATCATGGAGTATTAATACAATTGAAAGTGGGTTGTCATTGTTTCTGGTACATGGTTTGTTAAAGGAACGTTTTCCCATCCTTCATCAACTATTATGATAAATATTTATCATGATATATGCATACATGTTTGCTTGATATATTATATATATAGTAGCGTATATTAGTATATATTTTTTTTAAATTTAACGATGGTAGAATTGTGTAACATATATATAGCATACTTTGTGATACTAAATTATTTTTCATAATAACATATATTAGTATTTATAGGTATGAAGAATATTTTATTTATTTTTTTACAATGATGAATTGGGTAATTTGGTACAAACAAAGAGGTTAAACCATATTATCTTTCATAATGCCAAATATGATAATTAAGATGTAAAGATAGTGGTGAATTTGAATTATCTTTCATAATTAACTATAGAGGTCAATAATTTAGATACAAAATCAGACGTTATTTTAAATTATGTTTATGATTTGAGTAAGTCAGATGCAATGATTTAGTTTAAAATTATTTTTTAATTATAGAGTTTGTTAATTTAGATACAAAATTATTTAGCTCCTATATAGAATTTTTTATAGACTGATGTGAGTAGTTTTTTATAAAATATAGTAGATTTAATAGTTATTATTGGCGATGATAATTATAGATTCTAACAAACTAAATGCTTTATTATAAGAATTTATACAATTTATGTTTTCTATACATCTTGTGAGAACTAATGTAGGGGCTCTTTTTAGTGGCCCTACGTTCAAGTGTTTCTTTTGTGTGTGTGTGGGAGGGGGGGGAGAACACTCAATGTGTTTGTTCACTGTTCATCTTCATCGTCGCCCCAGCCGCCGCCCACCGGCTCGTTGTGGCTGCAGAGGTCTGGTGAAACCCTAGCGCGGCCGCGATGACCTCCTTCTTCACCTGCTTGATCGATCTCCAATTTTCATGGTGAGCTTTGGCTATGGGCGCTCTTGCCCCGATCTAGGGCCCAGACCGCCCTGCCACCATCTCTATACTGCTTGGTTAGCCTTCCTTTCTTGAACCCCTTTTATGGCCGCCGGACTTGTAGAAGAAGAGAGACAGAGTCTGGATTTTCTGTAGGAATCGAATCGAGTGTTGCATGCTCGAGAAACCACCGTCTGTTATTTAGCCTTTCTGGTTTAGTAAGATAAGGCCTGGTTCAGTTTGCGAAATTTTTTGGATTTCGCTACTGTAGCACTTTCGTTTGTTTTTGGCAAATATTGTCCAATCATAGTCTAACTAGAGTCAAAAGATTCGTCTCGCGATTTACAGACAAATTGTGTAATTAATTTTTGTTTTCGTTTATATTTAATGCTTCATGCATGTGCCGCAAGATTTGATGTGACGGAAAATCTTGAAAAAAATTGGGAACTAAACAAAGCCTAAGATGAATAACCTAGAAAAAACATATATAAATAAGGATGAGGTAAGCATATGTGTACACGTCATTTGCATTCACATGGAGAGAAAGCGCTGGAGCTAACTAAACTGTTTTTTCCCTCTAGAAGACACAAGCACTAATCGTGACAGTGATGGCCACAAAGGAATCAATTATCACATATAACGCGACCCGGTTAGTTGGGGAGACATTGATTAAGCACCTCAACGAACACCATTCCTGTGGACTAAAAAGAAATTGCATAATATATATATACGCACTTTTATTTCATCCTTTTGAGCTTTCACCGAGCGATGGCTGATCAAATCTTCCGTCCCTACCAATGGATCGATCGATGCAGAAATGATAGCAACATGTTAATTATATACTCAAATATACCTCAATTGTTTGCACTCAAATTTTGCTGTTTTCGAGTCTGAAAAAAACTAACCTGACAAACGTCACTCAAGTTGGCTTAGCTGAGCGTATGACTTTACTCAGCTTAATTGGCAGTGAGAGTTTAGATTCATTAGGCTAGATCTGACTATCGGTTTTGTTGATGTGGGATATTTGGGAGGGCTCCTCCCGATGGGCTTCTTCGGAATAGCCAGAGCCATTTTGGAGGATCCACAACTCATCCAAAATGGCTTCAACTGCTTTGTTTTTCACTGAAAAGTAGCTCCTCTTATGAAACGTTTGGTAGGGCCGCTGCTATGGAGAAGTGGAGTGGAGCTGAGGGAAGAGTAAAGCTCCCACACCATAGCTTGAATGCTCAGACCGCAAAATCATAGCAACTCCAAGTGAACCCGCAACTTACGACGGATGGTTTCTCGAACCGTCCTAGTTGGTTTTTAGCGGATTTGCCCAAAAACAACGAACCACTACTTCGAAAGACGATAAGATGCGTCTAAGATAGCTCTAAGATCGACAAGACAACCTAGTGAAAGGACTGAGATGTTGCCGAAAGGGGGAGGGGTCAATAGGTGTTTGCTAAATAAATCACAACTTGTAAAGTAACATATTAAGCAACCTTTAGAAATTCCAAACAAATGTCCAGAACTTACGGGTGACGTCTAGAAGTTTTGTTCGGGACTTCTGGACTTAAAAAGTAAGTCCAGATGAAAATACATTTAGAGAGTTCTAACTCAAACCGAACTCGGAGATTTGCATTTTGAGATGTCCGCTAGAAAGTGCACAAAACACCTGCACTAAAAAACACACACAAGTTGGTTGAGTGGGAATTCAAAACTACGCAAAGTAAAGCACAAATGATAGAAGGAATTGTTTCACCAAATTTGGGTTCCCACTTGAACCCTACGTCTCCATTGAGAAAGCCTTGAGCGACAACTCATGGTCAAGCTCTAGTCGCGTTTCTTTCTCAATCACTTTCCTCGATCCACTAGCTCGATCTCTTCGGATATGATGTTGGGCCTTCACAAGCTCCCTGCCCCCGCTCACCACAAGCACGAGAACTTATCGGGCAATGCCTTGCCATTTCACCTCCAAGTGCTTAAGAATTTTGATTGCTCAATTTTGCTCTGAATCATTAAATCTCTCAACCCAACGCACTAAATTTCTCATAAATCACACAATCTTCACAGAGAGGGGTTGAGCTAGAGAGATTTTTGAATCAGATTTGGGTGTGGTGAGGCATTAGCAACCCCTCGAAATGAGGGCTCGGGGTATAAATACCTCACACTCACGAACTAGATGTTATGCCTATCAAGATCCAGAAGTTCCAAAAAGAAGTCTAGAACTTCTGGATTTTGAAAAATAACCGTTGAACCTAGAAAGAGCGTACATGGCTAGAAGTTCTGAAAAAAATCTCTACAACTTCTAGAGATATGGAACTTCCTAAGCTCCAAAAACAAGCATATGTCACTCCACAAAAAAACACCATAAATTTTAGCTCTGAACTCCGATTTTAATGATCTTAAAGTTTTCAAAAAGCTTATTAAAAGGGCTAAGCAAACCAACTGAAAAAAGCGCCAAGACCAACAAGTGCAAGTGTTGTGTCATGTGTTTCTCTCATGCTAGCACACGGATTCCATTAGTTGAGCACTTAAGGTTTGTCAAACTATTCATGTTGCATCCTGATAATACAACATATTTATACTCAAGATCAAAAATGATATTGTATATTTCAAACACTTAGTAATCTTGTTAGACCTTTAACCCTATTGTTATTCAATTCAACAAAATCCTCTAAAGGACTAGATGGACTTAATCATAGAACATCCACAACTCTGGTCGAGAAACTTGCAAAATAGTAGGATACTGGGGATGAAAGAGTTCCACATTAGAGAACTCTCGAGTGAATCTACGAAGTATAGACCATGAATATGCATGCATGCTAGTGAACTCTTCATACACTTTCTCTCTGGAGAGAAAAAGAGGTAGGGAATCTATGTCCACAAAAATTTGGGAAGTCGATATCAACTATTTCCACACCTTTATATGCTTGTAGGGCACAGTACTAGATTGGCATGATTGGAAATATATGCTGAACGCCTGGGTATATATAGCCCAACTAAACTGCCGGCCGGTAGAATTAAAGAGTCTTCCTCTTTCGTTTCGTGTACAATTTTAGAGAAGACAATGTGTAAAGGTGCAGCTAAAATATTAACGGATCTACTAATGGCATTATTCTTGTATTTTACATAAAGGCTACACATAGTATAAGTGTCGTCACTATCAGTGAGACATCACACCATTTGGAGAAAAAGATGGCGGAACACCATATGATCTTTAGGGAGAGAGAAATCGGTGCAGGGGAAATAAGATCTTGCCAAAAAAAGAAGAATTCATCATTATGCAACAATAACTGTATGGGACATATTCTTCTAGATGAAAACTACAGAGGGGAAAGAGAGAGATCACTAAAGTAGTAAAGTTAACCTCACACACTGTATGTATGTATCCTTCTGTCCACAGTTCCTTTGTTTCGATTATTCACATATATATTAATATATACCACAACTTTTACTGACATGGACTACTGCAAGAGCTAGTTTTATGTACAAAGCAGGACTACTTCACTGATAGCTCTTGCGTCTTCTTCACCTTCTACAAGGTTAGGGCTTAAGTCTACTAGAGTTTGAGGTCCACAAGGGCCACTAATAGCCTTGGGCCTGTAGGGAGTCTAACAATAAGGTGGCACAATAAAGGCACAGTTGTAGCTAGTGATGGTTAGATGAGAGGTACATTGCATTGTAGCTAGTACTGAAGGGGAGAGGGCTGGCACTACCACTCTATCAACGTTGTTGAGGGTGGGAGCAACTGGCAAGCAAGGGAGGATATTTTTTGTGGTGTTGGGCGTGGTGGGGTGGAAGAAATAGGAGGTTTCGTGTTATTATTGGACAAGTAGGAATGTTGTACGTCCAATAATAACATTATGAGCATGTTTGTTTTGCTGAAAAGTCATGGCTGAAAGTACTGTTCACTGATTTGTAAGAGAGAAATACTGCTGAATGTAGGATCATGCATGGCTGGGTGAGAGGATCTAAGGATAAGGAAGAAGGGTGAGGACAAAAGGAATGTTTAAACAGGCACTTGAGGGTCGGAAAGACGAGCCCTGTACATTGTTTTCTCCACAAGATAACATCCTGATCCGATCCCTACCAGTTTGATACATGATAGGCATCAATTGTCATGTACACAAGTCATTCGTACAAGATGTATTGTCTCCATTAGACAAATAATCGATGGCAGGTACATGTTTAGTGTACCATACAGTGGATTATTGAAACCGCATGGAGTACAGTAGTACATGCATGGTAATCATGTATGAGGCCGGGATGATTATATTGGTAGACTATATGGCTCCCAGGCCATCATCGTAACCCTACCAAAGTACCAAAACAGGAGTAACTAGATTCATGACATGGATGATTATCCAACTAATTAATAGGCATATATGATATAAATTGTTGCACTCATCTCGCACCGTATATAATTTCCTTCTCCATCCATCACAAAAAGAACACAATTAATTGTTACTTTTCGAGGAGTCAAACAATTTTTACTTTGATCACAACTATAATTAAAAAATATTAACACATATAGTACCGAATAAGTATCATTATGTTAATCATGAAATATATTTTTATAATATACCTATTTGGAGACATAAGTGTCAGTAATATTTTCTATAAATTTAGTCGAACTCAAGAAAGCTTGACCCAGTCAAAATTCAGAATTGCATCGTTTACAGGATGGAGTTAGTACTGGATGGTATGTATGATATACAAGCCTGGCAATCATCTCTTGGAATGGTGATTGTGGAGGCAGCTTTGTTCACCATGTAGGAGACTAGAATTGGTGGAATAGTTGATTGTAGTATCGAGCCTCGTGCATACACAGATTATATATAGAAGTACATTGTTTAGGGGGCAAGTAGCCTCCCTTTCTAGAGGTGGTGCCCAAGTGTTATTTTGTAGGCGTGTGATAGAAGTGGACTCATGCCTTACCTTACATAGTAAAAAAAGGTGATATACATATAGTCTTCCATAAAGACCTCTAGAGGTGTGTCATGTATGCTGATTACTACTAGAAACTGGAACAACAAGCTAAATTGCCACACACCACCTTCAGTTCGATCAGGACAAACAAGTAATCCTGAAAACACTTTGCTTTCTGCAGTACTAATTAATGAAATGAAGGTGCTGGGCTAACTAACCCCAATTAAATATCCTAAAATTAAAAGAAGTGGCTATAATTCCGCGCGCATTATTTTAGGTTCCATTAAAGATATCCCAACAGCACGAGGTTTGTCGTAATCGTCCGGACCCAGGCACCCAGCGCTCTTGATTCTGACTCAACCTCGACGGCTGAATTAGGTCGCAGGATGCATGCATGCATATGCGTATGTTGTGTATGATGGTACTAGGAGACTTCAATATAGGCCCTGCTTTGCGTGGCCCAACCTTTTCAGTCAGCCCGAGAGAGAGAGTACTAATGTCCAATGTATGGCAGGCAATAAGCAAAGTTTTGTCCTTGGTGTCCCCATCAGAGATAAGATGAGAGAGAGAGAGAGAGAGAGAGAGAGAGAGAGGCCTGCTGTTTGCATTGCACAGGAGGGACAGGTGTCCTAACGTATGCAATGCAGTTATGCAGCTGCATATGCATCGCGGCTAGACCTATCACCTGTTTCCTTGAAACCTAAGGCTGCGATCGAGAGGAGGAGAGAACGTACGTACGTGCACTCGCAATATTGCAAGGCCGGGAGCCACCGCGTCGATCACTATATGCAGATCGAGCTAGCCAACGTACAGGACCATACCTACCCCTAGCCTATCCTTTCCCTTGCCCTTCCATCCACGGCATGCACATGCACATGCGTGTGTGTGTGTGTGTTAATCGCTATTCTTTTTTTTGAGATTTGTTAATCGATTCATTAGCTGCAACATTAGCAGAGTTGATAGCAGCATTTGATTTGCATTATTGATGGTAGCCTTATTTACTTTGATTAATGATTACCTACTATATATCTGATATAAAAATCCCATGGCTACTTGAGTAGCTGATCTAGGGAAAAAACTTGCAAACACTATGGTGGTGCCTCCGACGAGAAACACAACATTATGATGCCGACATCGCCTGTCTAACATGCACAGACGTGGTTTTCATCCTGAAGATCTGACGACACAGAGAAGTGAGGACAAAACCACGATAGATGATACCTCTAAGGTGGAATTTAACACCCGATAGAGCATAGTCGCCTCTGGCCCGTCGTCGTATCAACAAACAATGAGTTTCACCTACCACTCTTGGATCTCCAGACACATAGGCCCATGTCACAACGCCAATCCTCCCAAAGTAGGATGAAACATGTGCCCTAGGTGTAGAGAGTTTTGTTAGATGTGTGGCAATATCTTTTTGACAATGGAATAGTCTTTATTCCGACAATTGCATATGTTGTGTGCACTCAACCATCTATTATTGAGAAATCATACTAAACATACCATAGTCTAATATTATTAGTAGCATTCTCTCATGGATGGCAAAGACGTATATGACCACCATTTCCAATCTTTTTGGCTAAACATTCTTCTTTTGTAGTTAGGGCCAAAAAAGCGAAACCATGTGTGGTGACAGAGAGGGGTGGGGCGTGAGGAAGGTTTGGCTAAATTGTTTGTCTGGGATGCCTTATTAATTTAGGATAGGGTGAGAGGACTTATAGTGATGAGCTATAGTACGTACCCACTGAAAATGTTTGTTTGGGATGCCTTATTAATTTGGGATAGGGTGAGAGGACTTATAGTGATGAGCTATAGTATGTACCGGCTCAAAATGTTTGTTTGGGATGCCTTATTAATTTGGGATAGGATGAGAGGACATAGTGATGAGATAGTATCCTATGTGTGTATATATATTTCCTACTTCCAAGTGTAGTTACTCTCATATATATATATATATATATATATATATATATATATATATATCATGATTTACGATATATATGACCTAACGAAGTGTATGTATATGCATGGTGTATGTGATCATACTAGCTAGATAGAATATATGTTATGCAAGTATACATAAAGTATCCGGTTATACTTATTTTATATACTACTATGATGGTACTATAACAATATACTAAACAATAGGGCTCCTTTGAGTTTTTTTTATGTAGCAAGATTTAGAGTATCTTCAAATAAAATGAGTATATAAATATACCCAAACTGATAAATGAGTACACCCATACTTGTCCAATCGTCATGGACTTGTGACTAGCTACTTCACCTACATATATTACACACAAAGAAGTTAAATAAATTGACAAAAAGGGAGCTGAGATACGGTAAAATCGATTGCCCAACAGAAAGTTAGAGCGTGACGTGCACGATGTATGGGTCGATCGAAACCCTTCCACCAACTTATGATTTATTGACTAATTAACGCCAAGTGTCAAGTCAAACCCATCAGAGAAAGAGAGAGAGAGAGATCTCTAGAGAGAGAGGGGCCTCGATGGATTAATCACTATGAGCAGTCGAACCTATATATAATTTCTATAGACGGTGGTCCCAATAAATAGTTTCTACAAAATAATTTTCTATCCAATCACATGTCTTAGATCTCGTGTAGACATATGGTTTCTAATTAACTTAGACCTGATCTCTTCTATCAAAAACTTAGACCTGATTTCTATAATTTTTGTTCTCTCTCTTCGTACGTTATCTTCGTATGTTGTCACATCAGCAGAATGCTTAAGTGGTACTATAATTAATGTCTATAAAAACTATGATTATTTCTGTATTAGAAGTGCCTAATAAACACGCCCTAAGAGTGGGATCGGAGGAGAGGAGCAGCATTTTCTTGCATGCAATTATCTTGCCGCGCGCGAGTGATATGAACGGGCGGATCCCCGGCCGTGGCCCATTTTTCCTCGCGCGCGCGAACGCAAGGGCCGGCCGGCGGGCCAGGAATCGACGACGACGCAACTAATTGCTCGGATCCCGCTTTATTTTGTGGTCGATGATGCCACTGCACACTATTATTTGGACAAATCATGCAGCTTTTAATTGTCGGCACATGACCTTTTTCTCCGTGCAATTTGTGTGCGTGGGCCATGCATGCCCATCTTCGTCGTCCCTCCCATGCATATCAGCGTATGCATCTCTCTCTCACTCTCTCCCAACATTTTATATTATATATATAATACACTATAATGTACTACTATATATATATATATATATATATATATATATATAAGTCTTTCACAACTTTAAGGAAAAAGAACTCAATCAATATATATATATAGGAGACAAGGAAAAACATAAGAGAGATGGAGAGAGAGAGAGGGACAGAAAGAGAGATCTCGTCGATCGAGATCATGGATGAATTCTTAATTAATTCATCAGCTAATCAAGCGTTGGTTTCTAGTCAAATGAGAGGATCCATCGATGGGCGACTAGACGACTAGTGGTGCCTCTACTAGCAGGCCTACTATACATGCATGACGACGACGAACCTCTCCGCGTGTGTGGTGTGTTCATTTTCGTTGGTGAGTCGCTGCTGGAGTTTGGACGACAACTAAGTGACCACAGGAGATTGGCCTGGTTTGTTTTCAGCAGCACCAAATATTTTATATATGGCGAATCTGCTCACTTTCAGTTTTTTAACTATAGTAAGGGGCAACTTGATTTTAAGCACTTTGAAGTTGTAGTGGCTGTTGTAGTCGATCGACCGACAATGCACACGGGTCCGTTTCCTATGCATTTTTTTTTTGAGAGTAGCTCGATGGATGCTAGCTAGCGCATATACGAGCACGATCATTAGAATCACTTGTTTTACCCAGTCGTTAATATCTACTAGCTATCTTGTGACCGCAGTGTTAAAAGGAAGATACCACATTTGGGGAGAGGACATAGTTTTTTTTACGATCGTGCCGTGGCACGTACGGAGTATTTCATTATTAAGAGAAGTAGAGTCTTGCACAAAGCAGCTAGCTAGCCTGGTAATCGCATGATTACCGGACACTGAACACAAAAGTGAAAGCAATTATACATGAGATTTTGAACTCATGAAAAACCGTTCATCTAATGGTAAAAAAGTATAATGATGGGTGAATGTATTTATGCAGATAATTTACACAAAGATTAGAGTAAAATACATAAACAAAGAGACCGTACCAAATAGAATTAATAAAAAGGTAAATTTAGAACAATGAAAAAATATATTAAGATTTTTTAAATTGTAAAGCGACATTTCTAAATAAAGGACATAAATATAATTTAATGAATAGCTAAATTTTAGAATAAAATTAAGGAAAAGTATATATGATTTTCACAAGGACTAGGAACCAAAATACATTAAAAAATCTGTAACAAATACAATTAATAAATAGCTAGAAAGTGGGAATGAAACATAACCTTATCTAATCAAATGATCAAAACAGAAAACATGAAGTTTTTTATTTTCATATGGATTAAGAATAAAATTTCTTAAATAAAGTGTTTAGAAAAAAAACTTGGTAGATTGGAATTGAAAAACGAGTGAAGAATGACACAACAGGAAAATTCTTTGAGAAAATCTGTTTACTTGGGATTCACAACCAGCTAAGTCTATTTTCAGGTGAAGTTATATCCAATCTCAACTAAGCTAGTTTTGGCAAGTTTCAACATAGGAGCTTTTGGAGGAAAAGGTGATGAAACCCAAATAACACCGTCAAAATTTGTGAAATTTCGTACATAGCTTGTCTACCCCATAGTGAAGGTATTACCAAGAGATATTGCTAAAAAGATCCAGGCTTTACTAAGAATTTTGTTTTTCCTTCTCTCAAATAGGGGTGTTGACAATAAAATTCAAAACCCAAGAACTCATAGCACCAAGATTGAACTCAAGAAACAACCAAGCCCCTCCTGCTTGAAAGAATCACATATTTTACAAAAAAAAGGGTACAATAAAAGACGCTTTTTGGAGGAATTTGTGAGATAAGTGTTGGGCTGCAACATGACGATATTGCCAAGTTTCAAGGACCCCCATATATACACTCCAAAATAGTGCCAACAGCTTATACTTCAATTGCTACCCTTTGATCTGACGTTGTTGACTACTAGGGTTAGGGTTGATCACGGTGGGGAGAAGAGATGAGGGGAGTGAGCGAGTTAGGTCCAACCGAGGAAATCAACCTAGCTAAGTGAGATGCGGCAGGGGTGAATCGGCCATACGAATTGTGTCGCCGTATACGTACGTTCAAAGGGCATTTCTCAGGTTCCACTAGAATTATAATGGTATCTTTACAATATCACGAATAGTAATGGTATTTCTTGGCACGGTTCGAATTAAACCCTTTGCAGTAAGTGTAGTGAGCCAGTTATTGTACATTTGCTGGAGGTGATCTTGCTAGTAGCTTGGCGAAGCAATAGGCGAGGTGTCATAGCATGATTCACAACAGAGGCTGAATTTCATGTTACCTGTTACGGCTGCATGTTCACTTGGCAGAGTTAAAACTATTGAGGGCGAGCCCTTAATATATTGTTGTACTATATATGTATGACAACAAAAGGCATATCTATTGATAAAGCCAACATTCCTATTCATCATGATAGAAGCGACCATGCACAATGAAATTGATCGCCACTTTATCAAGGAGAAGTTGGGTAGTGGGACAATCTGTCTACCATATATGTAAAATCAGCTCCTGTGCATGCAGGATCCCCCCTAATTCAACTCCTCTCCATATGCTCAGCCATAGGGATGGTCCGTGTTAATAACTTTCCCTAGCTAGCACAGCACGTGTATATATGTCCCGCGCCAGTATATGTAAAAAAAAAGAGAGGAGCTTTTCATGATAGTCCTACACCGCGCGCACTTGGAAGAACGAAAGAAATTTTGTCATCAAACAGGAGCAAGTCAAGGACGGACGGCATGCAGAGATCGATGGATCGATGGATCGATATGGGTCGAGTTACTACAAATCTGCAGACTGCAGTACAGTGTCGCCCGGCCCTCTTCACATGGCTAGGTACACTAGCTCTAGCTCGTGGATTGCCTAATTTCCATCCTTGACCCAGGCGAGAAGCTAGTAGACTAACAACGTGCCAACGTACGCACGGCCGGCCATGGTCCACAACGATCGAAGCAAACACGCATGAATACAAGAGGGCAGGTACCAGTCTCATCTCATCTCTCCAGTCTAAATGTCACCTGGACCTGTGGCTCTTGCCTGGCTCTGTACTATACTAACTGCACTGCATTGGATGCATAGATTGGATCAGTACGTAGGTAGAGCTAACACACCTGTGTGCTTTGCTGTGCTGTGCATGACCCATCGATCGTACGTACTCATAAACTAGCTACAGCTAGCTTGGGTCTGGTCTCTACAGCAGCTAGCGTTAGCAGTACAAAAGACAAGCAACTGGCTTGCACACCCCGAAGATCAAAAAAATTTCAAGATTTTTCGTCTCATCGAATCTTGTAACACATGTATATATAGAGTATTAAATAAAAATAAAAATAAAAACTAATTGTACAGTTTGTCTGTAAATCATGAGATGAATCTTTTAAACCTAATTACTCTATGATTGGACAATGCTTGTCAAATAAAAACGAAAGTGTTACAATGTTGAAATTTAAAATTTTTTCGGATCTAAACAAGGCCGGTATATAGGCCGGTATATGTAGCTGGGACCTGGGACTACTCGAACGAGCTTGACGTCGCAGCAGCAGCTCCATCAGCTGACAACAACTGTAGTGTACGTACTCTATACGTACGTACGTAGAGAGCGAGTACTGCATGGTGGTAGCTAGTAGCAGTCATGGTAGATTGTGCAGTAGATGTGTACAGACACACACAGCAGTGATGCACATGGACATCAGTATATCAGTAGCTAGCAGCCTGGCGACTCCTGGTGGTGGTGGTGGTGGTGTCCGTCCGGCAGATGGACAGGCAACGCGGTGGATGGATGTGGACCGATCGAACGGAGCCGTGATCGCCAGAGGACACTGTGAGATGGATGGGTCTGGGAGAGCGCGCGGGGAGCCCCCCGGGAGGCACGGCGCACGCAACACGCGCGCGCGCACACACACACACACATCCCCACGGGCAAAAGCGACCGGCCGGCCACTGTGTGTGCTGCAGCCATGCATGCATGCATATGGAACGGTCGCGCTCATCGATCGGCCGGCGGACCGCCGGGGCCGGCTAGGGGTCCGTGCAACAGGGCACAATTATACTGCGCGCACTGCGCACACGACAAACTCATCCACATATATGGTCCCGACTCCCGAGAGAGAGACCCAGGGCCTCGTTTAGTTTCTGAAATATTTTGTAAAATATTAAAAGATTTTTCGTCAAATCGAATCTTATGGTATATATACGGAGCATTAAATACAGATAAAAAATAACTAATTATATAGTTCGCAGATAATTTATGAGACGAATATCTTTTAAACCTAATTAGTTTATACAAGTGAAAGTGCTATAATAATATTTTGTAAAAGTTTTCATGAAGGAAACAAGGCCCCATACACAGAGTGCGTGCGCACTCTCCTTGTGTTTTGGCAAAAGGACTAGTAGGCCTTTTTACATTGGTTGTTTGGTGCTACGCTACGGCTACCTCACAGTCCACTCTACTATCTGTGATAGTAGTAGTACTTCGCTGGTCCTGATGGCTAGCTAGAAGGCATGTACACCTCAACTAGTTTGAGTACTGAAAATTAAGGTCATGCGCATCGTATCATAACAAACTGTTATTCTTCGTGACACGTCTCCAGCTCACTGAATTTTGATTCTTATTTTATATTTCTAATGAAATCGCCTAGTTTTGCCTAGGTCTTGTATGTATTTGTATATCATGAAACGAGACTACCACAAGAAACAAAACTACCTAGCAGTTGATTCGGGGGGGGGGATTGAGTTCTTGTTCTTGGTTGTAAGAGTGACCATATTGTATGGAAACCACGGGGTACGGGTGTCCATTCAAATGGCACCACAACAATTAAACACCATATTGTATGCAGCCCATGGGCCGTCGGCACGGCCCGCGACACGACCTTTTGGCACGGCCCATGGGCGGCACGACCCATGGGCGACACGGCACGACAGGCCACGTGCCCGTGCCGGCACGGCCAGGTAGCCAGTGCCATACCTAAGGCTGCCGGTCTGGCCCATGACACGACACGGGCACGACACGGCTAGGGGCATGGCACAGTGGTCGACACGGCCCCCCCGGCGTGTATATAAATGGCCCTCGCGTCGGCTCCCCTAATCCCTAACCCTAATTTCATTGCCCCCCTCTGGCCGCCGCTCAGTCGCTCTCGCTCTCCTCTTCATAGTCTCGCACTCTCCTGTCTTCTGTGACTCCGATCTGATTCCGATCCGTCGCCGCTGGTGGCCTGCTCACCTTGAGCTCTCGGGCCCTGCTCCGGTGACCTCGTCGGCTTGCCTTGCCACTCCTCCCTCTCCTACCCCCTTTCCCTTCCCTCCTCCAGTCCTCCTCCTCGGGTGTACCATGTGAGTCCTCCTGTATGTTCTTCCACCGCCGCTCGCCGTCGGTCTAACAGTGGTTGTCTCGTTCTTAATTTGCTTGGATGCTGGTTCCTTGGCCTTTTCTCTAGCACTGGGCTCCGGTGGCATAGGTGAGTCCACTCTAAACCCTAAGCCTAACCCTAGCCTGATTCCTCTAACCCCTAACAGTTGTTCTTGACTTCTTGTTCATCTTCTTCGCAATTCATAGGTTGCCGAGGTTGGTGCATGTGCCTGACGCTGAGTCCTCCTCCTCTGGAGGCGCCATGACAAGGCCGCCAAAGCGCACATGTCCACCGTCGAGGGACGATACTGGAGCTACTGCTAGGGGCTAGAACCGGCCTTCCCTCCCTCCATCGGCCATGGTGGCGATGCCAGTGGCCGTAGAAACCCGAGCACCCCGAGCCTGAGGAGGAGCTGGAGATCGAGAACAATGATGACATCCATGATGGCGCAGATGCGCTATTCGGCATCGATCTAGGTGATGGCTCGACCCCGATCGATCTCAACGCCAGCGATGGTGGAGTGGACGGCTCCGAGGACACTAATGCTACCTCATCTGGTAAGCGCACTTCTGCTTGTTGGGAGGATTTTGTCCCGATCTTTGACGAGAATGAGGTTAGAACTCATGCCATCTGTAAATGTTGTGGTAAGAAATTTGCTGCTAGAGCTTCAATTGGCACTGGATCGTTGAATAGGCACATGCTAGCATGTAGGAAAAAGCATGATAATGATCGTAGGGTCCAGTTGAGGCTTTCTATGAATGCTGATGGGTTGCATAACTGAGTTTATGATGCTTCTCGTGCTTGTAATGAACTGTGCTGGTTGATAGCTAGGCTAGATCTTCCCTTAGGCATTGGTGACACAAAAGCCTTTGAAGGAGTACATTAAGCATGCTCATAATCCTCGATTCCAGAAGGTTTCTAGGCAAACCACTACTAGAGACATGTCTAAATTGTATGATGAGGAACGTGCTTTGCTTATGCATTCTTTGCTGCCTGCTTGTTCATCTGTTTCTTTAACATCTGATATCTGGTCTGGTAATGCTATGGAGGTTTATATCTCTGTTGTTGCTCATTATGTTGGGGCTAATTGGGAGTTGCATAAAAAAGTTATTGGTTTTAGGCTAATTGAGGCATCACATACTGGTGAAAACATTGCTGAGAAACTTGTTTGTGTGGTTGAAGAGTTTGGTTTGATTGATAAGGTCTTTGTTTTGAGTCCTGATAATGCTTAAGCTAATTCTAAGGCTTTTGATATCTTGCAACCTATCCTCTTTGGTTACATGGGCTCTTATCCTACACCAACTCGTGAGGATCCTCACAAAGTCAAGTACTTGCTTGTGCATCAACGTTGTGCATGCCATATTATTAATCTGATTGTTAAGTTTAGCTTAAAGAGGTTCAATCCTTATCTTGAAAATTTTAGTACTGCAATAAACTTTTTGAATTCCTCTAATCAAAGAATTGCATTGTTCAAAAATTATTGTATTGCTAAGGGTATTAGACCTAGAAAGTTTGGATTAGATATGGATGTTAGGTGGAATTCCACCTATTTAATTTGAAGCTTAAACATTTGCTGCCATATAAAGATGTGTTTTCTGTGTGGATTGAGTCAAATTATGGTGAGGCATTGTTGACCCCCCAGCATTGGTATGCTGCTGAACAGATTATGAAATTCTTGGAGCTGTTTTATGATGCAACTTGTGTTTTGTCTGGTGTTTACTATCCCACTACTCCACTTATGATGCATCATATCCTTGACTTTGCTGAGCATTTGCATAAAGCTAAAAATGATGATGTCTTTAGAAGTATTGCAACTCCTATGAAACTTAAGTTCTTTAAGTATTGGGAGAACATTCCATTGTTGTATTCTTATGCATTCATTCTAGATCCTCGAGCTAAGATGAAAGGCTTCTTTAATGTACTTGAGTTACTTACTAAACATACTGGTACCTCTTATACTCTTTACTATTTTGATGTGAAAGATGAAATGACTAGATTGTTTAGCAATTATGAGCAAAAATTTAGTGTAGCTCGATTTGAAATACCTCCATGCCTGGTGCTCCTTCTGGTAAAAGGAAGCAGGAATGGGAAAATATCTATGGTGTTCCTGGTGCTTCCTCTGGCTATTCTGATCCCCCTCTTCATCTTCTACAACTGGTGTCAATGAGCTAACAACATACTTGGACAGTGACCCTGTCACTAAAGCTGAAAACGGACGGGATAAATCTTGTTCCGTCCACAACCGTATACAATATTTTTCCCGTTCGTTTTCGTTTTTACGGGATAAACGGAAAATAGGATAAAATACAGGACAGATTGAAATGGGAGCGGGACCGAAAATGGTAGAGCATTTGTCCATCCATATTTGTGGAATCTCTTTTTTTACCGGGATATCCCATTTTCCATCCTGTTTTTCATAAAAATAGGAAAGTAGTCCTACATAGTCCCTAAACCCAATATATCCCAAAATACCAAACCCTATCCTAGCCATGACCACTCCACTCATCCCCTCCCCTTCCCCTTCCCCTAGCCGCCGCACGCCCTCCCGTCACCATGGTGTCTTGTAGCCCACTCCTCCTCCTCCTCCTCTGGTCCTCCCTCTCATCCCCTGCGTAAGCACTGGCACCACGCAAAGCACTGGCCCCGCACAAGCACTGAGGGTTGAGGCATAGACGATTCACGAGCTTGGCGGCTTGGTCGTTCGCTCTTGTCTCCCCACGAGGGAGGCAAGGCCGCGACCACCCTCCCCTCCTGTGGGCAGCTAGGCCCTGGCTGGTGGTCGCCGCACCGCACACCACCGCACCACAAGTAAAGCCGCACACCCTATCCTGTTGAAGTGCTGATGTCGCGGGTTGGAGGGGAAAACTTGTGAGCATGTGATGTGTCATGTTTATTGTCTTATGTGATGTATGGATAATTCATATTTTTGTGGATTATGATCTATGGACTATGGATACGTGGTATTGTATTAATGTGGTCACTAGTCACTGGTAAGTGCATATTTGATATTTGGTATTGCACTTTGGTCTATGTATTTGTGCTATCATATGCGGCTTTAATGTTCCGGTTTAAGTTTTCGCTTACCGCTCGCTTCCGTCTATTTTTTATTGTATTTACCCATTTTCGTATTACCGTTTATCCCACTACCGTTTTTGCTCCCGGCTGTCCGGCTTCTGTTCCCGTTTTCATCTAAAAATATGAAAATGAAAATGATAGAGCGATTTTCCATTCGTTTTCGTCCGTTTTCAACTTTATGTGCCACTGATTGGGGGGAGTCCTTTGACATACTGTTGTGGTGGCGTGACCACAAGCTAACCTATCCCATCTTATCGATAATGGCTTGTGATATCATGTTTGTTCCTGTATCTATTATGTCTTCTGAGTCTTATTTTAGTTGTACAACAAGGATACTCGAAGACAGGCGGCGGCGCTTGTTGCCTGAGCATGTGGAGATGCTCACCTGCATCAAGGACTAGGACCAAGCAGCAAGAAAGGAACAACATGCACCTGAGGACGTTGATTTGGAGGAGTTGTTCGACAACTTATTCCTGGATGAAGGTGAAGGCACGGGCAGCGGCAGCAGCAGTACTGCTGGTGCTGGAGGGTAGAAGAGGAATAGAAAGGAGAGGTCGTCATCCCATCTCAGAACAGTTACGTCTTCAAGTTCGATTCCATCCATGATTCACTGAGACTTGTTCCATTTTGCAGGTACTTGTACTTTTGGTAGTGGCTGGCTGTCTGTCACGCATAGATGGATAGTCGCCACGTGATGACACTTGGACTTGAAGCATGGAGAAGTATGAACATTTGCTGCTTCTTGTTGCCACTGTTGGGCTTTTGTAATATGCTAGAAGAACATTTGAGGCTTCCTGTTGTGAAATGACCAGATTTGCCACTAATGTTGGCTATTATAATAGGATAGAACTAGGACTTGTGATTGTGAACTTTGAGCTGGTTGTACTCTTTTTCTTTCTAGAGTTTTTTTACAAGAGTGAGTTTTACCTAGAAAGGTTTTTAATGAGTTAGCATTGCACAATAGCTCTTTTGATAATCATTTTCATATAATCTTGTCTTTGTGTGTTGTTCTTTGAACTGAACTAGTATGAAAATGAAGTACTTTGAACACTAGTGAATTTTCTATTGAAATTTAGTTTTGTCTCGGCTGACGGGCCGTGGGCTGGCACGACACGACAAAAATGGTCGTGGCCCATGGACGGCACGACACGGAAAATCGGCCCATATGCCGTGCTGTGGGCCGAAGGCCTAGCCCATGACACAGCCAGACACAGCACGGTCGGCACGACGGCGTGGCGTGACACGGCACAATGTCGTGCTAGCACAGCACAGGCGTGCACAGTGCCGTGTCGACACGACATGGTGGCCATATATACCTACCATCAAGCCTGTTGCATGCCACCATAGTGGTTCCGCTCTTAAGCCCATCACTAATAAGTCTGCCTCTACCTACAAATCTGGGTGAAGGAGAGGGAGAGTGCTTAACCACCACCTTCCTCTCCCTCGATTAGGTTGCGTCGAATCCAAAAGGGTCTCTAGATCCACATGAGGACAAAGGGGTGACAACTCACGTGGAGCATGTGATGGGGTAGGTCACCGCCACCAAGATCTAGAAACGTGTGTTGTTGTGCATGGTTGTTGCTCTACGCGCCGTCTCCATATCCGAGCAAATGCAGAAGGTGACGGATGGGGTATTGCTCACGTTGATGTAGAAGTCATTGGATGGTCATATTTATCCAAAAGGAAATGACACCCTCGAAGACTCGAGCATAGGGCAGGAGACTTAGCCTACCACCAAAGGGTGTGGATCACAACCCTAGTGGTGGCGACATTGCTACGTGGTGAGGTTCCCCCATGGCAAGGTCATCCATGGGTAGGTGGGGCGCCAGACTTATAAAAGCTATCAGACTAGGGAAGAAATCGATGGAGCGAAGATGAGAAAGGAGGAGCGCCACATCGGATCACAAAAGCATAAGGGATCGGGAGAAGCGAAGGGAGTAGAGAGGAGAGGAAGGAGATGTCAGGTCTCGTGAGGGAGAGGAAGTAGGAGAGGGTGCAACTGAGGATAGAGATGAGGAGTGGACTTAATTAGGGTTCGATGGGTGGCTATAATAAGGACTTAATGACCTGGGCTTGGTTGTAAATCAATTTTGAGATACGTGCATTCTTTGGCTATCTCCATAAAAATCTACCACCGTTGAAAATCGTTAGGTATTTTTGGATGATAGGTACAATTTTTGACCACCTCTATTAATAAAACTAGTTGTCTCATAAAATCAATTTTATAGTACTATAAAACCAACATGCTAGACAACACAAACCAATGTATTAGTAGAAACTAGTAAAGAGTAAGCCAAGTTGGCATGAAAAGGGTTCACATAAGTCAACCTAATTATTTCCTGGCCATGAATTGAAACCAGGGAGACAAGTGAAAAGGGATACCCAACATCCTAGCTTTTTGTAAGAATCAAAGATGATTTGGCCACCATCAAGAGTTGTAAACTAGCCACTAGGGTTGGCAATGATACAAGAAAACTCTTAAATTAACTTGGATAGTAATTGTTTGGTTTAGTTGTATAAAAAGGCTCATGGAAGATGAGCATGATTTCAATACTACAAAGACTTGAGGAAACCGAAATCGCTTCCCAAGTTTTGGCCATCTTTGTCTACTTGGAGAAGATATGACACATTTTTCTCAAACACTTGGCATACCACCTTCATCAAGGAAAGTACTTTCATAACAAAATTAATGCAACTCTAAATTGAATATACTAAGTAAAATTATCCCAAAGTTGACCAAATTTATACGAAAAGCTAAAAATATTTATCATGCCAATTGAGTACATCCAATTTGGAGTCATAAATGATAATATTTTTTAAAAACTTTCGAATCTATAATAAGATAGTTTGACTTAAAACATAACTCGTACTTGCTTCATTTTTGGCAGGGAGGTAGTATATTTTGATGAAAATGGTTCGTCAAAGTGTCACGTTGTGTGTCAGTGCCTTAAACGAGATGACCTATGACATTTGTAAGAGGGCACATGTATGCATGCATTCAACGCAAATAAGGCAATTAGAATTAATGGCTCGGTGATAAGATAGGGCCGGAGGCTGTTTCACCTTCTCCCCACAACCCATGTGTGAGTATAGTCCTATGACTAACTTGGGTGACGAGGCGATCTCTACTGCTACCTATAGCAATTAGCTATATATATCCACCTACCGTCCTTTTTCATGCACAAGTTTCACATGGATCGAATAGTATAAAATTTGCTGTAACTCCTTTCGTCCTAGAAAATTAAATTTATAGAGTTGCTTTAAGTATTTTTTTATTTTTTAGTTTATAAAAAAGTACCAGATTTATGAAACCAAATTAATATAATTAAGTACACTGTAAAATATATTTTTTATGAACATTTGTGCTTGATCCTTTGTATAAACTTAGCTAAATGTAAATAACTTTAACTTAGGACAACTATAGAAATTAATACATTTGGGGACGAAATAGTATCTAAATAAAAATTCCTAAATTTTCAAAACAAAGCTGGCAAAAAAATGGTCAATAGTTGGTTACCTCACTCACAGGTGGAAATTGATGCAGCAGGCAGCCACGGACAAATGCACGGGTACCATTCGTATTCGGTGTAATTCTAAAATATTAGAGAGAATTGCACTGGAAATATATATTATAGATATAATACAACCTGCATGCATATATAATATATATCTATCCACGTCTTGGGAATAATTAAAAAGGATGCACATGTGTAGCACCTACGTACACACCAAACACCATGCACACACCCTCTGAGTACGTACAGTACGTACGTAGAATAGTATGCATGCCTGCTAGCTAGCAGATTACCATGTCACCCCTGCCATGCTGTCTCTGTCATCTCCCTCTCCTAATTGAAATGAAGAACTTAATAGTAGTAACAGTGTGATAGGTGTAGTATCAATCTATCTAATCATATGAGTAACATCTGCTAGTAAATGTTGTGATTATAATATAACAACAACAATCGGGCCGGGGGGGTTAATTAAACAGGGCGAGATCGAGGAGGAGCGAGATCATGTATGTTGTGGCGTTTGAGTGACAGTGCCACTCCAACTTACTGCCAGCCAGCTTTTAATCGATCAGCAATCTATCGGCCATTCTTTCCGTCTCCTTTCACTCTCTCTCATCACTCTAATCACCTTTGAATAATCTCTCTCTCTCTCTCTAGATATCTTTCTTTTATTTTTAATTTTCCTCTGTCTTCTTGCTGCTGCTGCTGTTGGTGTAGTTGTCTCTTGTTTACTACTGTACCAGGGGCATGCTGGCCATGTCATCACGTAGGGGGCTTTACGACGATCGACGTACGTACATAGTAAGGCGACGACGACGGCCGGCCGGGCGCGCGTCGTCTACAGTGAGACGTGGCTGAGCCGCTCTGTCGACGTTGCGGCCGCGGCCGCGGCCGACGACCGCGTGAAGCTCCACAGGTCGTCGTCGCTGCCGGCGCCGCTGGAGCCGGCGGATCCGACGAGCAGCCTGTTGGCGGCGGCCGAGTAGAAGGCGAGGCCGGCGGCGTCCGCGTCGTCGGCGCCGGTGGCGTCGTCGAAGCAGCTGCCGAGCTGGTCCGCGGCGGGCGCGACGTCGGGCGCCTCCTGCCCGTTGAGGTGCGACGCCACCAGCCGGTCCATCATGGCCCAGTCCGTGATCCCGTTCCCAATCCCGCCGCGGTGGAGGCCGAGGAGGTCGTCGACGACCCCGGCGTCGCCTGAGACGGCTTGCGGGGTCATCGCCGCCGCGGCCGACGGGCTCTCGAGCGGGGGCAGCTTCATGAACCCGTGCCCGCCCAGCACGGTCTCGATGGGCCGGAGGTACCTGGACGCCGCACGCCCCGGCGGCGGCGGCGACAGCAGCTCGTGCTCCTGCTTGCACGACCTGCCCATGTACTGCAGGATCTGGTCCAGCGCGTCGTCGCTGGAGGAGTACTGCAGACCGCCGTGGTGCTGGTGCGCCGCCGCCGCAGCAGCCGCCGCCGCCTTGCCGCCGCCGTGCCCGTGCTCGTTGTTACTGCCGCCGTGCTTGCTGCCCCCGCCTCCGCCTGATGACTCCTTGTGGTGGTGCTTCTTCTTGAACACCCTGCACACCACCCAGCCGTCCTCCTGCCCACCGTCCGACGACGCAGCCGCAGCGGCGACCTGTCCACCACGACATCGCCGCCGACGACGAGATAAAGCAGGGCAGCAGTGTTAATTATTGCTACCTTTTGGGGCACATGAAGCACATGACAAAGTTTAATAATAATTACTGCCTTCCCCTATAACCTACTGCTCTCTCCACTCCACCGTACCCTCTTCTTCTCTCCTCATCAATCAATCAAACAAGAGGGGCGAAAAAGAAGAATTTTTTTTCTCTTACGGCTGGAGCTGGATCAAATCAAGGCGGGCAGCCGTACTCGTATGATTGCACCATCACCGCCATATAATTGTTTCTTACGGCAGGCAATAATTAATGGTGGCGTACGTGAATTGGTGCAGAGATTAACGGCAATTATATTAAGGAAGATCTGATCGATTGAGCTGGATATGATGCATGGGTGGGCGATGAAAGATGATCATGGATGCTTGCTTGTTGCTTACCGTGGCGGCAGCGGCAGCGGTAGCGGCGGCGGCGGCATCGCCGGAGGCGGCAGGGTCGTCGAGGCGGTACTCATGCATAATCCAGTCTGATTTCTGGCCGTGCGGCGCGCGGCCCTTGTAGAAGACGAGCGTCTTGCGCATGCCGATGCGCTTGACGGCGTTGTAGATGGCCTTGTCGCGGCCGGTGGCCTTCCAGAATCCGGCCGCCGTGGCGCGGTTCGTGCGCGTCCCCGTCGGGTACTTCTTGTCCTTGTGGCTGAAGAAGTACCAGTCGTTCTGGGGGCCCGACCCGATCTTGCATTTCTCTGCAATTCCATCGATCAGCACCATGGACGAGACGACGAATTATTGTTAGCACGCATGCAATTCGATCGAGATTATCGATCGATGAACCAACAGGCCGGCTACATATCTACTTGCATGGGACTAGCTAGCTAGCTAGGCAGTTGCATTCACCAATCACCACCAGGGTCAAGCGTAATAAACCGCACAATTCGTACTACAATTCAGCAAGCTGTGTAGCTTTGCCAAGCTGCCTGCCTGCCCATGGCACATGGCAGCAGCCATAGTCGACGGTGCAGGTGGTGGTGGTGCAACAAGCAGCCATGTCCCAGCCCATGGGTACGTACGTACGTACGTGCAGTAGCAGTTGGAGGGAGGGGAGGTATACGGGAGCTAGCTAGTTCATGTCCATGTTCATGTTGATGCATGATCAGGTCACCAGCTCTGTCCCATGGTGGATCCGATGGATCCACGGCCTCGATCTGCCAGTGCTAGCTAGAAGGTGATGGTAGCAGCTAGTAGAGATCATCAGAGTGAGAGTACCCGGCGGCCGGGCGTACCTTGGATGTCCCATGGCTCGAGCTTGTTGAGGTCGACGTCGCGGATGACGTCGAGGTCGATCTCCTGGGAGGCCACCTTCTTGCGGAGGTAGTAGTTGAGCAGCTCCTCCTCCGTCGGGTGGAACCGGAACCCCGGCGGCACGCACGACTGCCCGTTCACCGAGATGCTCATTGATGATCTTAGCTTGATCCTTGCTCTTCTTTGTTCTTTAATTCTTTCCCCGTGCAGGTGCTAGACTGCTAGTGTGTGTCGATCTCTCTAATAATAAGCTCGCTTCTTCTCGATCGATGATCAATCGAGATCCTCTTCAACACACACTCACTCCCAACTTATTAGTTTGCCTGGCTTTGCTGCTAGTGGTAGCTAGAAGGAAGAGGACGAGAGGAGGAAGACGATGATGAGGAAAGAGAAGGGAAGGAGAAGCTGGTGACAGGGGAGGAAAGGCACGCACTTATATAGTGGGGGTTGGGGTACCTTTTTCCGCCTGCCCAGCAAGGCAAAGGCAAAGGCAAAGGCAAAGACAGCAGAGGGATGATGGATGGATCCTATCGAGTGAAATTAGGGGGATCGCGTCCACCATATGTCCATGGATCCATCCATGAATCATATAGCCATCATTCCATTTCCATATGCTGTGTTGCATGCCTTGGCTGCCTCTGCCTCCCTTCTCTCTCTCTGTCTACACTATAATACTGCTACCCCTTGTTCTAGTAGGAGTCGTCAGTCAGGGCACTGCAGCTAGCTGCTTCTGCTTGCAGTGGGGTTAGTTTTGCCACCCACTCCATGAGAGAGACGCCGGAGAGAGAGAGAGAAAGACAGAAAGAGGAAAGGTGCATCCTTGCTAGTACGAGCTTAGTAGTAGTAGTAGAATTAGGAGAGTGAAAGGGAGAGAACAAGCCAACGGTTTTCATTTCTCTTCCTCCATGCATTATATTGTCCACACTACGGACGTACCTATGTATATATAGCGATATATACGTGTGTATGTATATGTGTATAGGTAAGGAGTTACTATGATTAATTTATACATAAATATATATACATATGTACTTAATAATACACACTACTAGGTAAATAATTTTGCAAGACACTCCCCAATCATTAAATGGAGACGAGTCACAAAATTCAAACATCTCCTAAAATACCTGAGCATTATCGGAGACAGAAGCTTCATTTATGGAGGCAGGAGAAATTTATCCATCTCCTAAAATGGAGCTATGGAGGTGGTCAAAAACTATCTAGATCTTAAAATGGATTTACAAGCCTCTTCAGAGATCGGTCCACCTTCGAAAATGGACGTGTCTCGAAACATGGAGGCCATTTTCGGAGGTGGACCTCTCTTAAAAGGCCCGCCTTTGTAAATCATGGTTGAGCCCGCTTCGTTCCGTGTGGCCATCTCGGCCCATCAACGGCTTCATAGTATATAAGTTGAGCAACCCTAGCTCATTCATTCTCCTTCTACTCGTGTTGTATCCATCTCTCTTACCTCTTTGTCTCTCTTCCACAAGCGCAATTCTCTCTTTCGATTGACGACGACGCCGGGAGGGCGAGCTGCGGCTCGTGGTGGCGGTGAGTCACTCGCGCACAACGGCGAGGGCCGCTAGTGCCTTGGTGGCGCAGGGATCGCGGCTCACACCCCGACACAAAAGAGGTCCTCTTCCGTGGCAGTGCAGGTTTCGCAATGGCAGCGGCAAGGACTTTTCTGCGGTGGCCGTGCCTCGGATCCGGTGAGCGCGGGATGGTAGTGCAACAATGGGCTCAGCGGGTCAGCCTCGTGGATAGGCTCGGTGGGCTTGTTGATGGACAATTTCTTTTTCTATTTTTAATCTATATTTGGAGGCGCGCGTTCAAACATCTCTAAAAATAACGATTTACACAGGGTTGCTTTGGGCCTGCCTCTGAAAATCTCTTGACCGACAGCAAAAATCGCGTCACCAGTACTAGTGTATATTGGCACGCCCATCGAGATAGATCACTTAGCCTTGGGCCTTGTTTAGTTCCGAAAAAATTTCGGATTTTGCTACTGTAGCACTTTCATTTTTATTTGACAAATATTGTTCAATCATGAACTAAATATGATCAAAAGATTCGTCTCACGATTTACAGGCAAATTGTGTAATTAGTTTTTGTTTTCGTTTATAGTTAATGTTTCATGTGCCGCAAGATTCGATGTGACGGAGAATCTTGAAAACTTTTTAGATTTCGGGGTGAACTAAACAAGGCCTTGGAATCTTTTGAGGCTGGATTATCATTATTTTGTCCCATGTGCTGGCCGCTCAATTTGATTTGTACTGTTTTGTACTGCAAGATGATGATCTAATTGATCAATGGTAATATTATATAACCTGATGCATGGAGGTATACATATACTTGTCCTTTTTATATGTTATTATATTCATCTCATCTCTATGATTTGTGTGTCCTCTTTCTGGTTGCTTCAAATAATGACAGTTACTCCTCCTCCCCCCTGGCTACGAACTCTGCATAGTAGCATAATAAGCAGCTAGCTAGCTGGGTACAATGCTGATCAGTGCATAATGGGTGACACTTCTTCCTTGGATGGACCAGCTGTTTCTTGGAAATGTTGTTGTCACTCTGTCACTCGCATCAAAGTACAATGATATATAGTACGTACGTGTCCACAATTTTAATATATATATATATATTAAAAGAAGAGAGTAGTTGTTCATATCTCTGTTCACATGCATGTAGAGAGCAACAGACAAAAAAAGCCTCCACATGAGTTCAGTGTTTCTATCTACTAGACCGGTTCTTTTGTCATTTTAGCCTGGCCTGGTCCTTGTTGGTCAAAGCTACTGTTTGCAGTTTTTTTTTCATGCATATGACATCTAACATGATCCAGTAGTAAGATGCCCTGCACGTGTGTGCGTATATAATCCAAGCAGCACTTGTTAGGTTTTCCATTTCGGAGAATACATCCAGCGTTAGCTCCAGTGCTCAACAGCTTTGTCGTATCCATAGTTGTATATATAGAAATATATACTCCTACTTGTAAGCATGCACTTTGTACTAGCAGATAGGGTGATGCATGCATATGCGACCCAGGAATGGTCAAGTCACAGCTAGCCGCGCGCCATCCATCGTCCAAATCCAACAAGTCATGCATGCATGGAAAATCCAAGGCATGCAGTTATTAGCTCTATTCTACTGTACGTGTAACCAAATTTCTTTGTCAAGTCTCTCTCAATTCTCTAATCTCTTTCAGTTACCCATCATGCATGGGTGCCAGGTCTCTTTGATGATTTTGCTCCCCCCCCCCCCCCACACACACACAAAACTTGTGCTGATCAGAGCTAAATTCATAGTGTCGTGTTGCAGTAATTAGCTAGTGTGTGATGCAGTTATTAGCTAGTGTGATGCAATTATTAGCTATATCATATATGCATGGTTGATTTTTATTGCTCGTGTTCGAGTTGTAGCATCAAAGCTAGCTATACCTGATCCCTTGAATTACAACGAAACCTAGCTATAGCTAGGTAAACAGTGGTGTTTAGGTGGCAATTATCAACCATGAGCGGTCGAAATCCATACAGTAAATTCATTTGTGTGTGCTGTTATTTCACTTTGCCCAGATACCATGCATCCAGTGTAATTCAACATTCAATTGATGCCATGTCACAACTCGGATCCGATAGATCGATTTTACGCATATCCTGAACGGTGATGATCTGTCATGAAGTTGTTAGTTGTTCGGCGGTAAATTTATCTCATCGTGAAGTCTGCTCAAGTGGAGTCACTACCTCACAGACAAAAATTACTATTGGTTCCAAACGGGCTTTCACTACTGGATTTTGATTTAACAGTGGGTAATTTGCAGTGATAGGCTTGGACTTTCAGTACCGACAGTAATATCTAATTTCACGAAAGGAAAACAAGGAAAAAAAGAAGAACAAAAACACCATCGCCGCCCACGCTCATGCCCGTGTTTTGGCTTCCCGGCCATGCCCGCACCTAGCTAGCACCGTGGCCGTCACAACACCCTGCTAGGCCATCCTCCGTGGTAAAGTAAATTTGCCTTAATGCACATGCCCTTGCAATATGGACCACAAGATTTGCTCTGATATTTGTGTCCACCACCTGTTGGGCACGAATATCAAAGTGAATCCTGTGATTCACAATGCGAGGGCATATGCCCTGAAAGACAAAGAAACTGCATTCCATCCTCCGTGTCTACGCATTGCCAGCCGTGGTTCGTCTCGAGCCGCCACACACGGTGGTTGCTAGTTACACCCTGTGTTGAGTCGACAATGATGAGTGTAGGGGAGGGTTAGAGATAGAGGGGAGATAAGGCCAGGGAGAATGAGAGAGAAGATAAGGTGACGAACGGGATAGAGAGTTAAACACGATGGATAGAAGCAGGTCTAGGATTCAGCAGGATAATACAATTTGGCAGTGAGACCCATCACAGCTTAGGTGATTTTAAAATCTGACAATGATCGGCCTATTACTTATAAACCGATAGTGATAAACCTACTATAGTCGTTTTAAAATTGTCCGGTGCAGATGATTTGGCAGTAATTATCCACTATGTAGTAATATTGATGCGATTGTCAAAGAGTAACCGGCCTAAACTCTCTAGCATCAGTGTAAATTTTTCTGCTGATTACGTACACAAGGGCGCCAGCACGCTAACCTCTTAGTATTTTATTTTATCAAAAAAAATTGGCTATGGATGTATAAGGAACAGTGTCATAGTTTGAGACTCTGATTGTTGTGAGTACTGAACAATGCTGAATCAATAGCTGTAGTAATTCCCGCTGAAATTAAACTAGAATTGAATTAACCTAGCTAGCTAGCTACGTAATCATGTTTGTCATGTTTAGATAACTATGTCACCATTAACCATCGGCATCAGCGACGAATTGGAGCAGTGCACTGGAAATCTTACCTCCCTATACATGCCACGAAGCAGGACCATAAATTCAATGTTACTGTTGGTGATCGCTGACTGAGACGATTCTATGCATGATCCGCGGCACAACCGAGAGGGACCGATCGCGGTGACGATATCTATCGTGGAACCAAAAATGATCAACTAAAACCATTGGTTGAATGGAGAGGCAATTAATCATCCCCTAATCACGGTTGATGAGGATGGAATTGCATGAAAGCATGAGAGAGAGAGAGAGAGATTGGAGTGTCTCCAGCAGGCTACTGAAAGCGTTGTATGCTCCTGTGTGTGTGTGTGTGTGAATGAGCTGCTGATCGATGAGGTCGTGCAATATAATGCAATTGCAAGAGGTCGATGGAGGCCGGTTTGGTGCCGGACGGGGACACATGATAGATGCGAAAGCTGCCTGCATGCGCTGTATAGCAGCTGTTACAGTAGTACCCCGTAACCGCAGTGAGGTGACCATCGATGTATATATTGCAGGGCAGTGCTGACTCGAATCTCGATCGCCGCTCACCGGCCGCCGGCCGCTGATTGACCTCAGATTCCACTCCACTCTGCATACGTACGTACGTACGCACGCTACTCCTTCTGGAAACGTACTCTTCTAGTCGGCAACCGCTCTGCAGGGACAGTTAACCGTACTACCAAATTAATCATATATACATGCATAAAAAATTTACTGATTTTAAGCGGTGAGATTCAAGAATGAATGCCACTGTGTACAAAATATAGTAGTACCCCCCCCCCCCGGAAAAAATATAATCCTCACTTTACAAATAATTTAAAATTTAACAAAATTTATTATATAAACATTATTAATATTTATAGTACCAAATAAATATCATTAAATTGATTATAAACATATTTTTTCAATAAACCTAACTAAAAATATAAATGTTGATATTTTCCTATAAACTCGATCAAACTTTGAAAAAGTTGACTAATCTAAAAGCTAGACTACAATTCATTTTTATAGAGCGAGAATGCAAGACGTGCATGGTTTATTTTTGTTGGCTACCAAAAGATGCTGAGTCTCAAAAAAAAAGTTGCCACACCAAAAAATTAGCAAGAAAAAGTTTCCAAAACTAGGGCAAAAATTTTTGCAACAAATTTGGCATGTTAGTTGTGACATGTTAGCAAATTTTGGTAGCAAACGAATTTGCTGCCAAAATTTTGGCTTGCCTAAGTTTGTTTAATCAAAATTTGGCTATCAACCAATCAGGCTCTTAATTTCCATTACTACACAAGCCTACCATCGGCTCCAAGCAATTGTTTTGTCGTTGGTTCAACCATCGGTGGTGAAAGTCGGCAGCGATAACAGGTTTATCACCACCGGTTCGATAAACAAACCGACATTGATATATAGGTTATTATCACCATTGGTTAAACCAAATGTCTGTGATAATAAACTTATTGTTGACGACTCTTATGAAATCTCTAACACTAGGGGAGAGTACATTGTGGCGGTGAGTGGCGTCAGGCCGACAACACATGGTGGTACGATAGTAAGTGGTGTTAGGGGAGAAGATTTTGAGTGTGACTTTTGCATCACACAACAAGGAAAGCTCATGGGCCTTCTTAAACAACCTTTTTTGCCGCTTGGAGAAGCACACATGTTGTCTCGTTCGGCCCTTGATCTATCGTAGCTCCCCTTGGTTGTGCTTCCTCCTTCCTTGCTCTCCTTCTTCCATTTGGTGTTATGTTTAACCTTCAAAATTCATAGGCTTCCATGATCAATTGGAAGTATTAAATATTCTAAAAGGAAGAAAGATGCTTTCCAGCACATTCATCCCAAAATGTAATATTTGTCCATAGGAACAAGTTAGAAATTTAAACTATAGCTAGTTCCCATCCCTTAAAACAAGGATGTGACGTGCATCCTGCGAGAATCCGAAGCCCTCCTTGAGAAAATTCATTATACTAGCTCCAACGATGATGGAAGTTGGTGGTTAAAAATGTTGAGGGGGTGAGGAAGAAGAGTGGGAAGTAAAGTTTTGTACCAGACCATTTTCACCGGCAGTTTGTTAGGAGGTGGCACAGTGACAGCCCAAGCTTATTAAACTGGCATTGAAAAAATTTCACAGCCAATTTCTATGTCAAACCAGTAGTGAAAACCAAGGGTGTTTTATCACCTATTCAGTACATAACCTGACTGTGAAAATCCTCTTCATTACCTCTGGTTTGAATGACCACAACACCTAGATATCCTACCTTTGAGGTGACAGTGATGTATTAACACCAATTATTTTTACAGAACCGTTGGTGAAAACTGAGCTATGAAAATAGATTTCTAGCTATAGTAGTGATTTTTGATAATAAAGGAAAGGTGATGTCTTGGGATAGGGAAATTTACTATGGGCAGATGGTTAACTAAGTTAACCAAATAGGAGGGGTGACGACTAAATTGCCAAATGGGCCAGAAAAATAGTGTTGATCATGTCACAATGACTATGCATATGTGATATCAATGATGTGTGTGTACCTATATTGACCTGGCTCGACAAGTTTGGACGATGGATGCGCACATGCACATAACAACCATGCACACACTAGTAACCATTTGTGTAAGAGCTAGCATCTCCAGCAGCTCACCAATAATTTATTCCCAATATAATAGTATTGGTGATCACCAATAGTGATTTTTTGGGAATATTAAGAGAAATGCTCCAGCAGATCACTAATAATCTTTCCCAATACATGAGGCCAACAAGTTAGAATAGAGGATGTGGGAGTAAGAAGATGATTGTTGTGTGGTTTCAGCACTATTAGGGGAGATGCAACTTCCCTTTATTTGGGGGGGATGGAAAGTATTTTTGGTCACCATAAAACAAAAGGGGGGAGAGCTATTGGTTAGCTCATCTCTCGGAATATGACAGTTCTATGGAGATAGAAGGAATGATATTGAAGAGCTGCTAGAGGTGCTCTTATCCTCAACCATAATTTTTTTTTCCAATTGAGGCCTTGTTTAGATCCAAAAAATTTTAGATTTTGATACTGTAGCACTTTTGTTTTTATTTGACAAACATTGTCCAATCATGGAGTAACTAGGCTTAAAAGATTCGTCTCGCGATTTACAGATAAACCATGCAATTAGTTTTTATTTTTAACTATATTTAATGCTTTACGCATTTACGCATGTGCCGCAAGATTTATGTGACGGTGAAGCTTGAAAAGTTTTTGGTTTTTGGGTGAACTAAACAAGGCCCTGAGTAAAATCACAAGCATGGATGTATTATTGCGCACGCGCTACCTGCACGGTTCACACACACCATTGTTCCATGCATGTTTACTTGCATTGTAACCCTGTCTTTGTACGCAATACTCACTCATAGGGTACGGATGTACCATTACCATGTAACGCCATCGTATATATAGCGCTGCTAGCACCTAGTTATTACTCCATCTGCTGCTAGCTCATCACGAATACATATATAAGTTGGCCGTGTCATAAATAAATAAATAAATAAATAAAGGCCGTGCCAATTAGATTTTTAATTTCTGTTATTATTTATTATGGGACAAATGAAATTGTACGTGTCCGAGAAAACATGAACAAGATCAGGTAGTTCCTGCAGGCACGGGACAAGAGACAGAGAGAGGTGTAGACGGAGAGAGACACGGGCAGGACGCAGGGAGCTAGACATGGTACTCGTACATGGACCATGCTGAGTACTGGAGCACAACAGAGCCAGCTCGGTGGTGGTGTCTTTGTATGTCCTGTGCATCCGTGGTTTGTTTGTTGCATGGATGCAGCATGTGCATGGGGTGCTAGTACTAGTTGGGAGTTGGTGCCGTCTGCCCCCTAAGCATTAACTAATTATTAATCCATGATGATCAGTTAACTGATTACTCCTGGTAGTTTAATCCATTATTTCATCCACCGCTGGATCAAGGAGTCTCCCGTCCATGCCTCCATGTCCAGATGTAACTACTGGAGTTCTCTGTTCGCTTGTCTTATAAACCGTAATCTTTATTTTAATTAACACTATAGCCTTGTTTAGTTTTGAAAAGATTTTAGATTTCGGTACTGTAGTATTTTCGTTTTTATTTGACAAATATTATCCAATTATGGACTAACTAGGCTCAAAAGATTTATCTCGTGATTTACATGCAAACTCTGCAATTAGTTTTTGTTTTTATCTATATCTAATGCTTCATGCATATACCCTAAGATTCGATGTGACATGAAATCTTGAAAAGTTTTTGGTTTTTGAGGTGAACTAAATAAGGCTTATTTTTCTTTTTTAATAAATTAATAAATAATACTTTCAGCATGTGTACTTGTACGTGCATGGACCTACCGAGCAGTGAGAAAAGCAAGAAATGGTCGTCGATGGAGGTGGAGGGGAGGCTGGTGGGGGCCTGTGTCACTAGCCGCTGTCCGGCCCCAGCGCACGTACCGTGGTGCAACGTCGTAGTGGCCTTTTGGTCCCCAATAATTCTCTCTCTAATCTCCCTCTCTCTCTCTCTTTTTCTAATGCAATTCTCTCTCTGTCGTCACCTCCTCATCGATCCCCCCTGTTTCTAGAGAGAGAGAGAAACATGTAAAGGTAGACAGAGAAAGACATTATGGCCTTTGTTTAGTTCAAAAATTGACATTATAGCACTTTCGTTTGTATTTGACAAATATTGTCTAATCATATATAGACTAACTAGGCTTAAAAGATTCGTCTCGTCAATTCCGACTAAACTGTGCAATTAGTTTTTATTTTTGTCTATATTTAATATTTTATACATGTGTCTAAAGATTTGATATTACGGGGATTTTAAAACATTTTGCAAAATATATATATATATATATATCAGTGACTGGGAAAGGTAGAGAGAGGGACAGACTGACATGTGTATAGTATGAGCAGTGAGTATAGTAGCAACAGTAGCTAGCAACTGGCAAGTGGATGTGGTAGTCGTCGCGGCCGGATGGATAGGAAAAAGGATCGAGCCGGAGAACGTAGTGCCCGGGGTGCAGGGCAGGGCAGGGCAGCTGCGTGCGTCTTTAGTGCGATAGACAACAAAATGTGCAGCTGCATGCTCTCCATGCAAACAACACTTTCCCCATGTTACCACCACCACCACCACTAGTGGCACGTACGTACGCACGCAGTTTCATGCATGCATGCATGGTGTAACACCCTAAAAATTGTTTTCTGGAAAATAGAGCTAAAATGATTTAATTATGAATTTTTGTGCTCATGAAATATAGGAAAATAATATTTTTCATCAAACTAAAATTCATCATAAGGCTAGCAACATGCTTTTGCATTCATGCTGAGACATATTTTCTTTTGTGTTGATTTCTGTTGGTTAGAAATAATTTGTGCTTTCAAAATTCTATTTGGAAAGGATTTGGAAAAAGAAACAGAAAAGAAATAAAAAAAAAGGAAGAGAAAGCTCCTGGAATCCAAGCCGAGGCCCAACTCCCCGGCCCAACCGCGCGCGGCCCGCTTCCCTTCCCTCCCTTCTCCTATCGCTGACAGCACGGGCCCGCTTGGCAGCGACTCCTTTCCCCCTCCTTTCTTCTCCAACGTGACCGAGCCGGGTTTCTCGTTGGTCTCCAAACGGAAATCCGAGAAATCTCGGGATTCCTTGCTACCCTTGCCAAATCCGCGCGGTATGCCCCTATAAGACTCCTAAATCAACCCCGCATGCCCCTTTTCGTCCCCAAGCTCTTTAATCCGAGCCCTAGACGCCTCTGTCACGTTCTTTCGGATCTCGCCGTGCTCAAATCCTAGCGCCACCGCGGTAAGCTCTCCTTGCTCCACCTCGGGCCGAACCAAGTGCATAGGTAAAGTCGCGGTGAGCTGCTCGTCATCCCGGAGTTTTTCTTTCTCGAAACGGTGCTCGGAAACGGGAAGTCACTGTGCGCCGACGAGCCTCCGGGTGGCGCCCATGGCGCGCCACCGTGCCGGAGCTGGAAACCGGCCGGGCTGTGCTGAAAGACGTTTTCAGATATTTACAAAACTGCCATTGAATTAGTTTTGCCCATAAAGTGGTCATTTTAACTCCGTTTTTATCCATTCAAATTGCGTTAGGTTCGTAATTTTATGCTCTACATGTTAGAAATATTAGTTTACTGTTTTGAAACTTTTTATTTCTGCAGTAGCATTTAATTAATTATTTACCTATAGGAAATCTTAGAAAATTCATATCTTCTACGTTTTAATTCCGATTTTCGTGAACTTTACGTTTGTGTGATCGTAGCGCTGCGTAGAATATTTTTATAAACTTTTATCTTTTATTTACCACTGTTTGGTGTATTGTTCTAATTTTAGCTTATTTGCTTCGTGTATGATTGTCTACATTGGATTGCGTGTTGTTGATTGATGATCGGGTATAGACGGTGAGCGATACGTTGGTGAGCAAGATCAAGTCTTTGAAGACCAGCAGGCTCAGGAGAGCTTTGATCAAGGCAAGTATAACTGGGGATTATCCTTGTTACCTATACACAATTAATACAATATTTATCATATGCATGTGTCCACCTTGATGACCTTAGCAAAATCATAGATGATTGTTATCCTGAATTCCTTGTTACCTATTTGGATATGCATTTGGGTAGTTCTTGCTAGTGCTTGATTATTAATCCATGATCTTGTAACATGAATATTGAATATGCAATAAACAATAAAATAAGCTTTATAGCAACTTGAATATAAAGGGTGGAAAGAACTCTGGCTTTTGCTGGATTGATCTTGACCCTCCATAAGGACTTATCCCTTGGCAAAAGCTGGGACAACTCGTACAACCATGAGGGCTATATGGCTCTGGCTTTAGTCAAGTATGAGTAAGCTTTTCTAGCTTGTTAGCGGTTACCCGAAAGGGCGGAGGGGCTGAACCGTTTTGGATATAGTGCGAGCCCCTGTCCCTATGTGTATAGGCTGCGCGTCATTGTGCCATTCGGAAGGGGGGTATCTATATCTGCGCGCAAAGGAAACCTTGCGGCCCTAACATGTTAGACGAACCTTTGAAAGACTTCATAGTGAACCCTGCCGACCTTCCTTGGTAGTGGGTTAAGAGGCTGATCACCTCGGGTGAAAGGGTAAATCACGACTCATGGGTAAAGATGTACAACCTCTGCAGAGTGTTAAATCTGGTATACTAGCCGTGCCCACGGATACGGGCGGCCCGGAAAACTGACGGAATAGATGGACACTGATGAATGTGAATAATGATAATAAATGATGGTTTATTATGTTGTTTATATGTGTTATTCTTAATTCTTGTATACATTGATCATGTGGTTATGGGATTATTTATGCTACCTTGATATTTGCTATCCAATGATTAAACATGCTATCAACTACTAAAAGCGAAATGCAGTCAAACCAGTGTCAGCTATTTGAGCCTCATGAACCCCTGGTTATACTTGTTGAGTACGATATGTGCTCACTCTTGCAATTTCCCCCCACACCTCAGGAGAAGTTTTGGGCTTGTGATCAACCAGTCAGTTGGATCCTGTGGAGAGGAGTTAATACCCGAAGTTTAAAGTTGTCTATCCGTTGTTTGCTATTAAAGGTTATCTCTTTAATATTATGTACGTTATATATTTATGCATTGTTCTTTGATATTAACCCTTATTTGTAGCTATATGTGAGATTTGACTTCTAAAATTCACATATGGTGCATATCTGGTTTTGTCCTTAAAATCGGGTATTACACATGGCCGCCCGACCACGTACGTACAGTAGGAGTGTACGTAGGAGTGTGTATGCATGCCAGCAAATACGTCGCGCACCGGCTACAGGACCATATGCGACGTGTACACATCTCTCTTGATGGTGGCAAAATCATCTTTAATTTGATTCTGAGAAAAAGCTGGGATTATGTGTCCCTGTTCACTGATCTCCCCGATTTCAATTTGTGGGGTTAGGAAATAATTAGATTGACTTTTGTGAACCATTTATTCATGCCAACTTGGATTACTCTCTAGTCATCACTACTACTACCATGATTTGTGATGTGTGGCGTGTAGATTTGATTCTTCTTTCTTAGTGGCGGATCCAGCGTGAGGGCTAGCTAGGGGGCTCCAACCTCTCGTATCAGGTACCTCTCCTGTTATATATATATATATATATATATATATATATAGGCTTTTGGTTTACCCGGTAAATTGCAGCGAGTAATCTTGTCAAAAAGCTTTTGTAACTAACTAATCGTGTAGGAGGGTTTGGTCAGTTATTAGGAGTTTAGGTTTTCCGAACTAGTAGTTTGGAGTTTTGGGATTTGTTGAAAATAGCTAATAACTAGATTCCTAATAATCGGATTAGTTCCTTCATTACTTACTACTCCCTCCGTCCACAAAAGAGTCAATTTCTAGAGTTGTCCTAAGTCAAACTTTTTAAACTTTGACCAAATTTCTAGAAAAAAATGCTAAGATTTATAGTATCAAATTAGTATTATTAGATTCATCATAGAATATATTTTCATATAATGTATATTTTATATTATAGATGTTGTTACTCTTTTCTATAAAGTTAGTCAAACTTTAAAAAGTTTGACTGGCACGAATCTTAGGAATTGATTTTTTCAGGGACGGAGGGAGTACTTTGGGTATGGTTTAACCAAAATCTGCACAACTTCCTCCTCATTTATGGTTAAACCATACCCAAGATGCTAACAAGGAGAAATAGGTTATTTCACTAGCAAATATGCCCGTGCGTTGCAACGGGAGAAAAACATCAAATAGTCATAAAAAGTGATGACATAATGTTACATATCTATTTATATTTATCTTTTTTATAAAAATTAAAGTCCATAATTTATTTTATTGATAACCATGACATCTATGGTATGAGATAGTTAATATTTACAATATTATGTAGCTTGGAGACATATTTATTTAATAATAAAAATAGTATTATATTAAAACATGAAAAGTTTGTTGCTAGCTTTATTTTTTTATTTAGATTAGGATTCCTATAAAATATGATATATCAGTTAAATATATGTAGATTATAAACACATGGGCTTATGAAGTGTCATATGATATAACAACACATTGTGCAAAGGTAGTGGAAGCATATTTTTTTTATATTTTTACATACTTAAATTGATGCTAAACTATTTAGCAAGCATAAATTTAGGTAAATTAGTAAATCAGTGAGATATGAAGGAATGGTGCTAAAACTTTTACCACAAATCAAGCGTCACATTAAATAGGCTACCATAAAATTTTTATAATAATTGGAGCAAGATAACTACAATTTCAATTTTACACTAAAAAGCATAGGCAAGCATCTTCAGTAAAAAAATATACTAAAATTTATGATATTTTTTCTTTACTACATGGATCTGAATATGTGGAACTGAACAAATTTTGTTTTGTAATTTTTAGATTTTTCTATGAATTTCTACGCATTTATTAATTTTCAGCCGAAATAAAGAATAAAAGAAAAATAAATTAATAGGACAAACACTTTGCACCTATTTTTTGTTTAATGTATGGATCAACATATGTAGAGCTGAATAAAATTTGTTTTGTAATTTTTAGATTTTCTATGAATTACTATGCATTTATTAATTTTCAGCTATATTAAAGAATAAAAGAAAAGAAAATTAATAGAATATAGGAGATTTTGCATTGGGAACCTTGAAAAAAATTTATTTTCTTTTTACTTTTCTACGACGGCCGAGGCCACGGATCAAAAGGTAAAAGAAGATTTTGCATTGGAAACCCTAGAAAATATTTTATTTTCTTTTTTTCTCCTCCAAGCTTTAAACGGACCGAGAGACCGATTCAAGCCGGAGACCGATTCCGGGCTGGGTAGATGGGGCATAAGAAAATTTTGGCAGACTGAAATTTTCACAATTTATTAATATATATAGGTTATTTCATTAAACATACAATAAGAAGAAAAGGTCATTTAAAAATTTTAAATTTCAAAATCTAAGAACTTTAAATACATATGTGGGACTCTAGACAACTTCAAATGGAAAAGAAGTTCAACTACAAATTTGTAAATTGGATTGAGAACTTCAACTTTGGTATAGACTGTATCAACATCCTAGTTTTTTAAAATAAATTTCAAAATATGAGAATTAAAATATTTTTTGGAAATAAAAGTTTAGAATAAAAAATTATCAACTATAAAGTTGTAGGCCACGTCGAGATATACAATTTCGGTATAAGGTTATTCTTCATCTGAAATATGAAAAAGTATAAACTATTTTTGATGCAACTATTTCTAGAGGCATACATCCACCTCTGTTAATTAATTTTCGAGATAGATCTGTAGGACGCTCACCTCTGTTAATAGACATTTTTAGTGACTAACATTTTAGTAAGCCCAGCCTAGTTAACCAATTAACAGAGTCGATTGCTTTAGGACATACATCTCTGTTAGAGACGGTCTCTGTAGGATATTCACTTCTATAAATGATTAATAGAGATGGACATTTTTGCGACCCTCCTATTGATCATCTACAGAGACTGCTCCTAAAAATTTCTACCTCCGTAATAAGAGATTTTATCTTCTATAAAGGCAATGTACAAAGGCTAAAGGTTGGAATCCGGAAAGAGAGGCGTGCAGGTGGAGTGCTCCAATACAGCGGCGTGTGTATGCGTGCGCGCAGGCGTATCTTGCTTGCTTTGCTATATATTGATAGTATTTATACCATATACATATATTTATATATATCTTGGAACTCCTACTATACCGACCAAGGCACATAGCTCGCGCTGGCGCATGCACTCAAGCCAAGCCAGGACCAGCAAATTAACAAATACAGGACTGAAGTTTTTCAAAAAAAAAAACAAAAAAAAAACAAAAAAAAGAAACAGATATAGAGAACTGGTAGATGTAGCCCTAGTACCAAACTGCTCCCACCATTCTGAAAAAAAAATCACTTCCATGGAGTCAAACATCCACGTTTAACTAGTTTTATAAAAAAAATGTTACTCCCTCCGGTACAGTTTCTTACACTGTTCTTCGTTTGGCATGTCGCCTCCATGCTCTGCTCATGTGTCCTCTGTTCTTTAATTTGTGACAGCTGGCTTCCTATGCAATACGCATGTAGCACCTTAAAATTTGCCCATGGCCTGTCTGTTTCTCATCTTGCTGATGTTAGAGAGAGAAATTGTGTGTTCTATGCACTTACTGTTGCTCACTTACTAATATATGCATGGATCCTTGAGCAACTCTTTCACACGAAGGTGAACAAAAGTATTAGAGGGTATCATGTATATATGCAAGAAGAAGCTCGTTCCATACTTCCATGGTAGCTGGGGCGTATGAAAGTTTCAGAGATGCAAGTTGTTACAGATTTAATTACCACCTGATGCTTTAGAGATGCAAGGTTTATAGATTTAATTAACTCTCTGATACTAGGCAAAGGTTTTCCTTCACATATAAGCCAGCTTGCTGTGTGAAGCTTCTGCGTTTTTTTTCCTATCTACCAGACAGCAAAGCTCTGTAGCTAGCGAAGTGGCCAAGGTCTTGGCGACAGTTCCACTGACGTGCTTCGATCGATCACTGTCTTCAAACTTGCATTGTTTTCTAAAGAAAGAAACTCTAAACTTGTATAAGACGGGTGATTTAATCCCAAAGTTTGTATGGGAAGCTAAACCATCTTTACCAAATAAAGCTACTGTTGCTTGAGCTGTGTGCGAGTTAAGGCTCGTAAAGCTATTGAGCCGTACCACCATGGACCATTTGCTTACTGGATCAAATCATGCTTACCACACGATAATTAGCTTTTGAAAGGCCGGCCCTGCAGATTTTTGAACACGCATTCCGATAGATTGAATAACCGTGCCGAGGTGTGTGTGTGTCTCGTATTAATTATAGGATACTTTCTCTCTGTCCAAAGTTTTAACTTTTAGAGTTGTCCTAAGTCAATCTTCTAAAACTTTGACCGATTTTTTAGAAAAAAATGCTACTCCCTCCGTCCACGAAAGAATCAATTCTTAGGATCCGTGCCAGTCAAACTTTTTAAAGTTTGACTAACTTTATAGAAAAGAGTAACAACATCTATAATATAAAATACACATTATATGAAAATATATTCTATGATGATACTATAAAACTTAGCATTTTTTTCTAGAAATTTGGTCAAAGTTTAAAAAGTTTGACTTAGGACAACTCTAGAAATTGACTCTTTCGTGGACGGAGGGAGTAAGATTTATAGTACCAAATTAATACCATTAGATTTATAATATATTTTTATAAAATACTTATTTTATGTCATAGATATTGATGTTCTTTTCTATAAAATTGATTAAATTTTTAAAAAAATTTGACTAGCATGGATTCTAGGACAGAGAGAGTAGCTGAATTTGAATTTCAAATGTGGAGAGATACCGAGTCGCAGTAACGAACATGATTATTGTTACGGGCAAAAAGTGATCGATACTCTCGTGTCAGGCAATCGAGATGTGGTTGGTGAAGTCATGCATGATCCACGCTGTACACATGGAGATGACACAGAAGCATGGATGCATGGGTGATGAGCGTCGTTGCGTTAATCGAGTCAAACCTAAAGGTTTACGAGCAATGCAAGAAACAAAATGGCTCATGAATTAGGAGTGTGACACACGAGGCACCAATAATCATCATTAACTCTTTTGGTGTGGGTAGACGATGTGCCCATCTGTCACACCCATATTTTAAGAACAAAATAGGATACATAAAAGACTCATATGTGCCACAGAAACAGTCGCACATATAAATAGACAAATCTCAAATGTACCATTGCAGTGTTTATTACATAACGGAACATAGTAAATCACATAGTCTCATACAAAAATGATAGCATAAAGTAAACCACGCTCTCGACGGAAGCTCCACATAGGGACATTGTTGACTGGTTGACTCCAAACCTAATACTCATAACGGTAATCCTCATTCCAGTCATCTTCATTATCATATCCTGAGGTGTTGGGAAATTGCAAGAGTGAGCACATATCGTACTCAACAAGTATAACCAGGGGTTCATGAGGCTCAAATAGCTGACACTGGTTTGACTGCATTTAGCTTTTAATAGTGGATAGCATGTTCATAACTAAATAGCAAATGTCAAGGTAGCAGTAATAATCCATTAATCACATGATCAAATGTAAACATAATTAATTCATATCATAAACGATAATAAAATGAACATAACAACTTAACAAGCTCATCGTCGTCGCAGCAGGAACCCCCAAGGCCGCTCATAACCGTGAGCACGGCTAGTATACTAGTTTTAACACTCTGCAGAGGTTGTACATCTTTACCCATGAGTCATGATTTACCCTTTCGCCCGAGGCCCGTCGACCTCTTAGCCCACTACCAAGGAAGGTCGGCAGGGATCACTATGAAGCCTTTCAAAAGTTCGTCTAACATGTTAGGGCCGCAAGGTTTTCTTTGCGCGCAGATATAGATAACCCCCTTCCGAATGGCACAATGACGCGCAGCCTATACACATAGGGACAGGGGCTCGCACTATACCCAAAACGGTTCAGCCCCTCCGCCCTTTCGGGTAACCTCTAACAAGCTAGAAAAGGTCTTCATACTGAGCTAAAGCCAGAGCCATTATAGCTCTCATGGTTGCACTGTTGTCCCGGTGATCACTTACAGACAAGATCTCATATAGTTATTTGTCATTCTTTTACCGTTCATTGCATAGATATTAATCATCTTACAAGATCATGGATTATATCAAGCACTAGCACATCTACACCAAATGCATATCAAGTAGGTAGCAAGGAATCCATGTAACAATCATCTATGATTTTGCTAAGGTCGACAAGGTGATAGCATGCATATGATATATATGTGTAGTTATAAGTGAATAGGTAACAAGGATGATCCCAAGTTATACTTGCCTTGATCAAAGCTCTCCTGAGCCTGCTGGTCCTCAAAAGCTTGGTCTTGATCACCAACGTACGGCTCACCGTCTATTCCCAAACATCAATCAACAACATGCAATCCAATGTAGACAATCATACACGAAGCAAACAAACTATAATTAGAACATTACACCAAACAATAGTAAAACCAATATAAAAGTTTACTAATATATTCTACGCAGCGCTACGATCACACAAACGTAAAGTTCACGAAAATCGGAATTAAAACGGAGAAGTTATGCATTTTTCAAGATTTCCTATAGAGAAATAATTAATTAAATAGTACCAGGATATTAAAAAGTTTCAAATTAGTAAACTAATATTTCTAACATGTAGAGTTCACGAATACGAATCTAACGAAATTTGAATGGACAAAAATGGAGTTAAAATGAGCATTTTATGACCAAAACCATTTCAATGGCAAACTTGTAAATAACCGAAAGCGTATTTCAGAATCAACCGGCGGGTTTACGTATTCCGAAAGGAGAAAGCGTATTTTGGGAAACCTGTTTTGGACTGCGGGTTTAATCTCAACTTTTCCAGGGGCTCTTTAACAAAAGTTACCCCGAAGGGGTATGATCTAATCTGCGCCTTTGATCTGCAAACGGACGGCTCAGGCGCGCTGGGGAAAGGGGTGGCCGGTGGCCGGCCGGAGCAGAGCTCTCCACGGCGGCGCCATGGATGACCTCGCCGGCGTTCTCGGCCTTCTCGCAACCGTGCACCAAAAGCCAAAGGAAAAACACCAGAGGGACGAGGAGCTCACCGCGGACTCACCTAGAGCCTTCGCTCGGGCCGAGAGAGGACAGGGAGGTCGGGTCGTGGCGGGGGCTCGGTGTGGCTCGCGGCAAGATCCAAAACGCACGAAGCAAGGCACGGGGACTCGGTTTTGGCGACCCAAAAGCAAAGAGGAGGCCGCGGGGTTGCCCTAGGGGATTTATAGGGGTCAGTTTGCGCGAAAACGGCAAGGAAATCGCGAATTTCCTGGGATCGAGCTCGGCATGGAATCGGGTCCTGCTCGGACTCGAGGAAGGGGAAGGTGACGCGCTGACACGCGGGCCCCGATCGTCAGTGAGAGAGAGTGAGAGAGCGCTGGCCGCGCAGTTGGGCCTCGAAAGAATGGGCCGGGGCGTGGGGGAAAAGCCAGCGGGCTGCGGGGGTTGACTGGGCTGCGGAAAGGAGTGCGCCGCGCGCGGGGTGAGGGGGGTTCGGCTGGGGTTTTTTTTCTGATTTCTTTTTCAAAATAAACCTTTTTCAAATAAAATTTTGAATGCAAATAAATTCAAGCCAGAGGCAAACAATACAAAATAAAATATTCTTCGGCATGAATGCATAAACAAGTTTCTAATCTTATGTTAAATTTTAATTTTGACAAAAATATTTTATTTACTAGATTAAATGCCCACAAAAACTGCTTAAATAATGCTCATTAAACCCTATTAATTGAAAATTAAATTTTGGGTGTTACACCATCGATAACAATACATATGTCGTGACTTTATTAATCTCAAGATTTATTGATATATATAATTCAGTTTTTTGAAGGCGCTCGATAAGAGTAGTGTGTGTATGTGTAGATTCGTAGGGTTAAGAGTACATGCTTGTATAGAAGTGTCTAGGTTTTTACTAGGTTTTGCAAAAAAAAAAAGATGACGACGTGGAAGGTTTTGGTCTTTCATTTGAAATTCATAGCGTGAATTATTTCTTTAGAAGACATATTGTGTTTTGGCATTGCCAGATTTTCTCCTGTTTTATTTGGGAGTTCCCCTTATGGTTGGTGCTTCCTGCTGGTGTCAAGTTTTATGGGGCCCTGATAGCCGATCGAGTAGTTAGCCGTTCAACTGAGTTATCATTGCATTTATAGGATACTTCCTCGATGTTAATCCACTGTGCTTCCCACTGCATTGGAGGTACATCACCAGCAACCTGACGTATTGCTGGTGTGTACGTGTTACTACTCAATCTATATAGAAGTCATTCTAGTTTATATTCTAGTTTTTCTAGGTACATAATTTTTATTGTATACTTAGATATTATTATATCTAGATATATAGTAGATTTTTTATATATCTATAAAAATTATAATGACTTACAATTTGAAATTGAAGAAGTAGCTCTTAAACTATTAAAACTAGGAATACACCATCTGAATAAAATAATAAGGCCAGTCTCAATGGTCCGTTTCATTGCACTGTTTCCAAAACAAATCTGCTGACAGAGCATCAATGAAACGAACAATGAAACAACCTCCACAATGCATAAGTTTCACCTTGATGTTTCCTAGGCTGGACAAAGCATTTAATTACTGCAAAATGATTGGATCACATGCAAGATGGTGAAACGATTTAGTCCTCAGTGGGGATTTCATCCTGTTTCACCGCATGGGAAACAACGCTAGCGGAGTTTCACCATGGTGAAACTACTTCCTTCTCTCTCCTCTTCGTTTCATGCAAAAAGTACAGTTTTGCTGATATGGCGCTCTAATAAATGTGCATGACATCCTGGTGAAACCTCCATTGAGACTGGCCTAATGGTCCATCGAAGGGCACTCACAATGCAAGACTCTATTAAAGAGTCTAAGATAATTAATTACATATTATTTATGATATTTGGCTGATGTGGCAGCATATTTATTAAAGAAAGAGGTAGAAAAAATAAGACTACAAGTTTTATTTAGACTTTAAATCCACATTGTTCGAGATAATAAATAACTTTAGACTCTATGATAGAGTCTACATTGTGAGTGCCCTAAGGGGTGCTAGAAGTTTTAGGACATGTAAGTACTACACTTCGATTAAAGACAACTCCATTTTAACATTACTACATTGAAGACATTTTTCTTACTGGCACATGTAACAGGATTGAATGCTGACAGTAAATGTTTAGTCTTGGAAAGTAGTGACAGCGGTTTTATTTAATTCACCTAAAATCCCCTATGTTATAGGTCCTCTTTGGAACGCGTTTACGCAGGAATAGGATAGGAAATATATGTATAAAAAAATGGAAAAGATAAGAATTTTCTAGGAGTAGTTTGTTTGGATGAACTGCAGGAAAAACACTGAAACCAAGAAACACTGAGATTGGAGTAGATGTTTCTTTTTTTTTGGAAAAAAGTGGATGTCTCTTTCCCTTGATTTTCCTTTGGAATCGAACATACAAAGAAAAGTTTCCTATGTTTTTCGTGAAAGCGATTTTCTGTGCACACAATCCATAGAAATGTGAATCATCATACGTTTTTCCAATTTTTTTTCCCATGATCCAAAAGAGGCCTATATATAATAGGGGACATAGAGAGTATTATTGTTCGCCCTAGTCACCTTGTCATTATCTCTTTGTTTTTTTTTTCAAAACACAGTCATTGCATCTAGTCATTATCACTCCTTCACCAGCTAATAAGAAAAACATAGACAAATTCGATAGGCTTATTTACAAATTTGTAGGAGTATCGCCCAATGAATGCATCATGCATGCGTCGGTGATCCAGTGTAGATAGTCCAGCAGATAGAGTGAGTACGTATGTACGTATAGTACTAATTAAACTACAGCAGCACGTACGCACCACGTACCTGCTGTAAGGTGCATGTTTTTCTCCTGGCGCCGATCAAAATTAATCTTCTGAATTCACTCTGGGCAAGTATGTTGTCGGAAGGGGAGTCGTTTTGTACGTAGCACGTACTTTTACATGCATGCATGGGATGCATGGCAAGTTCGTTCGTTCGTTCGTTCGCCACTCTGTGTGTGCTGTACTTCTCCTAGCTAGCTCTCTCTGGCATTTGTTGTACTACGCTGCAAATTTAGTTTGCCACGGGATGGATTATTTGCACTTGATGGACCCATTGACTTTCTCTTCATGCAGTACATTAGTACTATCATTATCTTGCATTGCATTTGCATTGTATTGTTGCCCAATTAATTGTTAACGTCGGGAAGCATATGCTTGCATGCATTCATCTCGATCGAACAACCATTCTTTATTTTTTCCTCCTCTTCTTTTTCTTTTTTTTTCTAATAAGAGGAAGAAGATTTCCAACCATTCATAACTATTATAACCACTAGCTAGCTAGCAGTATAAAAATATCCTTGAACTTTAAAAGGCTGGTTTGTTGTTTATAATAAGCTATATGAAAGAGAGAGAGAGGAAACGAATCTAATTTTAAAATTAACATGGTTGTTGCACTGTGATGATCGATATATAGGTAGCATACCTAATTTTGAAGAGACCATCCGCCGATTTTTTTTCTGCTTGCCTGCCTCACTGATCGAGTGTATAGCTCATCAGATCAGCTACTTTTTTCTGGCTAGGGCAATGACAAGCATGTTCAACGTTTTACAGTGAAGTGGCCCTGAACCAAAGAATGCACTGCAATGCATATTAAGCTCAGAATAAACCATACATGCAGTATCTCATCAGATCGGTGCATCACTTCATTCTTCATATAGTAAAGAAAAACAATACAGATAAGATCATCGATGATAAATTCTGTACTAGACAGATACGGCCGGCCGGCCGGCGGTAATTGTAAGGCGCGCCACCACGTACTTGACACCAAACGAGTAATACGAATGCAAGTACAGGCGTTTGCTAGCCTTGTATTCGTTGGTACGTACTATACTGCTCTCGTAAGCTACGATCTAGCTAGCTAGTGCTGCTGGTACACAATGCATCCATGTAATGGTGATTGGTGCAGACGTGCAGTGGGCAGCAGACATGGCCGTACTCTACTTCCGTACATAATGAGCTGAGCTATAGCTCCATCTGGAGCAGCTCCTGCTCCTCTCTCCTTGCTAGCTAATCTGTACTGTAATGAGATTTAAAAGTCCAGTGCCCTTACTGTTACTGTACAGCTGCATGCATGCACAACATTTCCTCATGTGGTGCCATGCACGCATGAATGGCATGCATGGCCGGTGACAGAGCAAGCAGCTAGAGATTGAGCAGAAGATTACTTTTGAGATCCATGCATGCCGTGGGTAACCGACGAATCAGAGATATTGATCTGCTTGTTCTTTGGTTGGATCGTACCAAGTGTGATATATAGATATATAAATATATGTGATATACAGAAGGATCATATACACTGTAATAGAGAAGAGACCGAATAGAATATATCTGCTGCTGTGGCTGATGATTAGTTAGCTAGCTAGCTAGCTAGCTATTGGTAACGATGCAATGCAGAGATGGAGACGCGGGCGCGGCGTACGTCGCGCCGGCGGCGGCAGCTGGGAAGACCACCAGCAGCAGCGATCTCCGACCACAAGAATCTCGACCGCCGACAACCACCGGCCAAACATATATATACTAGTATATGCTTATTTCAACTACCTCTGTTCTGCAAACAGGACGTTCGATCGTCAGTCATATTACGTACCTTTATTTATTTATTTATTTATTTATTTATTTAGGAATTTCTTAAGATTTCATGACTTGAACACGTACGTTATTATAACATTTCAGCACTACCCCATCTCTATGTGATTTCTCACCTGTAATGATAGTTTTTTTTGGAAGAGGTACTACTTAAAGCAAGACGAGGCACGGAGACGAAGCTGAAGGCACTACTATCTGCGCGTGTCTTCCTCCTCCTGTCATATAGTTTTTTGGACCCACACGTCCGCGCTCTGGTCCACTGATGAAGCTAGAGGTGTGTGTTTAATTTACATAGTGAAATTCAGATCATGACTATTTTTTTTCAAATCCTATCAGTTGAAATGACGCAGTACTACAAAAATCTTAACTATGGTAGACAAAAAGGATTAACTAAGGCGGTTTTTGTAACCGCCTCAAACTAAAGGTTATGGTTAATCATGGTCATAACCGAGGTGGTTGCAAAAACCACCTCGGTTAGTGCTATTAACCGAGGCGCTTGAGTTAGGTAGCCCACCACGATTAATAGTTTTACGAAATTAAAAAAACCCACTGAATCCAGTAGCGCACTAAGCCCGGTACCATGCATCACCGTGCTGCTCCCCCGCAGCCTCTGGTGGCTAGATCCACTCGGTGGTGGCCGGATCTGCACACTCGTAGCCTCTGCTGGGGATCCACTCAGTGGTGGGAAGATTTGCACCGCCACAGCCGATCAGAGGAGAGGTAGGCGTCGCCGTGCTCGGAGGATAGGGATGGATCGTCGTTCTTGGAGGAGAGAGAGGATCGCCGAGATCCACTACCCCATGAGGCGCCAATGCCGGTGCGGGTAGCTCCACGCGCCACCGCCCCATGAGGACATCACCACTACCGAGCCCATACACGAGGCCTTCGTTACTGCTGCTAAGCCTGCGCATGAGGACATCACCGCCGCCACGCCCGAAGAGGGAGGGAGAACGGGTGCACCGCATCGTAGATCTAAGGGAGGGAGAGCAGCGCACCGTCTAGGGAGGGAGGGAGGGAGAGAGTTGGGTTGGTTGGATCCGAGGGAGAGAGCGGCATGTCGTTTGGGGAGGGAGAGCGTGGCCGGGTGCTGTATGAGGGAGGGAGAGAACTAAGAGAGAGAGAGAGAGAGAGAGGATAAGGGAGAATGAAGCCCTAACTCCCGCTTATATACTACAAGCATGATATCGGGCCAAATAGGCTGCTTTTCTCGGCCAATATTTTCGAAGATGGCCTTCATAGTATGCCCAACTCTGTTAATGGATTTACTGAGGTGGATGCCTTAATTTTCCTGCCTCGATCGGTTAATAAGTATTAACCGAGGCATTTATAATACAATGACCACCTCAGATAATAGGCATTAACCAACGTGGTTATATTAGAATGATAGTCTTAGTTAATGATTAACCAAGACGGTTGATGGCTTGGCTTGACCACCCTCAAATAACCGAGGCAGGCAACCAGGCCGTGCGCCTTAGAGGCCAAATTTGAAACACTGCACAAAAGAAAATCATGTAGTAGTGACATCATGACCGTACCTTGCAACGCCTTTTGGTCGGTGCCTCCTATAGCCACTACCTAGGGCTTCTCCAATGCCGCCACTATAGTCTCCCACCTCCATCCCCTGCAACAACCTTACCAGGAGGAGGGAGGTCCCTCTGTCATCCAATCTAGTCATGCTAGTTAGGGTTTAGATAAAAAATTGTTCTATGTGGGCTTCCAGATGACATCGTCTTCATCAAGTACTCACTAGATCTTGTTTCTCATCCATTTTGAATGTTTCTCTAGCCATCAAAACTAGTGTTCATGTCAATTTTGTTTTTACAAGGTTAGTGCGATTGGTTGGGGTGGTGGTGTTCAACATTCGCATCTTTGTTTCGCTAGCTAGCTAAATTTTGGTCTTACGATGGCAAGAAGTTATTAAGTTTTCTTGTTCTAGCATGACTGGATCACTATTGGCGCTAGATTGATGGTCGCTTTATCACCTTCGACGATGAGGCACACCAGTGCTCTTTCAATGTGGTAGATGTGTCATAGAAAGTTTCTATGACATTTGGATATATCGTGTGATGTTTCAAAGGATTGCTTGTCATTTTGTATGAATTGGAGAGTGATGCTCTAGTGGTAGTCACTGGCGTCGCTGAGCTCCGACATATCAAAACTAAACAAAATCATCGACAACATCAATTGGAGGTGAAGAATAACATTAGGAGACTCAAGAGATACACTATTACCATTGGAGAAGCGTGGACCCTCCGTCATCTAGTCTAATCATACTAGTTAGGGTTTAGCATGAATAAATTATCCACCATGGCTACTTAATGGCATCATCTTCATGGATTCCTTGCTAGATCTTATTTCTTGTAAATAATTATCAAATTAGGTGCTCTTCACACCGTTTTTGTTTCTGTAGAGTTATCACGATTAGCTAGGATGGGTATTGATGAGAGTCTAACAAAGGGGGTATGTTAAGTCCCTATTAAGGCCACAAAATTCTGGCTAATAGCCTAATTAATTCTCCAAATTAGCCAAAGGCTTGAAGGATACACCCATCATGCCATTAGGTGTGCTCGTGCACACACTATGAATCATATCTTCTTCAGCAAAAGATGACTTGTAGCCATCTAGGCCATGTCTTGCTTAGGGGCTTATTTGGCTCAGGGTAATCATTCATCTCGTGCAAGGCCAAAAGACAATTGTAGAATCAATCAATCGGTTAGAGTCTGACAGGCATATAGAAGCACCACACCGTCATCCTGTTCCCATCCCACAAGGTATTGTCGGCTACTCTACGGTAGGGTCATGGATGGGGCATGACACATCAGGACAAGGAACTGCACTAAGCCCATGAAGTGGAGGCTCCGAGCCCACATGGCAGCCCCTCCAGGTAGGAGGAGAAGCCTGGCATGCTGAATAAGCTAGGAGAAGGCTCACCTAGGGTAGGTGTTTTTGTAGGAGGCTATAGTAGTGGCGTTAGCGAGTGGTTGGGGTTTGTCGGACCCTAGCTACCAGACAAAGGAGGACTGACGATGCTGACAAGGAGAAGACCAATGCCCCCGGACCGAAATCCTTAGGAGATGGGATCAATTCACAAGAATTGAGCATGGATCAGTCGAACCGAAGACTAGCATCTCTCGACTTCCTCTATTATAAGATGTCTCATTTTGAGCATTCCTAACATGGAGGACACCACTACTAGATGTAGGGCTCAGAGGCCCAAATTAGGATAAATCCCACGTGTTCTGAGTATTTTCATTTGCTCAAGGCCATTGGAGACATACACATAGACTCACATCGAACAACCTAATGACTGTCGTGGTTACGAGCCCATGACAGTCGGAGCGCCAGGTAAAGTGCAGCTTCATTTGTAATCACCGCTCTGTGATCGATCGAGCCACCATCCTTGCTGCAGGAGCCAAAGATGCTGCTCTCAAAGGCAACGTCTGGTTCCCTAGTGAGATCATCTCTGCTAGCAGTGCATTCACCCCCAACCAAGGACAGACATCCTCTCACTGCGCACTTTCTCATCGGAGTACGACGCCGATGAGGCTGCGAGTTGTTTCTTGGAGCAAGAGTGGTTTTACCTCCATGGGGAAGAACTATCCACTGATGAACATAGCATCACACCCTTACACCTAATTCCAACCTGTCATGTCGCCTACCTTTGTGAGAACCCGATGGTGAAATTTGTTTTCACCTCTGCCATGATTTTCACTACTGGACCTACCACCGACCTAGTGGTGAAAAGAATTTTCACTACTGGTTTTATGCCACTGTGTCTTACCAGTTTCTGAACCAGTGGTGAAACATTATCACCTCCGGCTCTAGCCAAAACATGTGGTGAAAACCATGCTATGAAAATAAAATAGTAATGCATGAACTAAAACAATTAGCACAAGAGAATTCCAACTTGTCAAGATGAGGCAGGTAAAAAGCAAAGTCACCGTAGCCACCACTCTTCTAGCTAAAAGGAAGACTCTGTCTTCGTTCTTTTGTTTGTTTATACATCTATTATATCCGTTCTCCAACAACCAAAACCTAAAATATAAGACCCATTTGTCCTTTGGGTAGAGCTACAGGCAAAAGGTTCAATACCTACTTTTGGTCTTCTCCAATAACAAGACCCAAAAGACAACACTTTTTACAAATAGGTCTCCTTGAGAGAGGATAGTCAAATTTGAGTTATGCCTCACCCAAAATGGATCTTTCATATAGATACTCTGTTGGAGGCTATAGGTATTGTGTTAGAGACCCATTTTGTGTTAGAGCATATATTCACTACTACATAAAACTTAATGGAGGCGGGCAAAAGACATTAACTGAGGCGGGCAAGCCAACCACCTTGGATCAAAGGTCATGTTTAATCGTGGCCTTTTCCAAAGCGTTTTGCTGCCCACCTTGGTAAAGCAAGTAAAAAATAATAAAAAATAAAACCCGTGGATAAGCCCGATGAGCCCATCCACATGCCCGCTAAGCCCATCCACGTGCTGTTGTGGCCACAGCTCGCCGGATTTCTGCATCGCTGCAGCCGCTCACCAGATCCGGGCACCCACTACTGGTTCTTGGCACCCACTCAACGGATCCGGCCCCCTGCTTGTGGGAGTGGGAGGGGAAGGGTGGATCCGCCTCCAAGGAGCCGCTATAGGGACGATGAAGGGTCGAGATGGCAGACTAGAGGGGGGGTGAATAGTCCTTTCTAAAAAATATCACACGGGCTAACCGAAACAAATGCGGAATTAAATCTATCGGTCTAGCCAAGACTACACCCCTCTATCTAAGTTCTTTTAGCACCTTGTAAAAGATCCTAAACAAGCAAACAAGGTGCTACCTTAGCATGAGATCACCTAATCAATTCTAGGAGCAAGGTCACACAAACCTATGCAACTATTACTTTGCAAACTAGAGGAGCTCCTACACAAACTAGTGAGGCAAAGCGCACAAAGCCTAAGCTCACTAGCAAGCTCAATAACAAGGCAACTAATGCCAAATTAGAGAGCGCAACTTACTTAGCTACACAAACTAAGCAGTGTGACTAACAAGGTTACACAAACCGAATTAGCCACGCAAGGGAACTACTTCTAGCTACACAAGCAAGAAGGTAACTAGTAAGCTACACAAGCTAAACTAATTATAAGAGCAACTACACAAGAACAAGTATATTGAATGTAAATACAAGCTTGTGTAAAGTGAATGCAAACCACCGAGAAGAGTAGACAATGTTGACACGGTGATTTTTACCGAGGTTCACTTGGTTGCCACCAAGCTACGTCCTCGTTGTGGCGATACACCCACTTGATGGATCACGAGCTAATTGGCATTCCAAAGCCAAACCCTCAGCGGGTACCACACATCCACTCTCAAGATTGGGATCCTCCAAGCCACAAGCGATCCACTAGAGTTGCTCTTTGCGATCCCCGCGGGGTGAGCACCGTACCCCTCACAATCTCTTCTCTGGAGCACCGCACAATCTCCTTGCGTGCTTCGACGGAGTCACAAGCCACCAAGCCGTCTAGGAGGTGGCAACCTCCAAAAGTAACAAGCACCACCGGCTTGCAACACGAACACCTAGTGCCCCTTAATGCAATCTCTCAATGCAACGCACTAGAATCACTCACTCGCTGTTGATTCGCACTCTTGCAAGCACAAGTGAGTTAGAGGCTTTCCTAGCACTCCCCATGCATGGACATTAAGTCCCCAGGGTGCTCAGCACCAGCCAAGGCCGGCCACCATTTTTATTTATAGCCCTAAGGGCTAAACTAGTCGTTGCCTCTTAACTGGGCAAAAGTCGTGGGCACCGGACTCACTGCAGGGAGCCACCGGACGCTGGAACAGTGCGTCCGGTGCTCTAGAAACAGCCACGTGTCACTAGCCATTTGAACTCGACCGTTGCTGTCAACGCACGCGCGCTTGGAACAGTAGCACCGGACGCTCTGCTGCTTCACACCGGACGCGTCCTGTGCGCACCGGACGCATACGCAGAGAGCAACGCAAACTCGCAGCAGCACCGGACTCACAACGTCTTGTGCACACTGGACTCGTCCTATGCGCACCAGACCCGTACGCAGAGAGCAACGCAAACTTGCAGGGTCACCGGACTCACAGCGTCCTGTGCACACCGGACTCGTCCTGTGCGCACCGGACTCATAGCGTCCTGTGCCTACAGTTCTACTTGTTAGGTTGCTAACTTCTAGCTCCGAACTTCAAATTCGATGATCTTGGACATTTTGGAAAGCTTAATTAGAGTGCTATCCAATCTATATGAATACTCAATCCAAATCAAAATGGATTAAAGCAGTATTCCAATCTAAAAGCCATCCTAATGTCCGAAGAACACCGAAAGACTTCTCTCTATTCTCCAAATTGATCAAAATCAACTCCAACACCTTCTCCTTTGCAAATGTGCCAACACCACCAAGAGTACACCACCATGTGCAAGTGTGTTAGCATTTTCACAAACATTTTCCCAAAGGAGTTAGCCTCTCAACTTGGCACGCCACTCGATCCTAACACGTATGCAAAGTTAGATCACTCAAGTGGCACTAGATGACCGATATGCAAACAAGTTTGCCCCTCTTGATAGTACGACCATCTATCCTAAATTCGGTCATAAACTTCTCTACACACCTATGACCGGTGAAATGGAAATGCCCTAGGTTATACCTTTGCCTTGCGCTTTCCATTCCATATCCTCCAATATTGATGCAACACATGCACCAACCAATCACCAAATGATATGATCCACTTCATATCATCACGTGACCGTATTAGTTCATCGATCTTGACCTCACTTGCTCTCCACCGTTGTCTCGGTCCATCGGCGCCAAGTCTTGCTCAAGCTTCACCGTCACACGAGGTCCCTCGCTTCAAAGCCTCCGACTTGCCCTTCACTCTTGCAACCGGTCCATCGAGCCAAGTCTTATCTTGATCTTCTCCACCTTGGTCACATGACTCCATGTCATGTCTCATGTGCAATGAGCTCCTCCATCATCACATCATCACCTGTGGACTAATCTCCTGTGTATCTCACAAAAACACTATTAGTCCACCTAAGTTGTCACTCAATTACCAAAACCAAACAAGGATCTTTCAGAAGAAGACACCATCGTCGATCTACAAGGTGATAGGAGATGGTGAGAGCCTGAGTGGTGTATTTGATAGGAGAGAGAGAGGAGGGCATACCTTACATGGTGCAGGGACTCGCGGCCACCACTGCCACCTGCCATCGCCACTTGATTTGTTTCACGCCGCCACCAGCTAGTGAGAGGAGAGGCCAGCGCCACTGTGCCCTCCATGCCATCGGATCTGGCCTACGCCACCACCGAGAGGTCGCGCCCATGCCGGCGTGGTGCAGAGAGGGGCGCCGCTCACGCCTGAGAGGATGGAGATTGACGGTCACCGAGAGAGAAGGGAGGGGAGGGGTCGCCGGGAGAGGAGAGGGGAAGAGAAGGGAGGGATGATTGGATGGGAGAGGGGAGGGGGCGCCGACATGGGAGAGGGGAGAGGAGGGGGCGACAGGATAGGGCCTGAGTGCGTCTGAGTGTTCGGAGTGGAGTGGAGGGAGTGATTCTAGGGTTTCTCTTGTTTACATATTTGACATGATATTGGGCTCGAGTGGGCCTAGCGGGCTGGGCCTAATTTAACGAGGCGGTTGCTTTACAATGTACGCCTCGTTTAATGATTTATTGAGGCGGTTGTCTTAAGATGACCGTCTCGGTTAAAAGTTATTAACCGAAGCGGTTATTTTGATGTGCCCGCCTCGATTAATTGATTTTGCAAGGCAGTTTCTGGCAACCACCTCGGTTAATAAAAAATGACCACCTCGGTTAATGCCTACCATTAATCGAGGCGGTTGAAAATGTTGCCCGCCTCATAGGCCTATTTCAAAACGCCTCTTCAAAGATTTTTGTAGTAGTGATTATTTCTCTTGTGTCATCATTCATATTCCCGTTAATTTTTTTCTAATGAATCCATGGATGATCCTAGTCGCCACACCAAATTAATGTATTTATGGTATATCGGCAGTTGCATTTTGATGTCTAACAATAGGGGATCCTCTCAAAAGTGATATCACCAGGAAATTAAAGATGGTGAACGCCGTCGTCGTTTAGAGCCTATTTTTCTTTGTGCTGTCTTTCTTATAAGTTTGTTTGAATGCCTGTTTGGCTATGTAATGGAATATTTTGTGCTTAGTTAACATGGTTTGCTTGGGCAGAGACTACTTTCTGACACTGGCGTTGTTTAGTTCACCCTGAAAACCAAAAAGTTTTCAAGATTTCCCGTCACATCGAATCTTGTGGCATATGTATGAAACATTAAATATAGACGAAAACAAAAACTAATTAGACAGTTTAGCTGTAAATCACGAGACGAATCTTTTGATCCTAGTTAGTCCATAAAATCCATAATTGGATAATATTTGTCACAAACAAACGAAAGTGCTACAGTATCAAAAACTTTTCACTTTTCGGAACTAAACAAGAAAGAGAGGTTTGCAACTGTGCCAGCCTGCCAGGTTCTAGCGTTCGGTGCTGCACAGTATTATTAGCAGACCGCGTGTACCAGTTGATGAGCCCATATTTGTTCACGTGTGAATGCATGTTTGTTTTCTTTGCTTTAGTTTTCATCGGGAGAAAGCAAATAAAGAGTTTCTTTCAATTTGAAGTATTTTTTTGTTCCCGAATAAATAGATTTTTAGAGTTATGTTAAGTCAACTTTAACCAAATTTCTTGAAAAAAACATTAAAACTTATGATATCAAATTAGTATTATTAGATTTACCATATATAGTAAAAAAGAGGAAGTTATAGAAATATTACATGACATGAGCTGTTAGCTGTGCAGCCAATGTATGTATATGGCATCGTATTATTTCCGGAGGTTTGTTGGACCTCGGACGAGACGTATACTCTCTCTATATCTAAATTTGTTGACGTTTAGAACATAATTGTATTTACCAAGGAGTGATTAATTAGATAATATTTTTTTTTCTTTGTTCTTATTAAATAACACCGTAGTTGTTACTTTTGCAACAATGTTGCATAGTTTGATTAGCTAGTTCTCTTTTGAGAGATAGGGCTAAAAGGTTAAAACGATAAATAATTCAGGTACGGAGGGAGTACACGTGCATGGGTCTCGTCGCCGGCCCCCAGCAGCCACATGCACATTTACATGGCAAGCGGGGCTGGCTGCTGGCCGATCCACGTACGTCCCTGTCTGCCTGCGACGCGACGATACATTTTCAGAACACATGGTGGTGTTGTACGCAGCACTGCAGTACTCCGTAGGTATCTAGGCTGCTGCCGGCCTCCCTGTAGCCATTGGTGCATTGCCTTGTATTGGTCAAGATTCAAGAATGTGCAGGCAGGCAACAGGCATGCATGTGGCCTTGTTTATTTCACCCTGAAAATCAAAAATTTTTCAAGATTTCTCATCACATCGAATTTTGTGGCACATACATAAAATATTAAATATAGACGAAAACAAAAACTAATTACACAGATTAGCTATAAATCACGATACGAATCTTTTAATCCTAATTAGTCTATGATTAAATAATATTTGTCACAAACAAACGAAAGTGCTACAGTACTAAAATTTTTTTTACTTTTCAGAACTAAACAAGGCCGTAATTAAATAGCCAACGAACGGCACAGCAGAGCGTATGGCGTAGTAGTATGTAGTAGTGTCTGTTGATCAGTCTGACACGCAATGATCAGCGAGCTTACCTACTCTCCCTGTGATGTGTGCAAGACGATCATGAATGCCCCCCATTAGATGACAAATGCATATAGACAAATGAATCCGAGGTTGCATTAGTAGCTAGCTAGCTACTCCCCAGCTAGCTAATGTTGCTGAAAAACATCATGTGCATAATTGATAGAGTAATCAGTGTGGAACGAGGCCTTGTTTAGTTCACCCAAAAATAAAAAACTTTTCAAAATTTTACATCACATCGAATCTTTCGACACATGCATGAAGCACTAAATATAGACGAAAATGAACTAATTACACAATTTAATTACCTGTAAATCACGAGATGAATCTGTTGAGTCTAGTTAGTCCATGATTGGACAATAATTGTCTAATAAAAACGAAAGTGCTACAGTAATGAAAACCAAAAAAATTCAAAACTAATCAAGAGAAATTACTTTTCAACTTCTATATATTCCAGTTTATCTTAGAGAATCATTTTACAGAATCAATATACAATCACTTATCATTAAAACTAGATTCTCAAGGCCGGCTTTTTGTTTGGCGGAGCTTCTGATCCTAGATTAGCCTAGAACCTTCTTTAATTAGGGGCTATCAAAAACAGGCTCTAAAAGGAATATACAAATTAAAGAAAGTAGGGATGTTTCCATTCCTACATACGACGAGTTACTACTACTGCACGCTACTAGCTAGATCAAACTTGAAGAACAGATCGAAAGGGGGAGAAAGAACATGATGATTAATCAGAAAGGTGAAACAATGAACCAAAACGAAGATATGGCCTTGAGAGATCGATGTGGAAATATGATTGACGGGTCGGAGAGGCATTGCTTTCAGTGGCCGGTCCCATCAACACTCAACCTATAAACTAAACCCAACTAGATCACAAACATATCAGTTTATCATACATATATACTATATAATAAATCATACTGTAGTACTGAATAGTTCATCGATCGGGGCCACCTGCAGATCATCCATGCATGGAATATATATAGTAACTAACAACTAACTGGACAAGAAAAGGGAGAGCCATGGCCAGTGGCGGCCACCACTCTCTCTGCCCTCCACCAATCCTTGTATATATATAATTAAACTATAGACAGCATCATGTTTGTTTAATAATCAGCTGATTGATCACACAGTGCAACACTACCTTTTATTACATTGATTGTGATGCTACAGCTTGTGGGGCACATATGCATGCATATGCACATGTACCATTTATCTACTCACCATATTCACCTCATGCAGCACACAACCTTTTATTCTAGTGAAGGCTTGTAACTTTTCTGTGCCACCTCATGGTCAGCAAAGTCAGCCTCGTATTGCTAGCTCCTATCTCCTTGGAGTTTATTTTTTCTTCGACCCAAGGCATCATATTTTCATTAGACTTTATTTTAATATGCAAAATATTTGTGCATCTTTATATTAAGGTAGAAAAGTTTGGTGTACACAATGCTCTTCTGGCGAGCGCTCTAGGAGGTCTACAAGATTACAACCATGAGCTGGGCCATCCTAGCATATGGGGGTACATATTTTCATTGAAGTTAACCAATGGAAATACATAAGTTTGAAACAAAGCAAGAAACAAAAGCTACGGGCACCATATCTCAGTACTGATTACAACCATCTCCTCGGAGTTTCTGTTGGTGCAGCACCATATATGTAACAATATATTGGTAGGTTACGACGCAAACATATATAAGTAAAACTAACTTATTACTACAGCAAGATAGATCATGAGCATCTATCAAAAAAAAAATCTCGAAAGAAAGATCTTGTAAATTATTCATCACATTTTTTTCACCTGCATGCAATGCACATGTACCATTTATCTACTCATCATATTCACCTCATGCAGCACACATCCTTTTATTCTACTGAAGGCTTGTAACTTTTCTCTGCCACCTCATGGTCAGAGTGTCAGCCTCGGATTGCTCCTATCTCCTTGGAGTTTCTGTTGCTGTATATATATAACAATAGATTGGTAGTAGGTTCATACGCAAGCACATGTTACTGCTAAATTACTACAGCAAGATCGATTAGGATCTGCAAAAAAAAATCATCTCTGAAAAGAAAGGTCTTGCAAATTATTCATCACACATTTCACCTGCATGCATTATATTTCTCTGACCAAATATATAGGCAGCTAGCATGCATGACAAACTATGGTAGTACATGCTTGTCTACATTCTGATCTTCCATGTGTCTCAAGTTAGACGTGTGTGTATAGAACTATTACTCTGTAGTTGGCTACAAAATAACTTATTTTATAGCCACTTTGAGTTACGATAATTACTATATTAATTTACAAGATTATAGTAACTCCTTACTAAGTGGTTTACTATAACATTACAGTAAATATCCCCATGTGTTATAGTAATCCAACTATCGTAAATATGTATACATATTATCGTAAATTAGTATATAAAATTATCATAAATGGAGGTGGCTATAGAATAACATATTTTGTAGCTAGCTACAGAGTATACTCTACATATATATATGTGCACAAAATGTTCGGCGACATATATGTATAGATCTCCATATATATATGTGCACAAAATGTTCGGCGACATATAGGTATAGATCGACAGCTAGCACACGTTCATCCATCTCTTTGAATGATTTAATGGAGCTTTCGTCACAAGCTAGGAGGTCGATATGGATTGATGGATGAGTTTGATCAATATAATGGTCGGCATCACATGCAGGGTCCCCTAATTGTTATAAAGCTGCCTACGTGCACTCTACCTAGGTATCTTTAACTTCCATCACATTTCAGGACATTTATACAAGTACCTGTCTCGATTTCGATATGATAATTGCCAGCTAATTACACTGACGGAGAAAAAGAAAATTAAGGAACGTGCAGTAGGTTAAATTGTTTTTGGGACCAGTGAGCACTTCAGCACTTGTTCCCGCCATTATGCATCCTAGCTATTATATTTATGTATCGTTTGTATCTAGTTTTTTGAATTTGACCACATATATATAGACCACCGTACCTCGACGTTCATGTTGAAAATTTTTGCCTGCTTGGCTTTGTCATCTATTCTGGAATGACAAAAATTATTGATTGAGTTCCACACTGAAATTGAATTGTATTTTGATTTGAAAGAGTCGTCAAGCATGCCGAGTCTGCTATACTGGGTCCTCACTCCTTCATTTTTAGATAGCCATTATGTTACCATTTTTGCAGAGAGACATTTATCAAAGCACATTTTCAGATCTTCCACATATGTCATAATTATTTTCTTCTTGTGGCAAAATGTAGTTGATTTTCTTTCTACAAACAGCTATATTCACTTAGCTAGTATCAATATATGGTACACCTCTGCCCCAAAAAAACTTGATGTTTTTTAGTTTTGGTCTAAGTCAAACTATATAATGTTTGACCAAGTTACTAATTTATGTTACCAAATAATTATCCTTAGATTATGTCATGGAACATAATTTCATAATAGACCTATTTGGTGTCAATGGGCCAATCAAGCTTGATCGTAGCATATATGCTAAATTGTAGAAATGTCATAGCCTAGGTAATTCTAGCAATCTATCCATTTGTCATTGGCAATAAATTAAGTTTGTTTTTCCTTGAGACATTTATATATGACAACACGAGCTATCAGCTAGTTTAGCTTTCTCAGCGTCAGCCTACTAGTAGTAGGATAACAATGATCTTTCCCTTTCCATGAAGGTGGCAACAAGAAAAACATGAGGCACATTGCATGGTCCACTAGTGTAAATTATAATCTTGGATATTTCGACATTTAACCAAACAGGGTGATGAGCATAAATTAAGATGTGATTAGTTGTGAAGCATTTCAAGAAACAGTGTAGCACATATAATGCTAGCTAAATTTTAGCCATAAATTTCACACATCAAATCGATTTAGCTAGTTAGGTACACTCTGTCCCAAGAAAGCTTTGTGTTCTAGTCTGTTTTCCTAAGCCAAACTTTGAAAAGTTTGGGCAAATTTATAGAGAAAATTGTTAACATTCATGAGAAATGACAAATTTAATCTAGACATCTATTGTTTTTCCTTGTCCATCGGGGCGCACCCAGGGTAAGGAATTGTGTGGGTTGCTATGCTCAACACTCTTTATCTTCACTCGATGGTATGTAAAGAGAGACATATCGCTGAACTGGTTAAAATCCTCCAGATCAAATACATCACCAACTCCTATAACTTGTTGCTTTCCATGAAAAACTATATACTTCGACTTGTCATTACTTTTCTTCTCATTCTTAGAAAGGTTCTGATCATCATATATAGAAGACCTGTGCAGCACGGTTAGCAAGGATCCACGGGTCATCTTTATAACCTACCTTACTTAGATCAAGAACTCTAACCCTATAGTTATCCACTATGATATGTTTGTCTTCAATCCATTGACATCAAAATACAGAGACCTGAAATGCACTATAGTCTAGTTCTTATATATCCTCAGTGAAGCCAAAGTATGTACTAATCTCACCAGTTTCATCGTCTATGGCCTCACATCAAACACCGTTGTTTTGTGCCATGCTCTTTTTGTCCTTAGACTTGGTACAAAACGTGAAACCACTAATGTCATAGATCCGCCATGTCGAGACCTGGCATGATGGCCTAGATGCCAACACCTTGATGGTTTGTTTCTCAATTATTTCCCCAGGTGGAATGTCCTGCTCCATTAACCATGTGCTGAACCGAATCTTGAGTTCCTTCATTACCCAATCGTTTGTATGCCAATGATTATGTTTGCGAAGCTCATGCATGTGTTGCTTGACCAAAGGCTCCATTATCGAGAGCTAATGTAGGATGTTGTGATGTGCCTCAAGGACTGTATTGTAATCTGGCGAGATGAATGATTTGCATCTCATTCTCCCACTTCCATGCAGCCTACCCTCATGTCATGATGGAGGTAGACCTATTGCAACTTGGTCTTTTAAGACACTATTACAGAATAGACCTCTGGACTCAATGGCCTCTTCGGTACATTACCCCTCTACCATAGACGCCTTAAGATGAGCATGAGTTTATACATAGCTATTTATTATTGATATGAAACACTCACGTCTAGATTTCATGCAAGTACATGGGACCCAATACCTGTATTTTTGGAACCAAGTACACCACAAGGTGTACCATGATGTCGAATAATGATGGGGGGAAACACATCTCAAATTGTGACACTGTCTCTATAGAAAATTCCTGAAGAGACACCAACTCATCACTGTCAATTACCTTTTTGTGAGATCTTGTTGAAAAAGTAGCACAACTGTGTGACTGTCATCTTTAAGAACACAGGATTTATAGCCCTCGTGGTAATAGGGAGGAAAGTAGTCAGCATGACATGACAATCATGTGAGTTGTAGTTGGTGAGTGTAAAGGTCTTTTATTAACATAATACTCTGTATGCTGGAGCAGGATCTAGATGTGACTTTTAAATTCTTTAATCACACACACATTGCATGTTTCTCATCTATGTTGAGGTTATAGCTTGCTACCGGAAGATGGTACTTCCCATTTTCTAGAAGAATAGGGTGAAGTTCTTTTTTATGTCTGACTGTACCATGTCCATGCGTGAATTGAGTCCTTCCTTTTTTTTCTTGCGCTTTATGTCTAGCAAGGTGCTAATTCAGCTTTCAAACACATTCTTCTGAATGTGCATACCATCGATCGCGTGGCATACATCTAATTCTTTTTCCACTAAGGAAACTACTCAAATAAAATAGACTTCTTTGTTAATGTAGCCCCTAGAGTTAGTTTCGCATCCTTTCTTAGTTTTTTGTCTTTTACCTTCTTCCTAAAAACAAATTTGATTTTGCAAACTATTTGGCCTTTACTATTACCTAATGGTGTAGTAGAGTGTACTTCATCATTATTGTTGAAGTACTTATTCATCTTTTTTAGGCAATACGTATGCCCTTTCGATAAGAAGCGTTTGTGCCTCATGTACACTAACTTTTTAGATGCATCAAGGAACACGTAAGTAGTTCTATCTATGCATACTACGTAACCAACCTTTCCCTTGAACTGTCCTAATAATGTGAAAAGAGCAAGGTAATCGTTGATCGTAACAAAAATAATTGTTCTTAACATGAATGAATCTTTGCGGTACTCGTCTAACGTTGGAACACCTATTTCTCACAATATTTTCATGTCCTCCATTAAGGGCTCCAAAAACATATATCAACCCTAGATTCTGTAGATCTAGAAAAAAGAATGGTTAGCAAAAGGTACTTTTGTTTTTGCATCAACCATGGAGGAATGTTATAAATGGTGAGGATCACCGGCCATGTGTCGTGCTTCATGCTCCTCTCTGCAAATAGATTTATTCCGTCAGAACTCAGTGCAAACCTAACATTTCTTGGTTTGTCAGCAAAGTCTCGGTGGTTGTCATTAAAATCTTGACACTGCTTGCCATCGGCTGGGTGCCTTAGCTTCCCATCACTTTTGTGCTCATCAGAAGCATGTCAGATCATAAGTTTGGCATCCTTTGGGTTAGTAAGTAAACACCTCAATCGATCGATCATAGGAAGGTACCATATCACCAGAGCAGGAATCTTTTTCTGCGCATAGTAGTCTACTTCTTTTTCTTTGCTCCTGAGTTTTGAACTCTATTGGTTGTTCTTTTGGGTCTTCTTTCGCTTCTTTCCAGAGACATCACACTCTTCCTCCCTATAGTCTTTATTCGTCTTGTACCTACTTGCACCACACTTTGAATAACTCTCCAAGTCCTTATAATCATCACCACGATATAGAATATAGTGATTTCTACACGCGTGGATCTAATCGACACTCATAGTGAGCGGATAGATTAGCTTCTTTGTATAGTACATGTTAGCAGACACTTTATTCTCCTTTGGAAGAATGTCAGCGATAATACTCAAAAAGGCATTAAAGTGAGCATCAGACATACCATATCTAGCTTTTAATACCAACAACTTTAGCACAGACCGCAATAATATGAACTTTTTGGTACAACCCTTAAACTCATTGTATAAAGGCTCTTTTGTAGCCTTCATCAGGGCCTCCATATCTTTTATTAACAACATTGATGGATCCATATGACGACGCAACATTGCCTCTAAGAATTCTACATCTTCTATAATCGTAATATTTGGCACAACATGTTCGCTATGGGGAAGAGGTTGTTGTGTCTCGTGTACGAACAAAAATCTATTAGTAATCATGTCTAGACCATCAGCGTCGATGTTCTCAGGGTTTTCAGTTGTATAAGGCGCAGAGCTATCCTCACCATGCTTTGTTCAAATCAAGTAATCCTTCATAAATTCTCAACAGACCAGATGAGAAGTGATTGGTTTAGTGTCATCAAATACAATAATATTTTTGCAGTTTGTGTAGGGACAATATATGTGCTTCATCTTTGTTCTCCAAGCATGGTTCTTAGCAGCATCAATAAACCTATGGACCTCGAGTATATGTAATGGATCTAATCTTGATAAATTATACATCTATAATGACCTCTCCATCATTACCTAAATAAATATAATAAATTAATTATAATCAATGCAAAACAAGTATGATCGTCCGAAGATATTTATTATCTAATCTTTTGATCACCAACTTCCCTCAAAGAAATGAAGATGAAAACCTCTCACTTATATATTTTCTAATTTGAAGACCTCAAAGCAAGGTTCGCTGAAAGGTAGAAGAATGATATTAACACAAAATCTTTTTCATATTTTTCATTTAATAAACACAAAATCTCTTTCATATATAAATACATAGTGGATAATTAAATAAGGGATATTTAAATTAAATTAAGAAATGAAAACACAAACTACATAATTTAAAAACATACAAATTAAAAAATGTAGATAAAAACTATAAAATTTAAAAATCTAACAAAGATAACATATATTTCTCTCTCCATATAAATACACAAGAACACACAATTCATAGAAATACATACATTAGTCTTGGATAAACTAAAGTGAGAAGCAAAAATAAAAAGGGAGAGAGGAGAGACATCATCTAACCATCTTAAGCAACCTCATTTGAGCAAATAAAGATATTAACCTAGCTACTCTTCTATCTAACACATGGTGAAACCCTATATCCAAAAAGTGTCTCAAATTGAGCTAAAATGGAAAAAAAGAGGCAAGAGAGACATAAACTAACCTTTCTTAGCAACCTCCTTCCAAGAAATCAAGATCAAAACCTCTCCCCTTGTATTTAGTGAAAACTAGACCTCCAAAATGGCCTCCTATGGAAGGTGGCTGCGAGAAGCAACTCTGCTCGGGGAGGAAGAAGGGGTATTTATACCAGAGACTTCATTGGTGGTTGGCTTAAAGAATCGTCTGCAGAGAACCTTTTACACTGACGGTTCACTTAACTGAACCGCTCATGTAAATGTCTGATTTTTAAGTCGACCGCCAGTGTGAATCACTTTCTCTAGGCGGTTCATTTAAATGAACTGCCAGTGGAAAGACACCATTTCCACTGACGGTTCTGTTAAGTGAACCGCCTATAGAAAGTAGTTTATACATGGTTTATGAGTCGGACGGTCATTTTCTATGCACTAGCGCGCTATAATCGAAACCGCTTGTACAAATTAGACACAACCACCACCGTTAACCTTGTTTTACTAGTGTCATAAGTTGACAAAGAGAGAACAAGAAAAATATTTGAAGAGCAGAAATCCAGTCCATATCGGCCGGTGGTAAAATAAAGTACAAAGTGTGTACGTGTCTAATTATATACTAGTACCATATTGTCATGCGATGAATGAGTGCTAATTGATGAGAGTTCGGCAAGTTGCAGATAGCAAAGCACAAAAAACAGATCACAGATTGTTTATGTTCTTGTGAAGGTGACCATGCATGTCCCCGGACGTCTTGCCAGAAATAATACACTACTACAGAATGAGGCATTGGTTGATGCCTAAAATGGCCAAAAACCTCGGCCATTTTGCGGCCCGGGGTTAAAGACCCCTTTAGCACCGGCCAGAGCCCCGGGCCGAGGCAAACCCTTTAGCACCGGTTTGTGTTACAAACCGGTGCTAAAAGGTAACCCTTTAGCACCGGTTGTTGCTCTGAACCGGTGCTAAAGGTCCGGTTTATAGGCCGGCTCCCTCCTCCCCTCTGCCCATTTGAAACCGAGAGCGCCATTGTTGTTCTTGGAGCTTCTTCTTGCTTGTTCTTCATTTGTTCTTCATCTCCAACGCCCATCGTTGATCTTCTTCGACTCCGTCATCGTCTCTTCGCGCTTAGAGGTGACTAACTTCAGCCTTTCTTATCTTTTTCATGTTGTTTTTGGCTTGTGATGTTCCCATCATTTTTTAGCTCAAATCCACTTTGTTATTTTGAATCATTCACATGAATTAGTATCCATATATATATATCATATTTCATGGTTGACCTAGTTTTAATATATTTTGCAAGAATAAATTATAGTATATTTTTATGATCATAGAAAGTAGGATAGTTCAAATTAATTGGTTTGTTAATATCACTTGATTTATTTTTATTACTACATATAATGTCCATTGTATCATACATGTTTACTAGTAAATGTGGAATTTATAATTGTTTTAAAATTGAGTATGGATAGTAGATGGCAACCGTGACCGGGTCTTCCGTCTCTCAACGGGTTCAAAAGCGATACCGTCCGGAACTCCCTCTCATTACTTGTGGCAAGTGTGGGCAGAAGATTTTGATGGAGTACAAAGTGTCGAAAGAGGGAGTAAACAAGGGTCGTATATTCTACAAGTGTCCAGATCGTAATGTGAGTTATTTCCAGACATTTGCTTATATATGTGCATATTTTTTTAAATGATATTAATTAAACTTTTGATTCTCTCTTTTAATTTCAGTGGGACGGTACCGGCGGATGTACAGGTTGGTACTGGGAGGAAGAATACATTGAACACATTAAGAAATCTTTTGCACAGGTGGTTGAGGCTGAAGGTGGTGAGGCAGTGAGCCGACGAAAGAAGTTCAATGAAGTTGATCAAGCGAATGATCTATCTATTATAGTTGGGATCGGACGCGAACTAATTATGTTGCTTAAGTGCATTTTAGTTTTATTTTTTTTAATGCTAGTTGCGATTGTATTTGTTGTAGCCAAGCTTTTCTAAATTAATCAACTATGTATCTTAGACATGTTGTGCAATAAGATGAGAAACTATATGTGTGCATGGTTTTCATAATATATATGTTATCTTTAATGCAGATGGTAACACGTAATTGGATGTATAATGCCGATCGGCGCTCCGAAGAGTTCATTAATGGCGTGCACTATTTCTTAAGTGTGGCCGAGTCAAATAAGAGGGACGGTTTCATGTGCTGTCCATGTGCCGTGTGCAAGAATTTGACGGAATATTCTAACTCAAGAACTCTTCATTCACACTTATTAAAGTCTGGTTTCGTACCAAACTATATTTGTTGGACCAAACATGGAGAAAGCGGGATTATAATGGATGAAGGTGAAGAAGAAGAAGAATTGGACCATGCCAATATTATTGCTCAGTACGGTGGCTTCAATGATGTTGCAATGGGGGGAGATAATGAAGAAGAGGTGGCGGCAGAAGATGATCGGGGCGATGATGCTTTTGGTGATGCCATCCGTGATGCACAAAGAGAATGTGAAAGTGATAAAGAGAAAGCCAAGTTCGAGCGCATGCTAGAGGACCACAGGAAATCGCTATATCCCACCGCTGAAGAGGGGCAAAAAAAGCTGGGTACCACACTAGAATTGCTGCAATGGAAGGCAAAGAATGGTACATCTGACAAGGCATTTGGGCAGTTATTGAAGATCATAAAAAAGATGCTTCCGAAAGGCAACGAATTGCCCACCACTACGTATGAAGCAAAACAGGTTGTCTGCCCTTTGGGATTAGAAATCCAGAAGATACACGCATGTCCTAATGACTGCATCCTCTACCGTGGGGAGGAATACGAGAATTTGGATGCATGTCCAGTATGTAAGGCATCACGGTATAAGATTAGACGAGATGATCCTGGCGATGTTGAGGGTGAAGAACGTCATAGGAAGAAAATTCCAGCCAAGGTTATGTGGTATGCTCCTATAATACCACGATTAAAACGTCTGTTCAGAAATAAGGACAATGCAAAGTTGTTGCGGTGGCATAAAGAAGACCGTAAGATAGACAATATGCTGAGACACCCTGCCGATGGATCCCAGTGGAGAGCGATAGACAGAGAATTCTCAGATTTTGCAAATGATGCTAGAAACTTGCGGTTCGCCTTAAGTACAGATGGTATGAATCCTTTCGGTGAGCAGAGCAGTAGTCACAGCACTTGGCCAGTTACTCTATGTATCTACAACCTTCCTCCATGGCTATGCATGAAGCGGAAGTTTATTATGATGCCGGTGCTTATCCAAGGACCGAAGCAACCTGGCAATGACATAGATGTCTACCTTAGGCCATTAGTTGAGGAACTTCAACTTTTATGGAGCAAACCAGGAGTTCGCGTGTGGGATGAGTATAAACAAGAGCACTTTGACCTACGAGCATTGCTGTTTGTAACAATCAATGATTGGCCAGCTCTGAGTAATCTTTCAGGCCAGTCAAACAAGGGATATAATGCATGCACACATTGTTATGAAGACCTTGACTGTGTATTTTTGAAAAAATGTCGAAAGGTCGTGTACCTTGGCCACCGTCGGTTTCTTCCTATGAACCACCCAGTACGAAAGAAAGGCAAGCATTTTAAAGGCAAGGCAGACCACCGGACCAAACCTCTCAATCGAACCGGGGATGATGTACTCGAAATGGTCAAGGATATAAAAGTGGTATTTGGAAAGGGACGAGGCAGCGAACCTATTCCCAAGGATGCTAAGGGACACGTACCCATGTGGAAGAAGAAATGCATATTTTGGGAGCTACCTTACTGGAATGTCCTAGAGGTCCGCAACGCGATCGACGTGATGCACCTGACAAAGAATCTTTGTGTGAACTTGCTCGGATTCATGGGTGTCTACGGGAAGTCTAAGGATTCACTTGAAGCACGACAAGACTTGCAGCGCATGAAAGAACGAGACAACCTGCATCCAGAAAAGACAGATGATGGACGTCATTACTTAAGCCCTGCTAGCTACACTCTGAGCAAAGAAGAGAAGGAAAGCATGTTTGAATGTCTTAGCAGCATCAAGGTCCCATCTGGATTCTCCTCCAATATCAAGGGAATAATTAATGTGCCAGAAAAGAAATTCCTGAACTTGAAGTCCCATGACTGTCACGTTCTAATGACGCAATTGCTGCCGGTCGTTTTAAGAGGAATTCTACCTCCACACGTACGTCTAGCCACCGTAAAGCTATGTGCATTCCTCAATGCAATTTCTCAGAAGGCAATCAATCCAGAGCAACTAGCTACTCTGCAGAATGATGTCGTTCAATGTCTCGTCAGCTTTGAGTTGGTGTTCCCTCCATCCTTCTTCGATATCATGACACACCTCCTAGTTCATCTGGTCAAAGAGATTCGTATTCTCGGTCCTGTGTTCCTACACAACATGTTCCCCTTCGAGAGATTCATGGGTGTCCTAAAGAAATATGTCCATAGTCGTTCCCGGCCAGAAGGAAGCATTGCCAAGGGCTACGGAACAGAGGAGGTCATAGAGTTCTGTGTTGACTTTATTCCAGACCTTGACCCAATTGGCATTCCTGAATCTCGACACGAGGGCAGACTCAGCGGAAAGGGAACACTTGGGAAGAAAACATATATTGGTACGGGAAACGATTACTTCAATAAAGCACACTACACAGTTCTCCAGAACTCCTCATTGGTGGAACCATATGTTGAGGTACACAAAGATTACCTACGGTCCCAGTGGCCCGGGAAGAATGAAGCTTGGATAATGCGTCAGCACATGGAAACTTTTGGCGATTGGTTGCGCAAAAAATGTCAAGGTGATGAAAACATTGATGAGCAGCTTTATTTGTTGGCCAGGCAACCATCATGGCATGTCCTCACATACAAAGGGTACGAGATAAATGGTAACACATTTTACACAGTTGGCCAAGATAAAAGGAGCACCAACCAAAATAGTGGTGTACGCGTGGATGCCACGGATCCAAATGGGAACAGGCAAACATATTATGGACGCATAGAAGACATATGGGAACTAGTCTATGCAGCTAATTTTAAAGTTCCTTTGTTCCGGTGCCAATGGGTGAAGATGACCGGAGGTGGGGTAATAGTCGACAAGGAGTATGGGATGACAACCGTGGACCTTAACAATAGTGGGTTCAAAGACGAACCATTCGTCCTTGCTGCAGACGTGAGTCAGGTGTTCTATGTCAAAGATATGTCTACGAAACCAAAGAGAGGAAAAAATGATGACCACTCAATCATCAATGAGCCAAAGCGCCACATTGTCCTTTCTGGGAAAAGAAACATTGTCGGAATTGAGGACAAGTCAGACATGTCAGGCGATTACGAAAGGGATGATCGAATTCCGCCCTTCATAGTCAACAAAGACCCAAGCATTCTGTTAAACAATGAGGATACTCCATGGTTACGGCAGGATCATAACCAAGGGTCATACGTCAAGAAGAAGTTCACTGTTGTGTCGGCTTGACTGTTCCATTTGAGACAATCTAGGGTTCGGTCAAAGGGTGTGTTTGTAAAAACCAATGCTTTGACTTTGGTCAAACTTGGTCAAATAGCCCATTTGATGACTTGAAATGAAAAAAGTTTGAATACAAAGTTGTTAGAGATCATCAAAATCTATATTTTATATATTGTCCATTTTTCCATTTGATAATTTTGAGCCAATTCTAGTTACATTTCTATAAAATCCAAGACGGGTTTCGGTCAAACTTGGTCAAATGACAAACTAAATTACTTCAAATGAAAATATTTTGAATACCAAGTTGTTAGATATCTTCAAGATCTAAACTTTTTATATACACAACTTTTCCATTTGAGAAAATCTAAGTTAACAATACCCACCAATTCTAAGTTCTCACACAAACTATATGAAACTATATGTGTCAATTGTGGATTTTCAACTACACCTTCCCAAAACTTTGTCAAATGCAAAAATGATCTGTATATGAAATGTAGATTTTGATGAGTGGAACAATATTGGTATTCATGACTTTTCCATTCGAGACCATCTAGGGTTCCGAAACCGCTGCGTGGCTATGAGTTCTATGAAAATTCAAAATTCAGTGGTTCAAACTTTTCCAAATGAAAAGTTGACCATTAGACAAAATGTAGAACTTGATGAGTGTAGCAAACTTTGTATTCATGACTTTTCCATTTGGGACAATCTAGGGTTCGGTCAAAGGGTGTGTTTGTAAAAACCAATGCTTTGACTTTGGTCAAACTTGGTCAAATAACCCATTTGATGACTTGAAATGAAAAAAGTTTGAATACAAAGTTGTTAGAGATCATCAAGATCTATATTTTATATATTGTCCATTTTTCCATTTGGATAATTTTGAGCCAATCCTAATTACATTTCTATAAAATCCAAGACGGGTTTTGGTCAAATTTGGTCAAATGACAAACTAAATTACTTCAAATGAAAATATTTTGAATACCAAGTTGTTAGATATCTTCAAGATCTAAACTTTTTATATACACAACTTTTCCATTTGAGAAAGTCTAAGTTAACAATACCCACCAATTCTTGAATCTCACACAAACTATATGAAACTATATGTGTCAATTGTGGATTTTCAACTACACCTTCCCAAAACTTTGTCAAATGCAAAAATGGTCTGTATATGAAATGTAGATTTTGATGAGTGGAACAATATTGGTATTCATGACTTTTCCATTCGAGACCATCTAGGGTTCCGAAACCGCTGCGTGGCTATGAGTTCTATGAAAATTCAAAATTCAGTGGTTCAAACTTTTCCAAATGAAAAGTTGACCATTAGACAAAATGTAGAACTTGATGAGTGTAGCAAACTTTGTATTCATGACTTTTCCATTTGGGACAATCTAGGGTTCGGTCAAAGGGTGTGTTCATCAAGATATATATTTTTATATTTTTTATTTGATGAAAATTATACCCAACTAGCATTCCTAGTAATAAATAACAAAAATAAAAAGTTTTACGTCAATATGATGTGAAAATAAATTTCCAGTTCATTGGATATAGTTTTTGTAAATTTATTGGAATAATATATTTTTGCATTAACAAAATACTAAACAATTCTTACAAAATCATTGCAAATTATAAAAATACAATAAGATATTTAAGTTTAAAAGTTTTCATGTGTATATTAAAACAAATTACAATATATGTCACTGTTTAAAAAACATTATGCAAAATATTTAATTTACTATACAATTTATAATATAAACTGTATATATAAAACAATTAAAAAACCCTAAACTAAAAAAATGGGCCTTTAGCACCGGCCCATAGTGGGAACCGGTGCTAAAGGGTCCTGAAAATTTCAGGAGCCCGCCCTAGCGCGCGCTGGACCCTTTAGCACCGGTCCGTGGCTGGAACCGGTGCTAAAGGGTCCGCCCCTATATAAGCAGCCGGCTTCCTGGATCCGGCAGTTCTTTCGTCTTCGTCTTCGTTCCAGCGCCGCCGCGGTCGTTTCGTTCTCGCCGCCGTCGTTTCGTTCTCGACTCCCTCGCCGCCGCGACCACCATCTCCACCAGCGCCGCCGCGGCTCTCCACCAGCGCCGCCGCGGCCCTCCTCCAACGCCGCCGCCGCGGGCCACGGCCAGATCGAGCGCGCGGGCCACACATCATCCAGGCCACGTCGATCTTCCCTGATCTCTAGCTCCGGCCGGCCTTGCTAAGTATAGATCGAGAACGCCATTGATTAATTATGTATTTATATAGACTAGCTAGACCAGAAATATATATACAAAAAATATTACATATATATACATAAATTAATACTACAAATCAAAACACCATATACATATATATATTTTTATGTATTTTTATGTATATATGGTGTTTTGATTTGTTGTATTATTTTTTGTATATATTTTTATGTATATACATAAATTAATACTACAAATCAAAACACCATATACATATATATACATTTATATATTTTTATGTATATATGGTGTTTTGATTTGTTGTATTATTTTTTGTATATATTTTTATGTATATATATATATATGTAATATTTTTTGTATGTATGTATATTTTTTTTGTACATATATACACACATATATATAGTTTGTATGTATGAATTATAATTGTTTGTATGTATGTATTATTTTTTTAATATATTATTCTAGTATATATATATAGTATGTATGTATGTTTTATTTTTTGTATATATGTATTATTTTTTGTATGTATGTATATTATTTTTTGTACATATATATACACACACATATATATAGTTTGTATGTATGAATTATAATTGTTTGTATGTATGTATGTATGTATGTATTATTTTTTTAATATATTATTTGTAGTATATATATAGTATGTATGTATGTTTTATTTTTTGTATATATGTATTATTTTTTGTACATATATACACACACATATATATAGTTTGTATGTATGAATGTATTATTTTTTTAATATATTATTTGTAGTAGTTTTTTTAGTATATATTTGTTGTATATTATTCTTGTATCATATTTTATTTTCTAGTGTTTTGTAAATATTATTGTTTGTACTATATTATTCTAGTATTGTTTTTATTCTAGTGTATTACTTGGCTTAAAAGATTCTAGTATTATTTTTAGAGCACTCCAACACTTTAATTTGTAGTAGTACTAGTAGTAGTATATAAGTCTCTAATATATGTTCTAGTAGTGTTTAGCCACTAAATTTATTCTAGTAGGGTTTTGTATATATTTTTGTTTGTACTATATATTATTCTACTTTTTTTTATTAATGTATTACTTGGCTTAAAAGATCCTAGTATTATTTTTAGAGCACTCCAACACTTTCATTTGTAGTAGTATTAGTGTATTTCTTATCTTATATAGAATATATATATATGTATGGTTGCAGACATAGAAATGGCTGACCATCCTCATGATGATCCTGATTATATGGAAGCTGCCATTCAAAATATAATCGACGACGGTAGTCAGTACTTCGTTGATTACCACGACATCATGCAAGGCAATCGTACTGAGCAACAAGAGGGCAATGCCCCTGAGCAACAAGAGGGCAATGCCCCTGAACAACAACTTGTCGTGCAACAAGAAGAAAATACTGGCGAGGTATGTAAATGTAAACATATATAAATAATGCATCTCTTACATTAGGTTTTAGACTTATTACTTGGTTATTAATTTAGTATTTTTGTTTCTATATGTACGTGTAGCCTTCTGGATCGACCTCTACGGGGAGAAGCGTACCTCCACGAGGACCAAAGAAGCCGTTGGAGGGCCGCTATGTAATCTCTGAGTTTGAGATAGCTACAGGCAGACCACTTGGTGAGCATGCAAATAAATATGTTAATCACTGTGGATATCTTGTGAGAGATCAAATACCGATCAGTTGTCGTGAATGGAGAGAGAAGCGAGGTGCTCCTGAGATCAGTTTTGTCTCTGATCGTGACAAGGAGTTAGTTTGGAAAGCCGTCACAGACGTTTTCACCTTCGACACCAACGATGAAGAGTTGAAGGTGCGAATTTATGACTGGACTATGAAGAAGATGGCAGTACTCTTCCAGAATTGGAAGAAGTCTTTGTACAATAAATATGTCAAGAAAAACGAGACTCCAGATTTCAACCTCAAGCAATATGTAAAGCTGAGGGCCTTCTGGGATGACTTTGTGCAGTACAAAACATCAGAAGAGGGCGAGGAACGAGCCAATAGAAACAAAGAAAATGCCAGTAAAAAGGCATACCACCATCATATGGGATCAGGTGGTTATAAGAGTGCTGCTCCCAAGTGGGACCGAATGGAACAGGAGATGCTTGCTAGGGGGGTCACACCCGAGACAATAGCAAAGAATTGGAGCGAGCGCTCCAAGCATTGGTTCTACGGTCATGGGGGAAGCGTGGACCCAGACACCGGGGCGCTAGTTTGGGGCCAAGAAATCTCAAGAGCAGCAGAGAGACTAGTCCGTGCACGTGAGGCGGTTCAGTCTGGTGAGTTCAGGCCTAACAGGGAGAAGGATGAACTCACCTATGCGCTTGAAAATCCTGAGCACGGTGGGCGTACGAGAGGCTATGGGGCAGTTCCGTGGCTGCAATCATTCCAAGCCGATCAAGATACCTACAGAAGCCGCCAGAGAAAGAAGGATGAGGAGGCAGAGCGGATCCGCCGCCTGGAAGCTTTTGTTCTGCAGTCACAAGAGCGCGAGAAAGCTCGTGAAGAATGGATGCAGGCAGAGATTCAAAGGCAAGTGCAAGCAGCACTTAGTCAAATGACGAAAGGGCAAGGTACATCACAGCCCGAGGTCAATGTTAGCCCCCCAGGCCAGTTGAAAAGCAGCTGCGCATCCACGGAAGTACCAACCATTCAGGATGACACGAAGCTACACTTCCCCGTGGATGATGTCACAGAGGCTTTTACTACCTGTGAGCTGCATGTACCAGATGGGAATGCCACCAAAAAGGTGGCTATCGCTGTTGTCAACCCTATCGACCGAACGGGCACTCCAAGAATCCATAATCGACCAGTACCTGGTGGATATGCTAGCGTCTCGGTTGATAGGGTTGAGAAAGGTTGTGGCAATGTGCCACTAGACATAGAAGGGGGAGACGGAGAGAAGACCTTAGGTGAAGCTGAGAAGACATTTATTTGTTGGCGCAAGCGCTTCATAATTATTCCTCAGCATAGGTTTGTGTGTGATTTTACTTCTTATATTATTTATTATGTATTGAAATTTAAAAAAAGTTTACTCACAAAACTTGTAATTGTTTTCTTTGCAGGGACTCCTCCAACCTAAGTCCAGTTCTCTCCCCAGCGCATCATAGTGCTGCGGGCGGTGACAATGCTGGATCTCCTCCAACACCTGCGGCGGCCACACCGACCCCGCCACCGCCTCCACCACGGTCTCCACCTCCTCCACCGAGGTCTCCAACTCCTCCACCGCGTTCTCCAACTCCTCCGCCTGCACCGCCCTCTCCAAAGAGTGCACGGTCGGTCCCCTCGCCTCCAAAGCGAGGTAGTAAGAAGCGGTCCGTCCAAGAAGGACCGAAGTCATCGGTCCCACCTCCAAAGAAGGCTGCCTCAGCAAAGAGAGCTAAGACGCCAGAAAAATTACCTTACGAAAAGAGTGAAGAGGAGGTAATTGCTACATCTAAAGCTGAGGTCCAACAATTTTTTGATAAAATAAAGGAGGAAAGGAAAAAACGGCTTAACCCAGAAAAGCCGTACTTTTATGTGAAGCCATCGGAACTGAGGCAGAAGGTGGCGGACCATCAAAAGAAGCAACGCGAAGCTCAGAAAAAGCCAGCACTTTCGGACTATGAGCGGTCTCTGGTCAAGTCTTCACAGCCTACTAAGAAGAGAGTAGGAAAGGGGGTCCCACAGCTCGGAGAAGTATCAAAACCGGTGCCCCCTTTGATTGTGCCAAATCAATACGGCTCAAATGAAGACTTGATGCCAAAGAAATCCTTAGCGTTGTCTGAGCTAGACTCGCTTGAGAGTTACTTTGGACAGAGCGGTTTAAATATAGAAGAAATTACCGCCATTCTTGGATGTCATACATTTGAAAAAGCCGAGGTAGTTGATCAATGGAGGGCAAGATATGAACCGGGCAGGAGTCTATTCGACCCTAAGCGTTTACACGAGCTCGGCACACAAATGTTTGCAATAAACAAATGGTGCATTGAGGCGTCTAAAAGGGGAGAGAATTGGATTTCTGTTCGTATTAGACAACATCACTACTTCCGTGGAGATGACCTCATATACGTGCAGTTCGAAGAATTGCACCAATTATGCCACCTCGACGCTCTTGACAAATCTCTTGTCAGCTGCTTTTGTCTGTAAGTATTTTTTCTTTTTATTATACTTCTAACTTCTTTAATTACATGTATATAATCCTTACACACTTAGGATTTGTATGTATATATGCAGGCACCAAATGAGAGAGCTCAGAATGAGAAATGACAATAGTATTGGGTTCGTTGACCCTTATATTGTTTTCAAGGCTCCGCAGGCAGTGTGGACAGCAGATTATGAGACAGAAATCTGCACCAATCTTATGAGGTTCTTTGTAAACCAAAAAGAAAAACAAAAAATACTCTTCCCCTTCAACTTCGAGTGAGTTATATAGTTATTAAGTGCATGCATATTTTATTTTACATTATAGGACTGACCCTATATATGTGTGTGTAAACAGCTTTCACTGGATACTCATGGTCATTGAAATTCCCAAGAACCGATTGATAATCTTTGACTCAATGAGAAAACCACAAGAAAATTATCAACAAATGGTAAACATTATTCAAAGGTACGTAATGTCGATTTCAGCTACAAAAATATCATAATATGACTCTGTAATTATTAGTTCACGATCCACAATGGCTGTGTATAGGGTTTGGGAAAGATTCATTGACCGTGAACATCTCAGTGGATGTAAAGCGCCGCTTAACATAATACATCCACAAGTAAGTTCTACTAGCTAACAAACTTTCGCTAACTTTTAGCCTTCTTATTGTCGTGGTTATGAATATTTTTATATATATATACATCGTACAGTGGTGTTTAAGACAAGAAGGAGGGAACAATCTATGTGCATATTACGTGTGCAAATTCATGATGGCACAAGTCAATCAAACACCCACAGAGACGCTCAGAGTACGTTACATGTCTCTTTTCATTATCTCCTGAATTATATTGAATAACTTAGATAACTAATACCTTTTTTATTTATTTCAAATTAAAGACGGAATGGCTGAGGGAAAAGGTCCTACAACAAGACCGAATCAAAGCTATCCAAGAGACGATAGCAGGATTTCTCCGCGACCAAGTGATCAATCCAAACGGCGAGTTTCACTTCAACGGCAACGAAACTCTTATACCAAACAACGATGATCATTTGTATCGTTTGTAGACATTGGGAGAACAAACTCTATGTATATATGTGTTACGAATTTTGTACATATAAAACTATATATATATAAAGCTTTTTACATATCTATTTAATTTTTGATGTGGTCTATTCATTTTATTATAGGCAAAGCTTAACTATTAAGCTTAGCCTATAATTTTCATTTATATATGCTTAATATGCGTGTAATATAAATATATTATTGTATCAGCAAAACATGTATTGAAAAACCTATTATTATATATTATATATAAACAATAAACAGAACCGAAGAAGTGAACTAAAAAAAAAGAAAAAGAAACCCTTTAACACCGGTTGGTAACACCAACCGGTGTTAAAGGGTCCTGCAACGTGGCAGCCCTGGCAGGACCCTTTAACCCGGTTGGTGTTACAACCGGTGTTAAAGGGGGGGCCTTTAGCACCGGTTGGCCGAACCGGGACTAAAGGGTGGGCCTTTAGTCCCGGAAGGGCAGCACCGGCTCGGGAACCGGGGCAACAGGCCCTTCCCGACCGGTGCTAATGCCCGATCATGCAGCAGTGATAATTCTCCTGACGTGTTCATGCATGGAACTTAGATCAATGACAATCATATATAGGAACATAGGTGCATTTGGCTCCTTGTTCATAGAATCAACGAATCATGGATGCAAGGGTTGAGTAGAATGGATAAATTGTCCCCTATATATTATATATATATACATATATATATATATATATATATATATATATATATATATATATATATATATATATATATATATATATATATACACATCCCTTTCTCTCACCAGGAGTCTTTGTGCATGCATGCACCAGTAGCTGCATATATGTTTTGGAATTTTCTTAAAAACAATATATATAATGCATCCACGCACCACTGGCTGCATATATGCAAAGCGCCTGTATTTGGGGGCCCACAGCTCATTTCATCATCCAACACAAAATATGCCAACGCAATTTTCACAGCCGATTCTATTAATTAAAACTGATGATGATATATTTTCACCATCGGTTTTCATTACAAACTGATAGTAAAAATAATTTTCACGGCCGTGAAAACCAAGGCAGTTTTCACCACCTCTTCAAACCACAAACTGATAGTGAAAATCGAGCCCATATATATATATATATATATATATATATATATATATATATATCATCCAATTGTATACCTAGGACCACGAAATACTGAACAATACTGAAACACGAGTACTGAATAATACTGAATTATGTTCAGTATAACTGTTTGGTGTAGAATATATACAAGTGCTATTCTATTCTACACCAAACAGTTATACTGAACAGAATTCAGTATTGTTCAGTACTCGTATTTCAGTATTGTTCAGTAGTTTGTGGTCCTGAGTGTACGGCTGTATGATACTGAACGTTGTTCAGTACTGCTCACTATTTTTTCTACTTAGTTTTGGCTTATGGTGTAGAATATTATTCTACACCTAGGGTCTAAAATAGCGCTACCGTATACTGAAACACGAATACTGAGTGATACTGAATTTTGCTCAGTATAACAGTTTGGTGTAGAATAATATTCTACACCTAACTGTCCCCTCTATCTCCTCACCCCTTGCCCCTGCCCGCATCCATCCTCCTCTTGTACAGCCACCGCCACTTGCTCCTACTCCTGCCCTGCCGTTCCTCGGGTGCTATAGATCTGGGCCGGTCCTTGCTCCTCCACGACCAACAAGAGAGGCAGATCAGAGCCGGTGTGGCGCATCCCTAGGACAAGGTGCGGCACCATGGTGGCACTGGCGAGGTGTGGCGGTGCAGGTGTGGCTAAATCTATGTCGAGGCTACTTATTAGCAATATGGACATCTGGTGACAGTGTGGATAAGCACAACCAATGGCATGGATGGGCCACAAGTGTGGATGGCAGCGGGCGCAGACGTGCGGTAGCAGCTGCGGCTATGCTTTTTTTTCTTCCAACGCCTCTACTATGGAAACTTGAAATTCCCTGCGATTTCAAATACCTTGACGGTTATTGTAGAAACCGTCAGGGTAAATAAATTTACCATGACAGTTCCTCAAAAACACACAGGAAAATTAAGTAACCGTAGGAGTAAATAGAGTTACCTTGACGGTTTTTTAGAAAACACAGAAAAACTAAAAAACCGCCAGGTTAATTCGTAATTAACTTTGAGAGTGCGCATAGCCCTTAAGAAATAAAATGGCATAAACCGTCAGGGTAAATTGAATTACCTTGATGGTTTTGTATTTTTTATGGTTATTAAATAAACTGTCAGGGTAATTACATGAACACAAGTTTTTCTCTTTTTGATGCATGATGAAATTTTCTAACTAGCCTTTTTGCCTCTTGCTAACTCCAAATGATATGTTTATTTCTCCTAGTTTTCTCTAAAATCCTGAATTACCAATTAACAACATTGGTTTGGTACTAAATTATTATTTCTTTGTTCTTTTGCATATATTCTTTTTCATTCATGTATTAGAGAAAGCACCTTGGGAAACAAACTTTAAGATATATCTTTCATGCTCCAAACTTTTTGTACATAAAACAGGCTAACACATATTGTTCTGTAGAAGTTTTAAGAATTTTATTAGAACTGTTTTAATATATTCTATAGTTTAAATGAATTTTTGCAAACTTATCGAAAGTAATTCCAAATTAAATAGTAGATGTCTCCAATAAGATTCCAAGAAAATTATAAAATTTATATTTATGCTTATATGTTTCAATCTAGGTCATATCGAGAGATGGATGGGAAAACACATTTGTTTGCTATAGATAATTCATCCTTCTATATCCAAATTAACATAAAATAATTCTAATAATTCAAAATCCTACAAATTTGAATGAAAACATGTCTTTGGTATATAATGTCCCAATAAAAATTTGAGATGCTTTTAAGATGGGGTGTCATACATTGTTCACAAATGACACATCTCTCATATAACTTTCATGAAACTATGTGGGAGATGTATCTATTTATGAACAACGTATAGTTCACTTTGTGCGGTAGCAGCTGCGGCTATGCTTTTTTTTTTGTTTCCAACGCCTCTCTTCCAAACCGATGATGGTGCCGATTCACATCACCACTCACTATCATCTCTAACTTATGAAAATAGCGGCGATGAAATATCTGTAGTAGTGCTAGAACTTCCTTCCTGATACTGGAATAACCGATTTCTTACCATAGTAAAGAACCATCATGCATCAGGCTAAATTAATATCATATATAATCTGCATATATGTATATTTGATGGGGAAACCATGAAACCTACAGATATAATTTGGCTAGAACATCCCACCAAACTGCTAGCTAGTTGCTAAGCTAGTGATGTGCCAGTCTCCAACTGTTGGACCGTGACTTAGTGAGTATATGCACCAGTGGCATGCAGTGCTTGAAGACAAAGGTTTGTTAACTAAAAGCATAATTACCCAATTAGTTATTTTTGTTAGCAAACAAGTGGTCGGATTTATTAGTGCTTGCTCAAAAGATCTGAGAAATGAGGGGCCATGTGCTTGCATGGGTCCCTTCATAGTAAGTAACTAGTAATTCAAGTCTGTAATATGTATGACCGGTTATGATTTTCTTGCTTAATTTTTGGCAGCCAACACACGGTCGCGATGAAAACCCAAATCCTTTAGTCAAATACCATACGAAGCTACTTCTGTCCTCCATTTGTTTAATCTTAGTACTATTAGTGAAAATTCTTGTTTCACAACCTCGGGGCAACTTTATTTGACCTACTTTTTTTCAGTCTTACCTCTGCTTAACTCCTTGGTTACCATAAAGTTGCGCTCCACCTAGTCCTGAAATGAGTTGGGGCTAATACTCTCTCAACGCAAGCAACATCTTGCCTCTGCTATGGTTCAGCACTAGCTCAGCTTTTGGCCAGAGTTTCTCAGCTTTTTATGTGCTCTTCCATGCCACAACGCAAGATATGGTGCTGCTTCAAATTTTTGTCAGAGCAAGCCAATACTTCCTCTGCATGAGAATCTGACACTATTTGAAGCTAACACTAGTAATGATTTGGACATCAGTTGCATAGGTGTAAGTTGGGGCAGCACTCCAGGTTGGAGCGTTGGGCATGGCCTTACCTAGTACATATGGCAGGGTAACGGGTGTGTGTTTTGAATTGACATCGTAACACGGGTGTGTGTTTTGAATTGACATCGTAACACGCACTTTAGGGAGGATTAACAAAGAATATAATAGGATGGTAATTATCTTTATCATATATGCCTAAGGTTAAAACCGCAAGTAATATATATATGGAGTGGGATAGAAGGATGCTGTGGAAGGAATATATATATACTTCCTCTATCTGGAAATAAATTAACTTTCTAGAATCATCGTAAGCCAAAATGTCTTGAGTTTAACCAACTTTAGTAAAGAACAATAACATTTATGACACCAAATAAGTAAATTATGAAATATTGGCTCACTTTCAAATAAATTTAGTCAAATTTAAAAATAATATTAGGAAAACTCTAGCTAGAAATTTTATTTTGGATGGATGGAGTACGTCGTCTCGGTAGAAACTATCAAGAGTACTAGGCATTTTTTTGAGAAAACTATATAGAGTTAGTGCTAGTGCATTATTGAGCAAGCGAGTCAACCGTATAGGGGAGTAAGGACCACAGAAGAGTCCATTATTAGGCTCAACGTCTTAGGGCAAAAGCCCATGGGCAGAGGACCAAGTTGTGTCTGCCATGCATGGCCCAACATCTAATCATGGTTGATCAGACCCAAAGCATCTATCCACCATACTAGACTTCTCCCTTTTTTTAACCACCACATGCTACCTTCATATAACTTGTAAACCTTTATCATATATCATCAGACATAGATGTTGTGTGTGTATGTGTGTTGTTTACTTCATTCATTAGAGAAAAACATTATGTTAAGTGTGTGGGTGACGGCAACATGCATGGGTCCCTTCATTTGGTAGCTGTGCCTCGTCAAGAATCCAGCTTACCGGAGAAGCCGAGACAAGATGGCCGCATATACATGCATCTTTTATTGATTTGTTCATTTCCAGCTTCTACTTCTTCGAAAACGATCTGACCTAGTCGATTCAGAATATGCTTTATTTGCACTGGCTTTGGCTTTTTCATGTGAAATGAAGAAGCTAATGAAAGCCCGAGCCGTGCGTGCGTGAGTGAAAAAAAAAGGTTAGCGGCATAATATGCCGTTGGGAGATCATTGTCATGAGAATCATGTGCCGGTAGTAAAAACCAAGGGGAAAAATGATGCACATGTCAGGTAACTTTCGATCGTGATTTCAATCGATCAGGTGAAAAGTAAAATAGTAAAAGTAGAGACTAGAGAGCGAGAACACATCTTGTCACACGGTAGCTTTAATTTTCTCTCGCTGCCTCACCTAACTCCGTAGCTTTCATGCATGCTTTGTCTTAATTAATTTCTAAGTAGATGGATTCATAATAACGTCGACGACGCCAACAAGCTAAGACGACATGCAGTGGACATGGTACACATGGCGCCCATTCTATACTATAGGCCTGTAGTACGTGACATTGAGATCTTGATAAAGGTGTGTAGTCGGCCACATGCACAGTGTCGTCCACGTACAATGTGAACAGCTGAGCTCAGATATATATAATCCCCGTCCCTGAGCACATTCATGGTATTTGTTTATGTTTTTATATATATAAGTATTGTTTTGTAGTTGGTCATGGAATAACTTATTCTATGACCACTTTGGTTACGATAACTACCGTGTACTAATTTACGAGATTCATGTAACTCTCTCCTAAGTAAGATTTACTATAACATTGTGGTAAATATCCCCATGAATCATATAGTAAATAACGAGATATAGCTAGAGGAGACATGCAGCAGAATCTCTTTCCAAAGTTAGAAATAAAAGCAGGAGTATTTTGAAGGCAGATAAAGTAGACGAGATATAGTAGGTTCATAGTATGCACCCTGCCAGCTGCATATGTTTGAGTAAGAGGAATCAGGTCGATCAGGCTATAGTAGATCTAGCTGTACAGTGGACGTTAGGTCAGCTGTTGAGTCATATATACAATGTGTGTACTCATCGGCATTTATGCGACGATCCACGACGTCTTCTCACCGGACGTCTGCAAGGAAGACGACTGCCTAGCTAGCAGCAGAAGCCGGCGGCCCTTTTGTTTCCTTTTGTCCCTCGCGCGCTTCGCTCATCTCTGATTTTCTTTAATTTGCACCCTTTCTTTATGTTTTCCGGCTGTACCTTCCAATCAGAAGAAAACAGACGTGCTTTTTATGACAAAACGAGAAAGTGCTATCTGACGAATCAGATTATATATATATATATAAGTATATACTTATATATATGCTCTATGATGGATGGAACTATGGAAGGTGGCCATGAAAAATACAGCAGCGGAAAAGGGCACCATGTTTTCCTCGAGGGCACTTTGCAAGGTGATGCATGCATGGCTTGACAAAAAGGCCTAGTTGACAGCGCCAAAAGATGCAGTACTCTGTCTCTATAACATATATTCTACCAACAAGGGAAGCTGAAGAGATTTGTTTTTTCATCCTCTATATACCTATCTCTCTTTATGTTCTGTCCTCTGTGATCATATATTGTCTGGCACTGTAAATACATAGATATATAATTTATCTCCAATACTATTATGCTCGTGTTTTTTTTTGAAAGATCCGAACGTTACCGGCTTTGATTAATAATAAGAAGAGATTGTGGAAAACATCCGTTTACAAGCGCGAGGAGCACTCCCCATCGCAGCCTAAGCTTGTATCTCCAAGTGTTCTTCGAGTGGCTACCTGGTGTATCCAAGAATAATATGAAGGCAAATCATGACCTATAAGAGAAGACTTGCTATGTGTTCACTTTGCTTCTAGATGAAATGTGAATTGTATTTTATTTCTTTTATTGTTTTTATTGTCCTGCTAGCTTGAGAAGTACTAGGACTTACCATCACATTTTCTATACATAGGGCTTGTTTGGCCTGGCTCTAGCTCCAGTCAGTTGTGATGGATCATATTTTTGGGCTCAAGCACTCAAGTTTGCGGAAGAGGTTACAAACGGGTGTAGATGTTGAAGATCTCTAGCCTAAGAAGTGAAGAACTAGTTTAGGGGTCCAAAGTTTCGAAGATTGCTCCAAAACCCAAGGAAGGCTAGAAGGGTTGGTAGAATAGGATCACCACGGTGATTGGTGAGAGGCCACGCATAGGGCTAGATGTTTTGCATCCTATGCTACATGATCAAGTACATATGTGGTACCGATGAAGGGCATGGCTATTTTATCAAGGTATTATACCTTCTATCGTCACCTTGGATTGTGGAGAAATAATCTATACTCACCCGACTCCACAGCCACTCCCCCCGGAGGCCCCAAGTGACACGGGCGATCTTAGAGTTGGGTGTGCTCCTACCTCGAGCTAGGGGCTCGGTGCACTGTCTAGTTTTGGGCTCGATCATCTAGTTAGTTATCTATCAGAGGGAGCTAGGTGGCCAGTACTAGGTGCACCTCTTGACCAGTCAATGGCCCCATGATCTGAGTTTGGGGTCACATATGTGTGCTCAGTCGGCCATAGTCATTGATTTATTCTAGTAGCCAGGACCTGGCTTCCTAGTCGGTGAGGGCACTCGTTCTATAGGTACTTGTTAGTAGCTCTCAAGCCTTTGAATCGTGGGTTATGGTTGAAGTACAACTTGGTTTCTTCAAAGGCCCTTCTTGTCATATTTTTGAGTGGCCCTAGTGGTCTTGTAAGAAAGGAGTTAGAGCACTATTGCCTCTTTTGCTGCAAGGCCTTTTGATCATAAATTGGTTGAGTCCATTTGGTTGGTTTCGGTGAATCCCGTCCATGAGCACCTGGTGTTTGCCAAAATAGTCACGGGACTTTGTCCTTGTTCCTGATTAGGTGGGGAAGACCTCAAATCATTTTGACCCTATGCACAAGCGGTTGATGCTTGAAGAAGGTGGGAGGTGAGCTAAACGACATTTACCTCGATGGTCGAATGCCATGCTCATGGAGTTGCTATTGTGCCAATACGAGTGGACACTAGGACCCTTCCGAGGGGTTTCTTGCCATGGACCTGCATGTGGTTTTCTAAAGGATCCTGACTTGCTACTTGAATAGTTCCTAAGTCTTTTGATTAACTTGGTAGTCAATTGCCTTTCCTTGATAGGAAAAACTTCAGTAGTCATGGGGTCAGGACTCAAATATGAATTTTGGTGAACAGATTGCTCATGCATCCACATCAATTTGATCGTTACTAAGACTATGACAACCCATTCAACACTCAGATATCAGTTTTATTGTGACAAGGCACCTTGATTAGCTAGGGTGGCACCGAGTCAAGGAGCTGTAGGTGGCTACAATCATCGGCAACAAAGTCTTGGTTCCTGAAGCAGAGAGCCTAGCTTGGCATGAATCTTGGGATGAGCTTGCACTCTCCCCTACCGGCAGCTAAGGCTCACAAAGCGGTTCCTTCCACCAAGAGCGAGATCGCTGACGTGGTTGCGATAGAAGCCCTCTGAAGCTTGACGACATTGAAAAAATGTGCCATAAGCATCTACCTAGCACATTGGCTATCGGTGTTTCGTACCACCGACTAGTAAATTTGTGATCATACATTCGGTTTAGATGGTTTAACACTTGAGGACTCAAGATTTATATTGGTTCATTAGGTAGAAGAATAACATCAATTATACAATCATAAGTTTTGTGTAGGTCAGATGATATGGATACTTGAGAGAACATTAAGGTCGGTCTTAAGTTTGAATCCTAGCTAGGAACTGATACCGGCACTATTGATGTCAGATTTAGACCTGGGGTAGTGCTTGCTAAATCTAGAGTAGTGTACTTTCATGATATATAATTCACAAGTTGTGAACCTATGTGGATATTACGTCTGCAAATTCTTGATGGTACACGTCAATCAAACACCCACAGAGACCCTCGAGTACGTTATATGTCTCTTTTCATTATCTCCTGAATTATATTGAATAATGTAGATAACTTACCTTTTTTCTTTTATTTCAAATTGAAGACGCAATGGTTGAGGAAAAAGGTCATGCAAAAAGACCGCATCAAAGTTATTCAAGAGACGATAGCAAGATTCCTCCACGAGCAAGTGATCAATCCAAACGGTGAGTTTCACTTCAACGGCAACGAAACTCTTATTCCAAACAACGATGATCATTTGTATCGGCTTTAGAGATTCAGAGAAAAAAACTCTATGTATATATATGTTACGAATCTTGTACTTATAAAACTATATATAAAGCTTGTTACATATCCATCTATTTAATTATTAATGTGGTCTATTCATTTTATTATAGGCAAAGCTTAATTATAAAGCTAAGCCTATAATAATATTTATGCTTAATATGCGTGTAATTGTTGGGTACCATAATAAGGGATACCCAAATCAGAGCAACAAAAAACGCAAAGAAACATACTAGTCATAATCATCAGGGCCTCGGAGGCAAGTTCCGACTCGCCCGCCCCCCAGGGCCTCGGACGCAAGTTCCGACTCGCCCGACCCCCCAGGGCCTCGGACGCAAGTTCCGACCCCCAGGGCCTCGGACGCGAGTTTCGACTCGCCCGACCCCCCAGGGCCTCGGACGCAAGTTCCGACTCGCCCGACCCCTCAGGGCCTCGGACGCCAGTTCCGACTCGCCCGACCTCGTCCAGGCTCGGGCGCCGGACCCACTCCACCTGGGCAACAAGACTTCACCCGACATGACGGACGCGACAGCCCCCATAACGCAGCAGGGCAAGGCGACAACTGTTTCAACCACCCCAGTCACTGCAGCCTTACCCCTGTCACTATACATCCTTACCCCTGTTCACTGTAGCACACTACCGCACAGTAGAAAGGGAATGGGTGAGGTAAATCAGCACCACTGTTTGTGGTCATTTCCCACTGTTGACGGGACACGCAGCAGTGCCGGCGATCCGACCCCCGCGACCCCTATAGGGTTCGGTAACCCTCTACAGGAGAAGCCATGCCGACGACCATCCCACAAGGACGAGATGGACCAGCTTCAACAGGGTCGGGACTGTGTTTTCACCCCTCAATAAAAGAAATCTACCCATGTAAATATCTGGCCTTCCCTTGGGACTATAAAAGGGGAGCCAGGGTACACACACAGAGGCCCAGAACACGCACACGACACTCCTTCATAGAGCAGCAGCCCGCACTCTGTCCACACCAAGCCGAGACCTGGGACTTAGCCCTCTCTCGCAACCAGCTTGTACCCCTACTGCAAGCACCTTTGGGTGCAAGGTTATACAGAATCCACCACTACACGGGACGTAGGGCAGTCTTAGCCCGAACCAGTATAAACCCTCTGTGTCTCACTTGCATCACCATCCAAGCTTGGTCAGTCACGCAGAATTATACTTGTTAGTGCTTAGACCACGAGTCTAGACGCCGACAGTTGGCGCGCCAGGTAGGGGCCTTCTGCGTGACGTTTGCCAGTCCCTACTTGGGAGGTTTGGATGGCAGACGGATTTCACCCGCTCCGTCGCGGCACCATCATCATGTTTGGGAGTTTGGAGTTCATGTCCCTCGGTTTCGGTTACGACATGATCCTCCTCCCGCCGCGCAACGACGCCGAGCCTAGCCCCGAGCCGACCCCACCACAGTCAGAGCGTGGGAAACGTTCGGGACACCATGCGGGGGGCTCACGGAGGGGGCGTCAGAGATCTAGGATCTCCGACCCCACCGCTGAGGCTAGAGCCCGTCCGGTCCTCCCCCCGCATATTCCTCATCAGGTCGCCCGCTCCTCCGGCCCGACAGGCGCTAGAGGAAGGGCTCGCGGGGCATCAAGTTCCGCTCCCGGGACCAACAGACGGTCATCGCGGCCACCCGTCCCACCCCGTTCAAGGGGGAAGGCACGGGCCGCGCCCGTCCCCCGCAAGGGGGACAAAGGGGCTTCAACGTCCCGTCCTCCTCCACCTGCGGATGAAGTAGCAGCAGCGGCACCTCCCGAGTTACCTTTTGGGCTCAGGAATGCCGCCGCTACCTACGCCTCTTTCGTAAGCACTTCATTAAGTGCGTACGCGGAACTTCCCGGGCACCACTTGAGGTCTACACTGGACCTCGTCTCCACACCGCCCGCCTCATCCTACCCAGAGGACCTCACCTCGGGCAACGACGGGTGGTCCGGCGCTGATTTCTCCGGATGTGGCGACCCGGAGACCTTCATGCGTTTCTTGGAGGCCAGTAACTATTGCCTCGGCTACTCCGACTCCGACAACCAAAGCTACGACCCGTCTCGAGAGTGCTTCAATTTAGAAGTCGGAGGCACGCCGCATAGCGCCCAGGGGGACGCAGGGCCCTCTAGGCAAGAGGACGCAACTCCACCTCCCAATCCGACTCCCAGAACCAATCCCGGAGCCCGTGGGGTAGCATCTGCCCCCGCTGGGGGACACCATCCTGACCTCGCACAGCTCGATGAGCTGGAGGCCAGGCTCGAAGAAGAGCGCACGCGCCTCCGCCAACTCCGCGAGGCCCTGGTCCGAGAGCCGTCCGGCCGCGGAGACGGGGGTGATGCTAGGCGTCGCGCCCGTGACGTCAACCGTCGCATTGTTGCGGACCAAGGGGAAGACGCCCCAGTCTTCAGCACGGCCAGCCAGAATGTGATGGCTGCCGCACTCCTCCTCAGGGCAATGCCCGAGCCCTCGACTCCTGAGGGAAGGAGAGTGCGCCAGGGGCTACGTGGCCTCTTCGAGCAGGCTGTGGTGCAGAACGCGGAAAGTTCTGCTTCGCAATCCCATAGCACGAGACGTCGTGGGGAACACCCCCCTCCTAACAAGGCACCAACAATACAGGGTCTGCCACCCCCTAACCCACAAGGGGGCAACAGGGCCCCCGTCAGTCCACGAGCGCGTCAGAGCCGACGCGGACGTACGAGCCACCCTCGAGGCCAGGCGACGTGACAGGGACGAGGCCGAGTCCCGACGTTACCGACCGCGCCGAGGCGGGAGGTACGACCCTGATCACGACCGAAGCACGTCACCAGAGCCTCCGGGTCCCCGCGTCTTCAGCGAGGCCATACGCAGGGCCAAGTTCCCGCCGCGGTTCCGACAGCCCGCCAACCTCGCCAAGTACTCAGGGGAAACGAACCCTGAGCTCTGGCTGGCGGATTACCGCCTAGCATGCCAGCTGGGCGGCGCGGATGATGACCTACTCATCATCCGCAATCTCCCACTCCACCTGGCCGATACGGCCAGGGCATGGCTCGAGCACCTCCCTGAGTGCATGATCCATGACTGGGCAGACCTGGTCAGAATCTTTGTTGGGAACTTCCAGGGCACATACGTGCGCCCTGGGAACTCCTGGGACCTCAGGAGCTGCCGGCAGAAGCCAGATGAGTCCCTTCGAGACTTCATCAGGCGATTCTCTAAGCAGTGTACCGAGCTCCCTAACATCACAGACTCCGACGTAATCGGGGCCTTCATTTCTGGTACCACCTGCAAGGAGTTGGTACACGAGCTCGGACGCAAGACTCCCACGAGCACTAGCCAGCTGCTCGACATCGCCACCAACTTTGCCTCAGGCGAAGAGGCAGTTGGTGCCATTTTTTCCGACGGTGCAGCCAAGGGGAAGCCTCGGAATCACGCGACCCCAAGAAGAAGAAGAAGGGCCGCAATGGGAAGCAGGGTCAGACGGGCGACAACCTGGTCGCCGCAGCTGATCGTAAGAACCCCAAGCGGGCTCCTGCTGGCCCTGGCCTCTTCGACGAAATGTTGAAGAAGCCGTGCCCCTATCACAGGGGGCCAACCAAACACACCCTTGAGGAGTGCACCGTCCTCCGTCGGTACTATACCGACATCATCACCAAGGAGAGTGCCGAAGAGCCTCCCAAGGACGACGACCTCCAGGGGGAGGATTTCCCGAAGGTCAAGAACTGCCTTCTGATCTTTGGGGGACGAGCGGCACGCCTCACTGCGAGCCAAAGGAAGCGCGAACTCCGAGAAGTTTGCGCAATCAACACGGCCGCGCCCTCGTACCTCAAATGGTCCGAGAGCGCAATCACGTTCAACAGACAGGATCACCCGGATCGGATCCCCAATCCCGGGAGCTACCCTCTGATCGTCGACCCCATCATCGCCGAGACCCGTCTCACTAAGGTGCTGATGGATGGAGGCAGCGGCCTCAACATCCTCTACGCCGAGACTCTGGCCCTCATGGGGATCAGCAGGTCTCGGCTGAGGAACGACACCGCTCCATTCCACGGAGTGGTGCCGGGGCACCGTGCCCACCCCCTCGGACAGATCGACCTGCCCGTCTGCTTCGGGACCCCTGACAATTTCAGGCGAGAGTTCCTCACTTTCGATGTGGTCAGGTTCCCAGGGACCTACCACGCGATCCTGGGACGACCATGCTACGCCAAGTTCATGGCCGTCCCCAACTACACTTACCTCAAGCTCAAGATGACAGGGCCAAAGGGCATCATCACCGTCAGCACGACCAGCCAGCACGCCTATCAGTGCGACGTCGAGTGCGTCGAGCAGGCCGAGGCCTTGGCAGAATCTCTAGCCATCCTTACTGGCCTCGGCGACTGCGACCAAGACGTCCCCGACCCCAAACGTCACGCCGGAAGCTTCGAGCCGGCGGAGCAGACCAAGCAAGTTTTCCTCGACCCTGGGACCTCTGAAGGCAAGGCGTTGAGGATCAGCTCCAGCCTCGACCCCAAATAGGAAGTGGTGCTCGTCGACTTTCTCCGCGCGAACGCTGACATATTTGCGTGGGGTCCCTCGGACATGCCTGGCATACCGAGGGAGGTCGCCGAGCACTCCTTGGACATCCGAGCCGGTTCCAAACCCGTAAAGCAACGCCTGCGCCGATTCGATGAGGAGAAGCGCCGGGCCATCGGGGAGGAGATCCACAAGCTGCTGGCGGCCGGATTCATCAAGGAAGTATTCCATCCCGAGTGGTTAGCCAACCCCGTGCTAGTTAAAAAGAAAAATGGGAAGTGGAGGATGTGTGTAGACTATACTAGTTTAAATAAAGCATGTCCAAAGAACCCCTTTCCATTGCCCCGTATTGATCAGATAGTTGACTCCACCGCGGGATGCGAAATTTTATATTTTCTTGATGCTTACTCCGGCTACCACCAAATCAAGATGAAAGAGTCCGACCAGCTCGCGACTTCGTTCATCACCCCTTTCGGAATGTATTGCTACGTGACCATGCCTTTTGGCCTTAAGAACGCGGGGGCTACATATCAACGATGTATGCTCCAGGTTTTTGGGAACCTTATAGGCAAAACAGTAGAGGCATACGTAGACGACATTGTCGTCAAGTCCACGAAGGCAAGCGGCCTGGTTGCCGACCTGGAAGAAACATTCCGATGCCTCAGGGCAAAAGGGATCAGACTCAACCCCGAAAAGTGTGTTTTCGGGGTCCCCCGAGGCATGCTCCTTGGGTTTATCGTGTCTGAGCGAGGGATCGAGGCCAACCCAGAAAAGGTCTCGGCCATCGCGAATATGGGCCCGATCCGTAACCTAAAGGGAGTACAGAGGGTAATGGGATGTCTTGCTTCCCTAAGCCGTTTCATTTCTCACCTCGGATAAAAAGGGCTGCCTCTGTATAGGTTACTTAGGAAATCTGAGCACTTTTCCTGGACCCCCGAGGCCCAGGGAGCTCTTGATAAGCTCAAAGCTCTGCTCACCAAACCTCCCATCCTGGTGCCTCCCGCCGAGGGGGAACCACTTCTTCTTTACATCGCAGCCACTGATCAGGTGGCCAGCGCAGCTATCGTGGTCGAAAGAAAAGAAGAAGGGCATGCCCTGCCGATCCAAAGGCCGGTATACTTCATCTGTGAAGTACTCTCCGACACAAAGACCCGATACCCCCAGATTCAAAAATTACTCTACGCTGTGGTGTTGGCTCGGCGCAAGCTCCGACATTACTTTGAATCTCACCCGGTCTCAGTGGTCTCATCTTTCCCTCTGGGAGAAGTGATTCAGAACCGAGAGGCCAACGGGAGGATTGCCAAATGGGCCATAGAGCTCATGGGCGATGGGATTGTCTATGAGCCTCGCAAGGCCATAAAATCCCAGGTCCTGGCAGACTTTGTGGCAGAATGGACTGGGACTCAGCTCCCACCCCCACAAATCCAGCACGAATGCTGGACCATGTACTTCGACGGGTCTCTGATGAAAACTGGGGCCGGCGCGGGCCTTGTCTTCATCTCACCCCTCGGGGTAAGGATGCGATACGCGATCCGGCTCCACTTCCCTGCTTCAAACAACACAGCAGAGTATGAGGCCCTTGTGAACGGTCTTCACATCGCGATCGAACTTGGGATCAAGCGGCTTGACGTCCGAGGCGATTCCAGACTCGTCATCGATCAAGTCATGAAAGAGTCTAGCTGCCATGACCCCAAGATGAACGCGTACTGCAAGGTGGTTCGACGCCTTGAAGAGAAATTCGACGGCCTCAAACTTAACCACGTGTTAAGGAAGTATAATTGTCGGTGTTTTTCCCCGGGGGGGGGTCACACCAACGAGTAAATTTGTATGCGTGCTCCCCTTTCCGGATGGTGATGCAAGAAGACACAGAGATTTATCCTGGTTCGGGCAAAGGAAAGCCCTACGTCCAGCGGGGGGGGGGAGTTTGTATTATCTTGCACCTAAGTGCTTGTACAGGGGCGAATACAAGCGTGGAATGAAATATGTCGCTCTGCTACGTGTGTGTGTGTGTGTGCTTGCGTTGTGATGTCCCCCTCTTATATTCCTGAGTCCCTCCTTTTATAGCTCCAAGGAGAGACAAAGGGTACATGCATAGATATTAGAGTATGGATCGATAGCCGCATGGAGCGCTGACCTACTCGAGGCTTCCGTACGTCGTGGCCTCGAGCCGTCCCATCTTGATAGCTTGGTGATGATTACGCGTGCTCCTGCGTGCTGTCCTGCCAGCCGCCTTGTGCTGGTTCTGAGACCGCATGCTCGTATGGTATGGTGGCGGATCCGGCGGAGCAGCTGTGGTGTTGTCAGTCGATGCCCGACTCGTCCCCGAGAAGGGACCTCGTTCGGTCGAGGGTCGGGCGCCGCGTAATAGGCTGACATCCGGAGCGTTGACCTTGGGTGCCTCGAGGGGGTCCTGATTAGACGTTCCATCCTCGTTTCCTGCGTCCTGACGCACCCTGGGTCGTTCGGTGGGAAGGCTGCAAAAAGAACGATGGGACAGAAGCTTGTTCCCTATCACGCCTTCCGTGACCCGGGTGTTAGGTGGGAAACGTCAGGTGCATTTAATGCTCCCGCCCGCGTGCGCGCGTCAGGCGGCGGACAGTGTCCTAACGCTCGACGTCTCTCGGTTCGCTCGAGCCCGCTTCCGTCTTCGACGGTAGTCGTTGCTCGAACCCTGACCGATTCGCTCGACGCTATTTCCGTATTCGAGGCTGCGACCGTCGTTGGCGGCGCGTAAGTAAGATTAAGGCGTCGAATTGGGGGTCCCAACCTTCGTATGGGCAATCTCATAATGCGCATCGCTGAGGGTACCCCTTACCGATACCCTCGACAGTAGCCCCCGAGCCTTCATTCGAGCGCTAGCGCTCGAATGGAGGTTTTGACTTACGGTCGAATTTTCGTGGGGGCGCGCGAGCGACCCCGCGGGGTAGCCCCCGAGACCTCGGAGGAGTTTTTGACTCCTTCGAGGGTTATGTTATCTAATTCGCAGAAACGCTTTCGACACCAGTGGTGGAAGATTCTGACTGGCTCGTTTTTGCCCGCGGGTTTCGACGTACTCTCGATAGAGCGAGCGTCTTTCATCCCAAATTGAGTTCCTAGCGGGTAGTCCAAGTGAGAACCTGTGCCCCTTTCGAGGGGGGTCAGCTGTAGCCCGGAGGCGTCCTCATAAAGCAGGGTCGACGTGGTCGGGGATCCCGGTCTCATTCGATAGAGTCCAGTGGCTCGATGCCTCCCTTCGGGGGGATTCCTCTCGACTGTCTCGATCCTACCTTGAACATCGCCAGCAAGTCCTCGAGGCGGGCCTCGATTTTCGACCGCTCGCTGGGGATCCCTGACTCTGGCGCTCGAGATCGGCTGTCGAACCCTTTCGGCGGGCCAGCCATCGACCTCCCGAGACTTTTGCGGTTATGTCCCCTGGCTTACGAGGGAAGGAAACGGTCGTGGCGGTTCGCATTTCTGCCCGTTGGGCGCGTCTTTTTAGGCGGATGACGTTGCGACACCGTATCGGCGAGGAATTCGGAGAGTCCGGCCTGTGAGGAGGGAGAGAGAGCTGTCAGGCGGCGCATTTATGGGGGAGTTACCTTACTTCTCGGATCTGTCCGTTGGCGGTCAGCTGCCTATAAATATGTCGTCGCGTCACCGCCGTTCCTCTCCCTTCCGCCTTCTCGCTCTCGTTCTTTCGCTGCCTTTGCTTTCTCGTCATCTCACGCGCACACGCCCCCTCGAGCCGTAGCGAACCCACCGTCCCGTTAGCCAAGATGCCTGTAAGACTCGTCGCCGCCGATGACTGGCGCCCGTCGTCGATGACGGAGCGCCAGCTGTTGGAGCTCGAGAAGGAGGGACTGCTGCGCCGCCGCACCTCGCTGTCGTCGCCAGAGTGGATCGCGCCGCCAGCGAGCCACAGGACGCCTCAGCCACCTGAGGGCTACGTGGTGTCCTTCGCCAAGTTCCACCGCCACGGTCTGGGCGCGCCTCCAAGCCGCTTCATGCGGGCCCTCTGCTTCCACTATGGGGTGGAGCTGCAGCACTTCTCCCCGAACGCCATCACCGTGGCGGCGGTCTTCGCCGCCGTCTGTGAGGGCTTCCTAGGGATGATGCCGCACTGGGAGCTGTGGCTCCACCTCTACAGGGGCGAGCTGTTTCACGCTTCCACCGGAACCACGGGCGTGAGGAAACCCGTGCGAGCGGGTTGCCTCAATCTGGTGCAGAAGACGGGGAAGACGGACCGGCCGCGGGAGTACATACCGGTAGGGTTGTCGTCCAACCATGCCGGTTGGGACTCTCAATGGTTCTACCTGCGGAACGACGACAACCTCCTACCTCCCTACTCGGGCCGTCTGATCTTGGAGCGCCCAGCGGACTGGACGTACGGCGTCGTCCAAGCTCATCAGCCTCGGCTCGACCCTCTCCTCGACGCCCTGAAGAAGCTTCGCCAGGAAGGTTTGACCGCCGCCCTCGTCCTCTCGGCCGTCCATCATCGGAGAGTTCTCCCTCTGATGTCGCGACCGCTGAGGATGGACGAGATGGGCCCTGGCGTCTCGTCTCGGGACCTCGAGGCATGTCGGATGTCCAGCGAGCCTCCGACGGACGACGAAGTCGCGGCCCGAGTCAGGGCCGCAATTGCCGGTGATTTTAAGCCGGAGCACGTCAACGGCTTCCCCATGCGACCTGACGCAGGCTCGATCGATCTGGTACGCTTTCTTCTTGCGCGCATCCTCGATTCTAGGTTTCTCCTCTAAGCCTACCTTAGTTTTGGCAGGGTCGGATTGATGTCCGGTCCTCGAGGCCTCCAGTTAAGGAGGACGAGGCCGACCGCGACAAACGGCGCCAATCCGCCGAGAAGTCGAAGTCTGCCAAGGACTCCGCAAAAAGGGGGGAGAAGAAGAAGAATCTCGACCGCCAAGCATTAGAGGCGCGTCGAGCCAAATCCAGGCAGAGGGGGGAGCCTGAGGAGGAATCCCCTAACGACGACGATGATGACGACGAGAGTAGCGACGACTCCGAGGGGATGGCGTCGCGTCTCGATCGGATCCTCGAGGGGCCGCCTCGAGATGACGTCGACGCCCCCCGGACGGAGGTGCCGGAGGAGGGTCCGAGTGGGTCTCGTCGTCCCCGGCCCGACGCTCCTCCCGCGCTCAAGGCGGGCCAGGACGCACCGCGCCCTCCTCCGGCGTCCAAGGAGAGTGGTCCGGCGAGGTCCCAGGCGTCGGGGCCGCTGACCCGCGGTCGCGCTGCGGCCTCTGAGAAAGGAGACGCCGGTCGTAGGAGCATGAGTCCCGGCGCCCGCCAAGCGAGATCCGACGTTCCTAGGCCAATTTCTGCCCTTGAGAGGCCTAGCGCCCCGACGCGGGGCGGCTCGAGGCCCGCTGGTCGGGGTGGCGGAAGGCGAGCCGTTCTGCCCGTGGGGTAAGCCCTTTTGTTATTGCGGTCTTTGTCCCCTCAATCTCTCGCCTTTCCTCACATGCTGACTTTTTCTCAGGCTGAAACGGACCCTCGAGCAGGCCCAACCATCGATGGCCAAGAGGCTCAGAACGGGTGCCGCCTCAACGGAACCAGGTTTGTAGTTAATTCCCGGGTGTCGCGATATTATTATGTCGGTTATCATAACGTCTGACTCTTACTCTTTGTTTTGCAGGCCCGTCAAGCACCCGACCTTCAGCCGGCGTCGAGATAGCTTCGCCTCGTCCCGCGCCTACTCCGCCGCCACCAACTCATGATGCGACTCCCCAGACACGAGTGTCGGAGGGAGCCCCCGAGCCCCCTCGATTGGGGGTCGAGGGGGAGCCTATCACCATCAGCGATACGTCTGATGGTAACGACGCATCTGGGGGCGTTCGACCCATGGAGGAAGAGGCGTCGACTCCCAACGTCGCAGGACGGACCCCCTGGCCCGCAGGCCTTCGAGCCCTCGAGACGCAGAGGAAGATGGAGGAGGAGGAGGCGCGGGATCGCGAGGTGGAGCAGCCGTCACTGGAGCAGCAGCAGCAGCAACCCCAGCCGCAGAAGCAACCGCAGCTTCAGCATGACGAGCAGCAGCAGCAGCTGGGGCGGCAACAGCAGCTGGGGGGCCAAGAGAACGAGCCACTCGAGCCCCCGCCTCAGATTTTGGCCGGACCGGCGCCACAGGCGTCGCAAGAGCCCGGCGATCCAGAGGGAGATTTGCCGGTGTACGGGCCTCCCACCCCAGCGTGGCTTCTCCCGGGGGCGCCTGCCGCGATCCGGGCAGAATCGGGGCGAGCGGACGGAGTGGTGGCGCTCGCCTGCATGATGCGCACCCCCACCGACCCTGAGTCCGAGATCAAGAGGACACTCTACGGCATGGACGGGATCGCCCCAGGGTTCCTCCGGGAGCGTCGAGCGTGGGAGGACCGCTTCCCCTCTGAGGAGGACGAGATCGGGTCGTCTGGGAGTAAGGACGGTACATGGAAAACGGTGGATGACGACGGGAGGTTCCCTTGCCTCGCCGACCTGTTCTTGCGCCACGGGGGTTCCCTCGAGACCGTCGAGAACTTTCTCCGCGGCGTAAAGGTGCGGGCCGATCGGGAGATGGAGAACTGGTGTCCCGATCGGATTCGTATCCGAGCTTCCAGCGACCCGTCCGAGCCCAATATCTTCCTCGACGACAAGAAGGAGGTCGAGAAGTGGGAGCACGTCGAGGAGCTCCGCCTTTGGATGAAACACGTGGTGGGGCTCCTATCGGACGTCATCAACAACGGGCTTGGGCCAGCTTATTTTGTAAGTGTTTCTCGAGCTCCAATCTTGGTGGTGCTTTTGGGTTTCTGTGTTCTAACCCCCCTGACCCCTGATTGGCAGGATATGAGAGAGACCTCCCGCATCAAATCTAGCTTCATTCATGCCACGAGGGGCGGATGGGAGCAGCTTCCCCTCCTCAAGGATCAACTCCTCGAGTCACAGGAAAAGCTGCTTAAAGCTTATAAAGATCTTATAGCACTCGAGGAGGAGAAGAAGGTGAGGGAGGCTGCTTTGGCCGAGGCCCGAGAGGTCTCGAAGAAGGCGGAGGAGGAGGCGGTGCGGTTACGGGAGCGGGCTCTTACGGTCGAGGAGGCCGCGTCCAGAGCCCGGGAGGAGGTCCTGTCCCACAAGGGCATCATTGCGGACCTGGATAAAGAGAAGGGCCTTCTCCAGACCGACCTGGACTCCCTCCGCGATACCTTCCAGAAGATGAAGGTGGCGTTCGTGGACAGTGAGGTCGCCAGGGGTGCCGCCGAGGACGCAAAAAAGAAAGCCCTCGAAGACCTCGAGATGGAGCGAGCTCGATCCCGCAGTCTCTCTGACGACGTCGAGCGTCTGGAGGGAGAACTGCTAGAGAAGAGTGGAGCCGTCGCTCAGGCTGGCAGGGTGATCGAAGATCTCCGCGTTGCCAATACTGAGCTGACGCGCTCCAACAGAGAGATCGAGCATGCCAATACCAGGTTGGTTGGCGAGAACACGGCTCTAGAGGAGAGTATCAAAGGTATGTTCCCTTTGTCGAATTTCCTTTTCGAGGTGTGTTTGAGTTTTTTCTAAAGCTCCTTTGTATTGGTATTTGTAGGGCTCAAGGACGAACTCCTGGCCGCCCAAGCCGAGGCTCGCAACGCCAAGGCTCAACTCGAGGCTGAGGTTGCTTTGAACCGTCGAGTGCGGACGGCGATAAGCGATCTCTCGACCTCTTGGGAGGTCGAGCCTATGGATGAGTCGAGGGAGGACTCTCGAGGTGACGCACTGGTCGACCAGCTGTGCTACTTAGGTGCGACGCTGCGAGATCGGGTGCGGGATGCCCTCCACATCGGGGTGAAGCGGGCGATGGCGGTTGTCTGCTCGGGCTTCTCCTACGACATGGAGGTAGTATCCCACGGCTTCGTCACCGACATCTCTAAGACCGACGCGGAGAACGAAGAAAGGCTTCACACTTTGATCGATGACGCGGAGGCCCCTGGAGAGAGGCTGGCCAAGCTATTTGAACCTGAGGTGCTTCCTCCTGAGACTGGCTCGGGCGGAGGTGAGGGTGGCGAGGGTCGTACCATGGACTGAGGCCTGCGAGCCTGCTCGGGGTGCCTGGGGCCCCTTGTATAAAACTTAGTTAATCCTGTTTCTGAGCGATACAGTACTTTTGTGGTTGTTAAATGTTTGTTTGTCTTTCCACTCGAGGTTCTTTTGTTTCCTTTGCGCCTACACATGTGTTCCTTGTTCGATTTTTCGTAAAACACAGCCTCGATCGCCTCGAGGGTGAGGGAGTGAGTAGAGTTTCCGTAGCCCGGGGGCGTAGGTGTTCTCAGGCTCGCTATCCTTCGGTCCTCGAGGGGCTCGAGGCGCCTTGACTACTCGATCGTTCAAGGTTTACTAAGTAGGAAATAGAGAAACTTTTTTGGCTTTTTCGACGCTTGGGGAGGGGTCGTCCCTCTGGTAGCCCCCGAGGGGGTGCGGACTATGATGGGTCATGGTCGGCATCCCCTTTTAACGTCGAGACTATAATTCGTAACTATTTTTGGTACAGAAAGAAACTACTCGAGGGAAAGACTTTATTTATTCATGCGTTCATTTACAAAGTCTTCGTACAAAAAGTAGGATCGTAAATCTAGGACTTCTAGGGGTAGAATCGACGTAGCTGTTCGATGTTCCATGCGTTGGTGAAGACTGCCCCCTTTTCGTCCGCCAATTTGTACGTTCCTGGCTTAAGGACCTCGGCCACCACATACGGGCCTTCCCAAGGTGGGGTTAGCTTGTGGCGTCCTTGGTTGCTTTGCCGGCGTCGTAGGACAAGGTCACCTACGTTGAGGTCCCTCTTGCGCACGTGCTTGTCGTGGTAGCGTCGGAGTCTCTGCTGATATCTAGCAGAGTTGAAGAGGGCCATGTCTCGAGCTTCCTCGAGTTGGTCGACCGCGTTTTCTTGAGCTTCTTTGTTCGATTGCTCATTGTAAGCCCTGAGTCGAGGTGACCCATACTCGAGGTCTGTGGGGAGGATAGCCTCAGAGCCGTAGACCATGAAGAACGGGGTGTATTTGGTGGCTCTGCTCGGCGTTGTCCTTAGGCTCCATAGGACCGAGGAAAGCTCCTCGACCCATCTCTTGCCGAATTTCTTCAATCGATTGTAGATCCTTGGCTTGAGTCCTTGTAAAATCATGCCATTGGCACGCTCGACTTGGCCGTTAGTTCGAGGGTAGGCTACTGCGGACCAATTCACACGGATGTGATGCTGATCACAGAAATCCAAGAACTTTCTGCCAGTAAACTGGGTGCCGTTGTCGGTGATGATGACATTGGGGATCCCAAATCGATGGATGATGTCGGAGAAGAAGAGGACGGCTTGCTCGGAGCGGATGTTAGTGATGGGTCGAGCCTCGATCCATTTAGAGAACTTGTCAATAGCCACCAGCAAATGTGTATACCCTCCTTTCGCCTTTTGTAGAGGTCCTACTAAGTCGAGCCCCCACACCGCAAACGGCCAGGTGATGGGGATCATCTGAAGAGCATGGGCGGGCAGGTGCGTCTGTTTGGCGTAGAATTGGCACCCGTGACACGAGCGTACGAGCTCGACGGCATCCGCCACGGCCGTTGGCCAGTAAAAGCCTTGCCGAAAAGCGTTTCCTACAAGGGTCCGTGGGGCGGCGTGGTGGCCACAAGCCCCCGAATGCAGGTCGTCGAGGAGTTTTCGGCCTTCTTCTATGGTGATGCAATGCTGTAAGATTCCCGTCGGGCTCCGTCGATATAGCTCGTTGTCTTCACCGTAGATCACATATGATTTGGCCCGTCGAGCGATACGACGGGCTTCTGTCCTGTCTTCTGGCAACTCACCGCGGATAAGGCAGTCGAGGAACGGTGTGCGCCAATCGAATGGTCGACCCGGTCGTCGTTCTATTTCCATCACCTCTTCCTCCATCAAGAGCGCATCGACAGCATTGGTTGGTTGGGCGATGGTGGTATCGGCGCCAGCCCCCGTGCTTAAGTCGACGGATGGCTCGTGTAGATCCTTTGAGAATACATCAGGCGGCACTGTGCCTCTGGTAGATGCAATCTTGGCGAGTTCGTCGGCTGCCTCGTTGTAGCGTCGAGCGACATGGACGAGCTCGAGGCCGTGGAATTTGTCTTCGAGTCGACGCACCTCCTTGCAGTATGCTTCCATCTTTGGGTCATGGCAACTCGAGGCTTTCATTACCTGGTCGATGACGAGTTGGGAGTCGCCTCGGACGTCGAGGCGTCGGACTCCTAACTCAATAGCGATCTTGAGACCGTTGACGAGGGCCTCATATTCTGCGACATTGTTAGATGCGGCGAAATGAATCCTGATTATGTACCTCATGTGGACGCCCAAGGGTGAGATGAACAGTAGGCCGGCCCCGGCCCCAGTTTTCATGAGTGACCCGTCGAAATACATTGTCCACAGCTCCGCCTGGACCTGAGTCGGGGGAAGCTGGGAGTCCGTCCATTCTGCGACGAAGTCTACCAGGGCTTGCGATTTGATAGCCTTTCGAGGCGCATAAGTGAGAGTCTCGCTCATGAGCTCGACCGACCACTTCGCTATCCTTCCCATGGCCTCCTTGCTCTGGATTATTTCGCCCAAAGGGAAAGAAGAGACCACCGTGATAGGATGACCAAGGAAATAATGTTGTAATTTACGGCGGGCGAGGATTACGGCGTAGATCAGCTTCTGGATTTGGGGGTAACGCGCCTTGGTCTCCGAAAGCACCTCGCTGACGAAATAGACCGGCCTTTGGACTGGCAGCGCGTGACCCTCTTCTTGTCTTTCGACCACCACCGCCGCGCTGACGACCTGGGTCGTCGACGCGACGTAGAGGAGCAGCGGCTCCGCAGGTTGAGGTGGAACCAGGACTGGTGCCGAAGTCAGCGTCTTTTTCAGCTTTTCGAGTGCTTCCTCGGCCTCGGGGGTCCAAGAAAAACGCTCGACCTTCTTCAGGAGTCGATATAATGGTAATGCCTTTTCTCCTAGTCTCGAGATGAAACGGCTCAGAGCCGCCAGGCACCCCGTGACTCTCTGGACACCCTTGATGTCTCGAATTGGCCCCATTTTCGTGATGGCCGAGACTTTCTCGGGGTTGGCCTCGATACCGCGTTGTGAAACAATGTATCCTAAGAGCATGCCTCGAGGCACGCCAAAAACGCACTTCTCGGGATTAAGCTTGATCCGGCTGGTGCGCAAGCAGCTGAAAGCAACCTCGAGGTCCTGGATCAGGTCTCCTCGTTGCTTTGACTTGACGACAATGTCGTCGACGTAGGCCTCGACCGTTGAACCTATATGTTCGCCAAATACGTGGAGCATGCAACGTTGATACGTGGCTCCCGCGTTTCGAAGCCCAAATGGCATGGTCACGTAGCAATACATCCCGAAAGGCATGATGAAAGAGGTCGCGAACTGGTCGGACTCTTTCATTTTTATTTGGTGATAACCAGAATATGCATCAAGGAAAGAAAGGGTTTCACATCCCGCGGTAGAATCGACAATCTGATCAATGCGTGGTAATGGAAAGGGAACTTTTGGACATGCTTTATTCAAACTAGTATAATCAACACACATCCTCATTTTCCCATTCTTTTTCTTAACTAATACAGGGTTCGCTAACCAGTCAGGATGATGAACCTCCTTGATGAATCCGGCCGTCAAAAGCTTTTGGACTTCCTCGCCAATGATCTTGCGCTTTTCCTCGTCGAATCGGCGCAACCGCTGCTTCACTGGCTTGGAACCGGCTCGAATCTCCAAGGAGTGCTCGGCGACTTCCCTCGGTATGCCCGGCATATCCGAGGGACTCCATGCAAACATATCAGCATTCGCACGGAGAAAGTCGACGAGCACGGCTTCCTATTTGGGGTCGAGGTCGGTGCTGATTGTCAGCACCTTGCCGTCGGAGTTGTTGGGGTCGAGCGGGATCTTCTTAGTACCTTCCACCGCCTCGAAGCTGCCCGCATGACGTTTAGGTTCTGGAGCCTCAGCGGCCATGGCTTCGAGCTTCGCAACGAGCTCGGTGGAGCTCTCGACCGCCTCCCCGTACTCGACGCACTCGACGTCGCACTCGTACGCGTGCTCGAAGGAAGAGCTGATGGTGATGACGCCTTTGGGACCAGGCATCTTCAGCTTCAAGTATGTGTAGTTGGGTATAGCCATGAACTTCGCGTAGCCCGGGCGTCCGATGATGGCGTGGTATGTGCCTCGGAACCCAACCACCTCAAAGGTGAGGGTCTCCTTCCTGAAGTTGGCCGCCGTTCCGAAGCAGACCGGTAGGTCGATTCGACCTACTGGCAGTGCTTTTTTCCCTGGTACGACGCCATGGAAGCCGCCGGCGCTTGGCTGGAGGCGTTCTCTATCGATACCGAGGAGATCGAGGGTCTCGAGGTAGATGATGTTGAGGCTGCTGCCGCCGTCCATCAGCACTTTCGAGAGTCGGGTGTTGACGATGATGGGGTCGACGACGAGCGGGTAGACGCCTGGGGCGACCACTTTGTCGGGGTGATCCTCTCGGTCGAAGGTGATGGGAGTGCTTGACCAGCTAAGATACTGGGGCACCGCCATCCTTGCCGCAAAGACTTCGCGACGCTCCCTCTTGCGTTGCCTCGTGGTCAACTGAGTCGAAGGCCCGCCATAGATCATGTAGCAGTCGTGGACGGCGGGGAAGCCGTCGTCATCTTTGTTGTCCTCCTTGCCGCCAGCCTTCTCCTTCTTGGAGTCATCACGCGCATCTTTTTTGAGCCCCTGACCGTCGAAATGCTTTCTCAGCATGCGACAATCCTTGAGTTTGTGGTTTGCGCCTCCCTTATGGTAAGGGCACGGCTCCTCCAACATCTTGTCGAAGATTCCCCCCTCCGGAGGGCCTCGCGGCTTCTTTCGATCCATCGTGGCGACAAGGTCGTCACCCGAATCTCCCTGGTGGAACTGCCGTACTTTCTGCTTCTTTTTATTTTTCTTGAGGCCTCGACCGAAAGTCCCTTCTTCATCGACGGGCTGCTTGCCTTTTCTTCCTTCTGAGCTGAAGAAAGCGCCGACTGCCTCCTCCCCTGCCGCGTAGTTAGCTACTACGTCCATCAGCTCGTCGACGGTCTGAGGTCGATTGCGGCCTAATTCCCGCACCAAGTCTCGACTGGTGGTGCCCGAGACAAACGCCAAGATGACGTCGTGGTCGGGGATGTGTGGTAACTCAGTGCGTTGCTTCGAGAAGCGTCGAGCGTACTCCCGAAGAGTCTCTCCTGTCTTCTGCTTGCATTTGCTGAGGTCCCACGAGTTCCCTGGCCGTATATAGGTCCCTTTGAAGTTACCCTCGAATACTCTGACCAGGTCAACCCAGTTGTGAATCTGATTGGCTGGGAGTTCCTCGAGCCATCGACGGGCGGTGTCGGAGAGGAAAAGGGGTAGTTGTCTGATGATGGCTCGATCATCCCCCCGAGCGCCGCCTAGCTGACAAGCCAGTCTGAAATCGGCCAGCCATAGCTCTGGCTTGGTTTCTCCATTGTACTTCGCGATGCTGGTTGGGGGTCGGAATGGACTAGGCAGGGGCGTGCTGCGAATTGCTCTGCTGAACACCCGCGGGCCTGGTGGCTCGGGGGCCACCCGGTCCTCGTCGCTGTCGTACCTCCCACCGCGATGCGCGCTATAACCACGTTCTTCTGCGTCTCCGTGCCGTCGGCGTCTACTTTCTTTGACGTCGTGTCGCGCGTCGTGTCGACGTTGATTGTCGGCAGGGAGGATGAGAGCGGTCTTTCTGCCTCGAGGGGGAGGTTGTTGCTGGACAGACACCTCCTCTTCGATTAGAGGCTGTTCGTCGCGCTTCTCTGTGGCAGCTCCTCGTCGTCGAGATGCCGAACTTTCGGCTTGTTGAACTGCTGCCACCTGGAGCAGCGTCTGAACCTCATCCCGAATTCGTTGGGCCTGGGAATTCGATGGTTCTGGCATGTTACGCAGCAGCATCGTCGCTGCCACTACATTTTGGCCTGCTCGAGGGAAACGGCCGACAGGTTGCTCCGCCTCCGTGTCACCGACGATCTGTCGATGTACCTCTCGAGCGCGTCTGCGGACACTTCCGCCTGGCGGGTAGGGCAGGTCTTGTTCGAGGATTTGCTCGAGCAGGACGAGGCGCTCGCGATCTTCGTCGAGCTTCATCTTGAGCTCCCGCAGCTGCGCGAGCTGCGCAGTTCTATCTTCCTGAAAAAGAGGGTCGAACCGTCCGTCGTTCCCAGGCGTCCTGGGGTCTTCTTGTGCCGCGGGGGCTCGTCCACCCGCAACAGCATCCCGTGTCTCGTCGGTGGTTTCTGCCGCTCCGTCGAGGTGATAGCATTCCCTCGTAGGGTCATAATTGTCTGTCTCGGAGTCGGAGTCCAGCTCGGCAGCGTGGAGACATTCACGTCCTTCCTCCAGCCATCGTTGCCTGAGGGAGGTGATCGAGTATCGTCCGGGGCCTAGACGGCGAAGGCCCCGTACTTGGGAAAGGTCCGGCAGTTCGGACGTCGGCCGCCGCTCTTCGGAACTACGTGGGATGACCATTGGTCTTTCCACGTATGTCTGAGCGTTTGGGCATATCGTCTTGGCGAGCGATGCCGCGGCGTTGTCCAATCCGAACGGCAGTGCCGTCCTTGGAGAGAACAGCCCGCGTGGAGGCAGCCTGGCTGCGTTGGGGGAGGGTGCGCGAGACGCGTCTCCCCCCGTCGTCGCGTGGTGCTGAGTCGTCGCGCTTGTCGCTCGGTCAGACGGTGTTGCCGACCCGTGGCCCGCATCTTGCCTTGCACGAGTTGTTGGTCGTGCCGAAGCAAGGGGGCCGCGATGGTGCTGCCCGCGCCTCTTCTTAGGCGGGGAGGCGTGGTGGTGAGGGCGTCTTGGAGCCTTCGACCGTGCTGGCGTAACGCGGACTCCTCCTGGTCCTTGGACCGAGAGCAAGATCATGTCGTAGCCGAAGCCCGTAGACATGAACTCGAGACTCCCAAACCAAATCACCGTGGAGTGCGGAAGCGGCGAGGCAGGAGTAGTCATCCGGAAAGTGGTGGGAAATCGGTGAAAAACACGCAGGACCCCTACCTGGCGCGCCAACTGTCGGTGTTTTTCCCCGGGGGGGGGGGTCACACCAACGAGTAAATTTGTATGCGTGCTCCCCTTTCCGGATGGTGATGCAAGAAGACACAGAGATTTATCCTGGTTCGGGCAAAGGAAAGCCCTACGTCCAGCGGGGGGGGGAGTTTGTATTATCTTGCACCTAAGTGCTTGTACAGGGGCGAATACAAGCGTGGAATGAAATATGTCGCTCTGCTACGTGTGTGTGTGTGTGTGCTTGCGTTGTGATGTCCCCCTCTTATATTCCTGAGTCCCTCCTTTTATAGCTCCAAGGAGAGACAAAGGGTACATGCATAGATATTAGAGTATGGATCGATAGCCGCATGGAGCGCTGACCTACTCGAGGCTTCCGTACGTCGTGGCCTCGAGCCGTCCCATCTTGATAGCTTGGTGATGATTACGCGTGCTCCTGCGTGCTGTCCTGCCAGCCGCCTTGTGCTGGTTCTGAGACCGCATGCTCGTATGGTATGGTGGCGGATCCGGCGGAGCAGCTGTGGTGTTGTCAGTCGATGCCCGACTCGTCCCCGAGAAGGGACCTCGTTCGGTCGAGGGTCGGGCGCCGCGTAATAGGCTGACATCCGGAGCGTTGACCTTGGGTGCCTCGAGGGGGTCCTGATTAGACGTTCCATCCTCGTTTCCTGCGTCCTGACGCACCCTGGGTCGTTCGGTGGGAAGGCTGCAAAAAGAACGATGGGACAGAAGCTTGTTCCCTATCACGCCTTCCGTGACCCGGGTGTTAGGTGGGAAACGTCAGGTGCATTTAATGCTCCCGCCCGCGTGCGCGCGTCAGGCGGCGGACAGTGTCCTAACGCTCGACGTCTCTCGGTTCGCTCGAGCCCGCTTCCGTCTTCGACGGTAGTCGTTGCTCGAACCCTGACCGATTCGCTCGACGCTATTTCCGTATTCGAGGCTGCGACCGTCGTTGGCGGCGCGTAAGTAAGATTAAGGCGTCGAATTGGGGGTCCCAACCTTCGTATGGGCAATCTCATAATGCGCATCGCTGAGGGTACCCCTTACCGATACCCTCGACAATAATGAAGCCGCCGACGCGCTCGCCAAGATGGCATCCGAGCGGGCCACCGTCCCCCAGGATGTTTTCGTCAGCGACATCTACAAACCTTCCGTCGACTACAAGAATGACGGGGGGTCGGATGAGCCCCAAAACAAACAGAGTACCGACCCCAAAGACGCTGACGAACGAGAACGGGAGACCATGGACATCGAGCCAGAGCCACCTGCGACTGACGACTCGCCTGACTGGCGCTACCCTTTGCTCCAACGCCTGGTCGATGGCACTCTGCCCCTGGACCACGCTGAAGCAAGACGCGTGGCTCGTCGTGCCAAGACCTTCGTCCTCCTCGACGGGGCCATCACGCCGCGCCTCGGACGCTGGTAGGAAACACCTTCCGACAGGGTTTCTACTGGCCCACCGCTGTAGCCGACGCCACTGAGATCGTCAGGTCCTGCAAGGGATGCCAGTTCTACGCTCGACAGACACATCTCCCCGCTCAGGCCCTACAAACGATCCCCATAACCTGGCCTTTCGCTGTCTGGGGCCTTGACCTGGTCAGGCCTCTGCAGAAAGCACCTGGGGGCTTCACCCACTTGCTTGTCGCAATCGACAAGTTCTCTAAGTGGATCGAAGTCCGAACCATTACAAGGATCAAGGCCGAGCAAGCCGTGTTGTTCTTCACAGACATCATCCATCGATTTGGAGTACCGAACTCCATAATCACCGACAACGGCACACAGTTCACCGGACGAAAGTTCTTGCAGTTCTGCGACAAGCACCACATACGTGTGGACTGGGCGGCAGTGGCTCACCCCAAGACCAACGGTCAGGTGGAGCGTGCCAACGGCATGATCCTCCAGGGTTTGAAGCCCAGGATTTTCAACCGGCTGAACAAGTTTGGAAAAAGGTGGCTCAAGGAGCTACCAGCCGTGCTCTGGAGCCTGAGAACCTCCCGAAGCCGAGCCACAGGCTTCACCCCGTTCTTCATGATCTACGGGTCGGAAGCTGTCCTTCCCACTGACCTAGAGTACGGGTCCCCAAGGGTACAAGCCTACGACGAAAATAGCGGCAAGACGTTCCAAGAAGACGCGCTGGACCAGCTGGATGAAGCCAGGGACGTAGCCCTCTTACACTCTGCCAAATACCAGCAGGCCCTCCGCCGATACCACGCACGAAGAATTCGAAGCCGAGCATTTCAAGTCGGCGACCTGGTGCTGAGGCTCAGACAGAGCAACAAGGGTCGTCACAAGCTCACACCCCCCTGGGAAGGACCTTTCATCATCGCCGAGGTTCTCCGACCAGGCACCTACAAGCTCGCCAATGAAGCAGGGGAGGTCTTCAAAAACGCATGGAACATAGAACAGCTACGTCGCTTTTTCCCTTAGAGCTTTGTAAAAATTTCTTTGTTCATCCATCGCCTCCAAGGAATAAATCAAAGTTTAAATTATCAGAGAGTCTCGGACCTGCCGACCAGAGTCCGAACCTCCCTCGGGGGCTACATGGGGGGAACCCCCTATGTCGACTCCGAATCTTTTTCCTTTTTTCGCACAAGTTAAAAGAACCCCGACCCAAGGTCTTCCTCCTCCTTCCTAAAAAGACTCAAGAAACCAAGAATCCGTCCCCTAAATCTTAAGGCATGAGCTCGAGGAAGGATCTGCGCTCACAAGCAAAGACCACCTCAACTCACCTTAGATTCGGAAACGAATTCGGGCTTCCAGGAGTTACTAAGGAAAGAGGAAATGCACTTAGGCTTGGGGACTCCGACTTGCGCGATAACTCCAAGTAGCTCACCCGACCCCGCGCTGCCGAGGTCGGATCGGTATAAAGAGAAAGGAAATAAGATACTTAAGGAAAATGCTTAAAAAGAGCAGTTATATTTACATTCGACATTAACGTTATATATATATGTTACAAGGCCCACCGGCCTCAACACCCACAAAAAGAAAAAGAAAAACTAAGAATCCTATTGCCCTATCTACTCAGGTCCTTGGGCCCCGAGGGGGGGAAGCTCCGCCTCATCATCAAAAAAGGCGGCCAAGGCGTCAACAGGGACAGCCGCGGCATCGTCGAGCCTCTGCACCTCCTCCTGGGCTTCGGTTTCGTCGTCAGGGAGGACGTAGCCCTCACAAACCGCCGGCAAATCAATGCCGGCATAGTGAGAGCTTACCACCGCCAGGGCCTTCTTCACCCCGGTGTGGAGCGCCTCCCTCATCCTCTCCCCAGCCCGGGAGTGAAGGGCCTCGATCCGACTGCGCAGCGACGACCCCGACACCGATACCCCGAGCCCCTCACACGCCGAGGTGACCACGGCTTCAAGATCCGAGCGGTCCGAAGCCTCAGCGTCGAGGGACTTTTTCAGGGTCTCGACAGTAGAGGTCGCCTCGACCACCTTCACCTCCAATTCTGATCAAAAAACAGAGCAAGAAACGAGGAGTCAGGAAAAGCTAATTCAAAAGTACAAGGGCGTCTAAGGAAAAGGGCGCAAGTCCTACCCTTGGCGCGCTTCTCGTACTCGGCCGAGCTCTGATGCCAGCGGGACACCTGGCTCAGAGCCCCGGCCAGGTCGGTCTGAGCTTGGTTCAAGGCGAGGTCTTTTTCGGCGAGCAAAGCTTCAAGCCGAGCGACGTCACCCTTGTACCCCTCAGCCGCCGCCTTCTGCGCCTCGGACTCTTGCGTGAGGGCCCCGACCCTCTCCTCCAGGGGGGCGACCTTGTCTCGGGCCTCCCGAGCCTCAGTGGCCAATGCTGAGCACTTCTGCCGAAGATCGGCAGAAATCTCGCACTCCTTCGCGAGCTCGCCCTCGGCCGCCTCCCTGGCAGCCCTCTCCTTCTCAAAGGACACCCAAGCATCCTTCTCCCAACGGAGAAACACCGATTTCTCCTGGGAAGTGGCCTTGAGCGCCTGCAACATTAGAGGCCCCACGGGGGGTTAGTAACGCAAAGGTAAGCACAAAACTACTTTATAACATGGGTAAAAATCTTACCTGAGCCAAATTAAACATGTCGCGGCCCACGAGCTGGGTAGCTCGGTTAAGGGCCTCGACCCCGGCACGCCCACACGCATCCAGACCCTGCCAGAGATAATTCTCTGACGGGTCATCCAGGACAAATCTGGCTCCCCCCTCGGCATCGCCGAGATTGGGCCAGATTACGGGGCTCGTGCCCCATCCGGTTTCCTCCTCCCTTCCCGCCGCAGGGGCCTCGGGCGCCATGCTGGACACCACGATGGCTCGGCCTTCCTCGGCGCGCGCAGACCGGGCCGCACCTCCGAGGTCAGCATCCTCCGATCCTGGGGGCTTTGGCGCTCCCGTGTCTTGCCCCTGGTGCCGCCCCGCCTCCTCATAGCCTGGAGGCGGCGGCGACGCAGGCCTGGCCGACCCGGGAGTCGACTGAACTCCCCTCTTCACGGCCTTCAGCGGGGCCAGCGCCACTGAGGGCGCCTTGTGCTTACGGCTGGGAGAACAACATCAAGTTAGAAGAAAGAGAAAAACAAAAAATCAGCTGAGGAATCAGAAATCTCATGCGTACCTCGCTCGGGGAGCAGACTTCTTCTGGAAGCTCGGAGCTCCCAAGGGGCCTCCCGCGGCACCAGGGGCCACTGGTCCGATCCCGGCCTCGCCTGCCGACAGCGCAGGAGATACCGCAGCGGTCTCAGCCTGCGGCGCCTCCACCGAGGCATCAGTTCCCGCCCTGGTCGCTGGGGCGGGCTCTTCCGGAGCCTCTGGCGCTAGCAGATGAGGAAGCGCCTCGGATCCGGCCTCCGACGCCCTCTCCCCTTCTTGAGGTCCCACCGGGGCCGAACCCTCATGAGGGGCGCTATCCTCATCATCCACAATGATGTGGGGGACGGCCTGTCCGTCTCCCGGCACTTGGGCCCCCTGGGGGGCCTCCGACCCACCTCGGGCCTCCGACCCCCCTCGGGCCCGCGAATCCGCCGGGGCCTCGATCCCCTCGCCGGCTGGAGGGATAACGTCATCCTCCTCCGCGAGCTCGTCGAGCCAGTCGGTGCTGCCTCCTCCGCCCTCTATCTCCGAGACCGAAGTCTCAGGAGACGGAGGCGGGGCGACCCCCGCCTTCTCGGCTTCGCGATGGTTCTTGGCGGAGATCTCCCGCCGCTGCGCTTTCCGCGCTGCCTTGGCCTTTTTGTCATCCTTGGCCTTCTTCTGCTCCTCGTTCCGGGCCCGATTCTTGGCCCGGATCTCTTTGTCCTCTGGGACAGGGGGCAGGGAGTCTTTGACGACCCCCATCCTCTGCGGACGATCAGGAGTCAAGGAAAAGGCAAGAAGGAAACGAAAAGAAGGCGTAAAAAATCCATACTTACCAGGGAAATGTAGCCCTTTTCAGGGCGCATCGGCAACACCCGGGAATTCTTCATCTCCGGGTGCGTCGTCTTCTCGACCCGGGCGGTGATGTCCGAGGCCGAAATCGGCTCGGCCAACATCCTAGTCCCTGCCTAGGGGACCCCCCCGGGTCATCTCGAACATGGGCACTCGCCGCTGCGCCAGCGGGAGTAAACTCCTCTTGTGGAAGGCGATCGCCACCGTCGCCGCAGTGACTTCGGCATCTCGCAACTTCTGAAGCCCCGCGAGAAGCGGGGCGAGCCTCTTCTGCTCCTCGGACGGAGCACCCCACGCCCACTTCATGGGAACCTACGTCACCATCTTCCCGGTGAACTTCGGGAGCAGGCCGCCGTCGTTCCGGAGGTAGAACCACCCGCTCTGCCACCCCCGGTTCGACGATGGCATCGAGCTCCATATGTACAGCCCGGCCCGCTGCTGACGAAGCTGCAGGGTGCAGCCACCGGCCCGCAGGGGGAATTTCTCCTTCCCCACATAGCGGGCCGACATCTCCGCCTTGAAGAGGTGAAGCCAGAGATTCCAGTTGACCGGAACCCCCAGGAACCCCTCGCAAACTGTGGTGAAGACGGCAGCCTGCATCACCGAGTTGGGATTCAGGTTGTGCAGCTCCACCTCATAGTAGTGGAGGATGGCCCTGATCAGGCGGCCCGCGGGAACTCCGAACCCCCGGTCTAAGAACGACAGGAAGCAAACCACGTAGCCCGGTGGCGGGTTTGGCTCCCTGTCGTTCGCCGAGGGAACAATCCACTCCGGGAACCCGACATCCTTAAGGGGACGGAGAATCCCCGCCTTCACGCGTGCTTCCAGCGCGGACTTGGTCACGTTGCTAGGCGGCCACGCCTCAACGCCGGCCATGGCTCTGGGTGGAAGAAGGAAGTCTGTGCGATGGAGGTGGAAGAGACGACGGCAGCAGAAGGGGCAGAAGGCAAAGGCTTGATGGCGCGGGAGCGAGAGGAGAGAAATCGAGCCCCCATCAGCCGCTTTTATAGGAAGAGAGAGCCACGACCACGCCCCCACGAAGAAGGCCAAGCGGGAAAAGGGCGACCGTCGTCCACTCAGGCGAAAAACCCGAAGCGCCAACTCCCCCCGATTCCCGCGCCCACCGCACGCGCGCATTAAATTCGCAGGCGAAACGTCCCGTCCAAACCAGGGCGAGACGGCACAGCCGTTTCGAGTCCCCACGCGCCGCGCCTCAAAAGGAGCGCCCTGAAAAGTTATGTCAGGGCGGTTCCTTCCAAGCGACGCGGCGCCCGACCCCCCGCTGACCAAGCGTCGCATGGAGGTCTCTGTCGGGCGTCAGACTCCGTCTCGCCCGACCCCGACGCGAAAGAGCGGGTCTAAAGAAAGCCTTTTAAAGCCCAAAATCCCCAGGCCATGGCTACCTACGTTCTAGAGGTTGCGAGACTGACCTGCGACACAGGTTCGAACAGTCGCCTCAGGATAGCAGAGTGAGGGACGACTGGAGATGAGCACGATAGAGGCCAAGGTCCGAACCCTACAGGGAGTCGGCGCATCTTTGCAAGTCATATCCGAGACCCATGCGGGTATCACGAGAGTGGGATCCCATCGAGGGAGGCATCGAGCCCTCGGGACCTAACGAACGGTCCCGACATCCACCGTGACCGCCCTCGGGTACTTTTTGAGATGTGCCCATAAGGCCACTAGCCGACCCCTATCGAACGGGACTCGGACATCCACTCGGATCTACCCGCCTGTAGCTCCCGGGAAATGTCGTCACTCGCCCACCGAGGGTAGTACGGCACGACCCACCCCTCCTCTGAGCGAAAGGAAGAATGAGGGACGGAATTACAAGACGAGAAAGAACCTGATCGACCCTCGCGGGGAAAGGGCTCGGGGGCTTCCTCGCACCATGGGAACAGGCACTACGTGTAAAGAACACGCAACCTATCCCATAAAACACTCCAGATTAAAGATATCAAGGGGTGAAAGCCTTTGAAGGAATAACACCATTCCTCCAAAAGGCTCGGGGGCCACACCCGGCGGGTGCGCTCGCGCGCACCCCCCGGCAACAGTAAAAGGCTCCGAGTCAACTACAGTCCACGAGGAAAGAACCCCTAAAGAGGTGACCTCACCACTTCAGGGGCTCGGGGGCTACTGTTGGGTACCACAATAAGGGATACCCAAATCAGAGCAACAAAAAACGCAAAGAAACATACTAGTCATAATCATCAGGGCCTCGGACGCAAGTTCCGACTCGCCCGACCCCCCAGGGCCTCGGACGCAAGTTCCGACTCGCCCGACCCCCAGGGCCTCAGACGCGAGTTCCGACTCGCCCGACCCCCCAGGGCCTCGGACGCAAGTTCCGACTCGCCCGACCCCTCAGGGCCTCGGACGCCAGTTCCGACTCGCCCGACCTCGTCCAGGCTCGGGCGCCGGGCCCACTCCACCTGGGCAACAAGACTTCACCCGACATGACGGACGCGACGGCCCCCATAACGCAGCAGGGCAAGGCGACAACTGTTTCAACCACCCCAGTCACTGCAACCTTACCCCTGTCACTATACATCCTTACCCCTGTTCACTGTAGCACACTACCGCACAGTAGAAAGGGAATGGGTGAGGTAAATCAGCACCACTGTTTGTGGTCATTTCCCACTGTTGACGGGACACGCAGCAGTGCCGGCGATCCGACCCCCGCGACCCCTACAGGGTTCGGTAACCCTCTACAGGAGAAGCCATGCCGACGACCATCCCACAAGGACGAGATGGACCAGCTTCAACAGGGTCGGGACTGTGTTTTCACCCCTCAATAAAAGAAATCTACCCATGTAAATATCTGGCCTTCCCTTGGGACTATAAAAGGGGAGCCAGGGTACACACACAGAGGCCCAGAACACGCACACGACACTCCTTCATAGAGCAGCAGCCCGCACTCTGTCCACACCAAGCCGAGACCTGGGACTTAGCCCTCTCTCGCAACCAGCTTGTACCCCTACTGCAAGCACCTTTGGGTGCAAGGTTATACAGAATCCACCACTACACGGGACGTAGGGCAGTCTTAGCCCGAACCAGTATAAACCCTCTGTGTCTCACTTGCATCACCATCCAAGCTTGGTCAGTCACGCAGAATTATACTTGTTAGTGCTTAGACCACGAGTCTAGACGCCGACAGTAATATATATATATATATATATATATATATATATATATATATATATATATATATATTATATCAGCATAAAATACGTATTGACAAACCTATTATTATTATATATAAATAATAAACAGAATCGAATAAGTGAACTGAAAAAAAAAAGAAAAAAAGGACCCTGCAACGTGGCAGCCCTCGCAAGACCCTTTAAAACCGGTTGGTATAACCAACCGGTGTTATAGGGGGAGGCTATGGCTCCGGTGTCCTGAACCGGGACTAAAGGGTGGGCCTTTAGTCCTGGAAGGGCAGCACCGGCTCGGAAACCAGGGCAACAGACTCTTCTCGACTGGTGCTAATGCCCGAACGTGCAGCAGTGCTTAGAACAAATCTCATATATGTAAAACAAAATAGAGGGAGTAAAGAAAAAACTTTTGGTACCTGCATCCAAACACAATAAAAGGGCTATTCTCTTTCGATGCTACACACATAAAGAACAGCAAAGCTTTTGGACTCTCAAAGATTACAATGAGATCAGTGCATATGTTCTACTTTGTGGATTCGTTGATTAACCAACGATAGCAGTATAGTCTCTTTCCTTTTTATCTAAACTTTACTGGGTGAGGAATCACAGTCTCTGAGCCGGTGGTGAGAAACAAAGCAAGGCTACAACTGCATGGACTAGTTACATCAGTTCATTTCAACCCCTTGGTCAGGTTGTTCATCCTTTTCACTCCATCTCCCCAATGAGTGACCAACTGACCATAGATGTTTTCATTGTGTTCGTTGAAACAGTTCGGTTCGACGATGCACCCAAAACCTTGCAATGATTCTGTGAAGACTCTGTGCCATCAACATATGTTTTGGGGGGGCTGCTTCCTGTTGCCGGTACTGAATGTTACTGTTGCCTTCTCGTTCAGCTCAACTTCTGATGATTGTCCAATAAATTCAACCTGGCTACAGAGAAACGTACGGCGAAACATCTTTCAGAACAAAAATGTGGCAGCCATTTATTTGTTGCTTTCTTTACTAGTTGCATGCTGTTGATTTTACTGGGTAACTACCCAATTAAACAATTAGCAGGTCATGACAGGACCTAATTTTCCTATAGTACATTGCTACCAAAGTGAAGCTGCAGAGATTTTTTTTTCATTTTATATTCTATCTCTTTCTGGTCTGGGATCATATATCTCCAGGCTCTTCATATATATAGATAATGTCCAGTTCTTTATTGTGTTTGTTGCAACAACACATCTTTTCCGGTAATAATATATGCTACCAGATCTTATATGTCTCATACCTCCATGCGTTCTTTGTTTGCTAGCTGGTACATACGACGAGAATCGTAGGCAGACAAGTATATCTAGAGCTAAACAAGAAGACTTGGAAATCGTCTAATTTTATTTGATGCTGATCTGAGCTCTGTCTTGACATATAAGAAACTTTCAGTTATCCTAAGTCAAACAATAAGTATGACAAAGTTCGTAGAAAAAAGAATAAATGAGATTTACGATAGCAGATGAGCTTCATTAGATACATTATAAAAATGTATCTTCATAATTTACTTCTTTGATGTAATCGATGTTAATATTCTTTTCTACAAACTTAAAATACTCCTTGATCTGAAAATAACTTTTGGTATCTTCTAAGCACAGCAAGGCTATTTCACTTGATCTCTCCGATGACCCTTTCGATCGATTCATGTTTTCATTGTTTTTGCTCAAACAGTTCGATTATGAAACTTTCCAATGTGAATGGCCTTATACCAAGATATATAAAAGCAAGTGTGCAGATGTCAAAATTAAGTTAGACTTCCTTGAACTGAAAATAACTTTTGGTACCTTCTAAGCACAGTAAAAAGGCTATTTCACTTTATCTCTCTGATGACCCTTTCGACTCATGTTTTCATTGTGTTTGCTGATCGAACAGTTGGATTCGATGCACCCCCAAAATTTGCAATGATTCTAACAAGACTTTGGGGCTTCATTTGGGTTGGGCCATCAGCACATGTGTTTTTGGGGTGTGCTTCCTGTCGCTGCAGGTCTGGTACAGACTGTGCGCTTGCCTTCTCCTTCAGCTCAACACCTGCTTCTAATATATGGATGGAATCTGAGTGTCCAAATTCAACCTGGCTACAGAGACAACACGTACGGCAAAACATCTTCAGATAGAAGAAAAGGTGACAAACATTATTGTTGCTTAGTGTTCTAGTATTACTATCTAGCTGATGTTTCTTTCCCTTTAACTGTTTGTAACAATAACTTTTACTGATGAGTAAACAATCAGACAATGAGCAGGTCATGACAAAGAACCCGTCCAGCTCTACTTTTTGGAGAACGTCATCACATCAAGCCGATCTCGATACCTCGATCATCAACTTGTGGCCTTGATCCTTTTGTGCTTTGTTCCTCTTTCCCTTTCTATATATCTCACTCCATTGGAGATATCAGAAACCAAACGATGCTGACCCTGCAGGTATGAATCTGATGCCATGGCATGCCACAGAGGATGTGTCCAAAATCCAAACATCAGGCTCCCATTATTGTCACCTTCTGCAACCACAGTGGTCACCCACACTCACTCACTCACTCGTGATGCCAAAAAAACAAAAAAAAAATACTTTTTTGGAATTTCTTAATCGCTGAAATAAAATTCAGCAGGAACTTGTACCATCTGCGATGATTACATGCGTAAAGGTACATCTAGCTACTTGAGAAGAGACCTTGTTCAGTACATCAAGGGATTAGAGCTTTGCTCCAGCCTTTTGGAGATCTCCCAAATAATGGGCAATGAAGATCAACAGGTTTGGTAAAGGCAGTCCATGTACCTCTCTTTTTCATCTACAGTTCTGCAAGTGCTGTGCTTGTCTCCTAATCACTAGCTAGTAGCATCATCACAAGAGAGCTTTAGGACAGATCAGCAGAAAAATGACTGGGCAGCTAGCAACATATCCTTCTCACTTTGCGGTTGCAGTGATAAACATGGCAAAGCTATGCGGGGAACAAAGCTGTGCTGCTCGGTTGGTAGAAGGCGATGTAAACAAGGCCATCATATGTTGTCATTAAAAAAAAGGCCATCATGAGTTCATCCTTTTCTAAAGGGTGAACAAGGCCAGAGCCCAGAGCTCCTGACCTCAGTCGTTTCGAAGAAGATGGATGCCTCCTGAGCACGTTTGATAGATGTGTTCTTTTTTTCCTTTGACAAGTTAACGCTCGACATTGGCCACGGATGACGGATCCGTGGATTTCATGCTCTTACATATAGATGATCTCATAATTTTTTCAACTACTGAGGATACATTACTCTTTAGATTCGTATATATTAGAAGGTTATTTCATTAGGCCGATTTTTTATGACAATCAAATCTTAATTTTTCCAATGTATATCTTATCTTGTCTTGTCTTACTATTACTAATTAGAGTCTCCAAAGTATGCTCCATGTTAATCCTCACGAGACACGCTAGGAAAAAAGTGTTAGAAATTTTCAGAACGGTTAGAAATATATGGTTTTTCATTTAATACACTCTAAGAGTGATCATCATGAAGATAACCACTATTGGATCTATTCTATCATCATGAAGATAACCACTATTGGATCTATTCTATCTATAAAGATCTTAATATTATTAATTAGAAACTCCAAAGTATGCTCTATGTTAATCCTCTATAAATGTTTCTCACAATAATGAGAAATATCTAGCTAGCCTTTCATTTAATCATCGCATCGGGTCATTAATTTTATCCGCTTCCAAATTGTCATTTGCTCGATTAATTTTTTTAGTGATAGACAATGCTCCATTTGATGGCGAGACGGCTACGATGACTTTTGTCAATTTTAGTGGTCTTTCAAAGCAAAGATGCTTATTAGGTTACAGTGTGCGTGCGCACGCGCCCATAGTGATAAATGATGCATGCAGTGATTTCATTACTTTCAAGATCTTGCATGTAGTCTTCCGAAGGTGCTCATATACAAATATCGTGTACGTGCATGCATAAGTTAATTTATATAGATGTAAGAGGACGTGCATATATGTAACATTTGTATCTATGATTAAAATGTTGAAATACATCATTTTTTAAAATACACAGTTAATGCCTAAAAAATATCATTTTGTTTCATATAATAAATTAAGAACTGCTCTAATACACCCTTTAAAAAAAACTGCACGAATTTTATAGCAAACCCTCAATTAACTAATCATTTTGTTAATTATTTTTTTAACTGGATCTCATTTGGACCCGGCCCATTCAGCCCGACTCCCCATTACTCTTATCCCCTCTCTCTCTCTCTCTCTGAATTTCATGCATGCTCACCATTTCCATGTCGTGAGCTAGTTCGCTAAAAAAGGATTTCCATGCCGTGAGGAAATTAAAGGAACGCAGTGGCGCTCGACGATGGGTCACCACAACACCGTACCGAGCTCCGGCCATGTGAGGGCTTTCCATGGCGGCCGGCGGCGATCAACGCACGAGCGCCTCCTCCTCGGATTGCATGCACTGCGCCTATGGCCGGCCGGTGTGGTGTAGTACATGCCAGTTGGCGTGGAGAACCTGTCGTACGTGGAGCACCACCGCGTCCGTTCCACATGCTTGTGGAACAGTGGAAGCAAAAAGCCCGGAGAAAGGGGATAGGGGGAACAGATTAGATAGATTGGGAACTTGCATTGGGCTGCTGGGCATATGCCGGTTACGGGAGTGTCCAGATCCACGTAGAAGATAACGTAGGAAATAACAAATAAAATGATTAATTAATTAATTATGCGTTTGTATACGTAGAAAATAACTTTGAAAGACCAAGCTAGCATGTATGATACGATAAACACGAGAAGATCACACAACACAGGGCCATGCATGATGCATGACCGACATACACATATACTCCCTCTATACCCAGATTAATAGACGTTTAAGACAAGATTGTGGTAACCAAGGAGTAATTAATTAGGGGTAATTTTCCTACTTTGCCCTATTAAACACTGTTCGTGTGGTACTAGGAAAAATGTGTTCAGTAGCTTAGTTGGTTGGCTTCTCACGGGCCGAGGCAGTTGGTTGTGAGTTCTAGTCCTGGCTGCGTTCCTTTTTTTTTTCTCCGGCCGGCAGCGCTTGCATGCCGCCATGCATAGGGGCAATAGCGTCCACACCTCCCTCCGCGCGCCTAGAACGTCTATCTTTGTGAAAACGGCTCTAAGGCCTAAAACGACTATTAATCTGGGTATGGAGGGAGTATGCTTCCATTCCATGCATTTCTTGCTTACCTAACGAAGCATATAATATATTTCCTCCGTTCTAAACTAAAAATCATTTTGATATTTTTTTCATATGTTCATTTTGATTATCTAGATACATGATAAAATAAATTAACTAAAAACGTCAAAACGACTTTATAATTTAAAACTGAGGGAGCAATATAAACTATAGATCATATTCAGGGCAGAAACGAACGAGGGACAGCATGCATATATATAATTTCAACAGTTAATAGTAGACTCCCATATTCCATTATCTGAAGAAACAGAAAACAACGGATGAACAGCAGCGTCGGCGACCTACGATCTACAAAGCCGTTGGCTGAGGGTTTAGTTCGCAAAAAATTTTAAGATTCTCCGTCACATTAAATCTTTGGTCGCATGCATAGAGCATTAAATATAGACGAAAATAAAAACTAATTGCACAGTTTACCTGTAATTTGTGAGATGAATCTTTTAAGCCTAATTACTTCATGATTGGATAATGTTTGTCAAATAAAAACAAAAGTACTACAGTAGTCAAAACCAATTTTTGGCCGAATCCACACGGCGGGGCACAAAAGGCTAGCGCACTATCGCCTTAGTTAGGGCCCTAGGCTACGGCAGAAGGAACGCGCTCGTGCCGTGCGTGAACGCCGGCTCCTGTTCGCTTAATTAGCTTGCCCATGCAGCTAGCTAGTATCTAGCTTAGCTCTCTAGTCCAAAAGAGCCTCATGATCATCGTCGCGCCATCGCCGGCTTTAGTTTCCCTGCATTGACATCGGGAGCTAGCTAGCTAGCTAGCTAGCTAAAGTGAGATCACGTCGAGGTGCTCTCTGATCCTAAATCCTTATAGGAGGAATATATATCTAGATACAAACTATACTCTATGTGGCGGAGGGGCTGAGGGGGGGCCTGGCACCCCCGAACATGCTGGTGCCTCCACGTTACCTCCTCCCTCAACTAGTACAGTAGCTATCTAGTTGATCATTCAGTTAGCAAGATATGCTAAGTAGTGCTTTCATTGCTTGTTCTTCTTCCATAATGATCTAGAATATTAGTTTTTCTGCTGTCTTTTATTTCTTCTTTCTTCATATACAAGTACAATTCTATAGCTAGTTATTAACAAATATAATTAGTGTTTTGTTTGTTTGTTCTTCGTTTTTAGATATTGATCTCCAACTGGATCTATATTATTTAGGACTAGTTTTTATATTCTCTTTCTCATCTCCTTTGTTTCAATTATTACCATGATATCTTTCTGGCCCGAGAATTAGATTGATCGAGTGGAAAAGAACTAGTGCTAATTAAATTTTGATTCTTTTTTCTTTGTAACATTCACTGTTTTTTAGTTATCGTAAAATAAGTTTTTATTTTAATTTTATCTATATTATTGTTGTGTGTGTGTTTCATTCATCACGTATGATTGTTGTCGGCTTAAATGACACCCCCCCCCCCCCAATGTTCAAATTCTTTGTCCTTGTCCAAGTAGGACATGTAGCATATATCTATGTTTATTTGGGTCTTGTAAATATATATAATAGAGAGTTGGTAGCCATTTGGCTTGTGCCCTTCAATCAATCTTTACATGTTATCAAGAGCCTACTCCTCCTATCACATCTAGCTAGCTCAAATTATTTTTTCTTTTCTCTCATTGAAGTCGCAGCTAATGGCATTGTTGAGTTCCACAGTACTTATCCTCATCTCCATCATGGTCTCAGAAAAAATGAACCACGATAACTTCCTAGGTGTGGCGAACCCAAGTGTTTGCTGCCATGCGAGGTGCGTGGCTTGTCGACCTATTGGATGGGACATCCAGAATGCCTCAACTAACAATTGGCATGGAAAAGCAAGACAAGATCAAAGAAGAAGCGAAAAATCTGGCATATGCTTAATGGCTTGTTCATGATCAACAAGTCTTGTCATATCTACTCCCTTCTATGACTATGGAAATCTTGGTTCAAGTGGCCTCCCAAGAGCATGCTTTAGAAGTTTGGAAGACCATGACATAGATGTTCTCAATTTAATCGAAATCACGAATTTTACAACTTTGCTCTCAACTTTCTAGAGAAGATAAGGGTGTTGGATCAGCATCTGCATACTACACCAAGATGAAAGAAACTGAGATGAGATGGCTATTGCGAGTAAAAAGATTGAAGATGTTGATCTTTTTGGCTACATCCTGAATGGATTCAATGTAGATTACAACCCATTTGTCTCCACCATGACTATCAAGGACAATCTCATCTTATGTGACTTGCACGCCTAGCTTCTTGCCTTTGAAGCAATGTTTCCCAATAGAGCTCTGAATGTGGCCGATTCTATTCCTCATCTAATATTGCTTCATGTGGACGAGGCCGTGTTTGGTTCCATGTTGCTAGTGTTGGTGAGTTATTGGACAATGTTTTTGCTACAAGATACAAGAGTATTGTGGGTAGTTTACAATATTTAACTCTTACTTGTCTTGATCTGGCTTTTGCGGCGAATAAAGTTTGCCAATATCTTCATACTCCTACTTCATCTTATTACACTACCATGAAAATAATTCTAAGATATGTCAATGCAACAGTTGGTTATGAGTTAAAATTGTTTGATCCAACACAAATACAGTGAGTGATATTTCTAACGCATATTGGGTTAGTTGTTCTGATGATATAGGCATTCTACTGGTGGTTTTGTTGTATTTCTATATTCCAATCTTATATCATGGAGTGCTGGAAAACAACCAATAGTTTCAAGGGTCCAGTACCGAAGCAGAGTATAGAGCTTTGGACACTTCTTCATGAGCTAGGTGTTTCACAACCTCCAGAAGATATTCGTTTGTGTGATAATATAGGTGCTATCTATCTATCAACAAATCTAATGTTCCATGACAGAACAAAACATATTGAAGTCAATTATCATTTTGTTAAATAGAGGGTTGCACAAAAATTACTTGATATCAAAATAATTTCTTCTGGTGATCAAATAGTTGATGGTTACTTGTGTAAGTTGTGATTTGAGGGAGGCTATAGGAATATCTCTAGTAGTATTAGATACAAACTACTCTATATATGCTACACAAAGTACCTTGTCTAGGACTTAGTGTCCTTGTCCTAATAGGAAGCATAGCATATATCTATGCTTATTGGGACTTGTAAACAACCAGTATATATAACAAAGAGTCAGGAAATCTTTTGACTTGTGTCATTCAATCAATATTTGCATGGTATCAAAAGCCTACTCTTCCTATCACATCTAGCTAGCTCAGATTAGTATTTTGTTTCTCTCGTTTAAGTCAAAGCTCACGGCATCGTCGAGTTTCCCAACACCTATCTCCTTCTCCATATCAGTCTTAGAAAAATTGATCCAAGACAATTTTTAGGTGTGTTGAGCTCAGGTATTGCATGTCATGTGTGGTGCGACGCTTGTCGGCCTGCTATATCGAACATACAGTTTGCATCCACTACGATTGATGTGGAAGAACAATACAAGATCAAAGAAGAAGCGTAAAATCCGGCGTATCCTTGATGGCTTGTTCATGATCAACAAGTCTTGTCATATCTACTCCCTTCTATGACTAAGGAAATCTTAGTCCAAGTGGCCTCTCTGGAGCATGCTTCAGAAGTTTGGTAGACCATGGTAGAGATGTTCTAATCTCAATCAAAGTCATTAATTTTACAAGTTTTCTCAACTTCCTAGAGAACAGAAGGGTGTTGGACTAGTATCCGCATACAACACCAAGATGAAAGGAATTGTAGATGAGATGGTACGGTTGTTGTGGGTGAAAAGATTGAAGATGATCTTTTTGGCTACATCCTGATTAGATTCGATGCGGATTACAACTCATTTGTCTCCTGCATGACTATCAAGGATAATCTACTTATACGCCCAGCTTCTTTCCTTTGAAGCAAGACTTTTCCAATAGAACTTGAAGGTGGATGATTCTATTCCTTAGTTGATATTGCTTCACATGGATGAGATCGTGGTGGTGGGCATGTTGCTGGTATTGGTGAGTTGTTAGATAGTGTTTCTACTACAAGATACATAAAAGCTGTGGGTGATTTACAGTATTTAACTCATCCTTGTCTTGCTTTTGCGGTGAATAAAAGTTTATCAATATCTTTATACACCTACTTTAGCTCATTATACTACCATAAAAATAATTCTAAGATATGTTAATGGAACAATCAATTATCATTTAAAAATTATCAGCATAAATATGGTGAGTAGTTTTGTGACGTGGATTGGGCTTGTTGTTATGATGATAGGAGTTCTATTGGTTGTTCTGTTGTATTTCTAGGTTTCCATCTTGTATCATGGAGTTCTAGAAAACAACCAACATTTTCAAGATCCAGTCGAAAAAGAGTAAAAGCATTGGTCAATGCAACAGTAGAAATCATATGGGTACAGACACTTCTTTATGACCTTGGTGTTTCACAACCTCAAGCAACTATTCTTTGGTGTGATAATATAGGTGATACCTATCTATCAGCAAATCCAGTGTCTAATGCCAGAACAAAACATATTGAAGTCGATTATCACTTTCTTAGAGGGAAGGTTGCACAAAAATTACTTGATATCATAACAGTTTCTACCGATGATCATGTAATATGAAGCTTGGTCAGCGCAAAGATTACGAGAATTTCGAAACAATCTCAACTTGTGTAAGTTGTGATTCAGGAAGGTTATAGGAATCTCTATAGCTACGATGTAGCTTGTCTAGGATTTAGCGTCCTTGTTCTAGACTGAAAATCTGTAGTAGTGACGGCAGCCTTTTGGCTCGTGTCGTTCAATCAATCAATATACAATGCTAATCCTGCCCTTGTCCGTCCTCGCGTATCTGTAGCCGGTGCAATCATTATCCTTGCTCCCTGAACGTGAAGCTCATCTTTGGCCTTGTTTAGGCCTTGTTTAGTTCACCAAAAATTTTGCAAAATTTTTTAGATTCTCCGTCACATCGAATCTTTAGACGTATGCATGGAGTATTAAATATAGATAAAAATAAAAACTAATTACACAGTTTAGTCGGAATTGACGAGACGAATCTTTTGAGCCTAGTTAGTCAATGATTGAACAATATTTGTCAAATACAAACGAAATTGCTACAGTGCTCATTTTGCCAAAAATTTTGGAACTAAACAAGGCCTTAGTTCAAAAAAAAATTTAAGATTTTTCGTCACATCGAATCTTTGAACACATACATGAAACATTAAATATAGATATAAAAATAATTAATTGCATAATTCACCTGTAATTTGCAAGACAAATCTTTTGAGTCTAGTTTAGTCCATAGTTGGACAACAATTGTCAAATACAAACGAAAATGCTACAGTGTCTAAAACCAAAAAAAATTACCAACTAAATAAGGCCTTTACTTGCTTGCATGGTAATTGTTCACTTTCCACGATGTGCTAGCTCTTGGGGTCCTGTCAGTGTTAGTGGTTCGATCAGCCAGATCCCAAATAGGGTAGTTAGTTTCAAACAGTAATTTAGATGGGAGTCTATCAAAGGTGGCCACGCGTCATGCTAGTGCCTTGCAAGCTTTATTCTGGCAGACAATAGTGTGGGTTAATGATCAGCTAAGAATAGTGTAAAAGGTGCATATGCGCTATGCAATGCATGTATATATAAAAAGCATGATTATTGGATTTGGTGGCATGCCTATATATGTGTGGTGTTGTGTACAGTCAAGTAGAACTGTAGAAGTGCTGCGCAAAGACTGCAAATAAATCATAGCATGAATAACCTAGGTAGGTGTATAATTCAAGGCCGCATGCATTTATTTAGAAAATTTCAGGATAAACTCAAAGGTGTATTACTAGCGAGTTTTTTTAATCATGCATGGATGAGCAACTGTTGCTACTAACAAAAGAATAAGAACCAGAATGTAGGAAAGGAGAAGGGAAAACCCATGATTTGTGTACCCTCGCTCACCCTCAAAATAGAATTTCTAGACATTAGCCGGCTAAATTTCTTTTCATTCTCAAGTGAAACTTCTGGCCACCCAATCACTTCATGATTCGTGCAGATGCTGCAAACTTTGTTTTTTTCTTTCCTTTGGTTCAGATAGTTTGGTTTTACCTCTATCGCACTGGTTTTTTTTTAATGTAATGGCAGAAGCTCTGACTTTCAATTAAGTAGAATAGAATTGGTCTAGTTTTTAAGTAGAATAGAATTGGCCTAGAATTGCCTAAAAACCATCGCACTCGGGTTTATCTGCTTCAATTCACTGGGCTTTCATTTCTGATTTGGCCCATCTAGTTGTGATTCTTCTGCCCATATTATTTCATGTCCAGGTGACTTTGCTTCTTATGGGCCTTATTTATCACAGTGGGCCTCTTATACTTATGTTTTTGTTTTTACTTTCTTTTTTTTTAGGTTTGTTTGTTTTTGCTTTCGTGGGACACAGTGGTCAGTGCTAGGGAAACTCATGTTAACCAGGGGCTTCTGCTAAAAAAAATGCTAACATGGGGGCGGATTAATTCAGGTTCAAAATACATTGATGTCACCATCAGTAGACGATGACAACCTTCACCTATGCCCTATGAACACTGTTTTGCAATGAAAAACATAAAGCATCATCTCTAAGTAAATTTTTCATATTAGTACGTACACTTTCAGCAGTACAGACGAGTACCTATACCCCAGGTATCCGCAGCGATCCACAATAAGAACATCACCTAGCCCCTAGTCAACTACGCCAAAGAGCTTTGGGGTTAGTCCGTCGGGTACACTCACACATCTTACGATTGGTCATCATCTTCATTTTTTTGGTCAGGCCATGGATATAGGAGTAGGACACCGTCCTCGTGCTGATCTCACAAAGTTTACTTGGCTCAGATAACTAGACCATCAGTTTGTATTTTTTTCATATATATGTGTGTAGGTTTTTTTTAATGAATGAAGTGTAGGTTATTTAATTTCCTTAGGATGGTTGTTGATGCTGACGATTAAACATCGATTTAGCTAGTAATTAAACCCAACCAGTACTGCGCTAGCTTATAACAAGAAAAACGACGACCTTGCCCGGTCACTCACGTACATCACCTAATAATTAATCGGGTATATATATAACGAAAGTTCGTGACCACTAGTGCTGGTTTCCGGCTGCTAATTAATAATCTATTCAATAACCACCAAGCTAACATGATATAAGATATAAAAACACCATAACACGCACGACACAGGGCCGGCCATGCATATATATATAATGCATGACCGAACATGCATACACTTATATGCTTCGATATATCCATTCCTTTCTTACCTAACATAACATACAATAGAAGATAAACTACTACAGATAGATCATATATATATATATATATATATATATATATTCAGAGCAGAAACGAACAGATGGGGACACACCAAGTAAAATTTCAATTTCCAACACAGGCCTTGTTTAGTTCCGAAAAGTGAAAACTTTTCGGTACTGTAGTACTTTCGTTTGTTTGTGACAAATATTATCTAATCATGGACTAACTAGGATCAAAAGATTTATCTCGTGATTTACAGCTAAACTGTGTAATTAGTTTTTATTTCCGTCTACATTTAATGTTTCATGCATGTGCTACAAGATTCGATGTGACGAGGAATCTTGAAAACTTTTTGGTTTTCAGGTAAACTAAACAAGGCCAAAGTTAACAATAGGTTCCTCTGAAAAAACAGGAAGCAGATGATGAACAGCGGCGGCGACGACCAACTAAAGGCAGGCAGCACAAAAGGCTAGCAGAAATGCCAGATGAACAAACCCTCTGTCGCCCTCCGGCTAGGGCTCGTGCATGTCGGAGCCTAGCACTAGCTAGCTAGCGAACCATCGCCCTAGTACGTGCTAGCTAGTACTACCCAACTACCCTAGCTACACACACGGCAGAACGAAGCTCGTGCGTTTGCGTGCTAACCGCCGGCTCCTATCTATTCGCTTTGCTTGACCATGCAGCTAATTAGTCTCTAGCATGGACAGTCCAGAGCGACCCTCATGATCATGATATCATCGCCATCGTCGGCCTTGACTTTTGGGAAGCTAAAGTGACATCAGGTCGACAAGGTGCTCTGATCCTAACCCTAATCCTGACCTTGATGTCCGTCCTCGCGTTGTCGGTTGCCAGTCAGCCACTGCAATCATCATCCTGCTTGCTATATATATGCTCCCTGAACGTGAAGCTCGATCACTCATCTTTTACTTGTTTGCACAGTAGTACGTAATTGCACAGTACTGTGATCTTGGCTGGGGGGGGGGGGGGGGGGGGGGGTCCTGTCAGTGTGTAGTGGTTCCCGGCCAAATCCCAAATGGGATCTAGCTAATCTAGCTTTCATTTAGTTTCGAACAGTAATTCAGATGGGAAGGAGTACACTCGCTGAAAAAGTGGCCAAGCGTATACGTTATATATGCTAGTGCCTTGCAAGCTAGCTTTATTCTAGCTGACAATAGCTAGTGACCGTTAATAATCAGCTAAGAATAGTGTAAAAGGTGCGTGCACTATGTTTGTATAGTAGCATGATTAGTTGATTTGGTGGCTTGCCTATGCTGGATTATTTTGGTACCCTATTAATTTATATATATCTTCTTTTGCAGAGCTTCTCTACTACCCTCCTTGATTCCGAACACAGTCCAAGTAGAAGTGCGATTCAGTAACCTAGCTAGGTATATAATTCAAGGATTCTTGCATTCTTTTAGAAATTTCAAGATTTCACTCAATGGTGTATTATTAGGGATTTTTTTTCATGTGTAGGAGTTGCACAGCAGAACAATATACCTTCTACTAGAAAAGAACAAGAATGTAGGGAACGAGAACCACAAAACCATGATTTACATAACCTTCTTCATTAGCAAGTTACTCCCTCCATCTTAAATTATAAGTCATTCGAAAAATATTGTGAAGAGAATCAAAGCAATTTAAGTTTAACCAAATTTATATAAAAAGATAATAATATTTATGATGTCAACTAAGTATTGTTAGATTCTCCATCGATTATCTATCTGATCTCAAAATTCGTTATAATTTTTTTTATAGTCTTAAGATATTTTGACTCTTTAAGATTTCTAGAATTATTTATAATTTAGAATGGAGTGAGTAATTTTCTTTTCATTCTCAAGTCATAGCTTCCGGCCATTCAATCACTTTACGACTCGTGGAAATGCTGCAACTTTCCTTCCGCGTTGCTTCCGTGGACTGTTTTTTCCTTTATTTGTTTCGTAGGCTTAATTCATGAGATAAAATAGCCTTTGGTTTCTACCGCGGCACCGGTTTTTTCTGCTTCATTGGGCTTTCATTTGTGATTTGGCCCATTTAGCTGTTATTCGTCGGCCCATATTTTTTCTTGTGCTTAAGCAATTCAATTCTTAGGACGGTGAATATAAGTGACTTTGCTTCGTGGGCCTTATTTTCATCACAACGGAGCTCTTTGTTTATAGTATGTTTATTTGTTTTGGGGAACAAATAGAAATTTCATTTTTTTTAGGGGTACTCATGCTAGGTTAGTAAGTCTGCCACGTCAGCACATATAGCCTCATTCTCAAATAAGAGTATGAAGTACCCGTAGTATACTTTTCATTTCAAAATATCGATTGTCACTATCATCTTAAAATATATAAAGTAAGGAAAGGGTCGGCGTGCTAGAAGAAGAGAGAAGGATTGAAGAAGCAAGGATCCATTTGTAAAAGAAAAGGGAATATAAGGAGCTAATGAAAAAGTACCTACCATGTAGGGATGCCACGTAAGCAGAATACTTCTAACAAAGTGGTATGGGCCTACCTTGAACTAAAATAAACATAAGGGACCTAGAAATACATTTTGAGAGTTCCTAGTGCACTTAACTCCTTTTTAAAGTCAAAAAATTATCAGCCTACTTAGAAACTGCTTGTTTCCTTCACGCGCAAAAACAGTAAATGTATTAGTGGTTGTTGCAGCTTCTGCTGGAATAATAACTTATGAGTAAGCTGTATACCCACCTTAACTAGTTTTCGCACAACACGACAAGGTGTTGTTTTGTAATCCGCGTGCTCTAGTGCTTCGGTGTGTCCGTGTGTGACGCATCTTTTACCCCAACCCTAATCCTTTTTAATTTGTATAAAAAATAGAATTTATCTTTTTTTAGCGTGTTTCTTGAGAAAGTGTGAGATTATCCTTCTTGACAATTTGTCCTCCGTTGGGGTAAGTAATACTAGGATTCCACCTTCAATGGCGGCACTTCAAATCATGTTAATCAATCTCTGGCCAAATAGTTGAATAAGATATATATATACGAGAACTAATGTTGTGCACAGATGCTGAATTATAATATATATACGAGAACTAATTGTGCTAATGGTGAATTACTATAGACAGGAGAACTAATTTCATCCCATCACAATGCAAATCTCTCCTCCGTCCATCGTAACCCCGCCATTGACCCGTCGACGTTTTGACAAACCACAAGAGCGCGTTGAATCCGCTACGCGTGAGTAACTTCCATGACCTGCATGCATATAGAAATTATTTATAGAATAATATATTGTGCCCAACATGGAAATCTCAAAGATGTACGGTATCTCCAGCAACAAATATATACTTCCAAACTGAAATTCATATACACAGTGATTAATGCAAAATCTTCCCCTGGGATTTCACCGCTGACTGTATATATGCAGGTTGTCAATTAGCAAAATCCCAACAAATCTTGCTAATTTCGTCAACGCGCAAAAAAGAAAAAGACCATTTTTTTTAAAAAAAAAAAGACTGTCATTGGCTGCTCGCCAGCTCTATATATACCTGGCTTTTGCAATGATCTGAACCAGCACACGGCTGCACACTACACCAGTCCAAAAGCCCGTTTCGTCAGTGGCTTACATGGACCCTAGTTCGTCGTCGTCTCGCTTTCCGGCGGCGGCCGCGGTGGTGGCGGCAGCACTGCTGCTGCTTCTGCCGGCGTTGTCGTCGGCCGGCGACGACGACTGGCAGCAGTGGCAAGCGGCGCACGCCACGTTCTACGGCGACGAAAGCGGCGCCGACACCATGCGTGAGTCTCTTGCATGCTCTGCTGTTCGTCGTCACGCACGTTCTAACCTTTTTTTTTTCCCCAATCGGTGACGGTGCGTCCATGCATGCAGAGGGTGCGTGTGGCTACGGCGACCTGTTGCAGCAGGGGTACGGGCTGGAGACGACGGCGCTGAGCGTGGCGCTCTTCAACGAGGGCTGGTCCTGCGGCGGCTGCTACGAGATACGGTGCCAGGGGAGCACGTTCTGCCCCCGCGGCGGCGCGCCGGTGACGGTGACGGCGACGAACCTGTGCCCGGCGAACTACTCGAAGCCGAACGAGAACTGGTGCAACCCGCCGCTGCGGCACTTCGACCTGTCCAAGCCCATGTTCCTGCGCCTCGTCACCGACTTCCACGTCGGGATCATCCCCGTGGAGTACCGCCGCGTGGCGTGCGCCAACAAGCGCGGCGGCGTCCGGTTCGAGATGAAGGGCAACCGGTGGTGGGTCGCCGTGCTCGTCTTCAACGTCGCCGGCGCTGGCGACGTCAAGGCCGTCGCCGCGAAGGGGTCCCGCGACGGCGGGCAGTGGGTCGACTTGTCGCGCAGCTGGGGACAGGTGTGGACGAACGGCGATGGACGGAGCGTCGGGGAGGGCCTCTCGTTCCGCGTCGTCGCCGGCGATGGACGCGCCGTCGTGCTCGACGACGCCGTGCCGCCTGGGTGGGCGTTCGGCCAGAGCTTCGAGGGCAGGGGCCAGTTCTGACACACCTGTACGCAAGGGATGTTTGCAATTGCTAGCGTCCGTCCATGCTTTGTATTCACCGGCGCCTGTTCTTTAGTTTTCAAATTGCCAAGATGTCGTTTATGGAAAACCTGTGTTTTTTTTTATTATCAATCATCATCAAACTGAGAAATGCAAAAGGTTTTGATTATTTGTCTGATTTTTACGAGTGACGTAATTCAGAATACGCAAATCGAATATCATTTTTTGAATCGAAAGTGACGATTCGCTAGGGAAGAAAACTAGTGCTAGATCATCAATAATAACTTGCAATTTTGGCCCCACCAAAACACATAAAATTTAGTGCCCAATTTCCATTTTAAGACGCCAGTGAATGAAGAAATTAAACTCAAGTATCATATTTCACCCAAAAAAACGAAAATCTCAGATCCCACCTGTGGATAAGTTTATTAGATGGCCAGGACGTTCATCTGAACAAAAAAAACATAGGACGTCCGTGCTTCAACAAAGCTCTTGGCCTTGTTTTGGTATAGCTTATTCGGACAGCGTTTTTCAGACAAGCTACACAAATACAGTAAACGCGGCAATCAAAATAAATTGATCTGATTCGAATTTTTAATACAAATGAGTTCGGTGAAAATAAATGCGTCCCAAATAAGCTGCAAGAACGTGTATCGTTTGGCTGCCTATTTTAGCTTATTTTGGTCATAATAATAAGTAGCTTAATGTTGCAGACTAGCTTGGAAGCTGCGGCCAGGCAAGAATAATGGATCATTCCCCTAAAAAAAGGCAAGAACGGATCATAATTAAAATAATAATAACTTGATGTTTTGGCCCACCCAAAACCTTCAACTTTAGTGCATAGTGCTGTTGTTAGTTGTTACCTTTAGCGCCGATGAAGAAATTAAACTCAAATCTCAAATGTCTCGCATGTGGAATAAATCGATTAGATGGATTTATAGGAGCCTCGATTTACAAAACATAGGATGTCGGTGTTCCAACTGAGCATCTCCAACCGTTTGGCAAAACTCATTTTCCAAATTTTGTTGTTTGTCAACTCCTAAAATAATATGGGAAGAAAAAAAAAGATTTCATCTCCAATAGTTTAATAAATTTCGTTTCTAAAACCCCTAAAAACCCGCTAACAAAACAAAGAGCCCCGCTAAGTGAACGAAGAGCCCCGCTACGCATGAAAAGAAAGACCGATGCCAAGCACGGAGACCGCGCGCATATTTACACGCTAAACAGGGAGATATGTCAAGTTAAAAAAGATAAGGAATTAGGATGTCAAACTGTTAGAGAGGTTTTTTTTTCCTCGGTTTACTAAAAAAATTATGGATAGAAAGTCATTTACTAAACTATAGAAGATGCTTTAAGGCGATTAGAGCATCTTCAAAAGTCTTTCTAAATCTCACTCTCTAAATAATCATTTGGAGAGCTATTTGTATTAAAATCGTTTCTATATCTATTTACTCCAATAGTTTTTCAATATCTTGTGTGCATTTTAGAGAGTCATTTCGTTTTTTAACTTTTGACTAGCGATAAATCTGAAACAGAGGATGACTATATTTAGATAATTATTTAAAAAAGTTGTTGGTGGGTTTTCTTTCATTAAAATCTCTATTTGTAGAGATTAGAAAAAATATATAGAGAGTCTTCTAGAGTTGCTCTCACAGAATAAGAGGTCGTCATTTGGCTGCCACAGTCAGGCAAGCGCATCTAACCCCATACGTTGAAAATAGCATGGGTCGCTGCCTGATTAAGGCGTCCTATATCTTGGTAGCCTAGCCTTACTTTATCCGGCTAAATTAACGATGTAACCAACTAACGGCAAATTCATACGCAACATTTTGACTTGTGATGTTGATGAATGATGATGAGCAGCAGATGCAGATTGCATGCAGAGACTTTCTTGCATGTTCAGTGTAGTATGTAAGTAGCTGCGTGCAATCATCAACAACCGTTCTATTCCAACTCCATGGTGTGCGTCGTCGTCTGAGTCTGAGCTGCCCTCCATGACTCCATCGACCAGAGAGGAAATGCATGTAACGGCGACGCTCTTTGGTAGCCCATCAAAGAAAGAATGATGAAAATGACCATGCAATGCGTGCCTAGTGACCCAAACAGAAACAATGCTGATGAGCTGACCATCAGTTACTTAGGCCTTGTTTAGATGCGAAAAGATTTTGGATTTCGCTACTGTAGCACTTTCGTTTGTTTATGACAAATATTGTCCAATTATGGACTAACTAGGATCAAAAGATTCGTCTCGTGATTTACAGGTAAACTGTGCAATTAGTTTTTATTTTCATCTATATTTAATACTTCATGCATGCGTCTAAAGATTCGATGTGACGGATAATCTAAAAAATTTTGTAAAATTTTTTAGGAACTAAACAAGGCCTTAGTTACGCCTACATCTCCCGCATCCTTTACATCCATGTAATCACATATTTTTGGAGTACCAATTCGCCCAATCACCTAATCAATATATGCATATGCATATACTCCCTCCATCCCACAATAAATAAGTTTTTGTAAATTTTTAAACAGAATACAGACTCGTATTAGAAGACAATGTTCCATGTTCATGTATAATGTTATTTTTCCTTTTTTGAGAAATTTCTTTCAAAAGTTATTCATTTGGAGACGGAGAGCGTATATGTCAACCACTTTTTAGGTAGTATATACTACCAGTCTGATCAGTTATGCTTCCTGTGGCTCCATTGCAAGACACAGAGCTTGGGCATGGTGGGCAACGGCTCAGCGAGTTCGCGTAGTGAAGGAGAGGAAGGGGATGGCGAGTGGGACCCACAGGTTAGTGAGTGAGAAGAGTAGCAGAGGTATTTTGGTCCATATAAAAATACAATGGTCTGTCGTCTGCACTTCTTCCGTTCGATTCATCTAATGGTGAGCTGCATGACTGAGTGCACCACCAATGAAAGTGGAAATGCGCATGTATCTAAAGGAAGCTAATCTAAAGTGCGGCATGTTTGCACAAATTTTTTAAAATAAAACGAGTGGTTAAATTTGAGGTCAAAAAAGGCATCTTTTAGTTTGGAATGGAGGGAATACGGATAATGTAATAAATGATCATTGTAGCTGACAAAATCTAGACGCCGAGTACCAAAATGTTAACAACAGGCAGTTCCACGTAACCAAATAGGTTTATGCCATCCTCCACAGGACACTCACAATCACAGTTGACTCCAAATAGGAACACGAAAACTTTTGAGGCTGTACTCCCCTTCACCCAGATGTGAGCCACGCTGTTCGTGTAGATCTTTTTGCGAGCCAATCGCTCATGAATACCAACCATGCTGGTCACACTAATTGGCCATGGCGAGTTGCCTATCGCGCGCTAGCTTGATTTAGTTGTCCAATGAGGTCAAGTAGTCTCGTCTCATCATACAGCACTTGACCACCTCCAGCAATGCTTATCTGACATCAGGAGGGAGAGGCGGCAGTTTGATGCAAAATAATGAACAAGTACTATGATACAAGATTGTCTGCACATATTATTAACATAAGATTTACTAGAGTAGCTAAGAATCCGCATTTACCATACTCTACTTGTTAAAGAGAAGGGAAAAATAAGAAGAAAGCAAAAACAGAGTGTATATATAGTTAGAAATTAGAATAGCTTCCCTGCTTAACCTAGTTCACCTATCTGGCTAACATAAATTCTAATAGGAAGCGAACATCATTCCATGGCTCTTGGGCGAGCGAATCTAGCCAGGAACATCATCCGGGTGATCTAAGTTACGTGACATGGATTTTCTTAAGTCCTAACTCCTTACGGTGTTTTACTAAAGAATCTGTAGATTTTATCGGGTCAATGCCTGTTTAATGGACCTAATATCTGCCCCTGTTCTTAGATATGCAAAAGACATATGATGAAGGCAGTCCTCCAGTTAAACATTATTCTAAGCATACAAGATGCAAAGTAGCTGTGATACTGAATTCTAAACAAAAAATTACAGGTATTCAGAAATGACTAAATAACCTCACAGGAAAAGTTTGATTGCACAACGACCTCGATCGAGAGGAAATAGTCGCAGGTAGGTGAGATCGTGAACAAATCAGCATTGCTCCCAGCCTGCTGCCGTGCGGGCGTACCTGATAACACTAACGTTAGCTATGTGGTACCGCTTCAGCTTCTTTTCGGAGTCGGCTTTCCACCGGCGGCCAGGGGCACGGCTGCTTTCCCGCGACGCATAGAGCTCGCCGTCGGTGAGCACCAGCTGTTTCTGTACGTGCATGTCAATCCTCGGGCGAAGCCGCGAAGTAGACCACTGACTCGGCTAGGACTAGCTGATCCACAACACAAAGCAAGGTGCTCACACTCGGAGCGTAGCAATAATGGTCGTCGTCGTCGTAGCCGTCAACGTCCTCGGTGGCATTGGCATTGTATGTTGTTGCAGCAGCAGTACAGCCGTCGTCGTCGTCGTCGTCTTCGCCGCCTAGCTGGGACGGCGAGGTCGAACTCCAGAACCTTGCCGTGGCACCGCGTCACGGCGAAGATCAACCTGCCCCCTCGGCGTGCACGACGTCGTGCACCAGCGACAACCCGCGCCGCGCCCCTTGGCGTCGCGCACCGTCTCCCACGCCGTGGCGCGCCCGCCCTGGCGTACATACATGGCGGCGTAGGGGTGATAACCGCCGAGAGCACCACGGCGAAGTAGTCGTCCTGCCGGTGCCGCGCCGAGAACACCACGTGTCGTCCCTGAAGAACCTTGCCGTGGCACCGTCGTCCCATGGCAAAGAACCTGTTCCCCTCGGCGTGCACGACGATGTCGTCGTGCGCCAGGGACACCGCGCGCCCCTTGGCGTCTCCCACGCCGCGGCGTCGGAATCGGAACACCACCTTCCGCCTCCGCGGGGACTAGCACCGGGGACGGGGAGTCGAGCCACAGGACGAGGCCGTCTTCCCTGAGGCCATCGGCGCCGACCAAGGAGGAGTGTGTTCCGTCAGCGGCGGCAGAGAGACGGCGTGGCCGGTGTTGCGCAGCGCGTGACGTCAGGTCAGCGCCGACGAGTGCTAGCCAGTCGTGGCCGGCACCGAAGCAGCGCGCCACCGCCAGCCGCCCCGGGCCTGGCGCAGGTGAAGCTCAGACCTTAGAGGCAGAGCCCAGCTTGCAGTCCAGCGCAGGCGGCAAAACGATGACGTGTGCGCCTTTTGCGTTCACGCCTTGTTCCGTTGGCAAATTTTTGAGACTTTGGATGCTATAGCAAATTGTTGGCTTTAGATTCAAACTATCCGAATAAGATAATATCGATATCCGTATTCAAATTTAAACTAAAATATGATAAATAGTGCTATCCAAAATTTGGTTTCATTCACACATAGATAATCAAATCTGAATCCATCCGTGGTCTATCTGAGAGAATAATTTCCTGTCATAATAAAATATATAATATAAAATAAAGAAATATATGTGCAATAATTTATAAATACCTAAAACAAATACACGTGCAAGTCACGTGTACACTCCCTTCGTCCCTAAATAATTGTCGTCGTTGGTGTACACACCACAAATTTGTCTCGATTTGTTGAAAATACATGCAACGTTTATATCTTCAAATAAATATATTAAAATAAAACTAGATTCAAAGATCTATCTTCTAATGATAGTAATGACGTACCGTAAATATTAATATTTTTAATATATATTTAGTCAAAGTTTTTTCTTAAAAAGCGAAATAAAAAGATCTACTTACAAAATTGTTTTGCAGACTTTTATAAATCTTTTCTCCTAAGCCCGCACCTCTCTCCCTTGGGCCGATTTCAGCCGGCCCGCCCACTTCTGCAGTTCCCCTCGTTTTCTTCTTGGGGCCCTCTTAACAACTTCCAGAAGTTTCTACCAAATTCCAGAAAAACAAAAAAAAAAAAGACAAATAGAAATGCTGCGCGGCTCGGCTGGCTGGGACGGACCAATGAGAGCGAAGCACACTGCGCTGGCACCCATCGATCCCGCCTCTCCTCGTCCCCCTCCCGTGCTATATAACGGGACCCACGCTGCAGTGTCACATCGCGTAACCGTCGTGCCACCACCAGCAGATTCAAAATCCAAGTCGCCGGCCGGAGAGAGGAAGAGAGCGGGAAGGGGACCGGCGCGGAGGAAGAGCGGGCCGGGAGCCGGCAGTAGGTGCGAGATGGAGGTGGTCGACGGGAGCTTCGTGATCAAGGGGCTAGCCGACGCGGTGCTGCTGCCGGACCTCGGCTTGGTGCACGTCGACGCCGTGGTGGAGTCGGTGGAGATTCGCCAGGCGCCGGCGCTGCTTCAGCTCATCACGACGGCGACCGGGAAGTGGAACGTTGCCCGCGATCAGAAGCTGCGCCACCTGGCTCGGGTGAGCTGTGAGGCGGACATTCTCCTCGACGTCGTCCTTCCTCTCCTGAAGGCGGACCCTCGGAGCGCAGCCGGGGGGCGACTGCTCACCCGCTACGGGTGGTCTCTCCGCCGGCTGGGGCGGAAGGTCGACGGAGTCAATGGCGCATTCTTCGCCGTCGCCGTCGCCGACTCCAACTTTCTCCGCCGCCACGCAAGCCACCTGAACCGTGGAACCAAGGGGGTGAAGTGGCTGACGGATAACATCGCTGCAATCGAGAAGCGGCTCGTTGATCTGAAGGGTACTGTGGTGAACATCCCCGCGGTGGCCAAGCAGGACGAGGACGAGGACGCGGGCGTGGACGACGAGAAGACCGACGGCGGCGACAGCGACGAAGCCGATGGTGGTGGTGAAAGCGAGTAGATCGGCCTGGCAACGCATGCAACGGCGACGGAAAGTAGATCGGCCTGGTAACACAAGACCCGTACCCGTGTCCTGTCGTGTTCGGATGTTTGCCTTTCGTCTTCCGTCTTCCGTCTTCATTCTGTTGATATCGATAGGAGTACCACTCGTAGCAGTAGTAGTATGCAGCAGTTAGATGTCTCTGGAATGGGAATCGTCTCATCATCAGTAGTAGTATATAGTAGTTATGATCAAGTCCAGTCAAAAATCACTATGGATATGGTTACTGGATGGAGGGAGGGGGGGAATACTACATAGATTGGTGGGTGAAGGGGAGTACAGCCTCAATAGTTTTCATTTGTTCGGCTCGTCAGTCTTGTTCTGTTCTCAGGAATACCATAAATCAAATTGAATCAATCATCATTGATGTGCTTTGTTATTGTTGCCTGCCTGCCTGCCTGCCTGCCTTTGTTCACCAGATTTTGCTCACGATTACTACATGCTGATCTCGAAGCTGGAGACAGATTTGATTCTGCATCTGTCAGAGTGAATGATTCTTCTTTTGTTCGTTGGGATTGGAGATTGAGTTTGTCTGACGATAATGTTTCCGTTGGGATTGGAGATTAAGTTTGTCTGACGATAATGTTTTCATGCAGTCAATCTCAGCCTTTCAGTAATAATAAAATAAAGTAGTACTCCTACTAGTAGTACTGTACTACTCTACCACAAGCGGTGGTTATGGAAAGACTAATAAACTCAGTCCACTCATATGAATGTGGCCTGCTGAATACTAGTAGAACTTTGTGAAATTCCTTTCAGCGAATCGCTTCGATCGACCGATATGTACGTCAATCCCGAATATTGACAGCACAAGCGCTACTGTGTTCTTCCTGTGCAGTGCATGCATGCCTGGTATTTTAGTTTGTATTTAGCAATTATTTTCCAATCATTATGTGATCTGATTTAGTTTGTTCTTTGTTAACTACAGTATATGCATGTGTTGTAAGATGGCTTCACAAGACTATTTTCCTCATCCATGTGATCTCTTTGCGCTGGAATTTGTACAAAAGCCAAGCATGCACCAAGAGCCTTGTTTTAGCCTTGGGCCTTGTTTACTTCCTAAATTTTTTTTTTTACAAAATGCTACTATAGTATTTTTGTTTGTATTTAACAAATATTGTTCAATCATGGTTTAATTGGGCTCAAAAGATTCGTCTCACAAATTACATGCGAACTATATAAATAGTTATTTTTCTATCTATATTTAATGTTCCGTGTATGTATCGCAAGATTTAATGTGATGGAGAATTTAAAATATTTTGCAAAATATTTTAGGCAGTAAACAAGGCGGCAACAATGCCTAGCAGAATTTATGATGTCAAAAGTGCGTGCACTTACAGAGATGCCATGCTACTTGCAAGATACTCCTAGTATTATTAGAAGCTACAGCATGTACTACTATTCGTGTCTTCAAGCACCAGCAGAGTATCTACAAATTATGGCGTTTGGGGTATTGACACGTATGCTTGCGATGGCAGCATTGATGTTGAAATGCTGCTGACTGAATAGTGTTGTTTTCCTTGAGTTAGGGCCTTGTTTAGTTTCAAAAAATTTAGTAAAATAAATACGGTAGCATTTTCGTTTGTATTTAACAAATATTGTCTAATTATAGATTAACTAGGTTTAAAAGATTCGTCTCGCAAATTACAGTTAAACTGTATAATTAGTTATTTATTTTATCTATATTTAATATACCATGTATATGTCGTAAAATTAGATGTGACGAAGAATCTGAAAAATTTTGTAAAAATTTTTGGCCGAGGGCAAGGCCATGCAACAGCCACGGTCCTGATTATGGCAGAACGAAATTCGAACCATTTTAGCTCAAAATTAAGACGAAACTACCTAGAAAATCGTTTGCATGTACAGCGAGTTCTGATTTCGTTAAACTAAGAGATGACACGTCTTCTTCGGTGGAACAACTTTGAGATGTCAGTCCTCCCCTCAGTAAGGCCTTGTTTAGTTCCCAAAAAGTTTTGTAAAATTTTTCAGATTCTTCGTCACATTAAATTTTTAGACGCATATATGGAGTATTAAATATAGATAAAAATAAAAACTAATTGCACAGTTTTGTCGGAATTGACGAGACGAATCTTTTGAGTCTAGCTAGTTTATGATTGGACAATATTTGTCAAATACAAATAAAAGTTATACAGTGTTGATTTTCAAAAAAAATTGAAACTAAACAAGCCCTAATTTGGTCCGACCGTTGTCCCTCCGGCGTCACTTTCAGTAAATGCGGTTGCCTATTCGTGCGCTCATTTACCCGGCCGGCTATTGCTACGAAGGTTTTGTTTTTTTATTTATTTAGCAGAATCTTTAAAAAATCATAATAAATCACATAAAAATTTAATTTTGTTGGACTTCACATAAGTTGATATATATAGTGAATATATAATATAGTATGCTTTAGTCTAGCAAAATAATTATAGAAGTTGTAACTATAAATTATTTTAATTAATTAGAGAAAAAATATAAGTCTAAAGCATATCATATTATATATTCACTGTATAAACATGCTTATGCGGAGTTTAATAAAATTAGATTTTCTATTTTCTATTTTTTCTGTAATTTACTATGTTTTTTTTAAAAAATAGCCCAAAAAGAGACAAACCTTTATAGCAAAAACTTTGTATTAAAGTATACTATATTATATGTTTATAATATGTAGATTTACTCATGTGAAGTCAAAAAGATTAGATTTTCTATTTTATGATTTTTATATAACTTACTATAATTTTTTTAAAGATTTATCCTAAATAAATAAATAAATAAAGACAAAACCAACTTTACTATAGCAAAACCGCCTTCAAACCACTTCAAGAAGGTATAACACATGGTTTGAAAAGTTAAGAGAGATAATTTATCTGATTTTAGAGTTAAAATGAGAAAAAACGGACTATCGCAAAAGTTAGACGAGTAAAAATATACCTTTTCCCAAAGAAAATACATGGCTATACTATCCATCGGCCCACTGTCACGCTGGCCTTGTTCAGCCCATTACCACGCATCTGCACAGAAAGCTAGCACGCAGGTGGACAGAAAACTGGCGGATGATTGTGGACGCCGCGGGAAAAAAAAAAAAAAGGGGTAGAGTTCGTCCGAGGAGGTCGATCGCTAGCTACCGATTTTTGCACTCCCTTTTCACCCGCGTAAGTCCCGTGGACTAGATCTGTTTTGCAGTGTCATGAATGGATATCTGGATTTGATTGATTTGTCTTTCATCAGATTGTTCTGAGCTTTGTTGAAGCCTCTCCCTTTCGCAAGAAAGATATAGCTTATATCTGCAATTAAAATGGAATCAGAAGGTCCTGAAGTGGAAGGAAATAGGTGTGTAACTCAATCTCATGGCTTTTCTTTTGTCAATATGTGCCAAAATCTTACAACTGCTCTTTTATGAATAACTGTTCTCGTGTTTTTGAATGAACTAGGTAAATGTCCGTGCATTACAACAGGTATAAAATGACGACGTTATAAGTCTGTGACCAATAATTCTTGTTTCGTTCTGTACTACATAATCAATTTTATTTTTAGCTTTTGTGACACCATATTTTTATTTCTTTTTGGTAGTCTTTATGTTTGACACCGATTTTTTCTTTGAAAAAGAAACAAAGACGTCAGGTGTATCTTTGCCCATGCATTACTACGAGAAAAACAAATTGTAATCATTCTTTGTCATAGGAAATATTTATTTGGACATGTAGCAATAGAAACACTTTGTCTTTCACATAAGTAGAAACGGTTTTCGAGTATGCTGGGCAATCGGATGCCTACGACCTTATTTCTCAAAGGATCCGAGTGACTTAGTGCAACTTCATCAGCTCTCTCTTGCCCTCAACATTCATTCCTCGTCTCCACCCTGGTGCTGGTCTGCTTCAAGGTGCTGCTAGCGTGCCAGCAACAACCTCCTCACAGCCACCTCTCACCTTGAGTATCTCCATTGGTGTCCCAGCTCCTATCATTGAGAGAAAATCCAACAGTAGTCAGACCAAAAAGAGATTGAACCTTGTATATTTAGTGAGATTGATTTGTTAGCAAACTAACAATAGTTAGACGTGAAAGAGATTGAACCCTCTACATTTTTTGAGATTCATTCGTTAGCTAACTAACAATAGAAGTTTAACTGAGATAACTTGGGTTTTGCCATGGAAATACCAGAACCATGTGATTCTTAAGCCTTCATGAAGAATCACACAATTAGCTTCAGCCCAATGGTCCATAAGACGAAAAAACAGAATCTAACAATTTTAAATAGCAATGGTCATCAGTAAACGAGGCTAGATTGAAGTTAGAACAAATCCATAAGAGCAATCATTGATAACAGATTCTTTTTAATCAAAGAATGAAATAGCCTAGCTAGCAGAACAAACTAATTACTTAGTGAATCAAGAAATATATAGAATAGATTTCAAACACTCAAGGTTAGAAATTAAGTTGTCTTCAATTGAGGATCAGAGAAAACACTCACAACCAAGTAACAGTTATGACTGAAGAAATTGGATTACGCTATAACCAACTAAAAAAACAATTACTAGGAGAGGTATTTACATGTTCACTCAAAGACCACAGAACCAAATTTCCAACCTAAATCTTAATTTAAAAGATATATGCTTATTAATGGATATATTTGGATAAGTAGGCCCTGAACTGTTTTATTTGGATCATTTATTAGACATTCATGTTGTTTACTGTAATAAAATTGATTAGACTTCACAGTGGACGGTTGTTTTTGCCGTGTTTTAGTTGTAGAGAATTTGTTTCAGAGTAATATTGTAATTTTGCACCAATTAAATCCAGAAATTCAATGAATGAATAAACCTAATTCACGAGTAATCTGAAATCGATGGCTAGCTGCATATCATGTTTTCGCTCTCTGTAACCTTTTAGCACTATTTTCTTGAGGTGATGGTCGAGGCACTCAATGTGATCACCATCCACCTCGTAATTATATATTTTCATGCTCTGCGGAACAACCATGGTGAGACTGCAACTCAACAATAGCCAAAATCATCTGCATAATTTGACAACCTAGCAACAAGATATCTGATTTCATCTCATGTAATAGCAGAAATCGGGCAAATCTTGAGGAGGTTGATTTTACAGAAAACTCACTATCTTGGTCATTCCTGGAAGCATTGGTCCAGCAGCAATGCCGCATCCTCACTAAAAAGGCCTACTGAGAAGAGGGAACAGCGTTGCTTTTTGATCTACGAGAAATGAAGAGAAAAAAATCAAGGGGCAAAATTCACATAAATGAAATTATGAAGCATGCGTATAGAAACCAAGTGAGAATGACCATTAGAGGTATAAACCCCTGCAGTTTCAACAAAAAATGAGAATGACCACATGGCCACATGGGGAAGCGCTGGAACCACGGCCTACATCGAATCAGACAGGGTTGTCGTGGCTATTGACCAAAGTCCAAAACCCCATCAGGGAAACAATGCATTAAAAATCACAAGCAGCTTATGTGTGTGTACATTTTTTTCTCTAAAAGTAAAAACTCCCAATAAGTGTAAAAGGTAATATCATGCATTGGAACTGATGGGGTCTTCACTGATTAGTAGGAAGAAAAAGTAGAGCTATATATATTTTATTAACTAAAGCTCTGAATTATTCAATTATTAGATAAGTTTTGAAAAGTTATAACTAAATTATTGGGTTACTGCAAATATAGTGACTACAATATAGTTTGAAGAAACATGGAGAAAGTTTCCAGGTCATGTTTTATAACAGCAAGTCCCAGATTGGGGTGGGGTATGTGTCAAGAAAGTGTCAAATATGCAATCTCCTCTTCAGAAGACACAAAGGCGACAACTATGACAGCTATAAGGAGCCTAATAATTGGAAATGAAAAATAATAGGAATCCATATTATATCTGGTATTCTGCCAAATAGAAGCCCATACTACTCTAAGTCCAGCTCCAGTTGTGAAACATTGTAACTACTGATATCATCTATTAAACAAAGTAGATAACCTCTACAAAATAGGTAATACTATTAGCCAGAACCAACCGGGGAGAGTAATGTTAAGTCTAGCAGATTCATTAATTCAAATGCCAACCAAGACCCTTTTTATGTGGAGTTACTCCTGATCAATGTTTTCCTAAACGATAAACGATAAACAGCCGGTCACCGATTGTTTAGCCATTATTCGGGGTAAACAGTCCATTAAACGGGCTATATGGTCAATTAAATGGGCTAAATGGATGATTAAACGAAAACAGTATACCACTGTGTAGTGTTTACACGGCGATTAAATGGTCTAAATGGCCGTTTAGGCGAATAGTGCTCCTGATTACTAAAACACAAGAATAGAGCACACCTTTCTAACATATTCTTGAAATCGCAACAATTTGATTACACATTTATATGAAAATTTAGGCCTACATCAAAGTCTATGTAAAAAAGTAAAGGTGTATATAAACCATAGAGATTAAACAAAAACCATTTTTGATGAAAGCACAAATACTTGAGTGAACAAAAAACAGTATGCACCTGCACAACCTAGATAGATATCTGTATTTCTTTTGAGTGGTCTGCACAGAATAAATTGAAGAATACATTGACTGAATATAGCCAAGGACTTGTCAGTCTGCACACATCAAAATTCAGAACTCTTGCTATTCAAACCCTTTCTGTCCCTAATTCAAGAACAAGCAAAACAGCTATAACTTATGAGCATAAAAACAATTTGACTACATAACCAATTTGAATGATGATCCATACACTACAGGCTTGATTACCAATCACAGAAAATAAACTTGATCTAGCAACGTACAATTTATTCCTTAGAGCATACTACCTATGGAAATCATAATAGTTCACCTGAACATGGAACACTTTAGCAGCTCTTGATGTTGTCAGCTTACCTATAGCATGTTTTAGAAAATAGGTGTCAAAGTATAAAGAACCTTCCACTTTTTAGAGTAGAAAACATGTATTTCTCGAACCTTCTCTTCTAGATATGCCTAGCACTCTAAGAAAGTCTTGTCCTTAAATCTAGCCCTCTCTATTGCTATAGGATCATGAATATAGTATGGCACTCACAAGTCACAAACACCTGGACTTAACTTGAGCCGGGCTTGTGCTGCGGGCGAAGTGTGTTACACAATGGCTAATAGCGACAGAGGTGCGTGCACAGACATTAAGAGCATTGCATAATCTAGTATAAAGGACTTTCCGTTTTTCAGAGTAGAAAACATGTATTTCTAGAACCTTCTCTTATATTTGAGTTATGCCTATCTTGTTTACTTCCAAAATTTTTTACAAAATATGAACGGTAGCACTTTCGTTAGTATTTGACAAATATTATCCAATTATGGACTAACTAGACTCAAAAGATTCGTCTCGCAAACTACAGGTAAACTGTATAATTAGTTATTTCTTTTATCTATATTTAGTGCTTTATGCATGTGCCGCAAGATTCGATGTGATTAAAAATATGAAAAATTTTACAAAATATTTTGTGAACTAAACAAGGCCCAGACTTATACATTTATATCTAGCCCTCTCTGTTGCTGCAATAACAAGATTCAGCCCTGATTTACTGAACATCGACATAGGCCTTGTTTAGTTCACCCAAAAATCAAAAAGTTTTCAAAATTCTCTATCACATCAAATCTTTCGGCACATGCATGAACCATTAAATATAGACTAAAATAAAAACTAATTGCACAGTTTAACTGTAAATCGCAAGATGAATCTTTTGATCCTATTTAGTCCATGATTGGACAATATTTGCCACAAACAAACGAAAGTGCTACAGTAGCGAAATCCAAAATCTTTTCGCATCTAAACAAGGCCATAGCAATAAAGATATGGCATATTTAAATGCAATCATTCGCTAGCTTCTGAAAATGCAATCATTCACCAGCTTAGACTTTGATTATCCCTGACACAATTGTTTAGTTCCTAAAATTTTTTTTGGTTCGGAGTACTGTAGCACTTTTATTTTTATTTGACAATTATTATCCAATCATGGACTAACTAGGATTAAAAGATTTGTCCTCGCGATTTACAGTTAAACTGTGTAATTAGTTTTTGTTTTCGCCTATATTTAATACTCTATGTATGTGCCGCAAGATTTGATGCGACAGAGAATTTTGAAATGTTTTTGATTTTTGGGTAAACTAAACGAGGCCTGAGTCTCTATTAAAAGCACTCATATAACAGCTTTTGATAAGTGAAAGTTATTTACGATGGACGCGAGACGGAGATGACTGCTGCAAGGGACTGAGTGTCGTGTTGGGATCCGGTGGGCGGGGGAGCACATTTGGTGGAGGAGGAGAAGAGGCAGCACCCGCCGCCGACCGGTCAGTGGCCTCGCCGCGCCGCCGCGTGAGGGGGTTGGTGGGCTCACTGCACTTTCGCGTGGGGAGTAGGGAAGCCGCGCCACCGCGTGCCGGCTGTCTTCACGGGCGCTACGGCTGAGGCGACTTCCTGAGGTTAGAGCGTTGCATCGAGGCCTTGTCTAGTTCATCAAAAACTTTTCAAGATTCTTCGCCACATCGAATCTTGCTGCGCATGCATGAAGCATTATATATATATATATATATATATATATATATATATATATATATATATACTAATTACACAGTTTATCTATAAGGCGCATCTTTTAAACCTAGTTATTTTATGATTGGACAATGTTTATCAAATAAAAATAAAAGTGCTAAAGTGTCAAAATTCAAAAAAAAAAAATGATCTAAACAATGCCTAAATTGCCAGCTCTCGCCTTGATGGTGCCCTCACAATAATCGTATTTTTTCATTTCACAAACTCGATCGATTATAGGGTACCACGGTGTTTGATCATTCATGAGAAATGCTAGCTTCCAGGCCGGCCAGGACACAAGCGCTAGCGCACGCAGAAACTCGTGATGCCCAGAGCTTAAAGCTGCAGCATCTGGCCGCCAAGGTCGACGCCCACCGCTCGAACCGCTATCATCTGCCGAAACTGAAGAACAGTGTGGGTGCCAAGGGCCCGGGCTCGCATTTGCTGCGCTGTCCAGATGAAGGCCCAATACACGTTGGATTGCATTGCAGTACACCTAGCGTCCAGACGTCCGGCGCTAGGATGTGTCCGGATGCATCTCGAAAACAACATCCGTCTACGGAAAAAACTGCGCCCAACATACGTGTGTGTGCATCCCACCCTCCACAACACCCCATCTCCCCCACCGCATGCCATCTCAGGCGCACTCCTATGCAAGCAATCTGCTGCGCCCCCTTCCGCAGGCCATTGTTGTGCCGTGCAGCACCACATTCGTCTCGCGTAGCAAGTAGGGCATGCGCCTGCCAAAACCAACAAGAGGGGAAGGGCATGCGGCAGCAGTGGCGTCGTATGGATGCCACCAGCTCCAAGAGAGACGATGTAGCAGAAGGTGAGGAGAGGAGACATGTAACATCAGGTCTACTTTTAAAACATCAAAATATAACAGTTGCAGCAAAACATCAAGACGATTGAAACACTTCAAACATGCTACTAAAACACCTGAAATGCACTGCCAGCTCCGGGAGAGATGATGCAGCAGGTGAGAGGAGAGATGCAACACTCGATGTACTTCGGTTGCAACAAAAGGTCAAGGTAAATTGAAACACTTCAAACATGCTACTGAAACACTTGAAAAAACACCTGAAAATGCACTTTAAAACCATTTCATACGTAAACATCCAAAATAAATGCATTCAACTTCTGAAACAATCAAAAAAATACTATTGCAGCATGCCTCTGAAAACAATTACAACATATACAACATGTCCAACATCCCTCAATCTACTTTTACAACATCCATATAATTCAACTGCAACATAACTATAAAACTCCTGAAACAATTGAAATGGGCAATTGCAACATAGATAGAGAGAGAGAGAGAGAGAGAGAGAGAGAGAGAGAGAGAGAGAGAGAGAGAGAGAGACTGGCGCGGAGAACACCATGGCCACCGAATCTGTGGGCATTAGGGCTCCCAATGGGGGAGGACACTAGTGTGGGGGAGGGTGCCGCCGGGGTGAGGGAGGAGGGTGCCCGGGGTGGGGTAAGGAGGATTCGAGGTGGAGGGAAACAAACCGTCGGTGGGGAGAAAGGAGATGCCACAATGGAGGAGGAAGACACCGAGGTGGGTGAGGGCGTCGCCGCCAACCAGGGAGGAAGCCAGCGGCGCGGGCGACGGGAGGGGCGAGAGGCGCGCGAGCTACGGGGCCGAGTGAGCGGACAACAACGTGGGACCAGGCATGCGGCTGCGGCGTGGCGGAGCCTGCTGTAGCGAGCAGGTGTTCGTCGCGGGAGGGAGCGAGGCGCTGTGGGAACGAGCGGTTGCGACGAGCGGATAAGATCGTGGATAGATGAATGGATGAGGATGCACTAGTGCTGTAGGCAATTGAATCGTCATGTGCTACGTCCGAAAAACGTCGGACGTTCGAGTCGAATCATTACCGATTGCATTGCATGCTGACAATTGAATCGTCATGTGCTACGTCCGAAAAACGTCGGACGTTCGAGTCGAATCATTACCGATTGCATTGCATGCTGACAATTGAATCGTCATGTGCTACGTCCGAAAAACGTCGGACGTTCGAGTCGAATCATTACCGATTGCATTGCATGCAGACAGGTAGTCTGCATGTAGGATGATGATGATGTGTGGAAAAAGTGTACTTTTCCTCTCCCAATTTTTACGAAAGTTCGCTTTTTCTTCCTCAATTCTAAAACCGAGCAAATCATCTCCCTCAACTTTTCAAAACCGTGTATTTTACCTTCCTGGAACGGTTTCAAATACGGTTGCTACAGTAACGATGGTTTTGTCTTTTTCTTTTTTTTTTAATTATTTCAGCTGGATCTTTAAAAAATAATAGTAAATCATAGAAAAATCATAAAACAGAAAATCCTTTTTTTTGACTCCCCACAAGTAGATCTATATGGTAAATATATAATATGGTATGCTTTAGTATAAAGTTTTTGCTATATGTGCTTGCATTGGTGTGTCAATAATACAGACATATGACGCCATGTACATGTGTTGCAGTCAGGTCCATCCTCGAGTAGCGAATTACATCTTGTGTGAATGAAGCAGATACACACAAATTGACAGCATATCTCCACGGACAAATCGACATGACATATATACTACCAAAAAAAAAGCAAGCAAAGATTAAATAAGTCTTCATAATTAATTCATATACAAAGCATGGTCCATCCAAAGTTCACGTAATTCATATACACAGCCATAAAAAAATCAAGAAACAAAGAATGGTAGTATGGTACATTCCACCATCTTCCACCACAATACTATATTCCACCGCCACTGCACCGGCTGCAAGGCTCCAGAACAGTTAATTTAACTGTAGATGGAACTTTATTCTCAATATATGTCCTGATAGCCGAGAGGGCTCTATGGGCTTCCTTAAGAACATCATTAGCAATCGGAGCACAATATTTATTCTTGCCACCACACCTAGGGACATAAACGGTGTCCAACGTTAGACACTCAAGTGACACTGCACTCTTGAGAATATAACAGGCTAGTTCAACCAAGCACTTAGCTGAGGTGAAACCACGTATCTTCACACTCTGGAGGTTGCCATGGCAGAGATCTGGCATGTCTCTCAGTTGTGAATCAGCAAAAACCGATTCATGCATCATATCTGACTGAGGCGCCTGACAATAAAAAGGATAAGACGATTCAATTAAATGGACCCAGACTGACCACATAGCTTTGCATGAAGAAATGAATGAACAGCGCAAGAACCTTACAGATAACACTAAAGTCTCCAAGCAAGGAGCCGCATCAAGGAAAGAAACCAGAGACAAGAAGTCATATAGTCGGGAGGTGTTGCTAGATAACAACCATATGCTTAGGTGCTTAAGGTTGAGGAATTTGGTAGGTAGCATTGGTGTATCAACCACCTCCATAAAAAAAAGTCATGTATCAGAAATGTAAAATGTAAACCATACATATTACTAGCTTAGAACACCCTATCTTGTAGAGAACATACCTCAACCTCTGAAATTATGACAAGACTTTCAAGATTTGGCATAAAGGTTGGCAGCTTGGCACGAGCACCATGGACAAAGTTTGAACAAAAGTACACTAGTTTCTTAACTTGCAATGTTTTCACAAGTGAAAAGTTCAACCTGTGTCCTCGAAGGGAAATACTAGAGAGATTTGGAGCTTTGCTTTCTATCACTTTCAGTCTCTTGCATTCAACAACACTAAGGCAGCTGAGCCGCTGCAGGGCACAAGGTATCTTTAGGCAAATAATCTCCTCACAGCGTTCCAGCTCTAGTTGTTCCAAAGCAAGAGAGTTGCAAAGAAGGCACTTTAACTCATCCCATGTAATGTTCACATACGACAGATGCAGCCTTGTTAGGCTTCCCAAGGGGCCAAGTTCAACTGTGGGATGAAGGGCAGCAAAACGAAGTTTAAGGCACTGAAGTGAGTTTCGAACCCCATCGGATAATAGTGAGCATGGAAAATTGTATTGTTTTTGTGATCTAAACAACAAGAGGGTGAGTTCTTCAATCCCTGGCTTAAGAGCAATCTGAAGCCAACTATCAAAATAACTAGTGCCATTGAATCCCGTCATGCCAGTGTAGTCAAGATTGAACGTTTTCAAGCTAATGCCTGAGTGGTTCCTAAGAATGCGGTCAATTTTGTGGTGAAAATTCTCTCCACGCCCATTTTTCTTCAAGCCAATCGTATCCATATTGAAGATGAGATTTGGATAACATCTCCAGGAACGTAAAAAGGCAGGAGCTACACAAGCAGCACTAGCAGCTTCACGCATTGGCAACAGGGAATGTATGTGACACAATATATCCTGCACACACAAGCATTGTATAAAAGATCAACATTGAGATTTTGAGGTCATTACTATAGTTGAAGTAAAAATGGAATGTTCATGCCTACGGCCAACATTTATATGTCTAATCTACCACAACCGGTCACAAACCTATAGAAAACAAACGCAAACTATAAAATGCATTATCTAGATGATATTCTAATCCTTAGCTAAGTACAGAATGGGAATCATCTTGCACAGCTTTATTAGAGGGAGGAAGAGGATTGCTAACAAATGAAGATTCTAGTGTAGCCTACAAAATGCATCACAACTGACGAACATGCAATTTAGCAATCAGGATACAAAGGATAACCTGCCTGTTGCAACCACTCCGCTCTTCCAGGTGGTGCGCACAGCAGCGTCAATCGTGGCAAGCCAGCAGCCATCCGACTATGGCCCGCAAGGCACAAGCACGGCATGTGCTCATAGATTTGCTGGCGCCAGCTCTACATTTGGGTCTCTGGTGGTACTATGGGCCTAGGGTTTTGTCGCTGCTACTGGCAGCAGCAGTGGGCTACCCGAGCAAAGAAAAGAGGCAAGCGGGAGGACAAGACCATGACACACACACACACACACTTTGCAGCCTGAACAAGCAATAGAAGCGCTTCGGACTCTTGTTTTGTTGGGGAGGGCTACTGATTGCTGGGTGGAATGGCTTGGGCCACCCCAGGTTGGGCTTTAAAATTTCAAGGGGTATTCAGGTTTCATGGGCCACGCCTAGGGCCAAAGCCCTCGTGGCCCTAGGTCCATATCCGCCACTGACACAAGAGTAACATTGGATTTGAGGGCATGGACAGGAAATGGGAATGCATGGACTTTGGGAATCCATGCTGCCGTGACCCAGGTAGCACTCCACACGATGGCATGTGGTGTGTTGCATTATATAGGTATATAAGGCAGAGGAACATAAAGTAGCACAGTTACTAACAGCTAGCCCAATTTAACAACTTCATGAAAATATACCTTTTGCTTATTTTAGTAGTGAACAACAGTGTTTTCGGTGCAGTTGTGAGGATGATGTGCTATTGTGCAATAACATGATATAAATCGGTTAAAACAGTGAAGAAACAGGAATTAATATCTAAATTCTGAATAGGCTACAGTAGCACATCATAGAAATTAAACAAAGTGAAGCCCGTGCAATTAAATCTGACTGTTACATGAGCTTGGGTGGCTAAGACAAAGAGATCCTCGATAAAGAAGACCAGAAATACAAAGAAATAGGTGAATGGTAAAAGAATGCAGAGTTCAATTTATAGTTTGTTCTGGATTTTGGCAGCACAAACTGCACAAAAGCAAAAAAAAATCAATATATCCTATAACATATAGAACACAATTGCGAAGCCCTGTTATCTCTTTTATGGATTTAGAAACCACAATAGCAGGATCAATACTTCAGAGAGGATTGTAAAGCAGGTGGAAAGAACCATTTTTCAGGTTTCTTGAGAAATGAATATGCGAAACAATGATCGTATGAACTTGGTTACAGCACATCACTAACGACAGTACAAATTAATAATCCTTGAATTCATTATTATTAAAAGGTGTAGTTTGACAGTACAAAATGACCTTTGATTGTCATATTTCACTATAATGGTTCGCTAATAGTTACAAAATCATATAATGATTAGCAAGTGCTTTTAAATCCAACCATACCAATTTTGAGGCAGATAGCTTACATGTTATTAGATTAATTGTGGGTCAAAGTTTGAATTTAAACAGCCAAAATACACCCTATATAAATGAACGTTGGGAGTATATAATAATAACTAAAAAACAGTTATGCTAAGTTATGGACATAGTACTAAAGCACCCACTTTTGCATAAATTTCCAGAGAGATGTGTTGGACATGTTACCAGCCTTTGCAGAACAACAGTTACAGCTATAATAAAATAATAAATTGTCAAATTTCTCATTAGTTCATTAAGAGAGTAGGATGTGACCAAATCACAGCACCAAAAGAAATTCTCTATTTATAAATCATAATATGAAGTTAGCCTAGCAACTAGCATAGTCCAGATAATTAATCCAGGTGATATTATGCTCGGAATGTAATAAAGCTGCGTCATCAAAACATAAGGTCTCTCAGTACCTCAGAAAGGTCTTCGATTGAACTTCTAGTTATTTTGAGAGGTTTATTAGAATCACCATCGTCATCTTGTTGACAAGGTGATCCCTTCCTTTTACCCGTTGTGGTAGTAAACCCACCTGCGACACAAAAGAAAGACTGTAATGGTAGGCCAGACATCAATGAATATAAGAAAATGCGAAAACACCCAATCTCTTGAGATCTCCTCCCAAAATTAACTTCATCTCTCTCTTTTTCCCCTGAGGAACCTATGGGCAAGTCATCACGTGTCTCCAAACTAAAATTCCTCGTTGCTTACTCGTGCCAAAAAAAATACCAAGTTTTTAAGGGAGGTCAATTGGATAAAGAAACTAGGTGAAGAAATCATCGACCGAACTAAACGTTGAAAGCGAGGGAGCTGTTAGGACGAAGAGACTTACACCGGGCTCGGATTTGCCGGCGCCGCTGCCGGTCACGCTGCAAGGACATGAGCCGGTTCAGCACCAACATCCCCATGGACGACAAAGAGACGATACCTTCCTCCCGGGATCAGGCCAAGCAATCACTTCAACCGGCGGCGGCGGGCCGGAACAGGACGGCGAAACTCAGCCAAACCCTAGATGCAGTGTGGCGGATACGGTTCCACTTCGAACCGGCTTTTTTTTTTTGGACAAGTTCTTCGAAGAAGAAGAAGTGGGTCTCTCAACTTTCATAAAAGTTTCCTTTTCATCTCTAAACTTCAAAATATCCCTCAATTTTTAAAACCGTGTACATGGTTATGAACAGTTTTGAGATAGTTTTGTCTTTTATTTTTATTTCTTTCGACTGAATATTTATAAAATTATAGTAAAACACATAAATATCATAAAATAGTAAATCTAATTTTGTTGGACTCCATATAAGAAGATCTATACAGCGAACATATAATATAGAATGCTTTAGTACGAAGTTTTTATTGTAGCTTTAGATACGTGCTTTTCTATAATTAATTAAAATAATTCATAGCTATAGTTTGTATGGTCAAATTTTGGTGAGTTTTTTATGTTGGGCTAATTATTATATGTTTAAACTGTGGTGAAAATTTTATACTCATTAGATCATGTATAACTTAGTTATAGATTTATTAAGATTTAACAAGTATAAACCTAAATAAATCTATAACTAAGTAATTCATGATCCAATGAGTATGAATCTTTTACTGCAACTCAAGCATAGAATAATTAGCCCACCATATAAATTTCATCACAATTGGACTATAGAAACTGTAGCTATAATTAGTCTAATTAAATACAGAAAAGCATAAATCTAAAACCGTATCAAAAATTTTGTACTAAAATATATTATATTATATACTCAATGTGTAGATCTACTCATCTGAAGTTCAACAAAATTGAGTTTTCTATTTTATGTTTTTTATGTGACTAGCAAATGTGCTCGTGCGTTGCAACGGAAGAAAACACTATCTAATATTTATAGAAAATGGTGATGAGAAAAATTGAAACATGGGATGTTATAATAATTATTACAACATTTATGGTCTCAAATTTAAAAAAAAACTAACTTCAGAAATGTATCATCAAAATATCATACAAAAACCTTCTCGACCCATGCCACCATTGATCGGCCTCGTTTTTTGCTCCATCGGAGACCTACTCTGAGCCACTATCGTCTAACTAACTTTAGCTTCTTGTGTGGCACCGCCATCTTCGCTCGCACCTGCCCTTACAGTCACTTTGAAATGATAATATAAGGCCAAAAAAGAGCAAGAAGATGACAAAAAGAATCATGATTGCATATACCGGGAATGATTAGTGGCAAACATTTTTTTTTAAGATTAGTGGTTAACAAATTATGCAGATACTATCATTGTCCAAAAGACAAATACAAATATTTATGATGTTAAATATATGTCATTAGATTAAAAAAGGATAGAATATCTATGGTACCCTTCTATTTTTATTTTCTTCCCTGGTCTCGTTCTTGTGTTTTTTTGAGATGATACAGCCACTCCTCTGGTGACTGCTTCGTCGTCCGCTACCGTGACGAGGTGACCATTGGAGCTTCTCCACCCTCTTGGAACTTCTGGTCGTGCTGGACTCTGACTCACCATATGCTAAGAAATTTATATTCTAGGCCTTGTTTAGTTTCAAAAACTGAAAAGTTTTCAGAACTGTAGCACTTTTGTTTTTATTTGATAAAAATATTATTCAATCATGGAGTAACTAGGCTTAAAAGTTTCATCTCGTGATTTACAGATAAACTGTGTAATTAGTTTTTATTTTCGTCTATATTTAATACTCCATATATGTGGCGTAAGATTCGATGTGACGGGAAATCTTGAAAAGATTTTGGTTTTTGGGGTGAACTAAACAAGACCCTATTTGGTTGGATCTGATCATCTTGGAAACTGAATTCATAACAGTTACGGAAAAGGCCAGACGAAAAAACCCTCTTTAGTATTAGGGATAGATTTATTGTGATTTCTCAAAAAATTCAGCCAAAATAAATAAGAAGGAAAAACAAAACCGCTTTCAAAACCAAGTCTAATGTGCACGGTTTTAAAAATTGAGGGATATATTTTATCCGATTTTAGAGTTTAGGAATGAAAATTAGAACTTTCAGCCTAAAGTGAATTTTTTCCTTCTTCGAACCGGCTTTTTACTGTGATGAGTGATGGGCCGGGCCAAGAAGCTGTTACGCGCCGATCCATTGTCACCTTCAAGGTTGTCCATATATAAAAACAAAAAAAAGAATAATCTATACCTTCAAGCAAAATTTCAGATTTTTTTTTGTCCATCCTTTTTTTCATCCACCTTCCCTAACTATCGATAGTCGATAGTTTCTTCGATCTAGACTTATATATGACTGTGCTCATACAAGTTATAATAGTTTTTGTCTGACATGATATGAAGTCCGATTTCAAAACATGTTCTTAATAAGGTAATCTTAAATACCTATGAATCCTAATAATCCAAATATATCTTAATATGAATAGGAATTTTAAACTTAATAGAAAAAGATAAGAGCAGGAATCTATTTCAACAGGCAAAAATTCTGGTAGTTTTATTTCATCCAGGTACCCTCCACACTGCGACATGGAGTTCGGACCAACCCGTTGTTTCTCTGACCTACTATGGGTCTCTTTGGCACCGCCCACGAGCTGTTTTTTTTTATCAAACACTCTTTTTTAAAACAATTTTATGGTTCTTCTCTCACAAAGATATGAATTGAGATAAAGCTAAAAAAAGTAGCTTATTCTAGTTATTGATGAAACTATTTTGTCAAACAACTTTTTAAAAACAGTTCATCTTTTAAAAAAAACAACTTCAATAACGAAGCTGAGTTGTGCCCGTCAGAGCCTATAGATTTAACTTAAATCGGACACCAATCACACTATAAGTATAATCCATCGACGCAACAACTCATTAAATCAAATTCACAAAATCAAGACAAAATCGTTTCTTCTACCAACCTCCACACTCCATAGCAATCACCACAAAACAGTTACAAAATCATCAGAGAAAGAAAAACAAATCGATGAAAATTAGCCCGCGTCCCCGCCCCTGCCGCACTCGTCGACCAGGCGTCTTCCTCTGAGCATACCCCCCAGGGGTGCCTGCGCCACTAGCCATGTGCCCCTGGTCGTGCGAAGGCTTCCCAGCCCCGTGAAATAATCCGGGCATAGTTTATCAACTAAATCTATATTTTTTCTCGCAACAAATTAACGAACATTACTTTCTCTCATAGCTTGAAGTAGAGAAAGAGAGAGAAGAGGAGAGGGCGGCGCAAGGGAGATGGGTGGCCAGTTCAAAAAGAACACGACTCGGGCCTTGTTTAGTTTACCCCGAAAACCAAAAAGTTTTGAAGATTCCCCGTCACATCGAATCTTATGGCACATACATGAAACATTAAATATAGACGAAAACAAAAACTAGTTACACAGTTTAGCTGGAAATCACGAGACGAATCTTTTGATCCTAGTTAATCCATGATTGGATAATATTTATCACAAACAAACGAAAGTGCTACAGTACCGAAAAGTCTTCACTTTTCTGAACTAAACAAGGCCTGGATGGGTTCTATATGTTGAATAAAAAAAAACTAATCAATACAGAACTCGGCAGCCCATCGTGGCTTCTGTTTGTAAAAGCTGGGCCGCCCAATTAAGTTAGTAGCAACTAGCAAGGCCAGTCGGCCTAAGCGCTACCACCACCTTGCCACCAGCGTGGTGGACTGGGCCGACATGCATGATGCATCAGATCGCCCTAAGTTTGTACTCAGTTTTCTGTACTATATAATTTGTACTAGGCAAATTGGCCTGATCTAACATATTTGATCATTCTTCTTCTTTTTTGGTTTTTTTTTTTGGGGTGGGGGGGGGGCGATATTTGATCAGAGACGTGCCCTTTTCTGCACGATTTATAATTAATTAACCACCATCGTATATAAGCAAAGTAGAATTAGAAGCTAGCTAGCATGCATAGTAGCATGCTCAAGCCTGCTGAGTGCTGACCTGCACGGGCGGCTGCCCCGCCGCCGGGCCGCACCCGCGACGCGTTCTGAACAAGCAGTCATGCAGGCAGCATTCTACTAACAATTCCGGCGCACAATAACTGTACAGCTACTAGCAACCTTGAAAAAAATAAAAGCATGGGGTGATGCTCCATGACCATGAGCCGGTCATGAGGTGTTTAAATTTTTCTTTTCCTCTCTCGTGATCGAGAGCATACGGTTGACGCGATGGCAGACGGAACAGTGAGCTGAGGAACGCAGCGGCGGCACTGGACACGGCCCACTGGACACGGAGAGCCCGTGAATGACTGGGAGCCATGATGCAGCGCAGAGCAGGTGCAGGTGCAGCGACGCAGACAGCGCGCGCGATGTCGATGTCGCCGGCGGCATGCGATGACACGTACTACTGTGACGATGCAGTGGCACCGTCACATCAAGCGGCATGCCACTGCCAGTACAGTGCAGGGCAGTCACAGGCGCGGTCACGCTCACGCACGCACCCGGACATGCACCGCAGGCACGCACTGCGCACTGCACACCAGTCAGAAGCGATGAAAACAGAAAGGTACGTACTGCAGTACGCTAAAAGAAAAGGATCTACTGTAGGAAAAGGGTTAGGAGTAGGTTTGACTGCAGATTTGACCGGATTTGTAAATAAAGACGGCAGCATGGGAGGTGGAGAAAACAAATGGCGTGGCGGGCGGGGGTGGTGTGCACGAGCACGATGAATCAATCGGAATCCCAACGCCAGCCCAGCAAGCCAAGCGACCCTGATCGAGTGCGTGCACGCGATGCGTCGCGTACTTAATGTACGTGTACAGTAGTATGTCCTGCCGCCCCGGCGCCCGGCGGCCTCCTCGCGTCCTGCACTTGCCCCGACGCCACGCGCCACATGCAGTTTGCTTTGCCGGCCGGCCGTCTCTGGATGCATGTAATTGTAGCTTTGGCCCGGGAAAAAGAATGCTAAAAAATGCCAAAATTCGAATGAAAGGATGGGATTCTACTTCTATGGCCGTGTTTAGTTTCCGAAGCGAAAAAATTCATGATACTGTAGTATTTTCGTTTGTTTATAATAATTATTATCCAATTATGGACTAAATAGGCTCAAAAGATCCGTCTCGTCAATTTCGACCAAAGTGTGCAATTAATTTTTACTTTTTCTATATATATTTAATATTCTGTACATGCGTCTAAAGTTTCGTGTGACGGGAAATCTTGAAAGTTTTTGGTTTTTTGGGTGGAACTAAACAAGTCATATATACCGTACTTTCTTGGTTTTCCTTGCAACAAACACACAAAAAAAATTATGTAGTCTACCACGAATGCCGCCTGCCGGTTTCATGTAGCGTACGTGCTCGTAGCAGTAGCACACTAGGGCCTTATTTACTTAAAAAAAAATCGGATTTCGCTACTGTAGCATTTTTATTTTTATTTGACAAATATTGTTCAATCATGAATTAATTAGGATCAAAAGATTTGTCTCGCGATTTACAGCAAATTGTGTAATTAGATTTTGTTTTCGTCTATGTTTAATGCTTCATGCATGTGCCGTAAGATTTAATATGACGGGAAATCTTTATAATTTTTTGGATTTCGGGGTGAACTAAACAAGGCCAGCATAGCATCCCTGACGGTTTGGTGCTGTACTGCTGTTGCAGGCTGCATGCAGTGGTGACTCTGTGACTGTGAGTGTGGCGTTGCCACCGCAGGAGGCTGCTGCTGCGCTCCCGAACCACGCGGCGGCAGTCGGGTTGCAGGTTGCTGCAACGGTTGCGGCTGATCCGCTATCCGCTCGGCGGCGCGGCATGCGCGGTGGCGCCGGTCCTTTTGCGCCGATGGGCGTCGCATCGCCTCGCCTCGGTCCGCGAGACGCACCGGGCCGGCAGCCAGGCAGCGCCTGCCGAGCGCTTGTGCGCAATGCCCGGCCGGCCGGCAGACCACAGTGCGCAGTGTGCGCGCGAGTTGCTTTGATTTCGAGCGCCCCGCCCGCCCACGGCCCACTGACGACCACCAACTAACACACAAAATCCATCCACCATGGGTGGCCCTCCCCTGGCTCGCCCCTATTTTAGGCCTTGTTTAGTTCACCTCAAAAATCAAAAAAATTTCAAGAATCTCTGTCACATCAAATCATACATGAAGCATTAAATATAGATGAAAACAAAAACTAATCACATAGTTTGACTGTAAATCGCGAGACGAATCTTTTGACCCTATTTAGTCTATGATTGAACAATATTTACCACAAACAAACGAAATTGCTACATTAAAGAAATTCAAAATGTTTTCGCATCTAAACAAGGTCTTAGATAAACAAAACGATGACGACGCCTTTAATTTGTTGTAGTTGCAAGGCATCGGTGGAAGTCACTGATCACGGCGTCACTGGGGGTGAGGCGCGGCGGGGCTCAGGCGAGTCAACTGTGGTAGTATGGCCTTTATTTTTATTTTTTTTAGAAAAATCAACACTGTAGCACTTTCGTTTTTATTTAATAAATATTGTCCAATCATGAACTAACTAGGCTTAAAAGATTCGTTTCGTCAATTCCGATTAAACTGTGCAATTACTTTTTGTTTTCGTCTATATTTAATACTTTATGCATATGTTTAAAAATTCGATGTGCCGAGAAATCTGAAAATTTTTACAAAATTAAACAAGGCCATGCATGCAGACGCGAGACGAGCAGCAGCTAGCGAGACGCACCCACGGGCCACAGGCCACCGGCGGCCGGCAGCACATGCTGCCGGGGCGGGCGCGACGCCCACAAACTGCAGCAGAATCCACTGTCACCACCACAACGCCGCCGCGAGCTTTGACGCGACGCGCGTCCATCTGCTTTTTGTTTATACCTGCGGGAGTACGTAGTATCACGTAGTACTGGTATAGTAGGAGTAGTATACTACTAGTACCGTACGCGCGGGAGGCACGTGCAAAGCCCAAAAGCTTTTTGGCCTTGTTTAGTTCGTAAAAATTTTCAAAATTTCTCATCACATCGAATCTTTAGTCGCATATATGGAGCAGTAAATATAGACGAAAATAAAAACTAATTGCACAGTTTACCTGTAATTTGTGAGATGAATCTTTTGAGCCTAATTACTCCGTGATTGGATAATATTTGTCAAATAAAAACGAAGGTGATACAGTAGCCAAAAACCAAAATTTTTGCCAACTAAACAACGCCAGCGGGCAGCAGGTCAGGAGGTCGGCAGTCCTACTGCAGTTGTAGCGCTAGCGCCCAACCCAAAGACCATAAATGCAAGACCGGGCAAGAGGCAGCCAACAAACCAACCCACACGTACTGGAGCAGTGCGGATCACGTGCATGTCCAGCTCTCAGCAGGATCATGGGCGCTGGGCGGGACGCGCCGAATCGTATCCACTGGACCTGCTGCTGCTGCTGCTGCTGGTGGCTAGTGCTACCTCTCGCTTTCGCGACCGCGGCCGCTGCCGGCTGCGTTTTGGACTTGGATGATGGACGCCGTCCGCCGTCCACGTCCACGTCCACGTCCCCGTCCCTTGGGAGCTACCTGCTGACACACACACACTAGTGTTTTGGTTGCCTCTGCGAGGGCGACGAGCACACATGCACATGGCATCACCAAATCCTTGCATATTTCTGCCTGGTTTGCATGCCTTTGGCTCGGTGAAGTCACCACGTACGTACAAAAATCGTATATACGTACGCATGGGACGTGTATTACGTATAGCATCCTATATTCCAATGATCCTATCCCATACGGCTTGCGACATTTTCTCCGATCCGGTACCGGTGAGAATTTATAGAAGCAAAAAAGGCAAGCGGATGCATGATGCATGGGATCATGACCGGTCCGGACCGGTGGCATGGCAACAAATGATTGCCCCGCGCTTGCGGCTTGCACGACCTCTGCTCTGCTCCGTGTGCCGCCCGGCTGCTGCCGACACACGCACACCTCGTTGAAACCCGCAACCCCAACCCTCTTTCGATCGCCTGCACAAGTGCACATGATGTGTCCGGCCGTTTGGTCTCGTCGTACTTGGCCCACTACGGCACGCCGCGGCATGTATACGTACGTACGTACAATGCCGATCGATGCGCGTACGGATCCCACACTGGTTATTATTTCTACTGCCCCTCCCTCCGTCGACGGGAAAAAAAAGGTAGATATTTCGCCTGCTAATTAAGGCATTAAGCAGTCCCAATTTGTTTAACAAAATGCCTAAGAAAAGGAACCAACACTCTGCGTAGAAACTACATAGTAATTATAAGACGTTTAACTTTTTTGACTCTAAATTTGACCACTTATTTTATTCAAACAAAATTATGCAAGCACCATTAAATTTAAAGCCATTCTTGTAGAAGTTTTGTCAATAAAATAAAATGATATTTTACATAAATTTATGAATAAGACGAGAATTGTCAAATCTAGTGTCAAAAAAGTTAAATATCTTATAATTTAGGATGGATTGATATATGTACACCACTAATTAGTAATCATGAAACATATATATTGTCAATTTGTGATAATAGTGATATATATATAATTACCACATCAAGTTGTTTATTCACCTTTGTGATTTGTGTCTCTGGAGTTTGTGGACACGGTTAGAAAAATAAGTTTCAAAGATTTTCTAATGAAGTTTTATTACAATATATAACATCTTATCTCTTATACAGGATGACAAAATTCAGCAAGACGAAGATATTGTTGGTGGAATTCTGGAGGCCCATGAATGGGACATGGGAGATTGAAGGAGATGAAGGGATTCTGTGATGAGCAAGAGCCCGTCATAGTCTTATCTGTTTTGGTTTATTAGTTCATCGTGGTAGCTAGCAAAGGTGGTTGTGTAAATGGTTGCTGTGCAACATGATCTGTGCGTATGGTTTGGACTACTTCCTGCTTCGTTGGGTTTCCCCGGCTTTTCTTCTTTTCTGTCGTCGGTTTGTCTTTTGCTATGTAAGAAATTTTATATAGTACTATAATTACTTTCTATAAAAACAAGGTTACTTACCTCCGTCACAAAAATTACTCCCTCCTCCGTTGTATAAAGGACTGTGATTGTAGATGCTAGAATCATTAATCTTTTCGGGACAGAGGACATACAAACTGTCTACGACAGGGGTAAATTCGTTTCCATGCACGTAGTACGCACTACGCAGTCGCTTGTAATACTAATATACACGTGCCGTCCTACCTGCTACCGGGTCGCGGTCGCGCCGTCGGCAAACGGGAAGGCGTGCACGAGGGGGAGGCCAAGGCCAGGACGCCGCCGCACGGAAAACCGAGCGAATCATCGAGGGCCGCCCGGCGCCTCGTCCGCTACGCTGGTCGCTGTGGTCAGTGGTCACCCACCCACCGCGGCAGAGGGCAGCCGCCGCGCACGGCACCACGCCCGGTTGAACGGATTGGACAAACTGCTGAAAAGCCATGACACTCTTGACACGCCACACTGCTGCCTCCCACGGTCCCACCAAACACTGCACCGGCCCATTTGCGGCGACGCAGGGCCCGCCTGCCAGTGCCGGACCCACCTATCACTCCTCACTCTCTGAGTCCAGCTCAGCTACTCTCACTCCCAAGCTCCCAACGTCCTCCGTCCTCCCCTGACACGGCCACGGGCCACGGCCGTGCCCGTGCTGTGCCTGTGCTTGCATAAAAGCCACGCGCAGGGCAGTGAAGGCGGAGCGCGTGAGGAGCCGGAGAGAGAAGAGAGAACCAGGGCCTTGTTCAGCCATGGTGGTGGACCTCTGCTGCCCCCCGCGCCTGCAATAATACCACCCCCCACCCCACCAACAACGCCCGTTGCCCGTTGCCGTTGGCTGTGCTGCCACCGGCCACCGCCCAGCGCCCAGGCTCTCTCCGCTCCGCTCTCGCCGCAGCTCGTATCCCAGCTCGTCGATGCCCCTCGCCGACGCCGCCGGCCATCATGGGCAAGAAGGGCGGCACGTCGTGGCTCACCGCCGTCAAGCGCGCCTTCCGCTCCCCCTCTAAGGACGACAGCAGCAGCCCCACCAGGAAGGCGTCGCGTCTCCGCGAGGACGCCGACGGCGACGACGACAAGGTCCCACTTCGCCTCACACATTCTCTTGTCTCTCTCTGTTTCTCCCCTCCTTCTCACGTTTCCGTTCGTCCCTCGCCGCGCAGGGAAAGCGGGAGCAGCGTCGGAGATGGCTGTTCCGTCGTTCGTCATCCCCATCCCCATCCCCATCCCCGGCACCCGCGCCCACGGCGGCAGACCACTCCCACCCGCACCCGCGGCCGGCGGCCGTGACGGAGGAGCAGCGGCACGCGATAGCGCTAGCCGTGGCGACGGCGGCGACGGCCGAGGCAGCGGTGGCGACAGCACAGGCAGCGGCGGAGGTGGTCCGCCTCACGCGCCCGGGAGCCGTTCCGGCCTCCACCGCCGGGAGCAGCTTCGTCCGCCGCGAGCACTACGCCGCCGTCGTCATCCAGACCGCGTTCCGGGGGTACCTGGCCCGCCGCGCGCTGCGGGCGCTCAAGGGCCTCGTGAAGCTGCAGGCGCTGGTGCGCGGGCACAACGTCCGGAAGCAGGCCAACATGACGCTCCGGTGCATGCAGGCGCTGGTGCGCGTGCAGGCTCGCGTCCGTGACCAGCGGATGCGGCTCTCCCAGGACTCCATGCTCTCCATGTCCATGTCCGGCGCCGGCGCCGGCGCCGCGCCGTGCGGTAGCAGCAAGTCGTCGTACAGCGTCGATACGTCCACGTTCTGGGACTCCAAGTACGCCCACGACTACGCCGACCGCCGCTCCGTTGTAAGCAAATTAAACCATTCCTGCCATTTTTGCTATAGCTGTTCGTGGGAATATAATGAATGTCCATGTCAATGTGGGATGATTCATTCATTCATTCATTCGTTGGTCGGGTTTGGTTGCAGGAGCGGTCGCGCGACGGCAGCAGCTTCGCCGCCGACGACTGGGACGACCGGCCGCGGACGATAGAGGAGATCCAGGCCATGCTGCAGACCAGGAAGGACGCGGCGCTCAAGCGCGAGAGAGCGCTCTCCTACGCCTTCTCGCACCAAGTGAGACCACATTTCTATTCTTGGAGTATTAGTTGGCTGATAGTGAGTGACAGTGATAGCATCATAATCCATCGTTCGTTTCTGCTTGCCACTCGCAAACAAAGATTTGGAGGAACCCGGCGGTGGCGGCGTCGGCGTCGGCGGAGGAGATGATGGACGTGGACGACGGGAAGCCACGGTGGGCGGAGCGTTGGATGGCGTCGCGCGCGTCGTTCGACACAAACCGTAGCAGCATCCGCGGGGCCGGCGGCGCGGCGGTGCCCGGGCGCGCGTCCATGGACCAGCGGGAGCCTGTGAAGACGCTGGAGATGGACACGGCGCGTCCCTTCTCGTACTCGACGCCACGGCGAGGTTCGTCCTCGCCGATGCACCGCGCGCATCAGCAGCAACAGCAGCAGCATCCGGCGGTGGCGACGCCGTCGCCCGTGAAGGCGCGGCCGCCGATCCAGGTGCGGTCAGCGAGCCCGCGCGTGGACCACCACAACCACCACCGCGGGTCTGGCGGTGGCGGGAGCTACACGCCGAGCCTGCTCCACTCGCAGCGTCACGCGTCGTCGTCCGCAGCGGCGGTGCCGAACTACATGGCTGCGACGGAGTCGGCGAAGGCGCGCGTGCGGTCGCAGAGCGCGCCACGGCAGCGGCCCGCGACGCCGGAGCGGGACCGCGGCGGTGGCGGTGGGTCGGCGGGGGCGGCCGCGGCCGCGAGCGGCGCGAAGAAGCGGCTGTCGTTCCCCGCGCAGCTGAGTGCGGCGGCGGAGTACGCGGCGAGCCTGCGGAGCCCGAGCTTCAAGAGCGCGGCGGGGCGGTTCTCGTCGGAGCAGCGGTCGACGGTTTCGTCGTCGTGCGCGGATAGCGTCGGTGGGGACGTGGTGGTGTCGCCGTCGTCCACCACGGACCTCCGGCGCTGGCTCCGCTGAGCGAGTGGCCGGGGGTAACGGCCGCCGGCGCGTGGCCCCGTCTGACATGGCCACGTGCTAGCTTGTTCCTGTATTTTTTTCTTTCTTTCTTGTTTCTGTGTAATTCATGGCAGCCTTCTTTTTTGAGCGACGGATTGGTTTGGAGTTTGGAGCGTGTGCGAGCGCGTGGTGTGTCTTGATCGTCAGAGGGCAAGGTAGCAAGGGCGTAGGCATGGCAGCCGGCAGGGGCAGGCAGGCTGGAATGCAACTGGAAAGGGCGCGCAGGCGGTTTGGGAGAGCGGGAAAGGGTCGCGTCGGGGGTCGGGCGAATCGCCGAATCCTTTTTGCGTTGCGATGCATGGAAGCGGGAGCGGGCGGGGCTTTTGCCTTTCGCCGTGTTCTAGGTGGTGGGTGGGGTGTGGGTCTTGCGCTCTAGGGCGGCATGCGAGTTTGGGCCAGGCGCCGTACGGGCACCACCGCTAGGCCCCTCGTGTCCGTGTCCGTCCCCGTAGTCCACCACCCAATCCAGGCATGAATGCATCATCCAGCAGCAGACCGGCGGCACCTGCGACGACGAGACGGCACCTGCGACGACGCACGTACTGTACGTAGGAGTAGGTAATTGCAGTACGTGTCAGCTAGTACGTACTACTGCCTCTGCGTATCCCTGGAGCGGAGCGGTGGAGCCTCCATGCATGTCATGTCGTCGTCCATGAGCACCCGAGCCATGGCATGGGGACTGGGGTTGACGCGGTCGCGGTCGCGTCTCGCGTGCCTCGTCACGTGGCGGCGGCACGCAAAGCGGAGGGGCCGGCAGGGAAGCGTGGCGGGGCCGCGCGCCCTCCCCTCTTGCAGTTGCAGTGTGCGAGCGCGATTCGGCCGGGTGCAGTGCATGCAAGCGCCGCACATGCCGCCGCTGCCGATGCGCGCGCCGCCGGGGTGGGGTGGCCGACTCCGACTGGGCGCCTGCCTACTTGGGCCTTGTTTAGGCCTTGTTTAGTTCCCTGAAAATTTTGCAAAATTTTTCACATTCTCCGTCACATCGAATCTTTAAACGCATGCATGGAGTATTAAATATAGACGAAAATAAAAACTAATTGCACAGTTTGGTCGGAATTGACAAGACGAATCTTTTGAGTCTAGTTAGTCCATGATTGGATAATATTTGTCAAATACAAACAAAAGTGCTACAGTGTCCATTTCCCAAAATTTTCCAGAACTAAACAAGACCTTAGTTCCGAAAAATGAAAAGTTTTCGGTACTGTAGCACTTTCGTTTGTTTGTGACAAATATTATCTAATTATGGACTAACTAGGATCAAAAAATTCGTCTCGTGATTTACAGTTAAACTGTGTAATTATTTTTTGTTTTCGTCTATATTTAATGTTTCATGCATGTGTCACAAGATTCGATGTGACGTAGAATCTTGAAAAATTTTTGGTTTTCAGGGTGAACTAAACAAGGCCTAGTTCCGGGCTGGCGCTTGACGGCGCGCGGCTAGTAGAGTAGCTCTGTACCAGCACCCCGAGGTCCGACGGACTCCGACACCACCTCCGCCGTAGTTTGTACAACGACTGCGCTGGCCAAGAATGAGCGCCAAATAATGTACAGTCCGTACTGGTAGATATCCGGAGCGGACGTCCGGACCTGTACTAAAAGTTGGCTAGTTGTAGCAGCAGTACGTACGGAGCGGCACTTGATGCAGCTCGTGTGCTAGGGTGCTGCTAGTTGCCTGCTACGAGCCCTTGTTTAGTTCACCCCCGAAATCTAAAAAGTTTTCAAGATTCTCTGTCACATAGAATCTTGCGGCACATGCATGAAGCATTAAATATAGACAAAAATAAAAACTAATTACACAGTTTGTCTGTAAATCGCGAGACGAATCTTTTGATCTTAGTTAGTTCATGATTGGACAATATTTGTCAAATAAAAACAAAAGTGCTACAGTAGCAAAATCCGAAATTTTTTCAAAAGTAAACAAGGCCTGAGTACGTACTACTAGTCTACTACGTAGTATTCTACACCACAGTAGTACTAGTACTAGGAGTAGAGTACTCGTACTAGCGACTAGGATCTCACTGCGGCGTGCATGTGCATGGCATCGGATTTTGATCAATCATTTTGACAGGACCGTGCGTCCCGAGGAGCTGTCATCTCAAACAACTTTTTACTAGTACTGACGTGATGGTGTCCCGAAAAGCCGAAAGGCGCCGGACCTGGCAATTTGAACGTTGGGTAGACAATGGCGGATCGGGATCGGACATGATCGAGGGAAGGGGGTCCTTGACCGATCCAGCCCAGCATCTCTCTTCGTACTAGTAGAGTAGAGTAGTAGTCCCCCCAATCCTATCCTCTCAAGCCCGACCATTCCATTTTGGCTATCCGATGAGAGATTGCTGGTGCTAGATTAAAGTTCAGCGGCTGCATGAGGAGGATTGCAAAGGCTTTGTTTAGTTCCGAAAAGTAAAAAGTTTTCCGCACTGTAGAATTTTCGTTTGTTTGTGACAAATATTATCTAATCATAGACTAACTAGGATCAAAAGATTCATCTCGTGATTTACAGCTAAACTGTGTAATTAGTTTTTTTGTTTTCATTTATATTTAATGTTTCATGCATGTACCACAATATTCGATGTGACGGGGAATCTTGAAAACTTTTTGGTTTTCAGGATGAACTAAACAAGGCCAAAGTCTAGGGCAAGTGAATAGCTACCTTTTTTGGACCTACCTCCTCCAACCACCTTCTAAATTAATCACCCCCAACTGTTTCACTCTAAATGAACACTGTAGTAGAGCGTTATGTGAGTTGTGAAAGAGTCCTTGATAGTTAATAGAATTTTTTCAAGACTAGGTATTTGAAAATCATTCAGGATGCCCTAAATCCTCGCTCAATTTACTAGCTCCTACTCCAATCTCGATCACCTCAACTTCTCCCACTACAAGAATCTTGTGATTTTTTGACTTTCTATTTATGTCACTACATATGAAAATAATGTCACAACATAAGAGTTGTGACAATTAGTTGACAAAAAACTATATGTCAAAAAATCACTGTCATAAATGGATCATATGACATCTATATATTCTTTGTCATAAGGTATGACATTGGTTATTTGTCATAATATCTGAGACCTCGCCCCACAAAAACGCGTCTCTTTTATTGCGTCTATGATGTGAACACATCAGTGACGCACAAAAACGCGTCACTTCTGACCTTCTGTGGTGACGCACTCAGCCAAGCCGCGTCACTGATGATACATGAGCAGCAACATAGAAATAAATTCTTTACAAACTTTATATATGTCATTTATGCATTACACATGTTCCATCCATTTCAGCAATCAATTCTTTACAAACTTTAGATACAACTTAAGCTACAAATCATCTGCTCAAGGATCTACAATCCTAGAAGATTGCTAATAATACATGAGCAGCAACATAGAAATAAATAAGTTGTAACTCCATTGAATATATGGGCTGTTCTTGAGATCCTGCAAAACCATTATGCTCCAATAAATCAGCTAGCATATAACAAAACAATAATTAGTAACTGCTTGAAAAGTAACTAGAGAGGAAACTTCTACTTGAACAGGCATTTAAAAAGGACAAAGGCATACCTTCATGTGCAAGTTGCCATTGTATTTGCAATTCGTATCAAAGGCAAATCTGCTCTGAACCTACGGCAAAGTAGAAAATAATGAGGTACTTTGTGCAGCCTAAATGGTCAATAATCTGTTGTTTTACTTTGAAGAAATATTTTGAGGAAACCTATAGCACCACACTGAAGTAAAATCACTTATACTGCACGATTAGATGAAATCAAATCAATTAGAGATTCAGTTTATGCAAGCTACAAAGTGATTATTAGGTTCAGTCTACAAAAATTATATTGATTAAATGATTAGCCTATTAAGCAGCAGTTTTGATTATTTTTACCATGTGATCTAATACTGTTAGGAATGAAAGTCACATCTCCAGTGTAAAACAGTGTTTTCTGCAGTAAAGATAAAGCAAATAGGAGGAGAAGTAAACTTGTACCAGTAATGTCGAGCTTTGGCCTTGTTTAGTTCCGAAAATTTTTGGGAAATGGACACTGTAGCATTTTCGTTTGTATTTGACAAATATTATTCAATCATAGACTAACTAAGTTCAAAAGATTTGTCTCGTCAATTCCGACCAAACTGTGCAATTAGTTTTTATTTTCATCTATATTTAATACTCTATGCATATGTCTAAAGATTCGATGTGATGGGGAATGTGAAAAATTTTGCAAAATTTTCTGAAAACTAAACAAGGCCTTTGTTTACAACACCTTGAGCTTTTCTTACCTGAGTAGGGCGTGATGAAGTTGCAGTACTTCTTGTCTTACCGGGTCGGGGGAGACTCATCATAGGAGCCAGCAACTTCTATATCTAAGGAGTATACAGTCAGCAACTTCTATATCTATGGAGTATACTGTCATGAAGGAGTGCTAAGTTTAGATTGTAGGCTGTTTTGCCATAATATTAATATTACCCATTAAAATAATTGGGACCAGAGGGACTTATAAAGTTCACATCAGCAATTGGCAATACAAATCAATCTTAGGTAGCTCTAGAGAGTACAGTCAATTAAAATCAAGATGACAAATTTCTACAGATTATATATACATACAAAGAAGAATAAAGTAACACAGAAACTTAGAAAGACACTAACCTGTCAGGCAAGTCAACCTTTCAGTATTTTAAAGTTGTAAGGGAAAAATAAGCATTTACAGGGCTGAATTCCTTAAACTCAGATTTTGTGCTCATATATCTCAGTTTCATCTCAGAAAAAAACAAATTGTATCACAATTTCTCAAATACATTAGTACAATGAATCATTATAAACAATGGAGAACTTATCTTCTCTGCATTTCTTTTGCGCCACAGCTATCATTGCTAAAAGCAATATTTGTATGCAAGATCATAGCTAAACCGCGTCCTCCCCCACCAAATCCCGCCCGAATTCTGCTACGATATGAGCTGAAACGCGACAACCTAGCTGAATAGCCCTGATTTCTGCATCCAGCGAGTCCGACCCCTGCTCTGACACAACGAATCCACATCCAAGAGCAAAGGGAAGAAGAAGGAGGGGGTGGCACGGGTCTGCATGACACGCACCTGGGACGGGTAGCGCTTGGCGCGGCGGGCGGTGGGACAGGCCAAGCCGCAACTACGGGAGACCGAGCGGCGCGGATCCTCCTCTGCATCCTCCAAGCACTGACTACCCCACCACCACAACCTCCTCTCCCATCTCCCTCCCTCTAGATCTCAACTCGAGGCAAGCGGGATTCGTAGAGGGCCATGCCCAGCACTTGCTCTCCAGCTGCCTTGCCTCCTCACCAGATCTCGCGGTTGGGGGATGGGGAGGCGCGCCGAGGAAGAGGAGAGTTGGCGATGGTGGCGGAAGGGATGGGATGGAGAGTGGGTGGGGAGGGGCCGTGACCGGATCGGGATGCCGGACAGCAGATTCGACGGGCATCGCCGTGGATTCGCCTCCTCCGTGTGCGGGGAGATCGGAGATGGACCGGGGAGAGGAGGAGAAAAAGGGAGGCCACCAGGTAGAAGTGACGGTCTTGGGGGTGGGTGCGGACCTCGCCCCATTTAGTTTCACCACATTTGATATTTTTTTCGGGTCCGTGCTCTTCTAGCAGCAACGCATTTTGGCCTTGTTTAGTTCATCCAAAACAAAAAGTTTTCAAAATTCCCTCTCACATCGAATCTTTCGGTACATGCCTGAAGCATTAAATCTAGATGAAAATAAAAACTAATTGCACAGTTTAACTGTAAATCGCGAGACGAATCTTTTGATCCTAGTTAGTCCATGATTGGACAATATTTGCCACAAACAAATAAAAGTGCTATAGTATCGAAATCCAAAATCTTTTTGCATCTAAACAAAGCCTTTGTCGAAATGAGTCACTGCCAACCCCTTCGTCTAGCAGCGACGCATACTGTAGAAATCTGTTTATATAAAATAAAAAATCGACTTTTAAAAATAGGAAAAAAAAGATTTTAATTATAGGCAAGGCTCACTGTCTAATCGCAAAATCGACTTTTAAAAATAGGAAAAAAATTTAATTATAGGCAAGGCTCACTGGCTAATCGCAAAATCGACTTTTAAAAATAGGGAAATTTTTTTTAATTATAGGCAAGGCTCACTGGCTAATCGCCTCGCGCATTTTTCGCGTAAAATCGCGTGCTTCGCGGCCGGTGAGATTCGAACCTGAGACCTCGCCCTTGCGCGTAGCCTCCTCTACCACTCCACTTATCACTCCATTGTGTCTTTATATTCCACCACCAACGTAGTACTTCTTTTGTACTAGTGTTAGTACTGAGTCACTCATTAATGCCACGTAAGATGAAAAGTTAACGTGGCGATGTCATGGTATGGAATTAGAATAGTTCTATGACATTTATTATGACATCCAGCTTTTTTATGTCACTAGATCAAAATGCCTATTACAGAATGCCATAATCTACATGATATTATGACATCACAGTCTATTGTCATACTAAATATGTCAAAAAATCATGCATTTCTTGTAGTGTCCCCTCACGCTCACTCTCTACCTAGCTTGGGTCTAGTGTGGGAGAAGGTGGGAGGGGAGTGGGCTAAAGCCCCCTCTACCCTTTGGCCAATAAAACCCATCCTTTTCGATGCCCCATGATCCTTTTGGCTATATATGGGATTTGGGAAGAGAGGTAGGTTGGGGGTAAAACTTTGTGATGACGTCTAGCTTGGAACAATGGATAGCTTATTAGCTTCAACTAGCCCATGGCGACAAGCATAAGCACAATAATTTATGTTTCCCCTCCCTCGTCCTCTAATTCCTAAGTACAAGTATATGTATATAACAGAAATCACCAAAAAAATCTATCAAAACATTTTCTCTCAATTGCTCATATGTCTCTCAAATTAAAAAATGAAGGTTCATTTCCTCAGTACAAGTATATGTATAGTTGTGTTTACCAATCAGAATGAGGTGATGAACAAGGTTGGTACATATTTCATTTGAATTTGAAAAAAAAAAAAGCAAGGGGCGCGCGGATAGAGTTGGTGGGCCAAAAGATCCGTTTGGGATACTCGTCCCGTTGCCAAGTTGGTGACAGGACGGCCGGCCTTTGGTGCAGCAGTCACAGCGAGGGCCCAAAGCAACGTGGACGGCAAACCAACATGGAGAGCTGGAGGCCTCTCTGTCCTTGGAGGCCCATGCAACTCGTTGCCATCCAGCAGCCGGCGAGTCGACCTGACTGCATGCAGCAGAGGCACCCAAAAAAAAAAAAATAACTGTGCGTTGACCGTTGTGTGCTCGTGGTCGACAATAGGAGTATATATGATCAACAACTCTTCTTGGTCGATGTTGAGTGGCTATAAACTAAACTGGCCAATTAGTATATATTGACGTGGAGAGACAAAAGGTTGGAGTTGGACGACACTAGGTAGTAGATTGTCATAATCAAAGTTATCAGTAAATAAATGTGCCTGGGTGTGGAACGTTTTGATGTCTTTGATATCTTATTTGTTTGATGAGACGAAGACTGTGCAGGCTAAATCACGTAGAAATATATATGTATAGTAGATAGTGTGGACAAAATTGATGAGATGTAGTGTATCCACAAGTAATAGTATTCTTTTTAACACGCGCATACACATTCACCCACCCATACACACCGAACGAAAGTGTCGTGCTCAACTGCTCATGTCACGTCGAATAATGGAAAGCTCAGGGAGTGTTTAGTTTTGTATACAATACAAAACGTAAAATACCAACTACTTTAAAGTGATAAAATTAATATAAAATACCAAATTTTTTCAGGATCATGTTTACTTTCATTTAAAATATAGAATTTATTGTTCTCATTAGGCTCTCTTGAGGCTCTTTTTGATATTTTTTTGGCCTCTTGAAGCCAAACTCCAAAATAGAAAATAACCACTTTTTGCTAAAATTTTTACATGGTTAGTTCTATTATTCAAAATATTAGACTAAAACTCAAAGTTTTTTTGAATAAAAAGAGAACTAAACACCCCCTTAGAATCCGTTGCAGAAAAAACTTAGCACGTAAATGTTTGGTTCCATAGATATATAAGATGGGACAGGAGTAATGTGATGTCCCGTTCATTTCAACCTAACATCACATTACTCAAAACCAAGTGCTCAATAATACAATCCGCATGACCTAACGTCTTTATTTTATTAAATACAAAAGGATACTTAATAAAATTAATTTACAACAAACACAAGGGTTTTATCTAATTTGAGGATGAAAACTTCGGTAGCAACAAATAAGTTCACAATTTAGAATATAAAAAATCTAGATTTTATGATACATCAGCCGGCAGTGCCCATCAGAGAACAACGGTGGATCGAGAGACTTTTTGTAGTTGTAAAAATATATATAGTAGATAACTGAACCTTTTGCTTTTTGCTTTTTTTTTCTTGCGAAAAGAAAACGTGTACTAGCCTTTTCATAGAAAAAGTAACATGAGACCACTAATGAAAAAATTAATAAAGAGAAAAGGCAAAAGTGAACGACTGGACGATCTCAATTGAAAATCAAAACTAATCATGAAACACACACACACACGCACAATCTTTCTCTTAATGAAAAGCGGATGAACGAATCGTAAAAAAACACACAAAAAAAACAAAGCCACGTTTAAATCATCACAAAAAACAAACCTTATAGACAACTTGAAACAGAACCGCGTGATACTCTGCTCTCTGCATCACGTTTTCCATGCACTTCCCACCCACCGAAGAGCAACGCGCAGCGTCAGTATATACTTTAAATTATAATCAATTAAACAAAAAGGAGGTTATCAGTGTTGACGCATCATCAGTTAACCATGAATAATGCTTGGACTTTGAATTTTTGAAGTCTCTTTTTCTTTATTTCAAACTCAGAGGATTCTTATTTTTCGTCATATATTTCCATTGGTTATGGTTAAGGGGTAGTTGGATCGAGGTTAGGTGAATCAACGCGTTGTTTAGGTGGCTTCATGTGTAGTCCACTTGGAAAACGGAAAAAAGAACTCTCTTCTCGTGCAACACACATCTTGATTGCACAAAACTTTTAGTGGCGAGACAACTAACCTTTACTGAATTTGTCAATTTGCACTGTATATATATGCAAGTGTTTACCAAATACAAACAGGACAAAGAGTAGTTAAGATAGAGACCAAGCTAACCCACATGTGGAAGCTAGCTGTATTTAGTTGTTGATCTTTTTTTAGATACAATTGCGGAGTGGCGAACGAACTCAATTTTGAAATTATATATTTTGATGTGCAAAACGCATGCTCGAGTTCCTTGTTCAAATTAAATCTCAGTACGTAGTCATTATTAATTGTCCGCACATGATCCTAAATATATAGAACGATTATATAGTTTATTTGTGTGCGTTTGGTCTTTCAACATGTTTATGTGCCAACTAATTAAGCCAGCAAAGTGCCAGCATGCCTTATTAGCAAAATCACATAGGAAGATGAGAAGAAATTGACTATCCTCCACTTGTCATGAACAATATACAATGTGTTCCCTAAGCACCATAACTTTTGGCGCCTTTCTCCAGGTCCATTTTTATAAATCTTTCTCCTATGAGTGGGCATTCGCAATGATTAGAGAAAGTTACTAGCTCTAAGACTATTTCTCCAATAATATTAACTTTTAGCATACAACTTTTACACATTCTCACATAACCTTGAAATGTCTGCAAGAATTTAACTCTTGACCAAGAGCTAGCTTTTTATCCCCGACTTCAGCTGCCTCGTCCCTACCACCGCCCCACCGCGGGTGCTAGGTTTCACCGGGCCCTAGCTCGCCAGATCTCCGATGAACTCTAGCCCCTGCCGCGACCGACGTCTCTCCCTTCCCCTATCGCCGCCATCTTCTCCAGCTCTAGCAAGCCTCCCCTACCCCGACCTGACTTGATCGCCCCTGTCGACATCAACTCCCCTAAGCCGCCCACCCACCATTTCCACCGCGTAGCCTACCTATCTCCCCATGGCTAACCATTATATACCCTATCAGAGTTGGAGAAAATTGGAGAGTGAGCTCGTAGAACCCTAAAAACCAGATCCAATTACAGCAAGAGGAGGAGGAGGACGATGAGAATGAGGGGCCTACCTGGCGGCGCATCCGTCACTACCGTGGCCAGATCTGCCATGGTCGTGCACGGGGGAGGCGGTGGGACTTGGGGAGGCCGCCGGTTACTAGGGAGGAGGCCGCTAGGCGCCAGGGAGAAGAAAGGTTGCCGGTCAGCAGACACACACACAGAGAGAGAGAGAACGAGTGGGAACAGGGGACGAGTGCGAGCGGGACACAAGGGTGTGTGGGCCTTAAGGTCACAACGTGTGCATTCTTATTTTAGCGTTTCTGTTTTTATAAATGTTTGATTCCAAGAACATGTTTGGAAAACAGAGCTAATTAATATATAGCTAAAATTGGCTCTAGTCCATTCAAACAATGGGCTAATATGTGGGTGAATTTTTTTAGCTAAATCTGCAACTAGTTGATATTAGCTAGCCAATTGTTAACTTTTAGACCTAACTAGTAACTAGCCATACGTATCCAAACAGGGAAAATATCTGGTGGAAACCACAACCTTCGTGAAAACTCGTGCAAACCACAGCAAAAAAGTTGTCTAAATTCACCAAAAAATCACACATGTAGATGATATGATGATACATAATCTTGTAAAATATCTTGTCCAAACTCGAATTTGTTTGTGAGATATAAAAATAATAAATTTCTAGCGGATCCTGTGAACAACTTTCTGGCTTGAAATTTGTTATTTTTATATCCCACAAACGAATTCGAATTTGGACAAAATATTTTACAAGATTGTGTATAATCATATCATCTACATGTGTGATTTTTTTATGAATTTAGATAACTTTTTTGCCATAGTTTGCACGGGTTTTCATGAAGAGACCTTGTTTGGATGCATATAAATATATCCACCTCAATGTTGGAGCGAACTCGAGTGAAACTATGTTTTATTTTGACTCCAATACACTTCAACCAAGATGGATTGAGGTAGATACATGTATATCTAAGCAAACCCTCGATGTGAAATTCTTCTAAAAGAGCTAAAAAGCAAAGTTTAGACACAGGGGCTTGAGACTTGTGATGATACACACATATAGTATATTATAAAGAGAGTAATAACCAGACTTCATATCGATGGATATAGATGATTGGGACTTCGATCAATTGTTGTGTTCATTCTTTGGCTGAAAACGCAGAAAAGAAAACCGCATGATGCGGAACACATCTCCACTGAATTACATATCGTGATGATGACTCTACAACTAGTGAGTAGTGACCTAGTGACTCTACAACACATCTCCGCCGATGGTTGGGACGAAGTAAAAAACCAGCATACCTAGTGAGTTAGTGACAGGCAAAGCGTCATCTATTATGAACAGATTTTACTCTATAGTGATTAGTACTAGTAAGTAAGTAGTGACGAGCTTCTGCTGCCCATTACTTTGGCCATTTAGTTGAAGTAGTATTCTTCAAGTTTTTTTTTTTCACGTAGTGACAGTATATACGATGTATATAGCTATAAACTAGATAAGGCAGCATTCAGTGTTCAGTGTGATATGAGCACGACACGTTCGTTTGAGTGTGTTATTTGGGTACTATCTACTACGGTACGGTAGCGTGTTAAAACCATGAAAAAAAGGATTTTACTGCTTGTGTAATTAATATAATGACATTATGTGGCGGATCAAAGAGAGATCCAGAGTTCCAGACATGCTGTTCTTCTCCAACCACCGACAGTTTTAGTTATGTCCACTGCACACTACATATTTCCAACCACCAACGGCAGTCACATTGGATTTTCTCCAGCTACGAGCTACAGACCATAACCTAGCTTATCCCAATATGCAATTGGTGGTTGGAAAAATCACGTGATTTGTGAGACAGTGACAACAATTGGTGATTTTTCGCTTGACCTCTTGCAGTATTGACTTTTACGAGTCATGTACTCCCTCCTTCCCACGTAAAAAGAGACGCTATGGCCTATGAGACTCGTGCTAGTCAAACTTTTTTAAAAAATTTGACTAAGTTTGTTTGTGGAAGATATTAGTAATATTTCTATCTCTAAATAAGTTTATTATAGATATTCAATGATCAAAATATTACATGTCATAAATATTAGTATTTTCTTAATATATAGGGTCAAATTAAATATGTTTGACGAAAGCAAGAATAATGTTTTTTATGGGACAGAGAGAGTATTAAATATTTGACCCCTATAAGATTTCAAATGAGAAAAGTTTTAACTATAAAATTTTAGTTCTCATCAAGTACTACAATTTCGGTATCCATCTGAGTTCATTCGAAAAGTTCAAAACATAACAATTTCAAATTTTGAGAACTTAAAACATGTATTTCTATGATACTCAATGACTTCAAGTGAAAAGGACGTCAACTACAAAGTTATATAGAACAACTTTGATATAAAGTTTGTCTTATCTAAATTCATTTTGAAAATTTCATAATTTTTCTATTAAACCTATTTTTAGAGGTAAATTACCCACCGCAAATTAAAAATGCTTTCTATAAGCGAATGATGCCTCCAGCTATCTCTAAAAATACCCTCCATTTTCAGAGATGATTGGCTAAATGCCTCTAAAAATAAGGGCCTGTTTAGATTTGAATTTTTTTGGTGCAAAGAGAAAAATTTTGTGGAATTGGGGCCTAAGAACTAAACAGGGCTAAAAAATTTTGGAGCTAAAATTTTGGGCTGCAACTGTGCACGCACTCTTATGGAAGCCCACCAATGACAACTGCAACTGCATGCAGCTCAAGTTGTCATTGGTTGGCTTCCATGAGAGTGCGTGTATAGCTACAACCCAAAATTTTGGCCCCAAAATTTTTTTGACCCCGTTTAGTTCTTAGGCCACAATTCCACAAAAAATTTTCTTTTTAGGCTAAAAAATTTCAAATATAAACAGCCCTAAATCAACTTGTAGTTTGGGTGGATCAATGATGTACGTGTGATGGCTTTATTTATGTCTCTGGTCTGCAACCCAGGGCGAAGACATGGAGGGACCAGCCCTCTCCCCATGGTGCACACTTCATTTATACATACAGAAAAAAAAATAATATAAATCAAAGCTTGGGCTTCTCTAGTAATTCAGCTACTGGCTTCGCCCAGGCATGTCACGATATGACATAATTTTTAGAGGTAGAGCACATTTGCAAATGTGCGCTAACTTTAGCAAAAATATTTTGGATTTCGCTACTGTAGCACTTTTATTTGTTTGTAGTAAATATTGTCCAATCATAGACTAACTGGGGTCAAAAGATTCGTCTCACGATTTACAGACAAACTGTGTAATTAATTTTTGTTTTTGTCTATATTTAATATTTCATGCATGTGCCGCAAGATTCGATGTGACGAGAAATCTTAAAACCTTTTTGTTTCCAGGGTGAAGCCTTGGTGTGGTTGGCGATCCGCTTCGAGTCGAGAATACCGATCGCTGGATATCTGCTACTGGTGACGTACCGAATACCGATCGATGAGAATGAACAGGCATGCAGCACACGAGACTTTGGCAAATGTGGAAGATATATCTGTGGTGTGTTTCGTTTGGTGTCTAGAAAACTCTGTGTAGTCATCCTAGGGCATGTTTAGATTGTAGATAAAAAAGTGTCACATCGGATATGTCGAAAGGATGTTAGGAGGGGTTTTTAGAAACTAATAAAAAAACAAATTACATAGCTCATCTGGAAACTGCAAGATAAATCTATTAAGTATAATTAATCTGTCATTAGCACATGTAAATTACTGTAGCACTTAAGGCTAATCATGGACTAACTAGGCTTAAAAGATTCGTCTCGTGATTTTCAACTAATCTATATAATTAGATTATTTTTTTTATCTATATTTAATGTTCTATGCATGTGTCCAAAGATTCGATGCGATGAGTAAAATTTTTTTGAGCGGGGAACTAAACAGGGCCCTAGTTAGCCATCCATTCAGGTCACTTGGTGGTTGAGATCTTTAGGTGATTTGTCTGCAAGTGCCAGGTCGTGAACAAAACACATCCTTAGTTCTTCCTTAATTCTGTATACTTTTTTTAGGAATAATTGCTTAAATTGCTTGCTGAAAAGTTTGGTCATTATTAACTGTCCACATAACACTCCCAAATATATAGAACAATGATGATGGTGTTAAATATAATGATGTGATCCTTTGGTCTTTCACCATGTTTCTCTAAGCTATATATATATTATATTACATACAAGGTGCAGGGTCTTGTACGTGACTTGTCGGCACTACCGAATCGATCGATGGATTTGATGCCTATTTTTTAAGCTGGCTGAAAAAGACGCCCACTATACAAAATAAAAACTCACGTTGTGCAACAAATTATCTCCACATGCAGGCAATATTCTGAGTTCCTGACTCCCGATCCATATGAATATGACTCAAATATATAAGGGCACTCACACAATACGGACTCTATCATAGAGTCTAAAGTTATTTATTACCTCGAACAATGTGGATTTGGAGTCTAAATAAGACTTGGAGTCTTATTTTTTTCTACCTCTTTCTTCAATAAATATGCTGCCACATCAGCAAAATACCATAAATAATATATAATTAAATGTCTTGGACTTTGTGATAGAGTCTTGCATTGTGAGTGCTCTAAGGGCAACCACAATGTATATAGACTAAGTAGTCCATATGAGCAGCTTTTGTGTCAGTGGACAATAGCTATTGTTGCCTCCACAATGTTTCAGTCAACAACTAGTTCATAAAGTGGGTCCCATATAAGATAAAAAATTATTTCTCTTTTACAATCCTGTGCAAAGCCAAGAAAGAGAGAGTGAGGAGTGAGAAAAAGTAATATTTTTTATTCCCTATGGGTAGTCCATAAGCTTATGGATACCTTTTGCGATGGACTCCTATATGGACTGGTTTCACAGTGTTCCAGTTACCTGATAACAAATATTTTAATCCTATGGACTATCTTATGACACACATTGTGGTTGCTCTACCCCACTTGACTTTTTGGTCCATTTGGCCACTAATTGTTTGATTTGAAGTTTGCAACCTGATCAACAAGCAGCTAGCACCATCGTCCCCTGAATCCCTGATGCTTAGTGAAACTGATGGAACGAATAAAAAGAGTTGAATTCACTCTGGAGTAAGTTAATTGAACTAAATCCATGGCGATGAAGAAAGCCATTCGTGCTCTGGTTGCCTAGAAGAGCTAGCTAGGATGACGATGAGCGGTGACGAAGATCGATTAATTTGAGTCTATGTATCATATCATATACCACAGTGTGGATCCAACAATATGAAACCCTTCTGCATGTGATTTAGCACTGTAGTAGCTAGTATAATATTTGCCTGGTTTAGTTCACAAAAATTTTCAAAATTTTCCATCATATCAAATTTTTAGATACATGTATATAATATTAAATATAGATGCAAATAAAAACTAATTACACAATTTATTTAAGCCTAATCAATCTATAATTAAATAATAATAATTAAATACAAACAAAAATACTACAATAGTCCAAGCTAGTTTTCCGCGAACTAAACAAAAAAAAAGCCTTAACACAAGCTCGTACGCAGCGAATCTCTGCGCTGGGACATACTGTACATAAAAACAGGTGCCCTTGCACGACGCCGTGTGGTCCTCTATACCATCCATCGCCGCCGGCCGGCCGGCCGTCGTGTATTTAAAGACCCGCGAGCTCTGCCTTGCTGCAACGCAACCAGCTAGCTCACCAATTCCACACGAGCAACCAGCTAGCCAGAGCTCATGATCATCGCCATGGCAGCCATGCAAGGACCAGGAAGCAGAGCAACGCGTGTCGTCGCCGTCTCCCTCCTCCTCGTCGTCCCCGTCCTCCTGGCAAGCCTCGCCGGCGGGAGCCCGCCGCCGGACCCGGTATCCTGCACGCGCGGCACGTCCGACTGCACGGTGACGAGCACGTACGGGTCGTTCCCGGACCGCACGATCTGCCGGGCGGCGAACGCGACGTTCCCGCGGACGGAGCAGGAGCTGGTGGCGGCGGTGGCGTCGGCGGCGGCGGCGCGGCGCAAGGTGAAGGTCGCCACCAGCCACTCGCACAGCTTCCCGAAGCTGGCGTGCCCGGGCGGGCGCGACGGCACCATCATCAGCACGGAGCGGCTGAACGCGACGGTGCGCGTGGACGCGGCGCGCCGGCTGCTGACGGTGGAGAGCGGCATGCTGCTCCGCGACCTCGTCAAGGTCGCCGCCGACAACGGCCTCGCGCTGCCGCACTCGCCTTACTGGTATGGCCTCACCGTCGGCGGCATGCTGGCCACCGGCGCCCACGGCAGCTCGCTGTGGGGAAAGGGCAGCGCCGTGCATGAGTACGTGGTCGGGATCAGGATCGTCACGCCTGCCCCGGCGAGCCAGGGGTTCGCCGTCGTTAGGGAGCTCGCTGCCGGTGACCCTGACCTCGACGCCGTCAAGGTCTCGCTCGGCGTCCTCGGCGTCATCTCTCAGGTCGGTGGTGTACGTACTGTGGAGATTAACTGCAGCATATATGATATATCCATGCATGCCGTACCATGCGTTTATTTGCCTTCAAGTAAAAGACATGAAAATTACAGAGCAATTACCATGCTTAATTATGGAGTAGTACGTCGTAGAGTAGAACGAACCTAATGCGTTGACATGAAAGATCAGATGGTTTTACAATTTGTAACTTGAATCAAGAAGCTAAGATAGATTAGATTTTATGCATGCATGATGTACTGATAGACGATGTGTGCACTGTGCATGCAATGCAGGTCACTTTTGAGCTGCAGCCGCAGTTCAAGCGGTCGGTGAAGTTCGTGACCCGCGACGACGAGGACATGGCGGAGAAGCTGGCCGTGTGGGGTGACCTCCACGAGTTCGGCGACGTGGCATGGCTGCCGCGGCAGGGCAAGGCGATCTACCGGGAGGACGACCGCGTCGACGTCTCCACCCCCGGCAACGGCCTGAACAACTACGTCGGCTTCCGCGCGCAGCCGACGCTGGTCCTTCTCGCCGCCCGAGAAGCCGAGGAGCGGCTGGAGGAGAACGGCACCGACATCGCGCGGTGCCTGGCGGCGCGTCTCCCGGCGGCGACGTTCGAGCTGCAGGCGTACGGGTTCACCAACGACGGCGTCTTCTTCACGGGGTACCCAGTGGTAGGGTTCCAGCACCGGATCCAGGCGTCAGGGACGTGCATCAACGGCGACGACGACGACGGCGGCGGCCTCCTCCTCTCCGCCTGCACGTGGGACTCCCGCATCAGAGGACCTTTCTTCTACCAGTCCGGCTTCAGCGTCGCCATGTCCAAGGTACCGGCGTTCGTCGCCGACATGCAGCGGCTGCGCGACCTCAACCCGCGCGCCTTCTGCGGGGTGGACGCCAAGATGGGCGTGCTGATGCGCTACGTGAGGTCCTCGTCGGCGTACCTCGGCAAGGCGGAGGACTCGCTGGACTTCGACGTCACGTACTACCGGAGCTACGACGAGGGCGTGCCGCGCGCGCACGCCGACGTCTACGACGAGCTCGAGCAGATGGCGCTGCGGAAGTACGGCGCGCTGCCGCACTGGGGAAAGAACCGCAACTTCGCCTTCGACGGCGCCATTGCTAGGTACCCCGGCGCGGCGAGGTTCATGGAGGTCAAGGACAGGTACGACCCGGATGGCATCTTCTCCAGCGAGTGGAGTGATCAGGTGCTCGGCATCAGGGGTAGCCCCAACGTCGTCGGGCCGAGATGCGCCATTGAGGGACTCTGCGTCTGCTCCGACGACGAGCACTGCGCGCCGGAGCAAGGGTACTTCTGCCGCCCCGGGAAGGTGTACGCCGACGCCAGGGTCTGCGTCTTTGAGCGACGCACACGACTCGTCGACGAGCTCTGACGAATGCAAGATAGTAGATCCATTTTTTAAGCTAGCTAGCTACATTGGTTGCCATTGTCTTGTGTTTGAAATTGAATTGGTGTAGATCGAACAGAGCAAGCATCATTTTGATAGGGTGCAGCACAGGGCGGGACAGGGTATGTGTGTTTACAAATAATGTGGTTTGTTGAAATATCAGATCAGTGTGGAATTATTTGTATTGTTTGATTGGAAGCATTTGATCGAACGGCATCTCTTGTGTCAAATTAAAGGTAGAAATCTTGGCTGTCTTTTGTCGTTGGTAATAACTTGTTATGTTACTTTTTGCATTGCGTTGGTTAGACTTTTTGGGCACGAGAGTGCTAGTCCACCGGGCCACATTTCTGAAGAGTGGTTGGGTGCTTCATGTCTATCCTTTTGCTCTTGTTCTTTTTTTTTACTTTGTTTATAGTCAACATGTGACAACATGAGAATACCTATTAATAAGTAACTTCTTGTGTGCGTTTAATTTGGTGTTGAATACCTATTAGTTAATCTATAACTTCTTGGGTGCCTCATGCCATGTTTCGTTCTCATCCAAAAACTTTTTATCTCATCTCATCGAATGTTTAGACACCTCTTTCAACATCACACGAAACATCCGATATGACACCCAAAAACTTTTCACTCATGAACTAAACGCACGCTGAATTGACTTTCTTTTTTTCCGGTAAAATGCAATTGAAATTGACTTGATTGACTATGACAAATCTCGATCCGGAGTTGCTGCATGCCATTGTTATCTCACTTGAAAACACCGACACCTTTGCCTCTGTAATCGATTACATTTATATTGTTAGGTTTCATTTTCAATATATGCATGCCTGGTAAGGTAGCAAGATGCATGACACACAACAACTTGTCCTTGGCAAGGCTTTATATTTGCTCAAACTATAATGCATGTGCCAATATGCCATATATATATAATATAAGTGTGGCAATGGACGAAGTTACCAAAGGAAGATCACCCCACCCCAAGCCCCATGTGTGAATCGTGAAAGTGACTCGTCCAGTGTGATGTTGACATCCAAAATTGATTAATTTGGGAGCAGTTGGAAACATGTGCATGCATACATGATGTATGCAATAAGCTTTTGTGTTATTTTTCTCGAAAGTCTGTGTGCACAATTTACCAAGAAGATCAAACATTAGTTCTTGCCTCCGGTGCAAATAGCCACCAGAAAAGATATCATGTTGGGCTGTGATGCTAATAGGCAAGATTAACCGAAGAGCCCAACATGAATGGCCTGGACCTTGGGCCGATATACTTTTAGGGTTGTCCGATTTGACGGCCCATGTATCGGTGGAACAGAGGGCAAGCAACCCGGGCCCATTTGGAGGAACTTGTACAGTTTGGGAGGATGCGGCTGCCGTGGCCAAATCGACTTGGACCCCACTCTCTTTTATTTTTTCTTAACACAGACATATTTTTAGTTCAATATAGGCCTTGTTTAGTTGGTGAGGAAAAAAATTTGGATGTCACATCGGTTGTTTTGTAGCATGTCGGAAGGGGTGTTCTGATGCTAATAAAAAAACTAATTACATAACAAGGCTGGAAACTACGAGACGAATTTATTAAGCCTAATTAATCTATCATTAGTACATGTAGATTATCATAGCACTTAAAGTTAATTGTGGACTAACTAGACTTAAAAGATTCATCTCGTGACTTCCAACTAAACTGTGTAATTAGTTTATTTTTGTATCTATATTTAATACTTCATATATGCGTCTAAATATTTGATGTGATGGGTGAAAAAAATTTTGGTTGGAAACTAAACAAGGCCATAATAACCTCGACGGCCCACACGGCCCATCAGAAAATTGAATTAATGAATGAACACCAAGACAATGCACATCAGGTTCCCCTATATTCGAATCACATGAAATCTATGCTTGTTAAGATCATGCCTTAAGCTCACATAGTTTTGACATTTCATCACGTCTTGGAGATCATGTAGAGTAAAATAGACCTAGACCTAATACTCTATGTGTTACCACCTCTGGTCAAGTAAAGCCTGGTTTGGTAGTGCTCCTTGAGGGACCCTAGCTCTGACTTCTTCAGTTCTTGACGTGAAGTTTTGTCAAATGCTAGATCAAGAAATGGATATATCAGAGAAGCACTATATATAGGGGAGAAACTATTTTGTTACTAATTGTGAAGGCATTTGACTTCCTTCCGACTTCGTGAGTGAGTCCGGATGCAAAGAAACCCTACTAAACATGGTCTAAAACATATGTGTTTTAGAGATGAAAGCCACTTGTTTTACCTTAGTTGAATCGTCCATTTTATTTGACTAGTAGTATAATTACTCCTACACCATGTTGACATGGCGTGACTATATATAAAGACTCAACAAATGTAAACAAAAGCTTATATGGGCTTGTTTGTTAGAGCTTCACTTTGACCTTTTTGAGCAGATTCCATGGAGTTCTACAAATGGTTGAAATGAACCTAGATTCTAGTGAAGAATTGATAAGAATCATTTCTCCATTTATATGCGAGCTTGGAGGTAAAAAAGAGACTCCGCTCTCCATTAATATTGGTTTAATCGTCAGCTGCTTCCTATCCTACTCATCCACCAAAATTAGTTCAGAGAATCAAAAAGTGAAAAGAATCGGGAGGTGGTGTTCTATGAATGCACTCGCTTTGGACCTTTGGTCATGTTATGTTTGTAATGAAAACACACAAGATGAGAAAAAATAGATTGCAAAAACCGGCAAACAAATATTTTGAGCTAAAAAGCACAAAATAGTGACAAAAAAAAAGGGCCCGTTTCAGGTAACAGCGACCAGCTGACATCCATCGGCACGTGAGCACGTGAATTCTACTTGAACCTCCTCTCTAACTTGGACAACAATACCCGTGCGTTGCACGTTGCACGGTGCACAAATTTGTGCCCACGCTACGATAACGCAAGTGTGGCTTGCAACTTAGATGACATATTACGAAAGCTACAGATCTAATCACTCAGAAAATGTAAAAGTCTTTTTTTTTCTCGTATACATGTCTTTTGAGCTTGTGATCTTTGGACGGAGCAACAGATGGTACTGGATTAACCTATGATGTTCGAATAGTAACGTAAGAAAATATATTATATTCAAATATTCAAGTGAACTATTTGTTATCTTTCGGTCGAGCGGACCGAAATCTCACGACCATAACACTGCGTGTGGGTGTCTGACACGGTGTCGAAAACAACGTTGGCTTGAGCTTATCAGCCCGAATATGCCAGTTATTTAAAAATATTTTTTTCTTCTAACAAATCAATCAATAGTACTTTCTGTCATAGTTTATCAACCAAACGAATAAGACGTGATAGGAGCTAGACGATTGATTAGCACATGACAATGGCATTAGTTATTTTTTAGGAAAAAGTCTATATAACCCTCCAAACTATTTAGAGTGGATTACTTAACCCCCCGAACTATTAAACCGGATATTCTACCCCCTCCCCCCCCCCCCCCGAACTTTCAAAACCGGTCAAATAACCCCCTCGACTAGTTTCGGAGGGTGGTTTTGTCTTTTTCTATTTTATTTATTTTCGCTAAATCTTTGAAAAATCATAATAAATTATAAAAAAAATCATAAAATAAAAATTTTAATTTTGTTGGACTCCTGATGAGTTGATCTACACAGTGAATATATAATATGGTATACTTTAGTACAAAGTTTTTGCTGTACCTTTAAATCTATGTTTTTCTGTAATTAATTTGAATAATTCATATATGCAGTTCCTGTGGTCCAATTGTGGTAAAATTTTTATGGTGGTCTCACTATTATATGCTTGAACTATGGTAAAAATTTCATACTCATTGGATCACGTATAACTTAGTTATAGATAAAGCATAGATTTAACAAGAATAAAGCTAAATAAATTGATAACTAAGTTGTACGTGGTCCACTAGGTACGAAACTTTTACCATAGTTCAAGCATACAATAATGAGCTCACCATACAAATTTCACCACAATTGGATCATAGGAACTGCATATATGAATTATTCGATTTAATTACAGAAAAACATAGATTTAAAGCTACAACAAAAACTTTATACTAAAGTATACCATATTATATATTCACTGTGTAGATCTACTCATAAGAAGTCTAAGAAAATTGAAATTTTCATTTTATGATTTTTCTATAATTTATTATGATTTTTCAAAGATTTAGCGGAAATAAATAAAAAAAGAAAAAGACAAAACCATCATCCAAAACCACTCTAGGGGATTATTTGACCGGTTTTGAAAGTTCAGAAGGTAGAATATCCGGTTTTATAGTTCGGGGGGTGAAGTAGTCTACCCTTGATAGTTTGGGGGTTATGTAGACTTTTTCCTTATTTTTAAGTGTAGAATATATATAGATTTTAGGTATTCAACCTCTACGGCCCACGGCCCACCAGAATTGAATGAACACTGAAACACGCTGAAAAAAATGCACATGATGCTCCTCTATTCAAAACACATGAAATCTATGCTCGTTGAGATCATGCCATGCCTCAAGGTCACATAGTTTGCCATTTCATCCCTGTCTTGGAGATAATGTAGAACGAGAGACTCAGTGCTCTATATGTTATCACCTCTGGTCAAGTAAAGTCCCGGTTTGGTAATTGGTACTGCTTTTTGAGGAAATTGATCTCTGAGTTACTAGCTCAAGAATTGAAATGGCCATACGGTAGAAGCGCAAGAGAGGGGATACATTATTTTTTTTATTAAAATGGTGAAGGCACGTAAAAGTGACTTCTTTGACTTCCTTTAACTTCTCGAGGAAAGCTAGCTGCAAAGAAACGCTACTAAACATGGTTAAAAAATATATGATGCTTTAGAGATCACAAAGCAGCTTGTTTTGTACAGGTTTTTCATAGTTGTAGCAACCGATTTATCTGACTAGTGGTAATAGTCGTAGAACATATCAACATGACGTGACTACAAAGAACTCAACAAATGTAAACCAAGAATCCAAAAGACTCAAAAGGAGCCCTAAGCAGTGGCGGAGCTTGACAGGAAAACAAAAGGGGCCATTATCACTAATTTCTTACTTAATATGCTTATTTATTAATTTTAAACACCAATTTAATAGCTACTTAATGGAGTTTTTAATTAGCAAAGAGGGGCATGGCCCTTTTAGCCTACATGTAGCTCCGCCAGTGGCCCTAAGTGTCGTCTATTCGGTAGAGCTCCGCTTCTATCTTCTTCAAACATATTTTGCGAAAGCTCTATCAAACGGTTAAAATGCGGTTAGATTCTAATAGAGAGTTGGTAAGAATCACATCTTCATTTACATTACGAACCGAAACACTAAAAAAACCCTTGCTCTCTACTGCTCCTTGTTCCATCACAAAATGCGGTTAGATTTCTAATAGAGAGTTGGTAAGAATCACATCTCCATTTACATTATGAACTGAAACACTAAAAAAAAGCTTGCTCTCTACTGCTCCTCGTTCCACCACCATGTTGATCACTTCTCAGCTGCTCCCCGTTGTACTCCTCCATCTAAGCCTAGGCAAATTACCCGATACCCATTACCCGTACCCGAATTACCCGAACCCGAGGTGCCCAATTCAATTATCAATTCGGATAGCAATTTGGATTACCCAAAATTAGGCCTTGTTTAGTTCCAAAATATTTTGCAAAATAGACACTGTAGCTCTTTTGTTTGTATTTGACAAATATTGTCCAATCATGGACTAACTAGGCTCAAAAGATTTGTCTCGTCAATTCCGACCAAACTATGCAATTAGTTTTTATTTTTGTCTATATTTAGTACTTTATGCATGTGTCTAAAGATTCGATGTGACGGAGAATCTGAAAAATTTTGCAAAATTTTTTGGGAACTAAACAAGGCCTTAGTTTGGGTAATTCGGGTAATATCCCCCGGTACCCGAATTACCCAAACATTTATCTATGTCTTTGTATTTATCATGTGTTGTTAGTTAAACATTAGAACTTATCAATTTATTAGAATATAATTCTCTTTGTTTGAACAAGTGACCGTAATATATTATTGTCTACAAAATGCTATTGAAATTCTATACAAATTGTTGCTAAAATTATATATAAATTGCTATTGAAATTTTGTGCAGTGTGTTGTCTTATGAAAATTCGGATAAATCGGGAATACCTGAACCAAAATTATCGGGTACTCGAAATTGCGGGCAGTGTTTTTTCAAGACTAATATCAGGTAATAATTTCCGTTACCTGAATTTTTAATTAACCGAATTACCCGACCCGAAAAAATCAGGTAACCCGAACGCCGAGACTGACCTCCATCAGATTCATTCAATCAAAAGAAAAAATAATCAAAAAGTGAAGTTGAAGAATCTAGAGGTGTTGTCCTAGGAAACTAGCCCTAAAATGAACCGGACCTCTGGTCATGTTATTCTTGTGATGAAAACGCATAAGATGGGAACTAAGATTGCAAAATATGCCAAAAAAATTATCTTCTAGGCTAAAAGAGACAAGACAACAAGACACATAATAATCACAAAAAAAAACACAATCATACATACATATTTCGAGAGAACAAAAACACATGACAAGAAGTCCAACAACTACTAACTTGTCATGTTTTTTTAGCGCATCAAAAACAAAAAGTTGATGTTATTATAGCGTGATGACAGTGTGTCCTCCTCCCCTCCCTTCCCTTCTGCTGCGGGGATCTGAATCGAACGGCGACAGAGCAACGCGCCGCGCAGCGGTGTCTGACAGGGACCCTCCACCGGCCGCTATAAAATCCTCCTCGCGAGGCCGGCGAGCGGCCCCCTTGCTGAGCTGAGTCTCTCACCCGGTGGCGGAGGCAAATCCCCAAAAGCCCGCAAGCCAAATTCCCCAACCCCCACCACCTCCACACTCCAGTAAGCTCCCCCGCCTCCTCCCCTCCCTCGATCTCCCTCCTCCTCCAATTCGTTCTGCTTCTGCTGCTACAGCTGATTCGAAATCGCTCCACTGCTACTGCTACTACTACTACTAATCTCTCTATACTACTACTACTACCTGTTTCAATCAATCGATCGATCAATCATGCCGCGCGTAGGTTTTTTCCGGCGCAAAGGTAACGAACGATCACGAGCCCCGGTTTGGTTTCTCGACCCCCCGCCGCCAGATCCGCCGCGATTCCGTCCGCCCGACGCGAGTTCCCGTCTGTATTTTTTTTCCGTGGATTTTTGTGTGTGATTTTTTTTGGGGGATTTTTTTTTGGTGTGGTCTAGGGTTAGGGTTTGTCGGCGGCGGCGGCGGCGATGTCGGATCGGCAGCCGTCGGAGGAGCCGGAGGAGCAGGTGGACCTGGAGGGGGACGACGACGGCATGGACGACGACGACGGCGGGTACCGCCGCCGCGGCGGCAGCCGGGACGACTCGGATGAGCCCGAGGAGGACGACGACAATGATGAGCGCCACGGCGGTGGCGACGGCCGCGGGGACGATGACGCCGGGATGGAGCCGGAGCCGGCCGCCGGAGGAGGCCGAGGAAAAGGCGGGGACGAGACGGGAAAGGGCGCCGACGCCGACGCCGACGCCGCCGCGGGTAGCGGGCCTGAGGATGAGGATGAGAGGAGCAAGTGGGACGAACTGCTCGCCCTGCCGCCCCATGGCTCCCAGGTCTTCATTGGCGGCCTGCCCCGCGACATCACGGAGGACGACCTCCGTGAGCTGTGCGAGCCCTTGGGAGAAATCTACGAGGTCAGTTTCACGAATTCTCTTTGTTTCTTACTGTCAGCCAGCTTGTTACATGTATGGATGGATGGAGTTGTAATGTGCGTCTCTCTTTGTGCGGCGAATTGAATGGCAGGTGAGGTTGACCAAAGATAAGGACACCAACGAGAACAAGGGGTTCGCCTTTGTCACCTTCACCGACAAGGACGCGGCGCAGCGTGCCATCGAGGATGTGCAAGACAGGGAGTACAAGGTAGCTACTAGCGCTGCTGATTGTTCTGCATAACATGAGTTTCCGCATTCTGTCATGTGTTCTGCGCAATGCGTTTATATCCCATGGTTTTTTGGTGCTACAGGGGAGGACTTTGCGGTGCTCTCTGTCGCAGGCAAAGCACAGGCTGTTTATTGGGAATGTGCCCAAGGGGCTGAGCGAGGAGGAGCTGACCAACATTATCAAGGGGAAGGGGCCAGGTGTCGTCAACATTGAGATGTTTAAGGTGTGCTTTGTGGCTTCATGCTTGTCTTTGTCTGTACAGCATGAGTTCTAGATTCACTAATAGTGAGATGCTGTTTGCACAGGATCAGCATGACCCGAACCGTAACCGTGGCTTTCTCTTTGTTGAGTATTATAATCACGCCTGTGCAGAATATGCCAGACTGAAGCTTTCATCACGAAACTTCAAGGTTGATGGGAGCCAATTGACTGTTAGTTGGGCTGAACCTAAGGGTCAAACAGATCCTTCATCTGCAGCTGCACAGGTAGGCATTTGGGCTAAAAAGAAATATTCAAATTCTATATGTATTGTTATATTTCAAGTTTTATTAGAGCTTTTGGTCTTGCAACATTAGGCTTCTGCAATTGTCTGCCTATCGTTCTAGATGAATTGGGCAATTTGGATGTCAATACATCTATGTTTGCCTTTTCTGCTGTCCTAATCTGTTAGGAACCATATGTAGATGTGGCCACTGGAAAATGAAAAACAAAGGAAGTATCAAGTATTTGAGGCTTAATGGTTGTATTTGTTGATTAGTCATTTCTCACTTGGATAGTTTGATAAAAGGTTTAGTGCCTTTTTAAATATGGCCTGAGTTTATAGTGTTTAAGTGCAATGCTGGCATGATTTGTAGTGCATAACCCTTCATCTTAGATTACTTAGATAGCTGAAGGTCGGTATGTTCTGTGTTGGTGAACCAGGCAGCTTATCTCGGAAGTGCTGTGTGTCTAGTGGACTAGTGGTTATACCTGACTATATTGTCTGACCTATGTTTCTTAGTCTTACATTTTATATTAGATTAGGATATATTGAAGAATAGATATTCTAGTCTAAAGAAAAACCCTCATCTGGTTGCATGTGAAGTCCAGTACCATGTATCTCGAGAATGTTTATTCAACATTTTAACCATTCTTTTCATAGGCCATGTTTGGTACAGCTCACAACAGCTTCATGAGCTGTTGTGAGCTGTTTTTTTTGCCAAACACTTGTTTACAAAACAGCTTCATGGATGAAGCTGTTTTTCTTCTCTCACAAAAACATGAGTGGGATGAAGCTGAAAAAAGTAGCTTATTGCAGCTCTCCCTCATTTCTTTCTCCCATCTATGCAAGAAGTAGTTAGTGAAGCTATTTTACCAAACTCTTTTTCCAAAGTAGCTTAGCTTCATTTTGGAAGTTGCTCATGAATCTATTTTCTAAAAAAACAGCTTTACTAGTGAAGTTGAGCTGTGCCAAACAGGGCCATAATGTATGCCAAAAATACATAATTTATGAATTATGAATTGAATGCTTCATGTGAATTCTTAAGAAATCATTGTGCAAAATTATTGTTGATTGTGTAGACTTGCAAGTTATGTAATGATTAACTTGCCATTTGTTCAACATGTGCTACCTGTATACTTTTATTAGATTAGATGTGTGTCCTGTTTGTTTAGAACAATCTTGGCCTGTAATTTTCATATGCAGAAATTTACACTCAGTCCTTTCCTTTTGGCTGTGGATTTTAATATTTGCTACAATTACGCAGGTGAAGACTATATATGTGAAGAACCTACCTGAGAATGTTTCTAAAGAGAAGATCAAGGATCTGTTTGACAAACACGGAGAGGTCACAAAAATCGTTCTGCCTCCTGCCAAGGCTGGGCATAAGAGGGATTTTGGCTTTGTTCACTTTGCTGAGAGATCAAGCGCACTGAAGGCAGTTAAAGGAAGTGAAAAATATGAAATTGATGGTAAACTCCCTCCCTGTTATCATCCAGTACCCTGTGGAATTTATTGTCGTAGCAGCAGCACAATTAGAATCTGTTCTTGACCAACTTAATCAGAAATTATTCATAGTTGAATCACTTTAAAATCACATAAGTTTCTATTGGCTTGGGTACCTCTCAGCTTGAAGTACAATTGTGTGATATGAGTGAATTTATTTAGACCATGAGTGCGATTTATTGGTATAAAAGGAGTTTTAGTTGCTAGAACTGCTTACTGTGTCATAAATAGATCCATCTTAGATGTAACCTTGGGCTTACTAATGCAGGTCAAGTACTGGAAGTATCCATGGCCAAACCTTTGGCAGATAAGAAACCTGATCATTCACACAGGTCTGGAGGAGGCCCTAACTATCCTCTTCCTCCCTATGGTGGTGGTGGTGGTTACATGGGAGATCCATATGGTGCTTATGGTGGCGGCGGTGGTGGTCCTGCATACAACCAGGTGATCCAACCTAACCATTCAGACTATCACATGTTTGCAATACTGCAATGTGTTATTTTGCTTTATTAACATAGTATATACTTTTGGCAGCCAATGATATATGGCAGAGGACCAGCACCGGCAGGAATGAGGATGGTGCCGATGGTGCTTCCCGATGGTCGCCTTGGTTATGTCCTGTAAGACCATTTGTCTACAACACAACACCCATCGAAGCTCAATGTCTGTCTAAGCACATATTTGCAGTTTGTGACAGCGTGTTCTTACATTTACAGGCAACAACCTGGTGGAATGCCTCCCCCGCCCCCACCACGGAGGGGTGGCGACCGAAGAGACAGTAGCAGAGGCGGCGAAGGGCACAGCCGGCGATATCGCCCTTACTAGCTTTGCCCTCATGTGCGCTCTACTCCCATCACCGTGTGAAGCATTTGTTAACTTAATGAGATGAGATAGGAGCGTGTGTTCTTGTTCCAGTATAAGGTCTGCAATGGCACGATGCTTGTACCATCTGTTTCTTCAGTAACTTGATTTTACCATGCAGCGCATGTGACTTGAAACTCTGTGATAGCCTTATATTGCTTCCTGCCTTCTGGCACCTGTGTTAGTGAACTGATGAACGAAGTGCCTGTGAACTCTGAAAGCTTTGTTTAGAGTGATTATTTTGCTGTCTTCTATGGATTGAGTGTTGCTGGCCTTATTTCACAGGAGAGAATTTATGCCGAGATGAGCCAATGTTTTGCGTCTTTGTGCAATTACATGAAACTAGAGTTGAAGGTAGCATCTGGTTTTGTGTTGTTGAACGGCCTCTTGTTGACAGGGTAGATGCACAGAACAGAACAAACTGAGGCCAAAAGTGGCGCGACCAGCCCCTGTTTTCAGTCTTTTAAAAAATGTTGTTATGGAAAAAAAATCGAGCAAATTCTACCACTTGCTGTACTCCGTGGGGCACAGAAGAACGCCATCTGAAACAAAAAAAAAGAGTTAAAAACGGTTGTTAAAAAACGCTGGCCGAAAACAAGAACTGACTTATTACTTGTACAACTAAAAACTGGCTAGCTAAATCTGTTACCCCCGGTAACATTTGCAGTTCATTTCTCTTTACGGTTGCGTTTCCATTTCTACAACGAAACAGCTCCTGACTTCTACAGTTAATAAAAAGAAACGGTGAAGTTGAAGCCGTTATAGGGACAGAAGCAAAACCTACGGAAATAGTATGACCTTTTGTGGTTTCTCCATTTTTAGAGAAGCCAAAGCCAAAGCCTGCAGATGGCCGCACTGGAGAGAATTATCAGAAAGTTGTTTTTATTTTCAATATTGAATAAATTCTACAAGCACAATTGCAAATTTAAAAGGTTGTTGTCATGATTGAACGCCCCTCGCTTGTCTGAAAGTTATAAACTCAACTTGAGATCCAAAGTTCTAAACGGACCCCAAAAGTTTGGATATGCTTTGAGCATAGAACTGCGTCGAGATTAACCAAGTCTAGTAACTCAACAGGGAGTTGGCACTTGACACCCATGTCGTCGTGCAAAGACCATCCGAGCTTACGGTACAACGTGATAAATAGTTCAATGAAATAAATACGTACGAGCATAGGTCCATCCCCAAATCCGTCCCACTACCACCGGCAGAATCAGCGAAATACACGTACACCCATACCCAGACCCGGCACGACTGACGGGGGAGCTCACGGCCAATCAATCCTTTTGCCCCGGCGCTCCCACACTGTCACACGACACGACTAGACTACACGAGTACTAGTCGTACACGACACGGACACGATACGACGCCTGGCAAACAGCAGCAGCAGCTCAGAGCTTGGCGGTGCCGGCGAAGTACGCGAGAACGCCGACGAGCGGCGCGTTGATGTAGGTGGCGGGCTCAGTCTGTCCGTAGCTATCGCGGTCGTCGACGAACCCGTCCCGCGCGTCGGGGCCACCCACGACGGCGCCCACCAGCAGGTTGGCGTCGGGCGCCGCCGAGTGCAGGTACGCGAACCCCTGGTCGCACCCGATCCGCGCCGGGTGCGCGCGCACCGACGGCAACGACGCGCCGCGGTGGTGCAGCCGGCGCGGGTACCTTTCCCCAAACCCCACCATGAACGACGTCCCCGCGGGGTTCTTCCCCAGGATATAGTCCACCTGCCTCTTCGCCAGCGCCACCAGCTCCGCCGGCGCCACCTCTCCTCCGCCACCGCACGCCACATTGCCGCCGGCTGACCGGAGGTATTTCGCGTACGCGAGCAGCAGGAACGTCGTCGTCGTCACGTACTGCATGTTGCTGCCGCCTTCCCTGTAGATGAGCCCGCCGGGAGTGTACTGCCCGGCCTGGAACCCGGCGGCGCCGGGCACCAGCGAGCAGACGTAGCTGTCGGAGTGCGCCTTGTACAGCTGCAGCCCGGGGACGTTCCGTCTCCTGTCTCGCCGGAGCACCCCTCTCGCCAGCAGGACCTTGGTGCCGATCCGCTTGTCGTCCCAGCTGAAGCTGTAGTCGTCGTTCCCAGCGCCGTCCTGGACGCCGTTGGCTCTCACGTACGCCATGAACGTCGCGTTCCCGGACGCGCGGTGCAGCCACGCGGCCGCCCACAGCAGCTCGTCGTCGTACCCGGAGTAGGAGCAGTAGAACGGACACACCGCGGCGCTGAGCGTGCCCTGGCTGTACGAACCCCGGTGCCGGTCCGCGAGCTCGAACGCCACCACGGCGGCGCCGAGGAGACGCGCCGCGTACCCCGGGTCGGCGCGGCGGAACGCGACGGCGGAGGCGGCTAACGCCGCCGCCGTCTCGGCGGCCACGTCGGAACCGGGGTTGGAGGAGGTGACGGCGTAGACCGCCCGCGGCGTGTCCATGTCCTCCGGCCGCTCCCAGCACTTGTGGTCCTGCGCCGGGTCGCCTACCTGGACGTAGAGTGTCCCCGGGGTGGAGGTCGCGGCCTTGAGGAGGTAGTCGGCGCCCCAGCGCACGGCGGCGCGGGCGTGCGGGAGGTTGGCGCCCATGTACTTGCCGAAGTCGGCTACGCTCCATGCGAGCATTGTTGTGGTGAACGCCATTGGGAGGCCGAACTTCATGTTGTCGCCGGCGTCGTAGTAGCCGCCCACCAGATCCACCTGCAGTAGTGAGTTGAACGCCGGAGATATATATGGAGGTCAGGTTGTCAGTCGTGCGTGCGAGAGACGGAGACGGTGAGGAGCACTGGCATTAGGCATTATTACGTTGTGCTGGGCGCCGTCGGTGAGGCCGGAGTCGCCGCGCCAGGGCATGCGGTTGCCGGGGGGCAGCTTGCCGGAGCGCTGGCCCTCGAAGTAGATGATGGACTTGGCGAGCGCGTCGGCGTAGTTGAAGGCGGCGGCGAGGCCCGGGGCGAGGAGGAGGAGGAGGAGCAGGACGACGGCGCAGACGCTGAGCAGCCTGCTCCGGGGCTGCTCCATGGCTGATGGCTGGCTGGCTTGTGACAGTTGGGGGTAGTGTGGGTGGTAGTGGTGGGTCTCCCGAGCAGAGTGGTGGGGGAGTGAGAGTGGAGGAGCATCCCTATTTGTAGAAGGGGAGCGGCCGGCAAAGACGGTTATGTTAGTTGGAAGCGAAGCTTTTAGTGTGGCGAGACCGGTATCAGCTGCGAGAAAACGGGGTGTTGGGAGACATGATGCAGTGGAGTGGAGTGGAGTGTAGCGGGCTAGCGGCAGTGCATGCAGGAGTTTTAACAGAGGAAAACGGGGGCAGCAGAGGAATCCCAAGAAGACCGCAAGTTTGACCGGAATGACTTTCGGCTTTAGGAAAACGGGTGTTTTTGGGCTGTAGTAGCTCCTGTCTGGCAAAAATTAAAGAACTGTACTAGCAGGTCATTTTCTAAGAGCAACCTCAATGTATATGGACCAAATAGTCCATATATATAGGGCCTATATAAGTAGTCCATAGTTATTATTATTTGCTCACAATGTTCAGCCAACAAAGTAGTCCATAAGGTGGGGTTCACTAGAGATTAAAAATTATTCTTTGCAACTATCTCATGTATCATGACACAAGAGAGAGAGCATGGAGAGAGAAAATAACATTTCTTTATTGCTTATGGGTAGTCCATAGAGCTATGGCTACCTTTTGTTATAGACTGCTATATGGACTACCTCCACAATGTTTCAGCTAGCTGATAGAGAGTATTTTATTCCCTATGGACTACTTTGCTGCTACATTATGGTTGCTCTAAGGCCACTAATTTTTTAATAATTTCTTTTTAACATTTCTTTCATATTTTACTTTGTAACCGGAGCTCCGTAACCGGAGCTCCGTTAGTTTGTCATATAAGTCATACTTTTTCATAAAAGTGTTTTCTCTCACAATAATTAGCGAATAGTATTTTAGTTATGACTTTTCAGATAAACATGCTCTTGCCTTTTGTTGTTTGCTTAGGAGTATGATCCTCCTACTTCTTTCTTTTGACTCGTCCCTTGTAGTTTTTCGGAGATGCAGAGGATGTTTGGTTGCTAGCCAAAGTTTACCACAACTAATTTTAGATAAGTGTGGCAAGCCACAAAAAGTGTGACTAGCAAATTGGTTGCCACACTTTGCTATGCCTAAAGGAATCTTGCCACACCTTTTAACTCTATGACATGTGGAGTCTAAAAAAATTTATGCCTAAACTTAGTTGTAAACCAAACACTTACCAACTTGATCAAACTTGCTTAAGGTAAAATGTGGCAAACTGTGGCTTGCAACCAAACAGCCCCACAATGCAAAGAGAGCTGAAAAATCCGGCGGTTTCCTTTCGAGCGGCCGCCTGAATGGACGCCGCACTTCCTCCCCTGGGCCTTGTTTAGTTCCGAAAAGTGAAAAGTTTTCGGTACTGTAGTATTTTCGTTTGTTTGTGACAAATATTATCTAATCATAGACTAACTAGGATCAAAAGATTCGTCTCGTGATTTACAGCTAAACTGTATAATTAGTTTCTGTTGTCGTCTATATTTAGTGTTTCATGTATGTGACACAAGATTCGATGCGACGAGAAATCTTGAAAACTTTTTGATTTTCAGGATGAACTAAACAAGGTTTTCCTCCCGGTCCCATGGAAAGGCAAGATGCCGCACCGGCGGAAAGGAGAAAAAGCTGCCGGCTGCCGCGGGCACGGGCACGGGCACGGGAGGAGAGCTCGGCTCATGGTCGCTAGGGTCCCGGCGACCGGTCGGCTTTTCTTTTTTCATGTTTTCCAATTGGCTGGCGGAAAGCAGGCATACTCCATGCTGACATGCATTGCAGTGGAGTATAGTACTGTAGCGTGGCTGGACCTGTGGACCGCTGGAGACTGGAGAAGTAGTTTTTTTTTTAACTGCTGCTATAGCAATTTTTCTGTGGCCAACCCACATGAGTACTGTACATGACCACATGCCCCTCTCTCTCTCTCTGTCTCTGGTCTCTGCTGCAATGTCACCACTCCTCATGCATCAGTGTGGATGATGGATGCCGGTACCCTTTTTCACACCCGCGCGCCCACGCAGGTGCGCGCACACACACACACTAGTCTGTCCAAAGCTTGAGTACTCTAGAGTACTAGACCTTGTTGACCAAAGGACCAGGACCAGCCTTTGCTAGTTTCGAAATGGCTCTACCTCTTTATTCCCAGAACACAGGGAAGTGTTTTACCTCCAGTGTTAGCATTAGGAGGATTTGCCTTGCTGCTTAGGCTTTGTTCAGCTGCCAAAATTTTTAGATTTTGGGTGCGGTAGCACTTTCATTTGTATTTAGTAATTATTATTCAATTATGAACTAACTAGGTTCAAAAGATTCACCTTATAAATTACAGGTAAACTGCGTAATTAATTTTTGTTTTTGTCTATATTTAATAATCCATACATATGCCGCAAAATTCGATGTGACGAGGAATCTTGAAATTTTTTTACAACTAAACAGGGCCTAGTACCCTCCGTCACAAAATATCTGTCACCATAGTTGGCATGTCACTAAGTTTGATTAGATTTACCTTATTCATTTTGCTGGAACTTAGCTTATGCTGATGTTTATGTTAATTTTTTATGAGCAGAAAACACTATAAAAAATAATGTTAATTTATACCATAAATTTTAATATTTTTTAATATATTTAGTTATTTATTTTTCGAAAAGTGAAAACGACAATTAAAAAGGAACGGATGGTGTATATCCTTACTTACGCCTATCTGTTGCAACAAATTTGTAGTCCAATCATAGTTCAGTGCTTTATCAAGTCGCAGGCTACACTAGGATATTCCAATAGTTTTCTAAAAAATCCAAAAACTTTTCAAAATTTCTCGTCATATCGAATCTTGTGCCATATGCATGGAGCACTAAATATAGACAAAAATAAAAACTAATTACACAGTTTGCCTGTAAATTACCAGACGAATCTTTTAAACCTAGTTAGTTCATAGTTGAACAATAATTATCAAATACAAATAAAAGTGCTACAGTACCCAAAAAAAATTTTCACCCGCTCAACTAAACAAGGCCTTAGTTTCGTCCCAACAGAAGAACAACAAAATTCAAATTAGTCATGATCCTCGTTTTACACATCCATCAGATAGTGTAGCTTAGGGCCTTCTTGATACTATATTAAGAAGACTAAAGTTTAGTCCTAAACCATCCTATCAGGTGGACTAGTTCACTAGTTGGCTAAAGTGAACTAAAACTACTAGTCCATGTCACCAAACAACACAACTAAACTTCACCTAACAAGGTCTAGCAACTAGTGTGGACTACTAACTAGTCCTCCTAGGTGATCCGAACAGCCTAGTTTAGAACTCACTCAGATAGCGGGATGGTTGCAGTAGATCGAGCACCAAGTTTTGCTGACACTGCCAATAACAATATAACTTAATGAATTACAACACATCTTGCAGCTGAAAATGTTATCCTTAAGCAGATACACAAATTGTAAGCTTATCAATACAAACTAATCAACATATCATACATCACATACTACAAAAGATAAACATTAAATAGGTCTGGTAAAACAGAAACAAAGCATGCCCCATCCAAAAATTAATTAGATTTGTTGTACATTTGGGGCCACAGCCATAGATAGTTCGAGGGACAAAGCATGGTACATTTAAAATTAAATGGAAATAGACATGATGACTGATGACATCCGCCCTTCCCCCCCTCTAAGATATAAACATTGCACTAGCATGGCACCGGCTGCAAGGCTCCAGAACAGTTAATTTAACTGTAGACGGAACTTTATTCTCAATGTATGTTCTCACAGCCGAAAGCGCTCTATGGGCTTCCTTGAAAAGAGCAGCTTCCATGGTATGACAACGTTTTTGCTTACCTTCACCACACCTATAGCCATACATGGTGTCCAACGTAAGACACTCAAGTGACACCGCATTATTTAGAATATAAGAGGCTAGTTCAACCAAGCACTTTGCAGAGCTGAAACCACTGATCTTCACACTCCGGAGACAGCCATGGTGGCGTGTGGGCATGTGTCTCAGTTGTGAATCCTCAAAAACAGATTGATACAACATATGTGGCTGAGACACCTGACCATGAAAAGGATAAGATGATTCAATTTAAAGTACCAGACTAATCAGATAGCTTTGCATTATTAAATGAACGAACAGAGCCAGCGCCTTACATCTAATACTAAAGTCTCCAAGGAAGGAGACGCGTCAAGGAAAGAAACCAGCGAGCAGCAGTCATATGGACGCGAAACAGGTGATAATAGCAACCTGATGGTTAGGTGCTTAAGGTAGAGGAATTTGGTAGGCAGCATTGGTGCATCAACCACCTGCACAAAAAATGTCATGTGTCAGATACATTACACCAGGTATGAACAATGTAATCCATAGATATCAGTAGCAAAGAATCTTGTAGAGAGAATACCTCACTCTGTGAATTTATGACAAGAGTTTCAAGATTCGGCATACTGGATGGCAGCTTGCCACGAGCATCTCCGATGAAGTTTGGATAATACATGGCTAGTTTCTTCACTTGCAATGTTTCCACATGTGAAAAGTTCAACCTGTGTCCAGTAAGGCAAAGACTAGAGAGATTTGGAGCTTTGCTTTCTATAACTTGAAGTCTATAGCAACTAAAAACGCTAAGGCTGCTGAGCCGCTGTAGGGAACAAGGTATCTTTAGGTAAATAATCTCCGCACAGCATTCCAGCTCTAGTTGTTCCAAAGCAAGAGAGTTACAAAGCAGGCACTCTAACTCATCCCATGTAATCCTCACATCAGACAAATGCAGACTTGTTAGACCTCGCAAGGGGCAAAGTTCAACAGTGGGATGGAGGGCAACATTATGAAGTTTAAGATACTGAAGTGAGTTTCGAACCCCATCTGATAAAAGTGAGCATGGGAAATTGTATATTTTTTTTGTTGTGGGCAACCAGAGGGTAAGTTTTTCAATGCCTGGTTTAAGAGCAATCTGAAGCCAACTGTCAAAATAACGAGCACCATCAAAACCACACATGTAACTGTAGTCAAGACTGAACGTTTTCAAGCCAATCCCTGAGTGCTTCCTAAGAATGCGGCCAATTTTGTGATGGAAATTCTCTCCACGCCCATTTATCTTCAAGCCAATCGTATCCTTATTGAAGATGAGATTTGGATGACATCTCCAGGAATGTAAAAAGGCACGAGATGCACAAGCAGCACGAGCAGCTTCACGCATTGGCATCAGGGAATGTATGTGAAACAATATTTCCTGCACACAGAAGCATTGGATAAATTAAACATCAACATTGAGATTGTAAAGCCATTACTTCAACTGATTAAAGGAAAAACAGTACAAGCACACGGAATAACATTGTAACCCAGGTAGCTCTCCACATGATGGTGTATGGTGCATTGTGTTATATAGGTACATAGTGCTGAGGAACATAACTGTAGGCAAACTAAGTAATGCAATTCAGTTGTTAACACCTAGCCCACTAGCTTGATCAGTAGAACCCAATCCAACCAACAGCCCATAAAAGCAACCCCTGACCCCTCTCCTATTTATTTTTTCCTGATACTCCACATATACGTATCGACCACGTATCTGTATCAGATACACATTCGATACGGAATAAGTGGACAACCATGCAGTATAGAATATGCGAACGAATGACCATATGAACTTGGTTGCAGCACAACACTAGCGATATAGACAAATTAATAATCCTTGAGTTCATGGCCTAGTTTGGCCGCATACAAAACTAACCACTGACCATCATTTTTTCCCTATATGATAGTTCAGTAATACTCGTAGTTGGGAATCATAAAGGTTAGCGAGTGCTTTTCAATAAGAATCCACTCTACCAATTCTGAGCACATAGTTCACATGCTATTAGACTAATTGTAGGTCCAACCGTGAATTTGGACAGGCAAAGCACATCTTATATAAATGAACGGTGGGAGTAAGAATTGCTAAAAACAACCCATATATGCTAAGTTATTACCGACATAATACTAAAGCACCTCCACTTATGCATAAAATTCTACAGAGACATGTTACCAGCTTTTACTGAAGAACAGATGCGATTATAAATAAATTGACAAATTTGTCATTAGCTCAGTAGGAGTGTATGATGTGACCAAATAGCAGCACTAAGAGATATTCTCTGTTTATAAATCATATTACGCAGCTAGCCTTGCATTGTCGAAATAGTTAGACCGAGGAGAACTCAATCTATAAAGCTGCATCATGAGAGTTAGTTAAAGGCATCGGTACTACCTCAGGAAGGTCTGGGATTGAACTCCTCATTGTTTTACCAGCTCGAGATATTCCATCGCCGTCTTGTTGACACGGTGATCCCTTTCTTTTACCCCTTGAGGTAACAAGACTACCTGCAACAGAAAAAAAAAGATGGTAATAGCAGCCCAGACTGATACATGAAAGAATGTACGGGGGGGACGGCGCGGGGGGGGGGGGGGGGGGGGGGCAGACAGGCACCCAAGCACTTTGGAGATCGACCAGAGAACCTAGAAAGTGAAGAAACCATCGACCGAGGTAACCTAACGTTGAGGGCGAGCAGGCTGTTAGGAGGAAGAGACTTACGCCGACATCGGGCTCGGATTTGCCAGCGACGCCGCTGCCGGTCGCGAGGCAAGGACATGAGGCGGTTCAGGTTCAGCACCAACATCCCCATGTAGTAGACGACGATTTCCTTCGAGCCGGCGGCGGAGGGCGGCGCGTCGTATCTACTCCGGCGGAGACAGGACGGGTTGTGGTGTGGGCCTGTGGCTGTGGGTGGTGTCTGGGGGTGATGGGCCGGGCCAAGATGTATCGTCCTACCTTCCTTCGATTTCTATAAAGGCTCTATAGGTTACTCCAGTTTTCCTCTTTGATAAACTTCAAAACAAGATATCTGAGCTCTCAAAATTGTTAGAGCAATCTAAGAGCATCTTGAGTGTCTCATGTTCCTTCTCTATCCATGTTTTTAAGAAAAAAGAGAAAAAATAATCATCCCCAAGAGTTCTCCATATCTTTTTCACATGCGCATAAATATACGTGCAGCCTAGGAGCACGCATCGGGAGAACTAGAAGGAGATGCGAAAGGAAAAGGAAAAAAAAACATGATTTCGGATAAGAAATCCACAAGAGAAAAATCTAGTGAAAGGGCAAATACGTACAGAAACAAATTCAGGATTCCTGATACAAAACATGAGATCAGGCTATGGGAGAAAAAAGTGTCGAGAAAAACTTTTAGTATAAAAATATAAGAAATTCTTAGAGGTGACTTTTTCCTCTTTCAAACTAATTTAAAAGTTGGCAAACATCATATTTTGAGGAATAAAATATAGAGAATTCTTGGAAATACTCTAAAGAATAGATTCTAAAAAACTCATGATTAGCGTTCTCTAAAATAATTTCTTCTTAAAAATGTATAGTTTTTTATATTCAAAATCGTTATGTCATCTATCTATTTTTTTCGGCCTTCTTTGTTCAGCTGATAAGGCATGACAGAAAGTACTGTTGGCTGATTTATTGTGAGAGAAAAACACTAAACTCTTTGGTGGCCAGCAGCCTAGGCAAATCAGCCAAAACAGACAGCTGACCGTGGCCACCGATAATTTTGAAGACGGGCTTGGAGAGTTAATTGATACGATTTTAGGCCCATATTGACTATATATGGCTTCAAAGATTCTTTTGGCTAATTTTTTGGAGTTATTCTTAGAATTAGCTCCTCCTTCTGGTTGGAAATGGTTTGGAAGGTGGTTTTAGCTAAAAACACGATAGATACTTGATTAGAAAAAAATACAGCTCCTAGAAATACCTTCACATGCTACAAAAAATAGTTAGCACTAGAAAAATCCCTAGAAAAAAACTTTAAATTTCGTAAAACATTCTGATTGGTGTCTAAACGTGTTTTGAAAACTTCCACAGCATGACAAACAACCAGCGTGAATGCATTCACACATTAATGTATGTTGCATTCATGTTGGTCGCATCCATTCTTTTCGTTGTGTAGTTTTTAAAACATGTTTATACATTGATTGGGACACTTTAGGAAATTTCTAGAATTGCTAGATATTTTTTTCTCATTTCCCTTGTGCAAAGTCTAATTTTTAAAGTTTATAGACATATTTTCATGAGCTGTAAATATGTTATTTGGATTTTTCGTATTCTGATGTATCCGTAGGATTTATTTTAGAATTTGTAGAAGCTAACTTATCAAGTGTTTATTAAATTTGTTTAACTTAAAAAAGACAAAACCGCCTTCCAGAGCAAGGAGCTCATTGAAGCGGTTTGGAGTACTCCTCAGGGGGGTCAGATGTCCTGTTATAAAGTGCCAAGATTAAAGAAAAAACAAATAACAATTAAGGCATGTGCCAAACGTTTAGGAGGAGTAACAGCACGGCGCACGATCTATGTCTTGCTAGTGACAGTTGGGTACTTGGGTGTCCAGAGCAGAGTGGGTGATTTGTATATAGGCCCTGTTTAGATTAATTAGGCTCAAAAGATTCGTCTCGTAAATTATAGATAAACAATATAATTAGTTATTATTTTTATTTATATTTAATACTTTATGTATGTGCCGTAAGATTCGATGTGATGAGAAACCTGTAATTTTTTGCGAAGTTTTTTTGAACTAAAGAAGGCCATAGAAGGGGTCAAGGGGGGGTCATCAAGGCGGTTAAGTACGTAGTTGGAATCCAGTGTTGTGTGCCCGTGCTTACCGAGTATCAGGTGCGAGCAAACAACAGTACGTGCAGGAGTTTTAGGTCCTGTCTCGCAAAACGAAAAATGTTGGTAATGAGATGAGCTGAAAAAGTGTATCGTCGTTGTATAAACTGTCCCCTTCTAATCCTGCGATTTCCTTTGGGGCGGCCGCTGAATCGACAGCTTGGCCGGTGCGGAGAGGAGGTCTGCAATGTCACTACTCCTATTACACGCAGTGATATGGATGATGGATTCTCACTGGTCAATCACGCTGGCGCCCACGCAGCGAGCTTGGGGCTTCAGCGCACGCAAATTTGGATCCAAGGCACGGCAATGGATCCGCTCCAGCTCTAGTTAACCCTTTTTTTCTCAACCGGTGGAGTGTTTTAGCATTAGGATTTGTCTTGATGCTTAGCGTATCCTTCACCTCCTGGATCAACCTGTTGACTGTTGGTACAGTACTTGGGCTTATTTGTTGCAACAAATTTGTTGTCCAGTCATTATCAAAATGACCTTCGTCCCCTTGCAACTGCAACTGCAACTTCACATGAGCTAAAACCTTCAATTGTTACACGTTAACTCAGCTGTGACAAACAAAAAGAAAAGCAGCCTTTCCCACTTTGCACCCACCTTTATCTGGGAATGATCAAATAGCCAACATATATCAATGCATTTGCATACACCAAAAGACATTAACCAGTGATCGTTATACTACTACACGTTCTTCATCCCATAGGGAATGAGTATTCACGCAAGTCCATAGGTGCAGGATGCCAAATAGGTGTATATATATTTAACTCAGCTGTGACAAACAAAAAGAAAAAGGCAACTTATACTACTATGAATTTGCACCCGCCTTTTTCTGGGAATGATCAAATAGCAACATTTCCCATATATATCAATGCATAGCCGGTCCATCACCACAACAGGATGCGCCATGCCCATTTGCTGACCTGTTGCAGCCAGTTCAAAGCCCCCCAACACTGTCCATCCCAAACCATATGTCACTTCTTCACATTCCTGCATAGTAGCAACAACAACTCTTGGCCATACAGGGGTAAACAAATCGTTAACAAGAAACAACAGTTCATTCCTCGGTGTTTCTGTACGACAGAAAGAAATCTCCAAGCCTTCCTTTGAACTGCTGTATTAATCAAAAGACAGAAATGAAATAATGCACAGCAACAGCATATCCCCAGCCTTTGTTTCAACTATCAATCAAAAAGGACACATTATGAACCAACGATTACAGCATCAGACGGGTTTAACAAGTCCAGAACCCCTCATCCCTCACTAGCAGATCCTAAAGCGCGCAGACAACCTTAGCACAGAACCAGTACCCCAACTCCGACTAACCCTGCCTCCTCTCCCCAACGTGGAACTACTTAACAAGTAAGTAACAACTAACCCTGCGGCCTGGTCTCTGCTGGGAAGTAAACTGTGGTCTCCATGAGTGTCTTCATCGTCTTCGCGAGCAAACCGAGCTTCGCCTGGAACCAGTGCTGAGGCCGGCTGCAGTTGCCAGCCTCCACAAGCAGCTCACGGACGCCGTTACACAGCTCTGCCGCCGTGACTGAGAAGTTGAAAGCTCCCTCGGAAGGCACACCCACGGCTCTGCTCTCGAAATCTCTGACCCAGTCACTGAATGCAACCACGTAACCTGTGTGGTCAGCCAAATCCTGGCGAGTGAGGCTGGAGAAGATTGCATGGTGGGTCTCCAGGGCGGTGTTGAGGAGCATGTAGGAAGTGTCGACGTTGTTGAGCCCAATCAGATCATCTTCAAACACAAACCAAGAGCCCTGCCGCTGCTGGGAGGAGAGAAGCGTGTGCAGAGCCATCGCGTGCTTGGGGACAACTGCACGTAGCTTCACAGTGGAACCAGAAACAAGACTGATCGACAGAGTAAAAGCAGCACGCAGCCCCCAGATCTCGGTTGCCACGGGCGAGGGAACCAGAGCAAGCGCCGCCACCGCGCCCTCGGGGATGATCACTGCCGCCGCCGCCGCGGCCACAGGGATTGTCGCTGCCGCCGTCACCCGCGCCTCCGCCTCCGCCTTCTTCCTCATCCCCTCCACCGCCTTCTTTCTCCTCTCCTTCTCCGCCTTCTTTCTGCTCTTCTCCGCAGCTTTCATCTCCTTCACCGTGACAGGGAAGTTGACGATGCAGTTCATCAGGGTCACGAGGCCTTTGTCGATGTTCTCGAGTCGGGTGCCGAACCACTTCAGATCTCCTTTGCCGTTGAGGCCCTTCACCACCACCTTGCGGGCGAGCCTAGAGATGTTCCTAGCCTCCGCGAAGAAGTTGAAGTCGCCGATGGAAGGGACGCAGGCAGCGACGTCTTCGAAGATGAGACTCCACTCCTTCAACGCGACCAGGTAGCCGCGGTTCTCCGTGGAGCCGATGTTGTCGGAGACGACGGGGTGGTGAGCCTCGATGGCGGTGCTCACCAGGAGGTAGGCCAGTGAAAGAGCTTCGAGGGCTCGCAGATCTTCACCGGCCACCTTCCAACCGTTGCGCACCCTCTGCCGGTCCAGGAGGAGGAAGAGCGCGCTCGCGTCCTTGGCCGCGACGGAGCAGACCTTCACCACGGCAGCCGGAGCGAGATTCACCGCCAGGATTTGCGCTTCCCGTAGCCCGCAAATGCTGATGGGGACCGGCGACGGAACGATCGCCTTCCCTTTTGGCGCCGCCGCCACCATCGCCTTCGCCAAGGCCGGCGCGGCCTCGCCACCCGATATCGCCCTCTTCTTCTCCGCCTCGGCACCCCAAATCGCCATTTTCTTCCTCTCCATCTCGCCTCCCCCTCTCTGTGCTAGCAGAATCGATGGAGAACTCTCGATTTGATTTTGCTTTTTTTTTTTCTTTGGATTTGATTGAAATGAAAAATCAAACGCTTAGATGTGATACTACTTTATAGCGGAGGCCAGAGGGGGAAGGCGTTCCCAGGCTGAGGAGAGGGATGCCATGAGGGAGTGTGGGCCCACATCTACTGGCTTCCGTGCGACGCACGGAAGCTAGTCTCTCCTGATCCTGCTGCGCTTCCTTGCACCGCACGGATCATCTCCTCTCTCATGTACAGGTGGGGGCTGGGGTAGCCGACCCCACCTATCAGCGGCAAAGTACTAGTACCATTCTCTTCCTCTCCGTCGCGTCGCAGACCAAGCACGCTGAGGGGTCGCGACGAAATTGAGGCCTTGTTTAGGTTTTAAAAGGTTTTATTTACAAAAAGTTTCATTTACTGTACATGGAGTATTAAATATAAATAATAAAATAATAAATTGTATATTTTATCTGTAATTTATGAGACGAATTTTTTAAATCTAAATAGTCTATATTTAGATAATATATCAAATACAAATGAAAATATTATAGTATTGATTTAAAAAAATAGAACTAAATAAGGCGTGAATCAAAACCCCCTCTCACTCCAGGCTTTTCCTGTGCGCGGTGTGCCCTTGTTAGTTTACATTTAATTTTTTTTAAAAAAAATCAATATTTCTCGTCACATCAAGTCTTACGACACATACACATAGTATTAAATATAAATAAAAAATAATTAACTATATAGTTTATTTTTAATTTGTAAGACGATTTTTTAAGTCTAGTTAGTCTATGGTTGGAAACTAATTGACAAATACAAACGAAAATGTTACAGTAACCATAAACTTTTCTCTCCAACAACTTTTCATCCATCCCATCAAATCTTTGGACACATGCATGGAGTATTACATATAGAGGGAAAAAACTAATTGCACAGTTTGGTTGTAAATCATGAGATGAATCTTTTAAACCTAATTTGTCCATGATTAGCCATAAATGCTACAGTAATCCATGTGTGCTAATGATAGATTAATTAGGCTTAATAGATTTGTCTTGCAGTTTCCAGATGAGCTATGTAATTTGTTTTTTTAATTAATTTTCAAAAACCTCTCTCAATATTCTTTCGACACATCCGATGTGACACCTAGAAAATTCTTTTTCACGAATTAAACAGTGGTGGGCTTGTTTCAAATCCAATTGGCAAACTGTTGGAGATGACAAATTACTTCACTTGCCAAATCTTTTAGCAAATTGCGAAAACACAAGATTTAACAAACTGTTGGAGATGCTCAACCTTGTTTTATTTCAAAAGATTTTCAAGATTCTCCATCACATCGAATCTTTATATGTATGCATGCAGCATTAAATATAGACGAAAAACAAAAACTAATTGCATAATATGCCTGTAATTTGCGAGACGAATCTTTTGAGTCTAGTTAGTCCGTAATTAGACAATAATTATCACATACAAATAAAATAAAAGTGCTACAGTTGCGAAAGCCAAATTTTTTCGCGAACCGAACAAGACCTAAACACGGCGTGAGAGTCACTAATAAAAAGTTTGAACGACACTAGTGATATTTTATTAAAAAAAAAACTTTATTGCTTGGAGGTCGCGCAGGCGAAGAAGATCGGGCCCGGGCCGCCTAGATTCGACGGAGGGCCGGGCCGCTTGAGCCGAAGGCAGGGTGCCATGCCGGTGACCTCGCGCCGAAGGCAGGCCTTACCGGGAGCTCGCGCCGGAGCAGGTAGCCTTGCCGGGTAGGCCACCGAACCGGTCACCAAGGAGAGAGAGAGGGAGCTCACGTGTGGGGCAGACGTGCTCGGGTGAAGCAGAAAGAGAGACGTATGGGTGGGGCCTGTTTGGTTCTAGGTACTCCCTCCGTGTAAGATTTAGATGTTGTTTTAAACAATGTTTGAGTTAAACTTTGAGAATATAAATCATCAATAACTCTTAAATTATTGAGTTGCAAATGTAAAAATTATATGAATAGATTATCTTAAAAAATATTTTTATAAAAGTATACATATATCATTTTAAAAATATTTTTATAAAAGTAAAAGATAAAAGTTATGTTTCGGAGACCGTGTCGTTATCCTAAACAACATCTAAATCCTATAGAGAGAGAGAGTATTTTTTTATCACCCATCACATCGAATGTTTAGACACATATATGAAGTACTAAATATATACTATTTGCAAAACTAAAACAACAGCTAGAAAATAATTTACAAGACGAATCTTTTAAATCTAATTAGTCCATAAGTAGACACTAATTATTGAATAAAATGAAAATGCTATAGTGTATGTTAAATTTTATCAACCCAACCAAACACCCACTTAGTTTTGTGGTAAGAAGCTATCAATATCATTTGTACTCGCTCTGTCCCAAAAAACTGTCCTTTTGGATTTTCGTGTCGCAAGGTTCACTAGGGCCTTGTTTAGTTCGCAAAATTTTTCAAGATTCCCCGTCACATCAAATCTTGCGGCACATGCATGGAGCATTAAATATGCATAAAAACAAAAACTATTTGCACAGTTCATCTGTAAACCGCGAGATGAATCTTTTGAGCCTAGTTACTCTATAATTGGACAATGTTTGTCAAATAAAAACGAAAGTGCTACAGTGCCGTTTTTCACAACTTTTTGCGAACTGAACAAGGCCTAGATTTATAGAAATTACGTGCAACATTTATATCTCTAAATAAATTTGTTAAAAACTAGATTCAGATATCTTTCTGATGATACTAATTATGTATCATACTCCCTCTATACTCATCAAGAAAGCCATTTTGGACAAGGTTTGGGTCAAACATTGGGAATATAAATTATAAATAACTTTTAAGTTGTTGAGTTTAGAAATGTAAAGCCCATATAAATAGATTTATCTTGAAAAATACTTTCATAAAAGTATACATTTGCCACTTTTTGATAAATATTTTTATAAAAAACAAAGAGTCAAAGTTAAGCTTTAGAGACCGTGTCGTTGTCCTAAACGACTTTCTTTATGGATATGAAACAAGTAAGTATTAACATTTTTTAATATATATTTAATTAAAGTTGTTTCTCGAAAAACGAGGGAGCATGTTACCTTATCCTGACCTATTACATCTACGAGTAACATCACTGGATAAATCCTGCCATACTAAAAAAGGATATAAGAATATGATAATCAATTTCCATGATCTATAGTAAAGGTTATCACAAGATTAGATGGCATTTAAGTTTTGCCCATTGTGAAGGGTCACGCTTAGCCCCTCTGGTATTTACCCCTGTTACAAAGTGGCAAATCGTTCGCCACTCACCCTTTTATAAATGGCAATAAGTTCAATGTTATGTCTTACTCCCCTGTCTAAAGCTTCAATTCATAAAATACATGTTAGTTAAATTTTTTTAAGTTTGATCAACTTTATATAAAGAAGCATTAATATTTATGATATAAAATGAGTATCTTATGAAAATATATTGTATGATAAATCTAATGTTACTAATTTGATACTATAAATTTTAGTATTTTTTTCTAAAAATTCCGTCAAAATTTTAAAAGTTTAACTTAAGACAACTCTATTAATTAAAGCTTTTAGAGACAGAGGGAGTATAGTCTAACATCACATTGTGTTTTTGTTGTAGTGAATTCAGACCTCGGTAAATGCTGACTGCAGCATGTGGCTGAACTCTTGCCTCTTAGCAAACATTCGTAACACACACATATTCCTATGAACATGAAAATTTTTTAAGGACGGAGTCAGCACATCACGAGATTCACGAAGTCACCACTGGTGTCTGGCTATCAACGAGGATATCGTCACTAAAAGCGTAGCACCGTTAAATCCTATAATAAATCTAACAAAATACGAGCACACATGCTAAGTCAAGAATTTGAATTTAGATAAGCAGTTTTCACCATAAGAAACCTAACCTGACTTATGAGTTCGCTTGGACTCATAATATAATGTACGGGATTTTTTTATTTCAAAGTGACTTTGCAGTCTTATTGTCAATTGGTGATGGTAAACACGAAATGTGGAGCCTTTGGATGATAAGAAACCATTAATGTTAACCCTATGATGGCTCGAGTATGGCACATATTATCATTATTATCTCTAGGGAAAACAAATTAACATGTGCATGTACGGTGGTCAAACAATTTATTACCTCATTTTTTTTCCACGCTTGCAATTGTAGACATTGCTAATCTAGGCATCGCTTGTTTTGTTTTTTTTTTTAAATTCTCATACATTTCATATGAAATGTGTGGTTCATTCGAGGAAGTGAACTGTTTGTGCGAAAAATTCCAAGCTTGGTGAAAACGAAACCTTGAGACATACTTCCTTGATCTTATAGTAATAATTGCATATCTCGTTTATATAAGGACTCAACCTTTTTAAAAAAATAATTAGATTTATAAAAAAATATTATCTCCATTCGTATCTTCTAAAGTTATAATATATTTATTAAAATACATCTCTATTATAATAATAATATTTATTGTACACGTAAATACTAGTGTGTTTTAAGCGGAGATACAAGTACGAGATACATGTATATATAAAAAAGTTAAGTTTTATAGTGAAGGTGTAACAAAGAAGTTTTAAGAAATCAATTCTTATATTTAAGCTCATAGTTGTTTTTTTTAACATAGCATGTTACTAATATTTTTTAGAAGTCTGTGTGAAAAAACAAAGTTATGTCTATAATGTAAATAAGGTCCACTTAGTTGGAAAATCAGGGAATATATATTGATTTTAATTGATTTACCTGTAAACAATTATATTTGGTGAAAATTTTAATTTTTTTGTATTGCAGTAGCCAAAAGAGTCCTAGCTTAAAAAGCGTTTGGCAGCTTGCGACACACACTTATATAGAAAAATCCTTACATGCGTTGTGAGTGTCTGTATTGTACTGTGTAATTTTTTTTAAAAAAATCTTTATTAATAGATGAATATGGCAATAATTTTTAGGCAATATAGCTTTATTAAATCAAGCCATTCAGTGAAGGGGCAAAAATTGTGCTTGAATTCTTCATGCATGATCTAATCTTTCATTTATTTATTTACTTGACGAAATCTGCTCCACACACGCTGGCCTCTCATCAAGCCACGACACCAAAAATATCTCAGCCGTCAAATCTCCAGCAGCAGTCCATCGGACAATCAAACTATCGGATAATCAAACTAGCCAGAGTTTAATCAACGCTGTCACGCGGCTCGCTCCTCGTCCGGTTGTCATCCTCAGCCTCTTGACAGGGTGCATTGATAGTCTTGTTTATTTGGCTGATAAACCATAACAGAAAATACTATTAATTAATTTATTATAAGAGAAAAACAGTATTGAATAGCTGGCAGATTTGACTAGAACCGGCCCGGTGGCCACCGAGTGGGGCGTGGCTAGCGCCCGGACGTGCGAACACTGGCACCCGTCCGGATGCCCGCGTCTGTCGTACCAGTACGCTGTTGTTGTAGCGTAATATCCAGCAAATAGAGAAGTACTAGTTCACAGTATGCATGCATAGTGTTGCACGCGCCCGCACGGGCCTGCTCCATGCACCGCAACGCATACACACTGTGCGCGCCTACGTATGCCTGCTGCCACTACAATGCTGGCGTGCATGCACGTGAGATCACCTCGATCGTCTGCCTTGCTTCCTGTGCTTGCTAACCAAAACACTTGGAACAGGAAGCAATTGCTGCAATACTATGTCTCAATTATCGAAAACACTGGGAACATACTCGGTCAACATATGTGTATAGTTATTGTCACATTCAGATAAATTATTTGAAACACTGTGAACATACTCGGTCAACATATGTGTATAGTTACTACAACATTCAAATAAAACACTTATAATATATGTCCCAAATATATGAAATATTGGAAACATGCTCGTGCAACACATATATAAGGCACTGCAACATATGCAACATCTAAATAAAATATTTACAACATATATCTGAAACATGTGAAACATTGGAAACATTATTGTGCAACATATGTTTATAGGCATTGCAACATATGCAACATTCAGATAAAAACACTAGTAATATTTCTCTGAAATAGCTGAAACATTTGAAACATACGCTCACAACACACATATATAATAATTGCAATATATGCAATATCGAATCTACTTTTACAACATCAGATGACACCCATATAACAAACTAGATGAAACATATAAAACATATACCTGAAACGCATATATTAAGCTCGACACCTACATGTCGAAATAACTAGCCATGACACATATAATGAGCTGGGCACATGCGTGTCAAAATAACCAGCCACGGCTCCATAAAAAAATTGGATAACTATGCATGGTCACGGGACCAGCAAATCAGACGACACATGCGGCCAGAGCTCCCCTCAAGCATTGGTCATTCTCTAGTCTGGCTTGGCATGCACAGCCAGCATGCATCCCTGGCTGAGCAGGTAGCAGACACACTCTTATGCGTTGACCCGGTGCAAAGAAGTGGCTCGCTTGACTGCAGCCAGTGCGCACTGCCTTTTTTTCTCCGTTATTACGCGCGCTGCATCACGGGTCAGTCCGTCCGAATGGACGGACGTCCGCAACAAAGCATTACCGTTTCTGAAGACAATCTGTTCATTATAGGACCAGTTATGTATCTGCAAAGTCAGAGTTGCCTCATCTACTCCTAGCTTGCAAGGCCATGTTTAGTTCTAAATTTTTTTCAAGATTTTTCATCATATCGAATCTTTGGACGCATATATCGGGAGTTATTAAAAGTCACTCCACATTGGAGCCACCAGAGGATTCGAGGCATTGCTGGCTTCTCCACGCGGCGACACGTGTCTCTGTGCATTTTGCAAAAACGCCCACCATTTTTTGGTAATCAACCCGCAGTCCTTGTACATTTTGTAAAGAGCCCCTCACTCAAAAATGAGCAAACCCTAATCCCCTTCTCATTCCTCTAGTTGCTCCCACGCACCGATGCGGCTCGCCGCGCCGCCCCCCGCGCATCCCGGCTCGCCGTCGTGCTCCTCGCCCTCCACCGCGACCCATGGCGCGCAGCTCCCGTGGGCAACGGCTCACCGGGCGGGTGCAGCTCCGGCCACGGGCAGGGCTCCGGCGGGCGCGTGGCCTCGCTGGCTAGAGAGCACGACGACAGTGCTCAGCTCTAATCCCCTCCTCATTCCTCTTTCCATGCCGCCCACGCGCCGATGCGGCTCGCCACGCCGTCGTGCTCCTCCCCCTCCTCCACGAACCACCGGGCGCGGTTCCGCCGAGCATGGCTCGCCGGGCGGCGGCCTCGGCGGGCGCACCCCCGCGAGCAGGGTAGTTCTCCTCTGATCTCGACCTTATCTTCCGTCCGGCGCTCTCTCCCTCCTATCTTCTTTTTCCCCCTTCTCTCTATTCTATCCCGTCTCTCTCTGCTGCTGGGAACGAGGGAGGTAGCTCTGGTGGAGGCGGCAAGTTCGAGCGCGTAGGGAGGACCAACTGTTGACGGTTCTTAAGTATCAAATTTAATTATCAAATAAACAAAGAAAAGGATCCAAATGAAATCAACATCCAGACTTAGGGTTTTATCTGACAGAATTCTACGAGTTTTGGTGTTTGTCTATTTCTGCAGGGGGTTATCAGAAAATACGGAAGAAAGGCCCACACGTCGCGATTACATAGAGATATCAACGTGCCGCGCAATTATCTTACATCTAGAAGACTCCAGAAGCCACAGGAACGAAGCGGAGGCCGAACGGGGCCTGGCCCTGGGCGCCCGCCCAGGAGACCAGGGCGCCCGCCCCCTGTTGGACTCCAATCAGGACACTCTTTCGGGATCAAGCTCCACCGACCTAAAGGATCAAGGATAACCGTTCAATCAATGTCGGTTTGATCCAACGGCCTATATTCACTTGGAGGGACTATAAAACCAGACCCCTGGCCCTTAGAGGAGAGAGCCTCTCAACCCTAATTCATTATTCTCAAGGGAGAAGAAGCCTCTGATCAAGCCTAGAGCCACCACATCAATTAGACATCTAGATTAGCATAGCTACATAGGATTAGAACTAGAAGGGGTCAATCTTCGATTGGTTTCCGGATCTGTCAGGAGGATTCTTGGTAATTCTCTAATTGTTCTTCTAATTGTTCATCTTTGTTCTTCAATATTATGAATATGACTTTGTTCTACTTCAATATATTGCTTATGACTTTGCTCTACTTGTTTATATTCAAGATTATATTATTCTTAGTTTATCATAGTTATATACTTGGCTTAGTTAGATTGGATCTATATACATGTTTAGGATCGTATAGCTTTTATCCATCGGATCCATGGGTAAATGATAGATATTGTGTAGGCGTGGTGCTTATATCGTATTTATCTGCGATTGTACCCAATATGCCAGATCGTGGGGTAGTTCGTGATAGTGACAGCTTCATTGATTCTTATATAGTCCCCCTCTCGTGTATTGGGCTGGCAGAGCAACATTATTACAGGAGAGTGATTACGATGTTTCTCATTTTCCTTGCTAATATCACTATGCATGGGCGTAGTCCTTTCTCGCAATGATTTCTAAGTATGCTTGCACTAACTATGATAATGCTAGACTATATAGTTGAGAATAACTTAGGAAATATTCTTGTAGTTCGTTCTAATACCATGCTAGTGACTTGCTAGAATATCTAATTGAGGTGCTTATCATATTTATTATGTGGCTAAGTTATGTTGATCAGATTAATTATCTTTGTCACTATTTATTACTTCATATATCTTTTATGTGACACTTATCCCTGTATGAAAGAGTTAGATAAATGTTCTCAATTATACATGCAATGATAGATACTCAATCTTATATTCCATTCTATAATCAACATTGATGGTTACTAATCCCTTTCCAGTGGTAAAAATATAAATAACGATACCTGGAATACTTCCCGGTTAAAATGCTACATCGGTATTAATCTGTGCGCTTGCAGATCCCATTCATTATTTATTTAGAAGAGCAATTACATATTTCAATACCGCATCTTTCATGTCATGCTGGGGATGACAACTTGGCTTAAGTGGCATGAGGGATAGGTTTGGCATTTTTGGCACCGTTATCAGAATTAGAAAACTGTCTACTTTTAGTAGTGATGTTAAGAATACCCAACACCAACCTCCTTGGATCCATGGCTTCGAGGTGCCATTAGCTCACTAGGATCCCGACGGCCCCAAGCAGTCAGACTCTCCACCCACGATGAGAAGCAGTGGCTAGCCTCCACCAATGTGTCAGACTCTCCATTCAGGTAAATGTGTCCTCATTTTCTTTCCACTGAGTTCTCCTGGACATGGATTCGGAGTCCACGATAGCACATTTGATGTATGTTCGTTGGTCAGCCTGATTACAGTGCACGCACCTATTTGATAGATTGCCTCCTTCGTATTTCCACCTGTTCTGTGCCCGTTTGAGTACATGATTTGTTTCCAAACAGCTATGTCAATGTAGATATCCAAAAGCAGTTTGTTTTGCCATTGAGGGAAGATAGTAAACACTAAACAAACCTTTTCTGATACAAGAGTTGTAGTGAAGTAAAATTGAAGCCTATGCCTTGAATTTCAGTTCGTGTTGAGTCTCCTTGTGTAAGGTTTGCTTATTTATTTTCCTCAATCTTCAGTAGTTTCTTCAGAATGCAAGAAACCTTGTCCTTCAGATGACAAGAAACCTTATATTTCCTCCTTAATTAAAATATATGAAAAGAGAATTGTACATACAAAAAGGTTTGATGATTATGATATTCTTAGGATTTTTTTTGTATGTGCTTTCTTTTCCCCTAGCTGCTCCCCTAAGATGGTTGCTGTTATCGTGATCGGTTCAATCTATTCAGCATTTGAGCATCATCTACAAGTCAAAGGTTTGAACTCGAATGTGCCTTCCAGTGCTTTTGGTACCCTGCCTTAGCCAATTTTGGGATCTCAGGATGCTTATTCCTGTCTGTCCAATGGTATCTTAGGATATGTCTGTTTCAGTTCCAAATCTGAGCCTGTTTTCTTGCAGCGGCGGCGGTGGACATGGTGTACTCCATGCTTGGCCAGGCGGTGTTGTCAACATGGAACATCAGTCGTGGACCTTGCACTGGTGTTGCCACGTTTGACATAATCGTCAACGACAACCCCCAGCTTCAACCAACCATCAAGTGTGAGTGCTCTAGCCAGAACAACATTGTATGCCATGTAGGTAAGTGTTGCTTTTAGAGATTAGGTTTCACATAAACTGGATGACTTGCTTTCAGCACTTGTTGTCCAGATTTAGTTGCATGCTTTCGGTTACCCATTCTAGGAGGCATTACCCAGGTTCAGCCTTTTCGAATTTCATATTTGGTAACACAAAAAGGGTTAAAGTTTAAGCCCTTATGACTGATTTTTTTAGCGTAGAGTTCATTTTTGAGATGAATAGAGAGGTACACCGTACTGATAAGGTTAATAGCTTTAAGGTTATAGAATGTTCAGAAATTTGCGAGGCTATAGTTCTTTACATCATAAAAAAGCACATTCTGCATGTTTTTGTATATTCAATTAACATTTAGCCAACCAGGTGACTTGCACTTCTTGCCCTTTTGTGATCTTTTTTATAACTAGAAATAAACATAAGCAATCACAAGACACGATGCCTTACTCAACATTTGTTTCCTCTATGGGATTTGCTTTGTTTAGCTAGGTGATGGATCATGGATGTTTTTAAGTTGATGTTGTTCTGCATTGTATGAAAAAAAACTGGTCACTAATTTTCAATATCCTACCTTGGATGGCTGCTATTATTTATTATGTTGTTAGTTTTATGTGCATATAATCCATGTGTACTTTGGTCAAACACCGTCTCAGAACAAGCATATGTGCTTAACCTGAACTAGGTTACTGTAACTTTATTGATGAACTCATTCTTGCTTTCAAATGGACATTTTCTTGTGATTTGACTTTGTAAGCTGTTCTTCAACGACAACCCCATTGGCCAGTTCCAGTTACACTAATATAAGTGTCATCGCGTCTCTTGCGGGCAAGAAAGTTCTATGTATTGGCTGATCAACATGTTGCGGACTGTTTGGAAGATAGTCCATGACAATGCATTTGATTCTTTTTTTTTGAACATACAATGCATTTGATTCTAGGGATGAAGTGGTGGAGCCTCTTCCAATCCGTGATTCTAGGATGATACAGGATGTGCCTATACCGGCTTTGATATTTATCTTTGTGTAACGAACTGGCAATTGAAGATATGCTGAGCAAAAATTATATATTAAACTCTATTTTCATTTGTGTTTCTACAGTCATGGTAGGGCGCCCAAAGGGCGCCTCATGTTCTAGTAAAACATTAGATATAGATAAAAAAAATAACTAATTGCGTAGTTTGCCTGTAATTTGCGAGACGAGTCTTTTGAGTCTACTTAGTTCATGGTTGGACAATAGTTACCAAATATAAACGAAAGTGTTACGGTGGCCGAGCTCAAAATTTTTTTGCAAACTAAACAAGGCCTAAGGTTTAAATTTTTGGAGAAGTATCTGTGGAGCAGATGACACAGGAAGGTGACTTTCAGCGGCAAGATGGATAACCCGTTGTTAAAATTTGCCCTATGATTTCTATTTTTTTATATTGGTAACCATTCTGATAAATCAATCAGTTTGTTTGAGTCGCCGCCAATGAAGTGCATCCAGCAGCGCATGAAGTATAAATACAGTTAAAAGAGTTAACCAAAAGAAAATAGGAGGCACAACAATTAGGCATTTAGGTCAATCAAGTTACGAATTAAACAGCAGGAATGAAACTCAAATCAAATCCATGTCTTCCTTCCCTTCTAAGAGACAAAGACTATGGCTAAAACTTCCCGGGCAGGAGCAGCAACATGAACAAGTTAATTTATAGTCATGTATACCGAGCTTTTCTTTCTTTTTCCATGTTACATATAAAAAGTTTGGGCGATAAGCATGAGATAAATTTTTTTGACTAGAACTAACCTTGTTTCAAATCCTATGTCCGCCACTGTAACAAACCAAAGAAACCTAAGCTTTGAAAGATTACTTAAATAAAAAGGATATTGAGTGGTGGAACGGTACAAATGTTCTAAAATTTCACAACTTATATTATTGTAAACTTAAATGGTCACATAAATAGAATTTCTCCTATATTTTTATTTTTGATTTAACTATCCTTATATTTAAACAACTAACATATGCCACTTCGTCTGTTCTAAGTCACAAATAAGGCTACGAACTTAACAGTGAAATAATTGTTAGATATCATAACAGTTTGTACAGAAAACACATACCTACTTAATTTTTTTATTTGCGAACAACATACCTACTTAATTGTGCACTCACACTACGAGTATATAAAATCAGTAATATTGATAACATTGTCAACAACTTTATCATTTACAGATAATTTCTATACAAATGTTGCTGATTAGCTTTGCTTTCTAACATCTTAGTCCACTGCTGATTTTGAGCTCATGATGAAAAGGACAATATTAAGTGTTAAAAAAAGACAATATTAGAAGTCTTTTGCATATTTAATCAACTATTTGACTAGGAACAAGCAACAATCTTATACCATCAACTTTGAATATTTGTTCCTTTATTATTATTTGACTAAATTTTATTACTTTTTAGTAATCAACTAAGAAATTAAACTCGGAAAGCGAAGGTACCTCGATGTATCTCTACTTGGTCTATTTTATTGTTTTGCCTTTAGGTCCTAATGTTCTACTCCATCATCTGTGGACCAGATTGAGTGCCTTGGCCAGAAAATTGGTCCTACTTTACCTTCCTGCTCTTACTTGTGGCCAACTAAGATTAAGGAGTATAACCATTTTAAGTATTGTTCAACATCGACATCACAAGTACTTATAATAAATGATATATAGATGACATGTTTATGGTAAAAGTAGTACATATTGGTAATCATTACCAATCTTTATGTCCTCTTATTCAAAGAATGTCCAGCACATTTGAAAGGTGTCTGCACTCTGCAGTTTGATATTTCCAGCTCCAAGGTGCTCTGAGCTCCCTGGTCTTGGTCGTATGTGTGGCATTTTTAAATGAAGTATGGCAAGAATTTTGTTTTTATTGCAGTTAACTTGCATCCTAAATAAGCTACTATTTTTTTTTTATAATAGATGCTGCCATAATGCCGTTAATAACTTCATAACCTTTCAAGAATGTATGATTCTTTAGTAAAAAAATTAGTAAATCGCTGAACTGTATATATTTCTTATTTCTTATGTTTGGTCTTCCCAACTTTGAAAGTCCGAATTTGAGCCCTCTTCGAATCTGATCGAGAATCTCACCTAAAAACCCTCTGGGCAAACTAAGCTAAAAGTTATAAAGGATAGCAAAAGAACATCAAGTTGATTGTACGTGGTACTGACCCATGTGGATATTTTTATCTTGCATGCCTGATATCTTCAGATGATAGGTTTGGTCTGTTGCATAAAGGGTTTGTACTGACTACTGATGAACCAATAAGATCTGTGTGGATTTGTATCATGCGATTATTGCTTATTTAGTGGGTTACTCGATTTATGGAGGGTTATCGATCAGGGCAGGGCTCCCCTGATTATTTATACGACGTGCAGGGAAAATCGTACCAGCCCTGTCACGTGCGCGCCTAGACTTCCTTTGCATGTTTCTCAAGGCCTTGTTTACTAGGAAAATTTTTCCGAAAAGTAAAAAGTTTTCGGTACGTAGCACTTTCGTTTGTTTGTGACAAATATTATCCAATCATAGACTAACTAGGATCAAAAGATTCGTCTTGTGATTTACAGCTAAAATGTGTAATTAGTTTTTGTTTTTGTCTATATTTAATGTTTTATGCATGTGCTACAAGATTCGATGTGACGGAGAATCTTGAAAACTTTTTGGTTTTCAGCGTGAACTAAACAAGGCCTAAGTTCGAAAATAATGTTCTGCTCCCTGCCACTGCTGAATGATGGATCATAGTTTGAGCCTGATCATCTTGTCGTTTTATTTCCCATGCATGTGAGATGCCTACTTTGACCCTTTTCTTCACCCATGAACAACATGTACAAGCTAACCAATTAGCAGCCTGATGATGCCCGAGTGAATTAGTCCTAGGTCCGGGGTTACTGTTAACCTATTTTTGCAGGTGACATAATAAGATTGGGCCTTGTTTAGTTTCCAAAATATTTTGCAAAATTTTTCAGATTCCCCATCACATCGAATCTTTAGACGCATGCATGGAGTATTAAATATAGACGAAAATAAAAACTAATTGCACAGTTTGATCGGAATTGACGAGACGAATCTTTTAAGCCTAGTTAGTCCATGATTGGACAATATTTATCAAATACAAACAAAATGCTACAGTACCCATTTTGCAGTGCAAATTTTTTGCAACTAAACAAGGCCTTGGAGGAATTCCTAAGGTTGGACTCCGCAAGCCCAGAACTACTGCCCGATGTCAAAAGGAAACAAATGGCCCAGGGAACGGACTCCCGGCCCAAACCCAGCAATGAAGAGTTTCCCAACCTAAAGCAGATGCAGCCCGGTCGGATCGGGACACGAACTCTGATGCACAGACGATAGGCAACCCAAAAAAAAAAAACCCGGGAACGGGACGTGGCAGGGCTATCGTTCCATCGTGCCAACACCACCGTGAAATCTCGATGACTGACTTGCAACAATGGCCGACCTGCCGGGCGACATTGTCCGTCCGCTGCATCTGCATCATCGCCGGCCGGCCGGGTCGCGCCGCCAGCGGATGCGCGCCGTGTGCTCAGCCTGGAGCGCCCGCCGAGTCCTCCAGCCCGACGAAAATATTGGGGTAGTACCCACCCACCTTGCCTGCAGGGATGGATTAGACATGGCGAGCCAGATGGGAGTGCAGCGGGTTTGGTTGGAATCCGATTGCCAAGAACTGGTTAAGCAGTGGCAGGCAGGCGATAACCAACGTTCAAGCATTCTGCCGATTCTAAAGCAAATCCGTCTACTCTTCCAAGACTTTATGTTTTCATATATTAGTAGAACGTGTAATAGGGTAGCTCATACTCTTGCAAAACGGGTTACGAAAGAGACACAAGTTGGGTGGTGGCAACAAACCTCAAACCACATGTATTGTAGTAGATTAGAGTGGAACTTAGTTAAATTCACTCCAATCCACTTCAATATATGTGGATTGAGGTACCCTAACCGATGATTGTAATCCCGGCACTAAACAGTGAATGAATCTCTATTGTCAAAAAAAAAAAAAATCTCACAAGAGACAAGACACTACTTCGCCCTCGCTCGCCCCCTCGGCCTTCGCCTCTCGACTCAGCATGCCTCGCTCCGACCCGTGCGTGGCCGCCGCGGAGTGCGAGCCCTCGCCACGCCCGAACAAGTTCACCCCCGAGGCCACCACAGACGCGGGGGATGACGACGGGCCGGCGACCGCCTCTCCGCGGTCCTCCTCCTGTGGCAGCAATGGCGGCGGCGACACCGGTGGGGGCCCAACCCTTCTCGACGATAGCAACTCGGGGCGTAGCTCTCTCCAGATGCGCCCTCGCCTGCTTGGCCCTTGACGTTGCCGCTGATTTCATCACGACCCACCGGCCCACCCGACATGACTCCCTCCGGCCGGCCGATGACAAGCAGGCGCCAAGGCCGGCAGCAGGAACCCAGCCAGTACCGGGCGCCGCCACAGCCCGCTTCACCGTTTCCTTTTGAATGGTATATTATTGTTCATCCCAACTAAACTTGGCGTTCATGTGTCTATTTCCGTCCTATTTGTCTGTTGATGACAAATCTCTTATAAGTTATAACCAAGACTGAAAAGGAAGATGTCGATAAAAATTAGCTGGGTAACATGCAAGTCGAGATGATAGTTTCTACATCAACACCACTTCCCGGTTCTGTAAATTTCATTGGGTTTTTAAGGAACGGCCATAGGATTGCATTACACTATATGTTCCAGCCAGTGTGAAATTTGGAGGTATCACTTCCTGTTCCATTTTGGAAATGTGGAATGTACATAGAGACAGAATGTTATACTAATCCTTTTTCCTTGACAACAATTTTATTTGTAATGAAATTTCTGTGTTCACATGACATGGCTTCATATAAATGAGAATTTTGTCGCACTGGCATCATGAATTGCTTTTAATATTAAAGATGTTTCTAGAATCACAAATGTCACAATTATTAGTGATTTAGCGAACTTTTACAGATGATCCAACTAACATAATAGTCATTTTCTGAACCTCTGAAACTCTGCAACTTTTAGAAACTGCTGGGTTAAGCCACTGAATCCCCAAACAAATAAAGCATAGCTCGTGAAATTTTCAGTTCTTTTGAGACCGCTGAATCCACCACTGTCAAATTTATGTTGATCTAAAAAAAAAGTTGAACTGATGTAGTTTTAGGTTGATCTGAAAAGAGTTCAACTTTGACACCACTGAATCTACCATCGAGACCATATAGAAGCAAAACTTAATCCCCCCAAGTCAGTTTTAGAGAACAAGATATATGTGCTATTTGCAACTTTATTCGAACTTTCAAAGTCTAATTAAATTTTATGATTTTTGTGTAGTGTTTAATCGATTCTTCGACCGGGGATCAGAACTAAAGATTTATGGTCTTTTTTTTTTGAATGGAACATATTGATGTGCTATTGTTTTTTACTTGTGAATATGGATGCCTAATATGCAATGTGTTTTCATCCTGAGTGTAGATGTTCAAAATTTCAGATATATATGCCTTGTTCACTGATAAATTAATTCATTTTTCTTGATTATGAATCATAACAATTGTTTCTTCAGATTCCATAATAATTAATTAACTAGCTTTTTTCCCATGGGCTCGTTGGATCATGCAATCAACAGCCGATAATAGTTAATACTATGCATATGCACCTTCTTAATTATTTCGAGTAAACCACACCGTGAACTAAACTTACTCCCTCAACCAGGTCCATGGATGGATGTCATGCGTGATTTAGTGAGGATACATCCAGCACCTCCCTAGTTCAGCTATGCTGGTCAAACCTCCCCCTCGACTGCTAGGTGAGTGTCGTGTGGCATGGCGAGATTGCTGAAGGCCATATATATGCCACACCCAATGGCATCTGGCAGCTATTTTATCTTATTTTGCTCAATTCATTATTGCAGCTACCTGTCTGGTCATGCAGTTTGAGTTTCTCATAATGGTCTGTGACCGTGACAATGAAATGGCCAAATAAGATGGATACTTATGCGAGAATTGTATACTTGTATTTATCTTATGGAATTCTATGATCATTCTCATATCTAGAGATCTAGCATGACTTATAGATTAAATATAATGGAAGGTTTATCAGGTCACACATGACAATATCTGTGACTAGGCTAGTTTGGTTGCAATGATGTAGATTTCAGTTCATCAAAAGGAACTACTTGGATGCCTGATACAAAACCAAATGAGTGTATCTGCACCTTCGGGGGATCTAAATCTCCTCTTTAGCATCTAGCTGTTCGTCTTCTGCATCAACAGATTAGTTTTAGATTTATTAGAAAATTAAATGTGCTCATGCATCTGACTTTTTAATTTCTGTTTGTTTTGACGAACATATATGTTGTAACATAACCTCCGTTCCCTCTTGTAGGCCAGTCATACAAATTTGGTGAGAAAATAGACAACATAGCGGTTGGCAGGATGGAGGAGATCGGTCAGCAGGGCGCAGTGAATGAGGCAAGGAAGGTAGAGGAAGCGTGCAGCCCTCCCTCAACCAAAAATCGGCCACGCGAGCGGGAGACATGGTATAGTAGAGAATGCAAGGTGGATGTTAGTGACATAGGAGCGAAGGAATTAAATTTCTCAAGGAGAATCCACTGCACAACTTCTCAGAGTTGTGTCCGGCTCCCTCGTCTTGAGAGGTCTCGTTGTGATCAAGCTGTGATTTTTTTAAAAGAATCAAGCTGTGAAATTCATAAACCATCTCTGCCACAGATTTTTGCACTACTGGAAACACTATTATTCTTGTGTGCCATGTATTTTTTTTTGACGGGTATAAAATTACTCACAGAAAAATTCTATTTAACCTGTCGGTACTCTTGGCACACAGAAAAATATAAATAGACCTGTCTGCATGCTAAATCTCACTTATAATTTTCCATTGCAGATGGTGAGTAGCATTCGTCACAGCCGTAATAGTCGTGTAAAAGGGAGTGCTTCTCGTGTTTCAAACTCAAGTGATGGTGCCTCTCAAAGAGCAAGGTCTGATGCTCCTTCCCAAAGCCTTAATGCTACTGAACCTATCCGTTCTGTACAGTCAGCTAAGCAAAGGGGGAGAAAGCAGGGGTGTCTTACAAAGTTAAAAATGCCAGTGCGTGGTCGCAAGGTTGACCTTGAACCACTTGGTGATACGTGAGTACACAATCATCTCTACATTTTGCCTCCCAACATTTCAACTCTTTTACTAACCATTGTTTACATGTCTTACATCTTATACTGGTGAATAGGCAATTTACTTATGCTGGTTATCGTGGTTATAAGTACTCTACTCAAGTTGGGGTCATTCTTAAGAGAGAATACCCAGGCCTGGTAGATGACAAGGATCAAAATGGTGTAGTTCTTAACACCCGCCCAGCACTGGAGTGGGCTGATTACTTCCTAACACCAAAGGATAAAACAGGACAGACTGCCGGAGATCGTGTACTTTCTGAATTTTGGGTAAGTAACATGTATTTTGTATAAGTTGACACACCTGTACCATAACTACTATGGTTACTATATGTGTAATTATTTGTAGACATTCATTACATGACGAAACGACTTTCTTCGCTTTTGCATGTAGCGTTTGTTTCAAGTCAGAAGGGAGGTTCAGCAAGAAGCAGACCGTGTTTTGGAAAATTATGTTAGGAAAAAGGTCAAGGACATTTTTTTTTGAGGGTCAACGGGGGGGGAGGCGTTCCCCACCTGATGAATTTTATTAGGCCCGAAATGGCCGAATGGGTAGAGTTTACACGTGTAGAAGATACAGAGCAGCATTCTTATGCTGCAAGAGATTGAAAGAAAGGAAAAGAGTGAGGATGTAGCCTAGCCTTGGCCCTGCCTAGCCATCTGCAGGATGGTGCACCAGTGTGTTACAGATTGCCTCTTTGCTCTTGGAATTCTGAATTGCCAAAGTTCGGCTGCCGCTTTGCAGTCCAAAAGTACGCGGTCGACAGAATGGTCTTCGTTCCTGAAGACCTTCGCATTTCTAGCCTTCCAAACTTGCCAGCAGACCAGCGCAATGAAAGTGGAAAGCTCAGGGATCGCGGTCGAAGTGGTGTTCATGTACCAAGCTCGTGTGGATGCTGTCAAGGTGTACTACAAGGACGTACTAAACCAGACCCTAGATGACAAGTTGGCACGACCGATAGAGCTTATATATGAACAATACCTGAATGGCAGAGTGAAGTGGTGCAAGCGTGTTGCATGGCCTTCTCTTTGTCGCCATTGGTGCTCAGAAGAGTTCCTCACAAAACGAAAGAGGGGGCAGGAATCTCGGTTATCTTCTGATGATATTGCTCAAAATCGTGGTGGATCTAGACCGTTTGGGGAGACAAGGCAACTTTTGGTAGGCACACTTCTCTTTATATAAGTTACATACAGAACTCTCTTGAGAATGGTATGCAATACTTATTTCTTATTGTAGGGTGAGAAATTTGGCCCTGAGAGTGCAACGGATATGAACACTTTCAAGGTGATGAAGTGTGGCATGAAAAATGTGGATGACACTGGCCGACCTGGTACAATCAGCAACCGCAAAGCACAAAAGATTGTGGTATGTATCTAACAAGCTGCTGCTTGTTGGTTCTGACATAATGCTTCATGTTCAATCTTGTTTGTCTATAAACATTAGCATCTTTACTTTGTTGCAGCTTGCCAACTAGTCCCGAATATGGCTAATAATGTATTTTCCTTTCTAGGATGAGTATACAGCAAAGTCCCAGGCTGCTCATCCAGAAGGGCTAGAGCAACAAGAGTTGGATGGAAAAATTTTGTATGATCTGTCTGGTGCCTTGCGCCATGGTCGTGTAGCCATTGCAAATGGTGCTGTCAAATTGGCTGATGTGCGGGCTGCTGCCAAGAGAAAAAATCCTGCATCTTCAAATGTAGCATCTTATCGACGCATGGCCAAAGATAATCGGAATTTACGTCATGCAAATAGGTGTTTACAAGAGCGCCTTAACCAGATGGGGGAACTTAATAATGACCTAATACTGGTATGGATGTGAATTCGTGTCTCTATTTATTGATTAAAGAAAGCACACTCCTAGCAGTTTAATTTTGAACTACTATACTTGTTTGCATGTAGGATCTTTATCGCAAATTGGATCAGGAGGTTCCAGAAAATCATAAAAGGCGCCTTGCAGCTCTACAAGCAAAGGTAAGTACATTAACTTGATACTTGTACCTATGAAATCAGTATTAATTATGAAAAAACAAAACAGCTAGTCTAAACCATTTTAAGTAGACAACTGATATGTTTTGATGTCAGAATGACAACACGCAGTGCAGCAGTGAGGGAGTGTCCTCATGTTGATGGTTACTGTAGTTTCCAACTTTCCATCTTAGTTTTAACCTCATGGTAAGCTGTACTTCTAGATACTGAAACTTGCCACCTCCACTAAGGAATAATTTAGTCTTACAGGAATCTGAAGGTTTGACATAGCTAGTAGATGATGAAATAGACTTTGAAATCTTATACATGTCTAAATAATTCTTTCAGCAACAGAATTTCATGGAATATTAGTTCATTTTATTTCTTGTTAGGGCCACTATTCACTTGTATATGCTTCATATATGGTCTTGGTGTAAAAGGAAATCATAAAGAAGACAATTAATTATTGTTCATCACTCCTAAAATCCAATTGATATTTACATAGTATTATCATTTTGCAGCTGTCCACTAGTTCATCCCATGTTGATGAGGACTTGGATGGTGAGGACATGGATGGAGAGGACGAAGAGGACATGGATGGTAGCTACATGGAAGGAGAGGACACGGATGAGGACATGAATGAAGAGATGTATGAGGAGGACGAAGGGGATGAAGAGGACAGGGATGAAGAGGACATCGACGACAACAATGGGGCCAGCAATGCTGGATCAAACATCGATGATTTCTGTGATTTGGGATACATATGGTAAGGTTGCTATTGGGAGAAATAGCACATGGGTTGTCAAAGTGACTTTTGTCCACTGAACAACATAAGTTGGTGGCTGTCTTTTGTCTTCTGAACATGTTTGGCTGTGGATGGTAACTTAGTAGTAACTGAATGTTAGATGGACTTGGCTAAAACTAGGATGTTGTGGTAGGTGACATGGCTGTACATGTATAAATTAGTAGCAGCATATGGTGCTAGTAGTAGAACTTATTTAGATGTAATTTGTGAGGGCAGAACCTTTGTTATGTTGGCCCATGTTGAATACTTTGTAAGCTTTTATGGAACTTCTAATATATATGAATGATTATTGTTCTGTGCTTATAATGTATTGTTTGGTGTATTTGGAACAAAACATGTAATTGTGATATTTTCCTGTAATATAGGAAAAATCCAGTTGCAATTTCCTTGAGGGGAAACCATCAAGATAATTTGGTTCAACTAACAGAAACTAACTATTTCATTGATGGAAAACCGACAGGGAATAACTTCCTATCCCACAGAATTGTCTTTATTTCCTTGAGAGTTGACTGACATAAAAGATACTAAAACCCACAAAGAAATTAACAATATCCCTGATAGTAAGCCTACAGGGAAATCAATTAACCTGACGGTTGCTGACAACGTGCCGCACCTCCGGTCGCTACATTTGTTCTGTCAAGCATCCGTCAAGGAAATACCGTCAGAAAAATATTTCTGTCGGGTGGCTCACAGGCAAATATCATTTCTCTGTCAATCTATCCTTGACGGGATATGCCTGTCGGTCTACCGACAGAATTAATTATTTTGACGGTTTTTTCCGTTTCCTTGACGGTTTTTTGGCACACAGGGATAATGTAGTTTCCAGTAGTGTTGGTTCATGTTGTCCCAAAGAGTAGGGGCCTACAGATTCTTTGTAACTGTGATGACGAACGGAATAGTACTATTTGTGATTGGCATCACGTACTATTATTGTTGACAAGATATATTTCTAATGATCAAATTACAAAAGTATTTATAGTTTAGATAATTAATTATTTTTGTTGACAAAAGGAACCTAGTATAGAAAGAAAAAAACGGCCAAGTATATATACATGAAGGCCTAGCGGAAAAAATGGCTACAAAAATAAATCGGTCATAAACAAAAAAAACGGTCAAAACACAAAAAAAAAATCATAAGAAACACTGCCGTGATTGGGCAACAGCCAACAGGTACTGTGAAATTAATTTTTATTTTTATTTGACAAACATTGTTCAATCATGGAATAACTAGGCTTAAAAGATTAGTCTCGCGACTTACAGACAAACTGTAAAATTAGTTTTTGTTTTCATTTATATTTAATGCTCCATGCATGTGCCACAAGGTTCGATGTGACGGAGAATTTTGAAAAGTTTTTGGTTTTTGGGGTGAACTAAAGAAGGCCTTATTACCCTGGGAAATGCTCAGGCTTGAGAAAAATTTTCAGGACGCTGGGAAATGCTCAGGCTTGAGAAAATTCAAGCTTGATTATTCAAACATTTCAAACTCTGTTTAGTCCTTGTACATATTGGCGCAGTTTGAAACTCTGCATGTGTTTTACTGCTCTAGATTTTAGCTTCATCAAAAACCAAATATCAATTTTTAGATCACAATTCGTCACTCCTTCAACTTGATTTGACCAGGTGTCAAAAAAAAATTTAATTTGACCAACAAAAATTTCAAACCAAACAAAAATTACTTTTAAACGCCATGTACATGCGTGTTGCCCTGCCATCAACCCGTGAATTAACGAGCGTGGTCCTGCCTTTTCTAAAAGAAGCATGCATGCAACGGTACATGATCTGCGGGTTCAAAGCTGCTTGTCCTGTTTAGTGCGTACGTAGGGGCAGGGACATGGAGTTGCTCCCGGAGTGGTACCAAATGAGGCCTAAAACATCTTCTTCTTGTTTTTATTTATAGGTCATAATAACATGTAGGTACACTAACTTAGTAAAAAAAAAAGTTAGCCCGAGCCAAAATCCTGCTTGCACCGTCAGAATTTGAATATAAATAAGGCGCCGATCGGTAGCTCAGGATTCAGCCATTCAAGAAGGTCCATCTCAGATTGAACTTCTGATGGTTTTGCCAGCTTGAGATCGAATCACCATCGCCGTCTTGCAACATGACCACTTTCTTTTACTAGTTGAGGCAATAAGCCTTCTTAGGTTCAGTATTAAGAAAACACAAAGGCTTATCTCCATCCCATTACACAAATTATATTAGCTGCGATGCATTTGTTTATAAGCAACCAAACCACAACACCTTCTTTTTTGTTGACCACAAACATGAACATTCAAACATCTGTCTAAATCGACGTAGGATGCCAGCTTATCACCACCAACAAAACCCAGCTCATCTCCACAATTAATAAATAAATAAATAAAAGAAAAAGCGCTCAAATTGAAGGGGTACAATAACACAAGACACAAAGCATGGTTCATCCATCTATAGGAATATTACACAGCTACTGTGAATCTGTGATAAATATTGAACAGGCCTTGCTATCCAAGAAAGAAAAGCATGGTTCATCAAGTCTAACCTATTCAGATAAGTTATCAGCATGGCACCGAGTACAGTGCTCCACCACTGTCAGCTTAACAGTAGACGGGACTTTATCTTCAATGTATGTTCTAACTGCTGCGACACCTCTACGGGCTTCCATGAGAAAACCTTTATTCATGGGAGCGCACATGCCACCGGTCATTATTTTGTTATCACACTTGGGATCACCATAAGTGGTGTCCAGTGTAAGGCATCCAAGTGACTTGGCATTCTTGAGAATATAACATGTTAGCTCAACCAAGCTCTTCTCTGAATTAAAACCTATGAACTTCACACTCTTGAGGCAGCCATGGTGCTGTTCAGGCATCTGCCTCAACTGTGATGAACCATCAAAAACCGATGCATGCTGGGATACCTGAAGCTGAAAGTGACAGCAGAAAATAGACTTAAAAACAATGGTCCCCCAGGGTGATCAGATCTTTTCAGGATGGAATGAACGGTGCCTTACATTCAACAATAAATTCTCCAAGCAAGGAGAAGCATCAAGGAAAGAAACCAGAGAAAAAAAATCATAGCCCGAGGAAAAGGCCCATCCCAGATAAATACGCAGATGCTTGAGGAAGAGGAATTTGCTAGGCAGCATAGGTGTATCGACCATCTGCAACATAAAGATGTCTCAGATTAATTATACAAAGGTACAATAACTAGAGTGATATGCACACATTCCTAATCTACAACTTAAGTTGAGAGAAGTATACCTCAGAATCTGAACTGATGCAAAGAGACTCAAGTTTTGGCAGATTGGATGGAAATTCGGCACGGGCATAACATATGAGGTTTGAACGGCGCATGCCAAGGCTCTTCATTTGCAATGTTTCTCCAAGTGAGACTTTTACATTACATCCTGAATTTAAAATAAAACTGGATAGATTTCGAGCTTTGCTCTCTAGCACTCGCAGATTCAAGCAAGAAGAAACCTTTAAGCAATGAAGCTGCAGCAGCACGCAAGGTATCCTCATGCACATTATCTCTGAGCAATTATTGACGTCTAACCGCTCTAAAGCAGGGGAGTTAGAAAGAAAGCACTCAAACTCATCATCCAAAATATGCACAGACTCCAGGCACAAACTTGTTAGGTTTCTCAACAGGCCAAGGTCAGCTGTGGGATGGAAGGCGCAGAAGGAAAGTTGAAGACACCGGATTGAGTTTCGGACCCCATAAGATAAAACTTTGCATGGGACATTCTGCTTCATTTTGACTCTACTATGACATGGCTCAATGGTGAGTTCTTCAATCCCAGGTGTAACAGCAACCTGAAGCCAACTGTCCAGATACTGGTAGGAATCATAAATACCATATAACTGAAGCTTGAGTATGTTAATGTGGCTGCCTGAGTGTTTCCTCAGGATATTGTCAATTATGCAGCTGGAATTCTCTCGAGGTACATTTGCATTTGAGCCAAGAACATGCATATTTAAGGTGAGGTTGGGATGACACCTCCAGGAACGTAGAAAGGAGTGAGACAAGCAAGCAGCACGGGCAGCATCACGCAGTGGCAATAGGGAATGTATATGGCGCCAGATGTCCTGCACCACATGCGCGGGACGAAGGTTAAACATAGGGATATGCCAAATGAAGGTGCATTGCATTACACAGGTACATACTTCAGTGGAACGTAAACATGGTGATAAATTGACCATTGCATAGAAGTTTTCCCATGAAAGCTACTATGACATGGCTATTACTGACTAAATACTACAAAATATAATCCTATTTGCATTAGACCAGAGAGTAGTCAATAACATTGGTATGTGCATTGGTCTCATCCAAATTCCATGTGATGTTTAATCATATCAGTACCATGTTATAGGACCAAATTAGAATGGGTACGGAAGTATACCAGATTACTTAAACAAAGCTCAAATTCCCTATATCTCTCTTTGAACAGGCATACCATTGGTCTGGCCGAATTACTACTTTTTAGCACTACTAGTTTGTTTTTTCACAGTGTTAAGATAGGCATTAAACTTTGTAAGTAAAATAGATAACAGATCCAAAAGGATCATATAAATAAGAAAACATCATGTAAAAATATGCGATTTAAATTTAGTCCAACATATCCACAGTATCTGAAAAGTGAAGAGCTCACAAATAGGAGATTGATTAAGCCCATAATCCTAGAGACTACAATATATGTCAGCATGTGTGTTTATATACGTAAAAAATAGGAAAACAAAGGTGAGTGAATCCAGAAATTTCCCAAATCTTTAATAGAAATCTACTCATCAAGAAAACAGAGGATCTAAGGCTCACGGCAGACAGTTCTATGCTGGACTTAAAATGTTTCAACAGTTTTTTTAATGAGACTATGAGAGATGAAATCATTTTGCTTTCTGCGAGGTGAAAGCTGAAGCGAAGCCAAGCTAACAATTTTGAAGTGCAGGACTGTGAACAACTGCATCACTAGAATTCTGTTCTCTGTTTATGTACAGGTAATATTTATCTAACATAGTCCAAAGAATTTGTGTGGCTAGAGCAATCATGGTGATATTATATTATGCTTGCATTAACTGCTTCCATCAGTTAGCTAAAATACCTCCGGAAGGGCTGGGATTGAGCATCTCATTCTTTTGGCAACTTTAGAATCACCATGAGCATCTTTTTGACAGGAAGAGCCCTTCCTTTTACCCAGTGATGAAGCAGCAATCCATCCATCTGCAACCCAACAGATGCAGATAGGGTATTAAAAGTTGCTCGGTTGGGGAATCTAATAACCTACTGAAACAGAATACCGATCTCACAATTCAAGCTCAGAGTAGAGTAATAACAAGTTTGGTAGCCGGCTCACATAATTTTAGAACGAATCAGTTAGCAGACACAGCAGACTAAAAAAAGTTGGCTGTTTTAGAGATGATGAGATGCCGGCGAGTGCATAGAGAGGGCCTTACTCAGGATTGGGGTTCGGGTTTGTCGTTGACGCCGCTGCCGGTCGCGCTGCAGGGACATGAGCCGCTGCAGTGCCAGTAGCCCCATGCTTGAACGTTGGAGTCACCGGCGGAGCCAAGGCCCGGCCACCCTGGGCAGCTGGCCGGGCTCCCACGGTACAGCAGAGGCGGGAGGGGAGAGGGAGGTGCGTACGCAGGGTCGCCGGCCGGTGCGCGGAGAACGGAGGCGAGGGCGCGAGGCGACTGGCGACAGGCGGGAGGAGGAGCCGCTGACGCCGCCGCCGAGCCTGGGACTGCCCCTCCGTCGGTGGACGCCGCCGAGTGGGGGCCGCTCCGATCCCTGGGACCGAGCGCGAGTGGGGGAAGGAGTTGGAGATCTTCCTAAATTATAAAACAGGATAAATCATATTTCTTAACTTTTGAAGTCGTGTGTTTTCAGGTTATAGGCTGTTTTAAAGGCGGTTTTATCTTTTTTTTATTTTGACAGAATTTTTTGAAAAACAATATTAAATCATGAATAAATATATAATATAAAATTCAATTTTGTTGGACTCCACATAAATAGATCTACATAACTAACATATAATATGGTATGCTTTAGTATAAAATTTTTGCTGTAGATTTTGATCTATTCTTTTATGTAATTAATTGGAATAATTCATAACTGCATTTTCTATGGTCCAATTGTAATAAAAATTTTATGGTGGCCTAATTATTGTTTGAACTGTAGTAAAATTTCATGTTCTTTAGATAACATATAACTTAGTTATAGATTTATTTAGATTTAACAAGCATAAACACTAAATCATTTTATAACTAAGTTATACATGATTCAATGAGTATGAAATTTTTACTACTATGTCAAGCATACAATAATTAGACCACACTAAAAATAATAGATCAAACTCTATAGCAAAAACTTTGTAATGAAGCATATCATATTATATTACTATGTTTTTTAAAGATTTAACCAAAATAAATAAAAAAGAAAAAGACAAAATCATCTTCAAAACTGCTTGTAAGCGGGCTAGGAAAGTAAACATACGGTTTTAAAAGTTGAGAGAAATAGTTTGTGCAGTTTTAGAGTCCAGCGAGGATAAACGGACTTTTTCATGAGATAAACCACCAACCACCCTCGGGTAGGGCTGTGGGCCTTATACCTGTCGTTGGGTATGAGCATCCGTTGGGTATGAGCATCCACACCCAAATTCATATCCAACTTATTTAGGGAGGGTCTCTTATAGAAAAACTTATTTAGGGAGGGTATTCTAAAAAATATATTTAGGAAGGTTAAGGGTAAAAATATTTTGTCCATTTAACCTTGGGTAAGGGTAGGATAACCTTGTTTAATTTGTGGATGAAAAGTTTTTGGATGTCACATCAGATGTTTTATGGGATGTTAGAAGAGGTATTCAGATACTAATTAAAAAAATAATTACATAACTTGCATGACAAATTTATTAAGCCTAATTAATCTATCATTAGCACATGTATGTTACTGTAGCAATTATGACTAATTATATGGATTAATTAGACTTCTCGTCTCGCGGTTCTATATAAAGTGTATAATTATTTTTTATTTATATTTAATGCTCTATATATGTATCTAAACATTCAGTGTGGCGGGAGTGAAAAGTTTTTTATGGCAAATAGGGCGGCTTCTCACTTCGGACTTGTTTAGTTCTATTTTGTTTTTTGTAAAATGAACACAGTCGTATTTTCATTTGTATTTAATAAATATTGTCTAATCATGGACTAACTAAGCTCAAAAAATTTATCTCACAAATTATAGGTTTTAAAGTCCGTCACAATAGGACAAATCTAATAACTCTCTATTAAAAAATAGCTCATATTTTTTTCATATGAACTCAAACGAAGATAAACTTTATATCAAAATTGTACTCAGCAACACGATCTACAACTTTGTAGTTGAAAAGTTTTAAAATTAAAACCGTTTAGGGTCCCAAAATATTTTTTTGTAAGTTTATAGATTTTGAAATTTAAAATTAAATTTTGTAACACAAAATGACTTTAAATAAAAACTTTTAAACTACAAAGTTGTAGATTGTGTTGAGGACTACAACTTTGATATTAAATTTATCTTCATTTAAGTTCATATAGGCATGGATCTATGCACCACCTCCTCTGTCGACCACAAAGGTTCTCCCGCATTTGCTTTATTACCTGCATCTCACCATGCCATCATTGTTCCTTGCTCTAGACATAGAATATTCAGCACCAAATTCTTTGCTGAGTTTGACTCCAAAAGCATTCTTCTAGTTAATCACACTATAAGACGGATCTGTACTTTGTGCTATATGAGCCATAAAAAAACGTGATCTTACATCTTATCTACCAAATCTCAAACTCAAGACAGTCCAAAACGGACTACACCTACCTAAACAAACTCAAACGGACTACAACCCAACGCCTACGGTCCTAGCGCCCTAAGTAGACCAACAGTCCTAAACAAACTACAGACCAGTTCTACTCCTCCTACGGTCCTAATCTCAAACTCAAAACAGTCCAAAACGGACTACACCCCAGTGCCTACCGTCCTCTCTTTCTAGATACAGTCCTAAACAGACTCCTACAATCCTTACAGCATTATATTTAAACCAATCACATATATGTACATGTACAATCCGCACTCATAATTCAAGCAATCCCAAACGTTATATATATATATATATATATATATATATATATATATATATATATATATATATATATATATATATATATATCATCACACTATAAAAGAGCGAGTTTTTTTTAGGGAGCTCTCCCTCTCTAATAACCGTTCGATCTAAACGTCGTGCTATATAAGCCTTCCGTCACCCGTGATCTTACATAATATACTCTCCCTCTCTAATAACCGTTCGATCTAAACGTCGTGCTATATGAGCCTTCCGTCACCCGTGATCTTACATAATATAAGATATAAGATTCCTGCTAAACCAAGATTCCTCCTAGATTCCAAAAACAGAATATAATAGTCCATATTTGCGTATTGGAGTCCAATTCCAATCCGCATGCATAGCTTTTCTGATTTTTTAAGTCCAATTCATTAGCCGTTTCGACTTTTTTAATTTCAAGAAAGAATCAAGAGCATATTTTCTTTTTACCGTGCATGCTTAAGATCGGGCATGCAGGCCGGCAATAGGAAGTCAAATCAAATTGAGATATATTCACGCCAATTTTAAAAAATCAACCTATTCATGACAATGTGGTATGAGATGAGCCGTATGAATTCTCCTGCGTGAATAGCGTTGATCATGATTGGTCTTTGAGTAAATCGGCAACGAAACAAACTTAATTGGAGAGGTTAGAGCTGGGTTAAGGAGAAATCTTGGTTTAATAGGAGTCTTGTATCTTTCATGTAAGATTGATTTTCCTTTTTTAGGTATACGAGGAATCTTGGTTTAGAAAAAGTTTTACATTTTACATATAAGATCACAGATGATAAATGACTCATATAGCACGACATATAGATCGAACAGAGAGCCTCCTTGAAAAAACTCACCGCCGCTGGCCGCGGATTGTTCGAAAAAAGAAAAAAATAATATACATCAAGATGCATACATGCAACTAATAAATAAATTAATTGGAAAAAGAAAAATATGGATGCGTGGATGCAACTATAATAAATAACATAAATATGAATACATGCTGGCGTATGTATTAGCAATTAAAAAGAAAAATAAAATTTGAACACACGTGATTTTATTTATTATGATAAACAAGGAAGAAAAAACTAGCAAACGTTTTACATTGTTTATAGTACCATATTATGAATGAATAAGTGAAAATAAAATCAAGGAACATCTGATAATACAAACACGTGCGTGACGCACGTGCATATTTGCTAGTCACAGGTAAAAGAACGACATTAAAACAATCGGGCTGAATCCGCATAGGACGCCAGCTTATCACCACAAACAAAACCCAGCTCGTCTCCATCCACAAACAGAAATCCACGTATGTAACATATACCAAAGAAAAGCGAGGCTAATCTGAATTAATTAAAGGGGCATGGCCCATCCATGCCTACAAATATTACACACCTACTCTGATTACGAGAGGCATTGAACAGGCCTGCTTGCAATCCAATTCATTCCAAGAAAGAAAGCAACCTTCATGCAAATCTAATATAATCTAACCTAAGTTATCAGCATGGCACCGAGTACAGTGCTCCACCACCGTCAGCCTAACACTAGATGGAACCTTATCTTCAATGTACGTTCTAATTGCCGAAACCCCTCTACGTGCTTCCATGAGAAAATCTTTACTCATGGGAGTGCACCTGCCACCGGACATTGCGCTATCACACTTCGGATCACCATAAGTGGTATCCAGTGTGAGCCGGCCAAGTGACTTTGCGTTCCTGAGAATATAACACGTTAGCTCAACCAAGCTCTTGGCTGAGTTGAAGCCTTTGAACCTCACAGTCTTAAGGCGGCCATGGTGCTGCTCAGGCATCTGCCTCAACTGCAAGGAGCCGCCTCCGAAAATTGATTCATGCTGCATACTTTCCTCAGCTACCTGCAGTCTTAAGGCGGCCATGGTGCTGCTCAGGCATCTGCCTCAACTGCAAGGAGCCGCCTCCGAAAATTGATTCATGCTGCATACTTTCCTCAGCTACCTGTATGGGGTGGAAAAGACATCATAAAATAGAGTGAAAATGGATCCAGCAGTTACTAAATACTTTGCAGGTTGGAATGAACAGCATCTTACATCCAACAACCAAGTCTCCAAGGAGGGAGAAGCGTCAAGGAAAGAAACCAGAGAAAAATAGTCATAGGATGGGCAAGAGGTCAATCTCAGATAAATAGACAGCCACTTGAGGAATAGGAATTTGGTACGAAGCATTGGTGTATTAACCCTCTGCAAGTTAAAGATGTTTCAGATTAGATATACAAAAAAAAAGTATGACTATAGTATTATTCATATATACATCCCCTAGTCTACAAAAACTAATGTTTTAGGAAATCCGTACCTCATAATGTGAGCTGATGGTAAGAGTCTTGAGGTTTGGCATACTGGATGACAATATAACACGGGCATAACAGACGATGTTGGAACGGCCCATGCACAGGTTCTTCATTTTCAGTGTTTCTCCAAGTGAGACTTTTACACTCCGTCCTTCAAGGATAAAACAGGAGAGATTTCGAGCTTTGCTCTCTATCACTCGCAGATTCAGGCAACAAGAAACCTTCAGGCTATGGAGCTGCAGCAGGATGCAAGGTATCTTCAGGCACGTTATCTTCTTGCAACCATTGAGGTCTAACTTCTCCAAAGCATGGGAGTTGGAAAGAAAGCACTCTAACTCATTATCCAAAATATGCACAGAACGCAGGAGCAAACTTTTTAGGTTTCTGAAGGGGCCAAGTTCAGGTGTGGGATGGAAGGCGCAGCAGGAAAGTTGAAGATACCAGATTGAGTTTTGGACACCATTAGTTAAAACTGTGCATGGGACATTATGCTTCATGTCAACTCCATAACATAGCTCAATGGTGAGTTCTTCAATCCCAGGTTTAACAGCAACCTGAAGCCAACTGTCCAGATACTGGTAGGCATCATAAATGCCATATAACTGAAGCTTGAGTATCTTAATGTTGATGCCTGAGTGGTTCCTCAGGATGTTGTCAATTATGCAGCTGAAATTCTCTTGAGATGCATTTGCATTTGAGCCAAGGATATGCCAGTTTAAGGTTAGATTGGGATGACATCGCCAGAAACGTAGAAAGGCATGAGATGAGCAAGCAGCACGGGCAGCATCACGCAGTGGCAACAGGGAATGTATATGTTGCAAAATGTCCTACATGCACAGACATGGGATAAAAGTCAAACATTGGGATTGTAAACCCAAATGGTTACTTATAAAGTTATAAGAGAAAGGAAAACAGCAGAACATGGAGGTAATATTCTACCCTAGGTAATCCCTCCACATGAATGCACGTGGTATATTGCATTACACATTGCACATATGCCAAGAATCTGCAAAGTGAAGAGCTCACACATGGGGTGGGGGTTGGGTGGCCTAATGTTGTAAATTGTAATTAGCCCATGGGCTTGCTTAGAGCCCACTATTTATGTCTCAGTATACCTAAGAAATAGAACAGACCATCAGAGCTGAACAAAGCCAAGGTACTAATTAAGGAGGGCTGGGCAGAGTGCAGGACTGAACAATTGCAGAACTAGGAGCTCTGTTCTCTGTTTATAGATAATATATTAAGGTAACATAGTGCAAAGAATGTGTGTGGCTAGAGCTGGATGGGGATATTATGGTCCCCCGTCACATAGCGCCACGCTGGGCACACCTAACTTGTGGCGGAGAAAAACAGTGCCACACATTTGGCGAGTGTTGGCACAAAAATGCAGAGACAGTGCCACAGATTCTTCGACATGCCATATCCATGGTGGCAACCAAACAGACCTGCGGCGCACCAAAAACACGGCGTGGCAAGCTGCAGCGGCAACCAAACAGACACTAAAATTTATGTCAGAGTACCTCCGGAAGGGTTGGGATTGAACACATCATTCTTTTGGCAGCATGAGAATCACCATGGGTGTCTTGTTCACAGGGTGAGCACTTTCTTATATCCATTGATGAATCAATCGATCCATCTGCAGACCAAAATTGAATATGAATAAGAATGGGAAAAAAAAGACAAACTTTTGCAAATAACTTTTTACTCTGTCCAAAAATGAATGTAAAACTCGTTTTTCCATGATGAGTCAATAAACCTCAAGTTTGACCAAATAGTGGATACAATATTGATACTATTTCCATGATAGTCAATCAACCTCAATATTGCAAATAGTATATATACATAAGTACCATTAGATTAATGATAGAATAGTAGACCTATTTAGAGATACAAATGTTGATACTATTTCAAATTAGTGGATACAACAGGTAAGGAACATAATTTAAAATGACTCAATTAGTGGATACAACAGGGAAAAAGTGTTTTTTTTTTGGCTGTGAGCTGAAAGGAACAGCCACACAAGGTAGTCAGGTAGAGGAGATATAACATGCCCGGGAGTGGTAGGGAGGGGCTTACTCAGAGCTTGGGTTCGCTGTTGACGCCGCTGCCGGTCGCGCTGTAGGGACATGAGCCGCTGCAACGCCAGCAGACCCATGGTGGTTCGACCAGACGACGATATCCAGTGGTAGATCCAGAAACAGGACAAGAAGGAGGCCAAATAATGTAAGCCTAAAATTGCACTAGCCATGCATTAATAGATAGATATAATAAAGAAACTCAAAGTGCTCAAGTAAAAGGTAGAACATAATAGATAGAAAAAATATCAAATATTCAGGTTGGACAGTCTTTTATGGCCGGGAATGGCTTGGCGCAGATTCATTGGACTATGGCCATGGTATCTGGGTATAGTCAATAAAAAAAAATGCTAAAACCACAAGAATATATTTTACAACTCATTGGGTTTGTTAAGGAACCTAGTGTGGTGGCATGTGAGATCAAATCGTGTATGTAGTCTAGTCTAGAGCAGACACTGCAAATCCAATCACACCTGAGATAGAAGGCAGAACCACAGAGCGGCAGAAGGGGCGGGGGTCGGGGCGCCGGCCGCCGGGGACGGGGTGGGCGGGCGCCGTGCGGGATCTGATGCGACACGACAAGGAGAGGAGGGCTCGAGGCGGCGATGTTGTGACCTGCGAGGGCCGCGGCTCCGGACGAGAAGAGGAGGGCGCCGGCGTCGGGGACTCGTGCTAGAGGGGGCTGTGTTATTGGCGGCTACGAGTATCACCGGAGTTTCACCGGAGATTTCATACACATTAAAATTAAATAAGATGTTACGTCAGTAGAAACACAAGCTTTTTTATAAAACTGGCAGGAGGGCGATCCGGTTTCTAAAACGTTGGAAGTCGCGTGAAATCCGGACTGAGGCTTTGTTTAGATCAAAAAGTTTTTGAATTTTGACACTATAGTATTTTTGTTTTTAATTAATAAACATTGTCTAATTATGAAGTAACTAGGTTTAAAAGATTCGTCTCACGATTTATAGGCAAACAGTGTAATTAGTTTTTTGTTTTTATCTATATTTAATGCTTCATACATATACCGTAACAGAAAATCTTGAAAAAAAGTTTTTGGATTTTGACACTATAGCATTTTTATTTTTATTTGACAAACATTGTCCAATCATAATGTAACTAGGCTTAAAAGATTCGTCTCACGATTTTACAGGCAAACTGTGTAATTAGTTTTTATTTTTATCTATATTTAATGTTTCATACATGTACCGCAATATTCGATGTAACGGGGAACCTTGTTTACTTTCCTAAATATTTTGCAAAATATTTTAGATTCCCCATCACATCGAATCTGAGAGCATATGCATGAAACATTAAATATAGGTAAAAAAGTAACTAATTACACAGTTTACATATAACTTGCGTGACAAATTTTTTAAGCCTAGTTAGACCTTGTTTAGATGCGAAAAGATTTTGGATTTTGCTACTGTAGCATTTTCGTTTGTTTATGACAAATATTGTTCAATTATAGACTAACTAGGATCAAAAGATTCGTCTCGTGATTTACAGGTAAATTGTGCAATTAGTTTTTATTTTTATCTATATTTAATGCTTTATGTATGTGTCGAAAGATTCGATGTGACGGGAAATCTTGAAAACTTTTTGGTTTTCAGGGTGAACTAAACATGGCCTTAGCCTGTGATTAGATAATATTTGTCAAATACAAACGAAAATATAATAAAAAAATATAGACTAACTAGGCTCAAAAGATTCGTCTCGTAAATTACAAACAAACTGTGCAATTAGTTTTTATTTTCGTCTATATTTAGTGCTCTATGAATGTACCATAAAATTTGATATGACATAGAATCTTAAAAAGTTTTTGAATTTTGAAGTGAACTAAACAAGGTCCCGTCAGATTATTAGGACTCTCTCTACGTGGCAGTCCTGCCCACTTTATGTCATAGGAGACGCTTGACTTTTGGTTTGGTTTCGATGTCAGTTTCGATTCGAATCATATAAACGCCAAATAAATCGCGCAATACTCTCCTTTCTTTTCTTTTCCTTTGAGAACTCCGTCCGTTCTTAAAAAAACTGCAATTATAAATCTTGGAGTTTAAGGGTCTGTTTGTATTTTCTTTTGTCAAACATTTATTTAATAAACAGTTTTATGGATGAAGCTGTTTTTCTTCTCCTTTCACAAAGATATGAGTTAGGATAAAACTAAAAAAAGCTTATTCTAGCTCTCTCTCTCACTTTTCTTTCATCTATGTATGAAGTAGTTAGGGAAGCTATTTTACTAAATATTTTTTTCAAAATAGCTCAGCCTAGAAAATTACTTATAAAACTATTTTTTAGAAAAACAGTTTTACTAATAAAGTTGAGGTATGTCAAACAAAAATATACCACGTGGAGGCCAAATGAGCGGAGAGGACGTGTGTGCGTCCGTGTTTGTATTTCGTCTTTATACTTTTTATATAATTTTATTAATAACTACTCCCTCTGTGTCCCGTTATAAATATCGTTCTTAGGACTACTCTGAGTTGTCCAGATTTACATAACGTTGGATGTATTTAGACGCAAAGCTGTACAAGTTGACATAGGCCTTGTTTAGTTTCCAAAATTTTTTAAGATTTCCCGTCACATCAAATATTGCGACACATACATGAAGCATTAAATATAAACGAAAACAAAAACTAATTATACAGTTTGCATGTAAATCGTAAAACGAATTTTTTGACCTTTGTTAGTCTATGATTAGACAATATTTGCCATAAACAAACGAAAGTATTAAAATAGCAAAATTCAAAAAATTTCGCGAAATCAACCAGACCATAATGTTGAAACCATCTGGACGCAAGCTTCGACGACATTTAGGCCTTGTTTAGTTTAAAAAATTTTGCAAAATATGAATAGTACCACTTTCGTTTGTATTTGACAAATATTATCTAATCATGTACTAACTAGACTTAAAAGATTCGTCTCGTCAATTCCGACCAAACTGTGCAATTAGTTTTTATTTTCGTGTACATTTAATACTTCATACATACGTCTAAAGATTTGATGTGACGAGAAATCTAAAAAACTTTGCAAATGTTTTTGAAACTAAACAAGGCCTATAACGGGACTAGTTCGGTAGCTTCTTTTACGTGAGATGGATGACTGTGTCTGTCAGGTGGGTCCCACATAAGCACATGCAGTTAAGCAGAGCCAAACGGGAAACAGTTCATGTATGCATAACACGCATGCCTTGCTGCAGGATACTTACCTTGGTCTTGTTTAGTTTAAAAAAACAAAAAGTTTTCAAGATTCCTCATCACATCGAATCTTACGGTACATGTATGAAGCATTAAATATAAACGAAAACAAAAACTAATTATACAGTTTGTCTGTAAATCACGAGACGAATCTTTTGATCCTAATCAGTCCATGATTGAACAATATTTACCACAAACAAACGAAAGTGCTACGATAGCGAAATCCAAAAACATTTCACATCTAAACAAGGCCTTTGTATGTTTGTATGCATAATCAGCTCAACAAAAAAAGAAGTCTCAATAAAGTCACATAGATGTTATATGCCCTCCCCAAAAGTATTTTTTTTTTATCATTTGACATGGAGCAAATCAATTTGTTCAAAATAATGAGATGGGATGACATTACCATTCTATGAATTTGAATCACAATTAAGCATTCACAGTCTAGTTTTATGTCGTACAAAGATAATTAAAAAAATATTAATTGATTGAATATGCACAAAAAAGAGAAGCTTTGCATGAAAAAGTACCATGTCCTGCTCTGTCACTATTTTTGAATTTCTTCATGAATCATGACACATTGTCGTGATCGCTTTTGGTCCTAACCAATAGCTCTCTCAAGTTCCAAGCATTCGTTGGAATGTCTTCAAATGGGTCAATTGCTCCTTGTGCTTGTCAACAAGGTATTTGAATCACATGTATCCATTATCTCTATATTAAAATGACTGAACTGTACACACTTGTATTAAAAAAAATCTTACCGCAATACCATAATCTCTAAATACGATTTCTACACCAAATGCGGGCTAACGGATAGGGCCACGTCGCCCGCAAACTATCTGTCCCGCTAAGCCGGACTCGGGCTGCCGGCCATGCGCACGGCCCGTGCCTGGCGCGCGTCCGTGTGCCCCTCGCACCTACGAGGTTTCCCCCTTCTTCCCCACGGGAGCAGAGCATGCGCTCGGCACTGCCGATTCAGGGGCCATCCCGGCGTCGTCGGAGGCCCCAGCAACCCTATCGTCTCCCTCTTCTTGCCGGGCACCTTTCTCATTGTCTCCATGTCGGCCACCGCCAGACCTTAGACGAGACGACTCAACATTGAGCCAGGGTGCGAGATGCCGGATCCATCAGTCTGCGCCCGCCTTGAGCTGAGTCGTTCGTTCCTCCATGCCTAGCCGCAATTGATGTTGGCATGGATTGCGTCGATGATGGCGATGGCTATGTGGCGTCGTTCTCGGCTGGATAAACGCCGCCACGATTTACAGGAGAAATCCATGGCGTCCGTACCTCGCTCTCTTGCAGCAATGGACTACCACTCCCCTCCTCCAAGCAATGAGGCAACCGCCAGATTTGGCACTGATCCAAGCTGTGAAGGTGAGGCCCAGGTTTGCCTCTGTCCCATACTGCGATTTATCAGGTTGCTTAGGATTATTCTCATCACGATCTGACTTCTTATAGATCTTTATTGTATTGTATTGTATTCAAATATTTTCTGGAAGGAGAAGGGAGACGAAATGATTAGTTAGCCCCTAGATGTGCATTGATTGAGTAGGAGATATTTCATAGTTCTGAATTATGCAGTGCTCAGTGTTATCGTTCTGAACTAACATTAAGCCCAAACATGCGTAATGTGAATTTGGTTTGGGATTTGTAATGGTATTTTTGGTTACGCTACCATTTTATCAAAATAGAATTTGTACCAATGCTACATTTCATTCACTCTCAAAATTGCTTTTATTCACTAGGAAAAATAAGAAAAGTGACATATGCAATTAGGTATTATTTTCTACTATGCATTTGGCCGAGGAAATTTTTATAATTAATTGAGCAACTTTGTTAGCCCATGTTGCAGAAATCTCCTATCACAAGATGGTGTCTTTCTTTCATGGTTCTTGGGTCCAAATTTGTTTAACCGTGGCATTGCTTTGCTCTCTTCAGGAAAAGGGACGAAAAGAACACAGCGTTGCCAAGCAGTCGGCCCATGACAAGGTGTTCCTTTTTTAATACATAATCTCAAATCATGAATTCTGAACTTTTGGATGAATATCTCGAATGTGCAGATGTTTTATACATAATGTGCTTATAAGAATGAACAATTTCCTTGCAAAACTGAATAAATTAGACTAGGAACCTGTAAGGATCATTCAACTTCAGACAAGAATCTTAACTGCAGTATGGTATAATATGGAAATGCATCCGTAACATTGATTAGTATCTTTTATGCACTTTAAGCAACTAATCCAAAGAAAAAAATGATGCTGTCATAGCACATTAGTCCACCTCACAGACTCAATTGTCATGTACAACACATTGGAAAGTTTTTTTTTTGACGAAAACACATTGGAAAGTTATGCTACGCTAAAAATTACCACTGCATAATTGTACGATTGGACTGACAAACAAAAACAAATCTTCAATCAAGGTTGTTAGCTCCAACTTCAAGGCCCATCGTCAAGAAATTACAGAAAAGGGGATATAAAAGCTACCTCGCGATAAAATTCCCTAAATCTTGCATACACATAGGTAATAGCTTAGACATCTATTCCTTTTATTTTGTGCTTATACTGATTCATATGGATTCTGAACTGGCAAGAAAGAGCTATTGCAGGACAACCTACCGTGCTTCCCTGGGTCAAACCCTGGACAGCAAAAACACCCTCTTTGCCGGTAAATTCCAACAACGGGGCCAGGTCAGGGTCTATCACATATCTCAAGGTAATAACCTGTTTTCTTCCCAACAGTAGAAATAGAACAATCGTAACAGAATCTCGTTCAAATTTGTTATCTCTATATAAGAGAAAAAAATGTGCACCAAGGCCTACCAAAATTTAACCCAATTAGAACTCAACTCATCTTTATTTGAAACCTAATTTTCTAAACCAACAAGTGAAAAATAAAAAGGTAAATAAGTAATAAAAAAAAGCATCTCTTGCTGGACCAGGTTATAGCTTAAGCTCCATCATCACTTTGGGTTCACATGATATTATGAAAGTTCCCTTGCACATCAGACAAATGTATCACACTTATCCTATTCTCCAATCTCCATAGTTGTGATTGAGTAAAGAATGTTCTGATTTTTTTCCCCCTTTACACACTTGCAGCGGTATTCAACAAGCAAGAACATGGAAATAGAAGACAGACTTGAAACAGAAGGGTTAATATAGCTATTGCATGCTTCAGTCATTATATAGAGGAGTTCTAGCACTTGTGTATCTCCATGCGGTGCCCTTTGGTGTCCGTCGTATATACTGCAATATACACAAAATCAGATCCATGAGATGTTGACATGTCTTCTTTGATTATCATGAGTTCTTCTGAATCGCTATACTATCTAGGCTTGACGGTATTCTGAACTTCCTTTTCTTCATTCAAGTGTATAGCAATTATCCTTTCTTGAGAATGATTTCCTCAACCAGGCTATAAAAAAATATGTATGAATCCGGTCCTGTTCGCCTACAGTGGCTGGCTAAAGTATCGCAGGCTGGTGCTGGTCCTACACAGGATCGTCCGCGCGGCAACGCCGCGCATGGTTTCTAGTTTGCTACTCAACAAGGGTTATAGGAGGCTTGATCACCCTCCTTCCTTGATTCCATTCAACCCTACAAATTTGAGCAGAGAGATTCAGAACAAAAGAAACTAGATGATACCATGTGCTTTGCTGTGGAAACTTCAAGCTAACTATTTGAATATCATTGAGGACATCCTTAGTGGAGCAGATAGAAGGAGGACAGCAATTAGAACAACGATTCTTTCAACGTGTATCAATTTTTGGATTGGAATTGAAAACGAAGAGTTGCATAAACAAAGCATTCACAACTGAGAGACATGTTCCTTCAAAAAAAAAAAAAACTGAGAGACATGCCAGATCTCCGTCATGGCTACCTCCAGAGTGCGAAGATATGTGGTTTCAGCTCAGCTAAGTGCTTGGTTGAACTAGCCTGTTATATTCTGAAGAGTGCGGTGTCACTTGAGTTGGACACCATTTATGCCCCTAGGTGTGGTGGCAAGAATAAATATTGTGCTCCCATTGCTAATGGTGTTCTCAAGGAAGCCGCTAGAGCCCTCTCGGCTATCAGGACATACATTGAGAATAAAGTTCCATCTACAGTTAAATTAACTGTTCTGGAGATATCATCGCAGTGATCATGCTATTTCCATTTATAGAATTTTATGTGTATCATGGTTTGTTTCGTGTATTATGGCTGTATCCCAAATGTACAACAAAATTAAGTTAACTTTGGATGGACCATGCTTTGTATATGAATTACCAGACTTATTTAGTAATCTTTACGTTTTGTAGTAGGACATGTTGATTTACTCATAGATGTATGCTGTCAATTTGTGTGTGTATGGTACACACAAATGTCAACACAAAATTTAATCTCTGCACCTGAAACCAAGGGAGTTGAGACTGACATGGTGTAAATGTCTTTATTTTGGAGGCTGAATTTGGACTTGAAGAAAATGCCTCACTCAAATACAGTGCAAATTGTCATGGGATGGAGCTTCTAGTGCACTCTGTGTGTGAATGATTGAATGCTAATCCACATGTTATGTTTAGGCCCCTTTTTTTTTACCACAGAATGGAAACTGGCTGAATGCTTCTAGTGGAACATCAGTGCATCAAGCTGATATGTCTCAGCGGGGGGGGGGGGGGGGGGGGGGGGGGGGGGGGGGGGGGGTCGGCTTTGTAGAGAGAACATAACTTATCTAGACATCAGTCATGTCTCTGTCCATCAGTTATTATGTCTCTGTAGGTATACATATCCTAATTAATGTTTAATTTTTGTAGTATAATGACATCGACTTTGTTTGTAGAGATAAGCTTACAGTCTGCATATCTGCTTAAGGATAATTTTTTCAGTTGCAAGATGTGATGTAGTAATTCGTTACTCAAGCTCTGTCAGCAAAACTTGAAGCTCGATCGACTGCAACCATCCTGCCATCTGACTGAGTTACTAAACTAAGCCAGCTATCTGTTTTTTTTTTTTTTGAGAGAGAGTGGCTATCTGACGAGAGCAATAGGAATTTTGTTCTCAAAAGGAAAAAGGAAAAAAAAAAGAGCAATAAGAATTTTGCTGTTCTTCTCTTGGGCCCAAACTGAGTACTAGGCCATGGCCCATAGCCATGCCTATTAGTATGGGCCTGACGATAACCCTTACCCACCCAATCTGGCCCTCCGGATCTCTTCTCTTGGGCCGCTTTGAGCCCACGGGCCTGAAGTCATTTTTTGCGCGGGACCGAGAAGGCACCCGTGGCCGTGGACACCACACGCCAGTCCCTTCGTCTCTGCCGGTCGATGGCACGATATCCAAACCGCGCGCAGATTGCTGTGGCCGTCGTGCCACCTGCAGAGCCTCTCTCGTCCACCGCCCGCCGCCGCCACCGTGTCGCCCTCGCAGCCTCACAGCCTCGCCGCTGCGCCAGCAACACAGCCCGAGCCCGGCGCCGTCGTCCCACACCCACCTAGTAGCCCGTGCGGTGAGGCGACAACCAGTGCGCGTCGCAACTCCGTCAGCTTATGGCCGCGCTACCGCGACCCATGGAGCTCTGCTTGGCCAGGACGACGACGGCCGCGTGCCGGAGGGCGCCGACAGGCATTCCGAAGAAGCGGCGCGCCGGCGGGAGCACCGTGCGGTGCGTGGCGACGGCGCCCATGGGGGAGAAGACAGAGTACCGTGACGGCCCGCTAGAGCGCGCGTTCATGGGTCTGTTCGCGCGGAAGATGGAGAAGTACGCGACCAAGAAGAAGCAGCCGCCGTCGCCGGAGCCGGAGGAGAAGAAGAAGGCGGTGTGGGATTGGGACTACGAGAGCTTCGTGGACGTGTCGCGGCGCGTGATGGTGGGCCGCACCCACGCGCAGCAGCAGGAGGCGGTGCGGGAGGTGCTCCTCTCCATGCTCCCGCCCGGCGCGCCCGAGCAGTTCCGGAAGCTGTTCCCGCCCACGCGCTGGGCCTGCGAGTTCAACGCCGCGCTCACCGTCCCTTTCTTCCGCTGGCTCGTCGGCCCCTCCGAGGTCATCGAGGTGGAGGTCGACGGCGTGAAGCAGCGCAGCGGGGTGCTCATCAAGAAATGCAGGTACCTCGAGAACAGCGGCTGCGTTGGGATGTGCGTCAACATGTGCAAGATCCCCACGCAGGACTTCTTCACCAACGAGTTTGGACTCCCACTCACCATGAATCCAAGTGAGTACCTGAAAATGCCCTTTGTTCCCATTCAGTTGTCACCACCACTACCTGAAAATGCAGAAACAGCCTTGTGTAGTTGCGTGTGTGTGACTGAACATGCTAATGATCATGATGTTCAGGTTTAACACAGTTCAGAGAACCAGTTGGCCTTTTTATCTTTCAGAAACATCTCAGTCTAGCAGATTGTTTATCACATCAATCATGAACATTGGCCCATCTGCAGATTTTGAAGACATGAGCTGTGAGATGATATACGGTCAGGTGCCACCACCCTTGGAAGAGGATCCAGTGTCAAAGCAACCATGCTACCCTAACCTCTGTGAGTGCTCTCAGATTCACCATTGCAAAACGGTTTGGTTATACATTCTGAACCTTTTGTTTCTTCAGGTTCCATGTCGACGCCGTCTGCGCCGGTCTGTCCCAAGCTTCAGGCGTAGGTATACATGAGATTGAGTTCATGTCCAGTGCGCATTCAGTTTCGTCAGAGAATCCACACAGTTGAAACACTCTATAGTGGTAGTATAGGTAAGAGAGTTCCATTAGTCGTGCTTTCTTCATGCTGCGCTGCACGCTGAATCTCTTTGTTATGGTTGGTTTGCTTGCAGGCCATACGTTGCTAGTAGGAGACCGTTGCCTTGAGATGGATGGTTTGCACACGGAAATTGGTTTGGTGAGGGAAGTATCATTAGTTCCTATACAGAATATACATAGCGTTACTTGTAAGTATAAAAGTTATATAAGTTTGTTCTGAACCAGGACAGAGCACTCTGTCTGTAAAGAATAGAGACCCATGGATCCAACAGGATTAGTATTTCATACACTATTTTCTACTTGCTCCAAATTAATCTTCGTACGTCTAGTTGTGTTTGCAACCGGTAATGCATACGCATGCCCACTTAGGAACTTATGAATTTTGTTAAACCCAAAATGAACTATCGAAGACGAGAATACGGTGAAACTAGATTCCTGGATCGGCTCCTGCTAGAGTAAAAGAGCCAGAGCCTCGTGTAAGCTCAAGCTCAATTCCCCACCGGTTCGCCACAAGAGACTATGACCCTATCCGCTTGAACTTATCTGCCGAATCTGTCAGCCATTCAGCAGTAACAAATCAGCGAACAGTTATCATGACTTTTCAACAAGTGAACGGCCTCTATGTTTTGCTACAGTCGATCAAGTTGTCTTTGATCGTTGTTCTTTTTCCAGCCTTAGCTCAATGACTCCGTCTAGATGAGTACGTAGAATCCATCGTCCGGTATGGAAATGTAGACACCGAGAGTCCAAGACGGCTAGACCTAGCTAGAGTATTTATGAGATCCCCGAAGGTCCGATTGAGGTTGAACATTCCCTTCTTTTGGCAGCTCGAGATCGAATCACCGTCGGTCACCATCGCCGATCATCTTTGGTGGACACAGGGCGAACCAATTTTTTTTTATAAAAAAAATCCACTGAAACTGAACACCATCAAAGCGAATGAAAAACTGGAAATTCAAGTTGAAGGCAAAGCAGAACTTGTTTGTTTGACTGATAATCCATAGCAAAAAGTATTGTTGGCTGATTTATTGTGAGAAAAAAAAAATACTATGGCAGACTCGGCTGATATGCTCAAGCGAAGACGTTGGGCTGGACCTGGATTTTAAGTAGGAGTAGAAAACACTGAAGGCCCAACTCGTATCCATTGGGTCCAATCGCATTTGTATTGTAGTGGGCTGAAAACCCGTTAGGTACAACTGGGCTGTAGATGCATCTTTCCTTTTTGGATTCCTTTCACGATCTTTTTGGTGACAATAACGAATTTGGATTTGAAATTTCGGAGTATATAGGAAGAATAAAAAGGGGATATGTCAGCTGTCCCTTTTTTCTGGCGGATTCGACCTTCGGAGACAGAGGTGCATGCACTGCACGGACGTCAAAGGTATTTGTTTTGAATAATTAATTTGTCTACTGCTTGTTGGAATTAAATACATATATTTAAACAGTTTGGTTGAAGACTTTTATTTTATTCTATATATATGACCTTTTTGGATACTATACACGGATCTTTGGGCTAGCTAGCTGGAGAAGGGACCCAAATCGAACATTTTCTTTTCTATACTGTCACCGTCGATGCATATATATATATATATATATATATATATATATATATATATATATATATATATATATATATATATATATATATATATATATATATATATATATATATTTATATTTATATGACTTAGTGCTTAGCTTAGGCGGCTAGCTAGCTTACAGGCTTGTTTAATTCACTCCCAAAACTTAAAATTTTTCAAGATTCTCCGTCACATCGAATCTTGTGGCACATGCATGGAACATTAAGGTCTTGTTTAGTTCGCAAAATTTTGGTTTTTGGCTACTGTAGCACTTTCGTTTTTATTTGACAAATATTATCCAATCATGGAGTAACTAGGCTCAAAAGATTTATCTCACAAATTACAGGTAAACTGTGCAATTAGTTTTTATTTTCGTCTATATTTAATACTTCATGCATACAACCAAAGATTCGATGTGACGGAAAATCTTGAAAATTTTTGCTAACTAAACAAGGCCTAAATATAGATGAAAACAAAACTAATTGCACAGTTTGTCTGTAAATCGCGAGACGAATTTTTTAAGTCTAGTTACTCTATAATTAGACAATGTTTATTAAATAAAAACAAAAATACTACTGTGTCAAAATTCAAAAACATTTTAAATCTACACATGGCCATAGTCATATCGCATTCACAATTTCACATCGAGTTGCGACAAGAGACAGACAGAGAGGGAGAGTTACCGGACGATCCAAGAGACGCAATGGCGGCGGCGTCCAAAGACTCGAAGCAATGCAATGCAATTTTGTTCAGGCGAATCTACGCCTTATTTAGTTCCAAAAATTTTTGCAAAATAGGAATAGTAGCACTTTCGTTTGTATTTGATAAATATTGTCCAATTATGAACTAACTAGGCTTAAAAGATTCGCCTCGTCAATTTCGATTAAACTGTGCAATTAGTTTTTATTTTCGCCTATATTTAATACTCTATGCATGCGTCTAAAGATTTGATGTGACGGGGAATCTGAAAAAATTTTGCAAATTTTTTTAGAACTAAACAAGACCCTAGTCTGGTCTCGTCTCGTCCAGATGACACCGGCACGGGGGGTTTCCATGCCCAAATGATCCTTCCCGAGACGCATGCATCCATGGTTTAACAATACGTCATGTGCCATAATGATCGCCGGGGTCTACTACCTGATAATCCACCATATCACCTCACATCAAATAAAAAGAGATGGACAAAAGACACAAACTCAGGGCAGCTTGCTTCTTTCACAGTACTCTCCTTCCGTCCCTAAAAGCTTCATTTCTTAAAATTTGTGCCAGTCAAATTTTAAGTTTGACTAATATTATATAAAAGAACATCAATATTTAACATAAAATGAGTATTTTATAAAAATATATTCTATGATAAATCTAATGGTACTAGTTTGGTACTACAAATTTTACTTTTTTAAAAAAATTGTTTAAAGTTTAAAAAGTTTGATTTAAGACAACTCTAGAAATTGAAGCTTTTAGGGATAGAGTATTCTTTATTTCCATCCTTCCTTCTCACCATCTATATATGTTTCCTTTTGTCATTTAACTTATTTCCATTCTTGGCCCAATTAATTGTCTCGACTCTCGAGCATATCATTAGTCATCCTTAATATGTACACTCATCGGTCCTAATTAAAATACAAGGGAATGATTTTTCTCCTGTAAATATACGCTTGGCTAATAAGTTATGGCTGAAAGTACCGATCATTGATAAGCTCAAGCGAGCAAGGTCTAATAGCCATTAGGTTTAGTTGGGTTGGTGTCACCGGCAAATTAATCTTGAGCTCGGAGTAGGATCCCAACCTCTTTGTGTTATATTGCTATTTTTGTGTTATGTACGATAAATTAGCCACAGGTTTAGGTCATCATATATTAGTGTGTTTGGTTTAAAGAATAAGGTGATTCATCGTCTTGTCACTTTCTTACTTTTTTATTTAGTCTGTGGCATGAAATGAGTTGAACCATCACTACCTTATTCCTCGTAACCTAATAATTAGTATATGCATGAACAGTGGATTGATTTAAAAAAATTCATGGGATAAACTCATGATGCATCATCTTATGAAACATGGGGTGACTCTACGAACCAAACACACCAATAAAATATTGTATTATTTGTTGCATCTCTCTTTCCTTGTGCAATGCAAATGGGCGCACGATTGATGTTTACGGGAGATTTTAAGAGATTTTTCTTTTTATTTTGTTATAGATTATTTATTTACTTATTATTTAATTCGTAATATCCAAGAAATTAATATAGCTTGCTCAGATTGCTTTGAAATATCACCAGGTAACTGGAATGTCAATGGCATTTTCCATAAAAAAGAAATCATCTTCTCTCCTCACAAATCCAAAGTCCAAACTCCAGAGTGGAAAACTGGCCCAAGTGTAGATTATAGTGCATGTCTACGTCGCGGCTCGATCGGCGGTCGGCGCTTTTCTCTTCAACATTCTGCTGCCTCGCTCTGCATATGCAATTCATCGTTCAAAGCTGGTTGGCTACCATCATCATGTACTAATAAAGCTCGGAACAAATTCAAATTAGGAAGGTTCCATCATCTATCCATTCTTCTTCAGCTTTATCCAGCTAAAATTTCCACACAGCATCATATGCAACGACGACTGCTGCTGATCTCTGTGTGTGTGTCATCTTTTGGAAACTGGAATATATAGAACGTCACAGTCACCAACTAGATATATACTAGTATATAGGTTATAGGAATATATAGTACTAGATAGCGTGCTCGTATGTTGATACGGGATAGCTAATAATTTATACTAAAAATACATATATCGTACAATGATTTTAATATCACTATATCAGCATTAAAATAACATTAAATGCAAACCATAAAATTTTATGAACGACGTCGCAGGTTCACAAACTCTACTTTATTGACCTTTTCATGTGTTTATTATAAAAGTTTGGTTATCTCGTAGCGGTGTATTCCAGCGTGCTGTCCCAATACAATTTATGTGTCTATTGTATTCTTTTGAATGATAGAATGAATGTTTTTCTAGTAATTTTTTAATTTAGGGGGTGACTTCCTGTTGTTGTTGGTCATATTGTAGTTAATGCATCAACAATCCTGTTAGATATGAGATGACCGTAGTGAAATCTTATATAATTAAATTTGACCATCGTGCAATATGAAACTCCACAGAATTGGCGCTAATGATTCTTGCCACAGCTCATGCGGGCCAACATGGAAGTGCACATAATTGTCACTAATGATTCCTGCCACAGCTCATGCAGGCCTCTGATGGACTACTGCATCTCTAATTACATAGTGAAGTCAGACTCTGAACAAGTCACTGTTGATAGTAATCTAACTGGAAAGCAGTCTGATCAAAACATATCGAGAACTTCTCAATGAAGTGCAGGTAAATAGGCTAGCAGTTTGACAATGTTGTAACAACAAAAATATGCATTCTGTTGCATAGTTGCACTATATTATAGCGGGGTACTTCAAATCGTCTTCTCATTGTTGGAATCATTCAATTTGTTTCAAATGGACACTTCAACAGGAGTACGGTGCTTAGATTTATTTTTTTCATGAAACAAAACCCATCTTATTTTCAAAGTAAATCATGATTAACATTGTTTTCTATTTTTAGAGCCAAATGCATAGTTCTATTATTAGTTCATATGAAGGTTTAATCGTGCATTATAACTGCTATCAATACATACTACAATAGACAGGATTTTGGTAATTTTTAGCATGACTTGTTGTGTCATGTATACAGTTTGACCTAGGAGCAGATCGTGAGGGAGATAGGCATCGTCTGGCCGGGATGCAGATCGCGACTTCGCGAGGGAGGTAAGGGTCGATGAATGCTGGCCCTGTCGACAGGCGTCGTTGGCCTGGAGTAGCAGATCGATGCCGTCGAGTTGCCACAGGGTGTCGGAGGATTGGGGTAGTGGATCGCAGGGATCAGACTTGGTGGCGGCAGTGGCGGCTTGGAGGAGATCGTTGTCGAGCAGTCATAGCGAAGGCAGTTTTTTCACGCGTGCTGGGTCACTGGAGGCGCTAATAGCGATCGCATGAGACGAGGCGCTGATTACTTCTTCTTCTTCATGGAATAGCGTTGTTTGTTTGCTTCCCTTTTTCTTTGCTTAGAATGGATTGCAGCGTTGTTTGTTTGTTGCGTCGGTTTTATTTGGAAAGGAGACGGTGATTTGCTAGGAGGGTTTGCATGGATCGTAGGTTTTTTTAGGAAACAACAGGAGGCATCGCGTGCGCAAGTCAGGTGCGTACACATTATTTTGGTTTCCTTTTGAAGCCGAACTAATCTGTGCATGCCGTGGTGTTGGATTTCTTTTTCGTTCGTACGCATTTTTTTGTTCCTTTTGGAGCTGCATGCGGGGTCGCAAGAAGAGGCTAAGGTTACACCAAACAAAAGTTGCACGAAAAAATTATCTTCCTTTTGTTCTTTTTAGTTGTATATGTAGGAGATATATATATGCGACGATGAAATTCTTTTCCTCGGCAGCTATTTATGAATTAATAAGCTAGCCATTAATCATTGGAGAGGTAAATAATGTGTGCGTAATTAAATTGCATATATAGCTAGATGATGTTTATTTGTTTATGTGGTGTTTATTTATTTCAACAAAGACATATAATATCACCACCAGAGAAGAATCTCCCTATGTCTTTCGCAAAAAAAAAAAACAAAGGAAAAAGAAAAAGAAAGAAAGAAATTTACAAAACCCAGTCAGTAAATAATAACCACTCAAAACCTTGTCACATTTGGGATAATCAGTAACTCGGGTATCCCAACTAGGAAAAATTACAAAATTCATGCAGCATGTAATTTAAATCTTGAGGAAAGTGACAACGCGGCATGCATGAACACTCCAATATATATATATTAGTCGAATTTTCCAATTCTATGAACTGTGATGTGTCATTAACACAAGATGTCACCTTTAATTTCCCAAAGACGACCCTAGTGCAGCAAGGTTAGGGATCAGGGATTATTAATTAGTCATCAGGGATGAGGAAGAGGATGACAGTGCGGGCCCGTCACGCCATGGAGACGAGCTTTTGTAGATGAAAACTAATGTTTTGGAAAAGTTGAGGAAGAAGAAACATTTAACATTAATAGTGCATTAAGGAGTGTCGTCATGGACGATCAACAATCGATCACTCGGGTGTTTTGTACGTAGTAGACAGCCTAAAACAAAATCCAAAGAGGTAAAGGAAAATACATATAAGAAGTTAAAATTTTTGTTGTTTACAATTCTATCTCTGTACACATAATAATATATATTTCCAGTCGGAAATTCAAGAAATGCATCACACACCCCGCTTCTCCAAATGACACTAATTAAAGAATATACATCATTTACGTAGTACGCGCTACTTGTGGACGACGACGTCGACCAACAGCGGCGGCGGCGCACCGGCGGCGGACCCGGATGAGCCTTTACCACCTGACGTCGTCGTCGCCGGCGCGCGCGAGTCGGAGTCGGAGCTGAAGCGGAGCGCGAGGCAGACGACGGGCGGGGTGCCGGCGAGGACGAGGCCGAGCGGCACCATCCAGAGCCGCGCGTAGGACGGGTGGAACGCGACGGCCCACCACGCCAGCAGCGCCGCGCCGGCCATGGCGGCCGCGGCGAGGCACACGTCGACGGCGGCGGATTCTGCTTCTGCGGCTGCCTCGCGTCGGCATGCCGCCACCGGCCGGTCCCCTTGGTGGCGGTCGCCGACGACCTTGACCACCAACGACGACGACGCGCCGGCGGCGCCATCCTTGACGGCCGCCGCCGCCAGTGGCGCCGTCGTCGCCTCCTTCTTGCTGCTGCTCGAGTACTGGTGGTGGTGGCGCATCGTCTGCATCGGGAGCATGTGGATCATGGTCGCTCGAGCTCTTACTAATATAGGCAGTAACAGGAAGGTGCATGCGCGCGAGGGGGGAGACGAAGTCGATCGACGAGCTGATGATCGAGGAAGACGGTCAGCGCTAGGACTAGGACTAGGTGCAGTTCAGGGTCTGCGGCCGCTGCATCACCTGGGACTTGCTTCATGCAGTGTAGGCGTTCTGTTTTCTATACTACACTCACACTGTATACAGCGGTTCATGTCTAAAACAGCTAATAGCGGAGCTAAATCGGGCTATAGCGGAATATAGCGGCTAAATTGTACATGAACACAAATAGCAGCACTCTGCCTCAAAAGGCTATAGCGGGCTATAGCGGCAGCTATAGCGGGATATTTAAAACTATGGTATACACACATAATTTACTGTACGTACGCTAGCTCATTTGGGTCGATCTGGTTTAGTTTCAAAAAAAAATTAAAATTTTCTATTAATCTTGCGACACATAACACATGCATAGAGTATTAAATATAGATTAAAAAATAATTACACAATTTACTTGTAATTTGTGAGACAAATTTTTTGAACCATATGTTTTTGCACAGCGTGTTAATTGAAACCGTTGACAATGCAACCCATATGTAACAACTTCGTTCAGTCTAGCTCATTCAAAGTAAACAACAACTATAGGATTTATGCATGGTCGTTCTGCTAGAGATTTGCACCGGCCGGCTTGTCTTTGTTCGTTTGGGTCAAGAGAATCTGTCAGATATTTAGCAGTATTTTTCTCTTATAATAAATCAGTCAACAATACTTTTTACTATCAGCCAACGGTACTTTTTGTGTGCGCACGTGTATATATATTACCACGTGTCCACGTCACTATACATATGGGATATGATGAAATGTTGCACGTACCGGCGGCCGGAGCCCTAGTGGCACTCTGTGTCGCGTCTTTGGTCTCTCTTTTCTCTTGGACCTCTGCATGCTGATCGTATATCTATCCATACTACTAAATTGTGAAAATTTCAATCTGCCCTCAAATATTTTCTGCCGTCCTTATCCGACACGGGCGAGGCGTCCGTTCCGAATCAATGGTTGGCTTCAACGCTGGCAAAGAGAAAAAAAAGAATAAAAGTTTTTCTAAGGTTTCTAATGTAAATTTTTTTTATACATTATAACACATTGAAAACAAAGAAATTATAGGGGCTTAGATGCAAAGTGTTTATCCTATTAGTTTACTTTTCTTTTATTATTTAAATTGATTGGTAAATACATAGTAATTCATAGAAAAATCTAAAAATTACAAAATAAATTTTGTTTAGCTCCACATATGTACATCCATGCATTAAACAAAAAATATCACAAATTTTATTATATTTTCTTTGCTGGAGATGCTTGACTATGCTTTTTAGTGTAAAATTGATCGACTGGAAATTGATAAATGTGTAGTAAATCATAAGAAAATCTAAAAATTATAAAATAAATTTTGTTCAGCTCCATATATGTAGATCCATGCACTAAACAAAAAAATCACAAATTTTAGTATATTTATTTTTTGCTGAAGATGTTTGCCTATGCTTTTTAGTGTAAAATTGAAATTGTAGTTATCTTGCTCTAATTATTATGAAAAGTTTATGGTAGTCTATTTAATGTGATGCTTGATTTGTGGTAAAAGTTTTAGCATTATTCTTGCATATCTCACTAATTTACTACTTTATCTAAATTTATGCTCGAGGATGCTTACATTACCTTTGCACGATGTGTTGTTATGTCATATGAACACTTCATAAGCTCATATATTCATAATTTACATACATTTAACTGATATATCACATTTCATAGGAATCCTAACCTAAATAAAAAAAGCTACCAATAAACTTCTCATATTTTAATATAATACTAAGGTATATTAAGAGGTAAGGTTGACTAATTTCTATTATTATTATTATTAAATAAATATGTCTCCAAGCTATATATTATTGTAAATATTAACTATCAATATCATACATGTCATGGTTATCAATAAAATAAATTATGGACTTTAAATTTTATAAAAAAGATAAATATAAATAGATATTTAATATTATGCCATCACTTTCTATGGCCATTTAATGTTTTTCTCCCGTTGCAACGCACGGACATATTTGCTAGTTTAAATTAATAATTTGTGCTGGCCACCCCGTCCCGTTTCTTCTGTCACGTTTTGGACTACCTGTACGTGTGTGTATTAATTATTAAAAATTCGATGACCACTCCGTCGCGTTTCTTCCCATCCTGATAGCAAACTTTTGCACTTGTGTTGCGTGGGCGGTGCGATGGCACTCTGAGAGAGATGGTCCACATTCTTTTTTATTTAAGTATGTATATGTATAGATAGATATAGCTACGGAATGTCTACATCCTGCGTGTCGGTTACGCATATATATATACACCGTACCGTCGCCATCGAAAAAATACATTAAACATGCATGGACAAATTAAAGAGTTATTAATTAATCAAGACGCTGGATTATTGTGATCTAAAGAATAGAGAAAGCCGTTTCTTACCGGTGGAAAGCATAGGTAGCATTTTGCCAAGAGTAGGGTACTAGGTAGACAGCTAGAGTATAAGTTGGGAAATAAATAAAATAAAATAAAAGGTCTATAAAGGACACAAAACTAAAATTGATTATACATTTTTAATCCTAATCGCTATATGTAGCATATTACATATATACTATCATGCTAGATCGCTACAGTACCGGATAATTTAGGTGCTCTCTTTTTTTCATGGGTCTTAGCTTCTTGAAATGATGTAAAATTTCATCATTATTCTTAGTTATGTACTTGCAGATACTCCTCACTTAGTAGCATATAGTCATATGATTCAACAGTTCACCACTGATCTGATTTCTCAATCCAGTATTGATACTTTTCATAGCTAAGCACGCTCTTTTCGACTATATATATGGTGGTTGCAACAACGGGTGAACTTAAGTCCAACTCAATAAAGCGAACAAGCAATGGAAAAAAGTTAAAGAAAACTATGTGTATGTATTCCATTTGAACAACGTTGATAGCAGGAATACCAAAGGTCACTAGAACTTGTGAGACAACAATTTTAACTTTGACACAAGTAATGAAATTATCATGTTGGTTCCTAAGGACAAAATAATGATAATAGGACAAGTCAACATCATACATCTCGTAGGGGCCAAAGCCCCTCCTATTTCCTCAAAAAAAAAACATCATACATCTCACCAAAGATGAATTAATTTCACTTCACTGAAGGCTGCATAAGAATTCCTTGGATCTATACAAGTAATCATTTTAAGTAAAATACAATAAAATAATAGGCTATAAAGGGCATAAAACTTAAATTGATTATTAATTTTTAATCCAAATCGCTAAATGTAACATATTACATATATACCACTAAACTAGATTGCTATAGTAGTCGATAATTTAGGTACTCCTTTTTTCATGAATCCTAGGTTCTTGAAATGATGCAAAATTCCATCATTATTATCAGTTATATACTTGCAGACACTCCTCACTCAACAACATACATTCCTGTGTTCATCATTCATCTGATTTCTCAACCCAATATTGATACTTTTCATAGCTAAGCAGACTCTTTTCAAAAAAGGCGAAGAAGCAATGGAAAAAGGTAAAAAAAAATATGTGTTTGTATTCCATTTCAAAAATCTTGAAGCAAGAATATGCCAAAGTCACTAGAACTTGTGAGACAACAATTTTATCTTTGACACAAGTAATGAAATTGCCATGTTGGTTCCTAAAGACAACATACTGATAATAGGATAAGTCAACATCATACATCTCATCAAAGTTGAATTACACTTAATTTCACTTCATTCAAGGTGGCACAAGAATTCCTTGGATCTAGACAAGTGACCATTTTAATATAAAGTAAAAGTTTTCATCAAAATAATTTTTTAATCTAATAGTAATTCGGTCATGCACCATATTAAAATAATTCATATTTAAAATGATGAGACAATAGGTTACCTCTTGCCCTCCGCAATCACTTGAACAACCCTAATAGTTATTGTGTCCTTCATGTTTGATATAATGATGTGATGTGAGACACAATACTTCTTTACCTCTTCAAATATATATCTCTTACCAACCGCCTCAATTTTTGTCTAATTTTTTTTTTTGCATCCCAATCAAATCTTATAGCTTAAAAAATGTTTTCACGAAACCTTTGAAGGCAATGTGATGAATCATTAGTTTATTTCAACGATAATTCTGTATTTGCAACAACAAACCTGAACACATGGTGCTCTTTTCCTCCAACAGTGGCATCTTCAACCACATTCTCTAATTTCGCTAAAACTGCATCCCACACATGAACAAGACATCGCAATGTTTTATGATGTGAGCCCCATTAAGTACCCTACGTCTTGCAAGGTTGCTTTCTTGTTTTTTTCTCTTCCAATTTCACTAAAGTCAATTTTTTACGGTTTTTCCTATTTCTATAAAAACTAAATTCTATTAATGATCTACAATTAATGTCCACTTGTTATTGTAGACAACCAACAAGATACCAAATGGATGTTGATGAATTTTTACATAAAAATGTTTAAAGTAGATTTTTATTCAGAACAAAACTAAAATGACCTAGATTTTGAAATGAATGGAGTAACATATTTTTTGTCAAAATTAAGTAAAGTTTAACTTATGACAAAACAAAATGATATACACTTGAACATGAGTGTTAAATTTCAAGTTAAACTACATCGGTTGTTAACAATGAACTAATTTCCAAGAATTCGAAAACATTTTCTGTTTTCAGTTTTGGTCACCGAAATTTAGTTCAAAATTTAAGAGAAAAAGTAGACGTCCTAATAATTGGATCGGCCCAAATACGCCCTTGGGCCTTGGCCCAACAGCCCAACTTCTCGTCGTCCCACTCCCATTTCCTCCTCTTCCCTTCCCCGTCGATCTCGTCGGCGACGGCGACACCACTACCTCGCCGTCCGGTCCCACCCCGCGCCTCCAACTCCTGCGACCCAGCCGCGGATCCCGAGGAGACGAACCGAGTCCGGCGATGGGGGTGGTGATCGAGCGGGAGGAGTGGGCGCTCACCCCCCTCGCCTACCCGCTCCTCTCCGCCGCCGCCCTCGCCGCGGTGCTCCTCCTCCCTTACTTCTCCGCGAGGACTGCGGCGCACGCCACCGGGTCCTCTTCCCCCTTCGACGTGGGCACCGCACCCTTCCTCCGGTTCCGGCGCGCCTTCCTCATCCTCTTCTCCCTCGCGTCCGGTGAGTAGCTAGCACGCCCCCTCCGATCTCCTGCCTTTGTCGAGCCGCCGTGCCGCGCCTAATCGGGTGGTGTTGGTTGTTGTTGTGCAGTGGTTGAAGGGATCCATTCCGTGTTCGGGGAGGATGAGTTCGTGCGGTGTGGGCTTGGCAGGGAGCAGATGGCCGCGCGCCTTGCCTCTACCACTGCAGCTGCGCTGTTCCCGGGTGCCATTTCTGGTGTCATCTCTGACAAAATGTAAGGTTTGGTGAATGCTTTTGCTCTGTTTGTCAGTTATGTGAGCACGAGTGTTCAATTGGAGTTTAGAGTACAAGTTTATGTTAGGTGGTGTAACATTTTGCATAGCCTGTTAAAATCCCCTCGTATTGTTTGGTGTCATATAGCGGTGCATTTCAAATTAGTCTTTGATCTGGGATCTGATTCTGGTGTTTAAACGGAGTAACTGACTAATAAGGTGCTGTTAATGAGCCTCAGTTTCAGGGCTGAAGGCTCGAAGCCACTTCATGAATAGTAGTACTTGGTACATGATACCTTTTTCTGTTTATAAAAATGTCTGTTTGAACTAGATCAGATGCTAATTGGTGGACCATAGCCTAGACATGTCTTCAAGGTCTTGTACTGGAGTAGGCTTAGCATTGTCATTTTGCGATGGGAAGTGATTGAGGACCAACATCTGCACCCGTGTTTCTTTATCCAGCAATGGTGTAAATTTCCGGTTCTTATACCCCTTACCACCTAATTTACTAGCTATTAAATTTTCATGTCATATGATCTTCATGCCCCCATGGCAACTATGGTGACCAAAAAGTGTGTATCTGGGTACAACATAAAGATCCTGAATATTAGTTCAGCTAATGTGTTGATACTTTGTAGCCATATGCATTACTTATTACTTGTTAGTTGTTAACCGAGGCCAGTGCCTCATGATGAAGTTTGATATACTAGGCAAGTAGGAATTGCAGAGTACAATCTACACCTTGGTATGATTTAAGTTTTCTCTTCTCTTCACGTGTGTAGTTTTTTGTTCCATAAGCTACATGTATCCTTTGCACTGGTACTATTATTTGATACAGATGTGAGCAGTCTATGTGTTTTTATCCTTCCAGTAGTAGCTATAACAATTTTTTCACTGATGATTATAGAGGGCCACGAAGGGCTTGCATATTGTACTGGGTACTCCAGCTTGCAGTAGGTGCTGTGAAGAGTTTCGGTGTGCTTCGTTGTTCATGGATCAACAATTTCATTCTGGCTTTTGCCTCTTCAGTGTTCTCTTTCTGTTTTGAGACATGGCTTGTGCTGGAGCATGAGAAGGTTTGTGTATTTTTTGAAACACTTATGTGCTATTACTGTGTTCTCTATGTTGTATAAACCATTGAGTGCTTGATCCTGACTTTTCAGCAAGACCAGAAGCAAGATCTGCTGTTTGATACCTTCTGGCTGATGACATTCTTTGAATCGGTGTCCCATATTGGAAGTCAAGAAATCACAAATGTATTGGTTAGCGATGACGACACTAGATTCTTGCTTCCCTATGCGTTTGCAGCCACACTATCGGTAGTGGGGATTCTGTATATCAGAAATGCATCAAGTACCAGTCAGAGTACCAGTCAGCATGCATCTGCCGTTGGGAGTTACCAAAAATCATTTTTTGCCCATGTCCTCAGAGGTGAGTGGTGAGTCATCTTGCTTGCTCCAATGCTTTCTTTCTCATTTCTGTTGGTAAAGCTCTATCTATATTCCATAAATATTGTCCAGGAGCAAACTTTGCCATATTTATATACAGAAATATAAGTTGACCAATGTTTTTGATGGCATTGTATTTGATCTGTAGTAGTCTTCACAATTTCATTATAAAACATGTGCAGTTTTGTAACTTTTTTAATGATATCACCATTGACTTTGTTGAATATTGACCGTGAATATTTGAATATGAGACACGATTGAAAACAAAATACGACCTCTGTGCGGTACACTGATAGATATTTATGAGTTTGTCATAAATTTAGCATATGAGGAATTGCTTTAGTCAAATTTAAGAGATATTTCTGAATTCTGATGTGAAAAATGCATAAAAAGAAGCAGCTTTTCCATGATTGTTACAGGCTAAGCTTTTCAGTGCTTGCATGTTCCATTTCCATTTCTGACCATAATTAATGTGTTTCAGACAAAAGAGTACTGATCTTGGTCATAGCTCAAGCAAGCATCCATTTTGCTGTCTCAACCTTTTGGTTTCTCTGGGCACCAACCATAGTGGTATGAGTCTCAGTTCTGCCTGCTAGTTTCCTGCCTGGTCTTCTGTATGAGTAATGTTTCACAAACTTGAGGCTGAAATTCTGCTACTTTTCTCATAGATCTGTTGATTGACACAGGCTGACGGAAGGTATGCTCAACTGTCAGTAATTTACCCCTGTTTCTTGGCATCAAGAATGCTTGGAAGTGCTGGTTTTCCATGGTTTTATGGAGCCACAGCTCCCTTCCGGAATGAAGACAGCTTGACAATAGCTTACATTGGTGCTGGGCTAGCTTTGTCTATTGTGGCTTATGATTACCAGGTATACTGTGCATATCTCTAAAGCAACAACATAGATAGTTGGAAATTGGCATTCAAAGTCTAATGAGAAGTTATATCCATCCAACAGGAGATTGGACCACTGGTGATAGTGTTCTGCATCTTCCATGCATGTGTGGGCTTTATTTTGCCTTCGCTAGCAAGATTGAGAACAATGTAAGTTACTGGTGCAAGTACGATACTACGATCAAGCTTAAATTACAGTCTAGTACTTTCTGTTTACAAGGCTTGCATCACTGTAGGTACCTACCAAATGAGCTGCGTGGGGGCATGATGAGCTTTTCACTGTCACTGGCAAATGCCGCTATCTTCATTTTCCTGTTACAGGTATCCATATGAGTCCTCATTTGAGTGAACCTACATTTCTGTGCAAATGTCTGCACAATGCTAAGATCATTCCTTTCGTCTACAGGGCGCCCACCATCGACGCTTTGCAAATTCAACCATCCTGTTTCTTGCGTCCTATGGCCTGTTAGGAGCTGGGGGTTGCATTCATATGTTGAGGAGGTGGAGAAAGCACACTAGGCAGAATGCCCGCAGTTTGTAGGAGCTTGAGGCACCTAAGGTTATACACTACAGGTCAGACTTGAGAGAGATTTTCTAGTATCTCACATTTTCTTTGTCGACTCCTTTCATCTGGAAATAGGAAAGTCATGGTAACACCATTGGTCACTGGTGACTTGTGCAGCATATCTGGAGTTAGGTGTAGGATATGTTTTTTTGTTCGAAGAAATTGTAGAAATTGAAGACTGACAAATTCTGTGGTTGTATGTATTCACGCGCGGCACTGGTTGCGACTAGTGTGCACACAGCCTAACAACCAGCACGGTTGTGTATGTAGGCAAGCCCGTCCCTAGCGCATTTGCAGTCTCTGTTTGAGAGAATGTAGTTGAGAGAAAGAATGAATGAACATCATCTTGCTTTGTTCATTCAATCCGGATTTATACAGACTGAACGGACGTTAACCGGGATTTATACAGACTGAGCCGACTTGTTTCAGTCCGTTTAGGAAGTCGGTGATTACACATAAAAGCATGGTAATCATAGGATTAGATCTACAGATAAAACTAAATACACGTCACTAATCCGTGGGCTAGACTCTGGGATATGAAATCAGCGTCCTCCCATTGGCTGATCTATTTGGTGATGGATTGCTTTTCAACACTCCCCCTTAGTTGAATCCGGTCTATTCTTTAGATCAATCAAAAAAAGTTTCACTCCTAGGAAAAATAAGGTAATGATGTTATTGATACGTTATAAACTCCTCAAAAGTCCAGTGAAAAAATAAAGAGAAATGATATGACATATTTTTAGATTATTGTCCAATGTAAACTTATATGAGAAAATCTTTATGGGAAAAAAATCCATAATTGAGTTTAGAACTACTATGGTCTATGGGCCATAATTTGTATTAACCGGAAACAAAGAACTCCCATGATAAGCATGTAGTTGTTCACCAACTAACACCACCACCAAGCAGCTGAACTCCAGCAACCTCTACTACAACAGTGACTGTGAAGCTTCGAGTCAAAATGACAAACGATAGTGGTGATTACAATGTCTTTGAAGCACATCTCAGACTCAATTGATGTCTGCCAACAACCATTGAGGGGAGAAAACCTCATGGATGGAGGGCAGACCAAAGGGGCATGAAGAGATCTAAGAGAGGGGATCATCATGGTCTTGTTATCAGCATTTGATGAGACAAGGCAATCAAGGATCATGGAGAATGACAAAGCTAGGACACTAGCAACATAGTTTGCTGGTTAGAACTTGTGCAAAATCATCAGAGAAGGGGATGGCTAGGTCCTCGATGCAGGGAGGTGTGAATGATCTCCAAAGAAATGAGCCCACGAAGGGAGGGACATCGAAAGATGCCACCCTTGCTTGTCCATGATCATCAATTTGAGTTTTCACCTGGAGATCAAACTCAACAACATGGTAGGTCGAACCCACGACGACGCCTCCAAGAAGAAACATGATGTATATTGGGTGCCATCATCGTTGGCACTGACAACAAGATGTGCAAGACTTTTGTCTAGAATCCACCGTAACCAAATCCGTTTAGAAGGGTTTATATCTGTTCGTATTCGAGTCTGGATATTCAACATCCGATACCATATCCGTATAATACTCAAGTCGCATAATTATGATGTCGACATCTAATTGTATCCTATCCGGCAAGGTTCACACTATTCGTATTCGAATCTGGACATAAATACAAAAACAAATGTAATATCAATGATATCCGTTCATATCCGATCTATTTTTATCTCTAGTCAGGAGCACCGATCATGGGAAGAGCAAGGTGGCAGTGTGTGAGAGTCCGAATGAAAAGAAAAGTGTTGTGAATCAAAGTCAAAAAACAATGTGAACTAATGACTTTGAATGGTGGCCAATTAAATGAATGGGAGGAGGAGAGTCTTAGTGTTCAAACACTATAGATGTTTTGTATCCATTCTCTTTGCATCTCTATAAATAGGAGGATCACTTTCATGCTTGTATGGAGAAACAAGAACTGAAGGAAAGTGAATACATAGCTCCCTCTTCCTCTCATTCCCTGTGTTCCAAAATTCTATGTTCGTGAGTGTGATTGTGAGCAATCCAAGTGACTCGATTTCTAACACGTTATCAGCACCAGTTCTACCGAGCTAAGGGTAAGAAGGTAGAAAATCGTTTCATTCGATGCTCACTTTTGTTCATGAACAAACATACACACAAAAGACACGAGCACGACTATTTTACTGCCATCCTGAAGATGTGCATACCAAAACAAACCGTCGCCGTCCTGAAGACGTGCTGACGAGAACGCGAGCCGCCGGGGCCAGGCCGCGGGGGCAAGCTCGCCTCTGGCCGGCCGGGCCGCCGCCGGGAGCCGCACCGCCCGCGCCTCTAGACGGCCGCGCTCGCCAGCGGAGCCGCGCGCCCAGGCCGGTTCGCCGGGGCAGGCTCGCCTCTGGCCGGCCGGGCCGCCGCCTGGACACGCCAGCAAGAGGGCTGCGCGCTCCTCCCTCGCCGAGACGCGCGCGACACGAGGCCGGTGCCTGCTCGGCCAGGCCGCGAGCCGCCACCATGGCCGCGCCCTACCACAGGCGAGCCGCGCGCCCGCACAGGCGCCGCCGCGAGACAGGCCGGCCGCGGGTGGGCCACGCGCTAGGCCACTGAGCCGTGGCCGCAGGAAGGCCGCGAGGCTGCTACCGCCGTGCGCCAAGGCCGGCCGCGGGCGGGCCGCGCAGGCCGCGAGCACCGCGCGCGCCAGGCCAGGCTGCTGGCCGGCTGCCGTGCCCCTCCCCATGTCCAACTCCTCCCTGTTTAAGTTCTTCCTGAAGAAGAAGATAAGGATGAAGAGAGAGAAGGGAGGGGTAAGAAAAAAATTTTGTCTCCTGAAGAGATCAGAAGATAAGGATGAAGAGAGAGAAGGGAGGGGTACGAAAAAAATTTTATCTCCTGAAACCAAGCCAACAGCTAGCCATGTGAACTTGCGAGTGACCTGAAGTCATTTTGCATGGATGGCATATTTACAATCAAAAGTGACATAATGGATGTCACGCCAACCACCTGTGGCTAAAAGTTACACATATAAATAATAGTGGCCCGAAGTCCACTGTAATACAAAAATACACGGCTCGAAGTCCGTGAAACATGTGTGGCTTGAAGTCCACCATATTTCCTTTGTTATTATTGTTATTATTTACTGTATTTAAGTTCTACATATTTACTTTATTAAAGGTAATCCAGAAGATTACGTGCGGAAAATAAAAAGTGTAGTCCTGAAGATTACACCTAATTGTAATCCTGAAGATTACAATCAAAGACATTTTTATTTTGATCTATGTGCACTGGACCACTTATCTAGACGGCCTGAAGCCGCTAGACAAAGGCCTGAAGCTTTGTGTCTATGAACTTTTGGTCCATATACAGAGGCTAAAAAGCCACACACATATGATCCGAAGCCTGCAAACAATAAGTAGTGAACCTGCAGTTCACCATGTCTTACCACTACGTGGCCAGAAGCCCGTAAAATCGTTAAGGCCTGAAGTTCTTACATGACATGACTGTTTATCTTATTGCAAGTTTTATATTACTGCAAGTCATATTTACTTACTGCAATTTACTTTCTTACGGTCATTTAATTTTTGCATATTTATGCAAGTATTTATGAGAACCGCATATGATCCTGAAGATTATATGCATGAGATATTTGGAGAAATATAGTCCTGAAGACTATATAAGAATGTGTGATCCTGAAGATTACACATGGTCGTAATCCTGAAGATTACGCGTAACCGACATTCACTAGTCATTGGTCGGACATTGCGAAAATAGAATTCGCTAAGCTAGTTGTGAATGACAGCAGCTACCTCACTTGGGGATTGACGTTGAGATGAAAACTCGACGGCTGGTGCCTCGATGATACCATTGTTTAGCCCGAAGCTAACAATGGTGAGTGTACAATACTTGATAAAGCAGAGGGATTGCATTTTTTGCAATACCATTTACACTCAGACCTGAAGTCTGAATATATAAATGAGGATGATCCAATGGTTTCATAGCAGTCCCCGAAGGACCGCTTTAAACTAACAAAAGTCAATATGACTGGATCGTCTTACAGTTTAGATATTGTATGTCTGTAACAACGTACGACTCTGCTTTATACAAGATTGTTTCTAGACCGCGTCTATGTGGCCAGAAATTCACTAACGTAGATATCATCAGGGAAACTCTTTTATACCTTCCATCCCGACAAATAGCACTATATCAGCAATATATAAGTACCTGAAGTACTATAGGCTGATAACGGCGCTATTGATTGCAAAAGCAGTAGAATGAGGTTCTCAAGAACGATCATTCTGCATGGCAACTGTGCCCGAAGCACATGTTAGCGTTGCAGGGAATTCTAGCAACCACAAAGAGGGCCGTGAAAAGGGAAAAATGGAAGAGAAAAGAGGTGTCATACCAAGGGGGTAAAAGCAGATTTGAGAAGGTCCCAGGTGAAACATATTAGCAGCGGGATCGCTGTTCTAGATGTGGAGGCATGGAACATGGGTTCCACAATTGTCGTGCCCCTAAAACACCTAGTTGATCTCTACCAAAGTTCTTCCAGAAGCAAGAACAAAGAGAGTCAACATAAATCCCACCTCACCACTGAGCATGAAGCTCAGAAATGCGGAAGACACATTTGTCATCGTGAAAAGAGATGGTGAAAAAACATCTAAGTGGATGAGAGTGGGGATAACCTTCTCCTGATTTCTGTGATATATCTAGGGACCTGCTAATCCCTGAGATACCATGTTAGTCGCAATGAAATGTCCACATACACCAATTGAGTTTGGCCATTCATGCTTCTGAAGAGCATTTATAGCATGTTGAGTGATGGCCATGCATGCTCCTGCAGAGCATTTTTAATAAGTTATGAATGTTGGTTTTTGGCCTTTGAACATATGCCAAATCTCCAAATTCTCATACCTGGTGGGAGCCCATATGATTGAAGCGGAAACCTGTCCTGCAGACAGTGACACCACCAATATAATGTTAAGGGAAACTGGATATTTCCAAACATTGACTAGGAAATGGAAGTATTATGACCATTGCCAGAAGCAATGTTCATATCGAGGGCACCGGAAGTGCCGCACTAGTTCTCCCATAAGCATTCAAAGTATGTGGTGGATGTATTTCCTTCATTGGGCATGTACTACATATACACAATCCCACTAAGAAATATGTTGCGATAAAAGCCATATTATTTTAGAGAAATATGGCATGACCAATTGGGTCATCCTGAGTTGGATATGATGATAAAATCATCAATAATTCTATTGGCCATAAAAACTTCCCTAATCCTGAAGATTTTTAGTTGCACCGCACGTGCAAAGGGAAGGTTGATCACTAGGCAATCCCTCCTGAAGATTAGGGATGAGTCACAAAGAGGCCTAGTTGAGTCCTTGATCAAAAGGATCAAGTGGATAATGTATGGCCATTGCTGCAAAATCAAAGGCGGCCAACCAGTAGTTGGGGCCATGCAGCATTACATACTGCAAATTTTACCCAACTCAGGTCAACTGCACATCCCCCATATGGCTAGTGTGTGAGAAAGAAAGTATTTCCCATCTGCGTATAAGTTATGCGATATATGTGCCAGTATCGCCATATCAGCGTACACCAAAGAAACCCCACCAGAAGTTGGGATGTATGAGCCTATGGCTGGGGATCTTCATGAGGCTCGGTACGCTGATTGCATTTCCCAGCATTAGGGGGAGAGAGGCATCCAGAAGAATACCGGGAAATTGCATGAAAAGGAATAAAGGCATTCCTTCTACACACACTAGTAAATCTAGACCAGAAGTTCAGAAAAGTATGCATTTGCAAATTACTGCAAATGAGCTGCCAAATGCCTTCACTGATTAGAAAAATGACAAGGCCACATTTACCTATAGTAAATGTGCCAGAGAGAGTTTGGGTATCCCTGAAGGTTACCAACTCTATTGTCTCCATCCTGATCCTAGGTTGAGGGGGAGACCTCTGGGTGCTCAGACAAGGTTCCATGGAGACGTCCATGTAGACAAGGTCTTGAGCCACTTGGTATCATTTAAAGAATCAGTTGAAGAAGCTCGACCTGAAGTCGAGAATGCCCCTAAAGTGGCAACTCAACCTGAAGTTGAGAAAGTCCCTGAAGGACACCATCCTGAAGATGGAGATCCCAATGCGTCAAGCATGCACCATCGCATTGGAAGATCGGAACGCCCCAACTCAATCGTTATGGGAAATCATGATGAGTGGGAGGACGATCATGAGGAGATCGCCACTAATTATGTGGAATCAGGAGAGTCATATTATAGAAAGACCACCATTGTCGACACATATTTTGCCTCAAAATTGTTGGCTCAATGGATCCGGATCCAAACCAAAGTCCATGGCAGAGTGCCGGAAGCACTCAGATTGGGACGAATGGAAAGCCGCAATTGAGGCAGAGTTGCGCTCGCTTTATGAAAGAGAGGCTTCTTGGGCCTGCAGTCCCAACACCTCCAAAGTCATCCCTGAAGGATGTAAATGAGTCTTCTTCCTGAAGAGGAATAAACGTGGCACAAAGCGAGGCCGGTGGCACGAGGGTTCACGCAGAGACCCGACATCAATGAAACTTACTCTCCCATGGTGGCATAACGTTCCGATATATGATACCTATGGCAGCTAACTTGAACTTAAAAATGCAGTTAATAGATAAATGCAGTTAATAGATATTGTGACCGCATACTGGTATGGGTCACTTGATTCGGGAATCCACATGGGAGTCCCTGAAGGACTCAAGATCCCTAGACCGAATCTAAATCGCAACATGTTTAGCGTCCGCCTGCAGCGGTCGTTGTATGGGTTGAGACAATCCGGAAGGATGTGGTTCAACCGATTGAGTAACTTTCTCCTGCAGAGAAGTTACATCAGTAATGATGATTGTCCCTATGTTTTCATAAAGAAATCCAATGATGGATTTTGCATCATCTCTGTCTATGTCGATGATTTGAACATCATCGAGACTACAAGGGACATTGAGGAAGCAATGGCTTACCTCAAGGCAGAGTTTGAGATGAAAGACTTGGACAAGACCAAGTTTTGTTTGGGCCTGTAGCTCAAACACCTCCCTGAAGGAGTGTTTGTACACCAGTTCACTTATACTAAGAGGGTACTTGAAAGGTTCAATATGAGCAAGTGCCACCCTCTTAAGACCCCCATGGTAGTCCGATTCCTAGAAGTGGATAAGGACCCATTCAGAACCAAGGGCGATGATGAAGTATTGGGACCTGAAGTTCCATACTTGAGCGCCATTGGAGCACTGATGTACCTTGCAAACTGCACGAGATCTGATATTACGTTTACAGTAAATTTGTTGGCAAAGGTACAACGCTGCCCTGACTAGGAGGCATAACCTTGGTCCATGGTTCCTGAAGAACCAAGCACCAACCATGGTGGGATATGTGGATGCTGGCTATATGTCTGACCCGCATAATGCCAGATCACAGACTGGTTTTGTCTTTCTCTATGGTGGAGCAGCCATTTCCTAGCGGTCTGTGAAACAGACTCTGGTTGCCACATTGACCAAGCACTCAGAGATAATTGATCTGTACGAGGCTGCACGAGAATGTGTTTGGTTGCGACGAATGATCAATCACATCTAGAAGTCATGTGGTTTGAACGACACCGACACCCCCACCATTATCTATGAGGATAATGTGGCTTGTGTTGCACAGATGCACATGGGTTATGTCAAGAGCAATCTCACAAAGCATATTGCTCCAAAGTCCTTTTATCCCCATGAGCTCCAGAAGAGCGGGGAGATAAATATCCTGCAAGCAAGATCATGCGATAACCTCGCAGATCTTTTCACAAAATCTTTACCCGCCTCTAGCTTCTATAAGTGCATCCATGGAATTGGTATGAGGCGGCTTAGAGAGTTGCAGGGTTTAGGGGAGACCAGCCCCAAAGACATAATCTATGACCGTGGTTCTGAAGATCATGAGTCGGTCCTGAAGACCGACCTGAACATCAACTGTTGTACTCTTTTTTCCTTGATGAGTTTTTCCCACTGGGTTTTCTCATGCAAGGTTTTTAACGAGGCAACATGTGCAACATAAACGATGCGTGTGATGTACTCTTTTCTCCTACCCTTTTTTCCCACTGGGTTTTTGGGGGGAGTTTTTAACGAGGCATACACATGACATATAATTGGCCAAGGGGGAGTGTTGTGAATCAAAGTCAAAAAACAATGTGAACTAATGACTTTGAATGGTGTCCAATTAAATGAAAGGGAGGAGGAGAGTCTTAGTGTTCAAACACTATAGATGTTTTGTATCCATTCTCTTTGCATCTCTATAAATAGGAGGATCACTTTCATGCTTGTATGGAGAAACAAGAACTGAAGGAAAGTGAATACATAGCTCCCTCTTCCTCTCATTTCCTGTGTTCCAAAATTCTATGTTCGTGAGTGTGATTGTGAGCAATCCAAGTGACTCGATTTCTAACAAAAAGGAAGGGTGGGAGCGAGTTGGTGCAACTTTTTTTCTAGGAACAAGTAGAGAGCTCTCTACACACCCTTGAGAGATGGAGCTGAGAGAAAAGATTGGAGGCCTCCATAAAGTAAGGACTTGAGTAGGCCAAATTGAGTTTGATGGGTTTTAGACCACCCATGAACTTACTGGACAGGGCCTGAGCACAGATCCCGCTGCCCAGAAAAAATTTTATTGGCCTAAGCCTGACCTAAAACACTGTTCTTTGCTATTTTACTGTGTAAAATGCATGGATGGCTCGGCTTGAAAAATTAGGCCCGACCTACCCAGTGGGATGATGGTCATTAACAAGACTTTTTCAGGTCAAAATAACTAGATTTTTTGGCCCGGCCCAACCCACAAAATGCTTAGGTCTAAGTAGGGCCTTGTTGAATTAAGGTTTTTTTACTATGGTACCAAAAGTTAGAATATAGTCTCTGTTTAGGGTCTATGTTGGACATGCTCTCTAACAAACTATGGTCCGGATATAGTGCAAACTATTTCATTTAGTGGACTTATAGAAAACATAAAAGTGCTAAAATTAATTATGAAGAAAAACATGTGGAATTTTATATGAACATAAATACTCAAATACATGCATACCCTAAGAAACATGTTTCTATGTCCTTACTTAACATTCATTAAAATAGTCTACATATTCTTGATGACAACCAACCACTACCAAAATGGTAGGGTTATCTTATTATTTTTAAGTAATAATAATAATAACAACACTACTAGCCATAGCATTCGGTACGGAAAAGTTTATACCAAATACTGAATACTAAACATTAGTAGAACCTCACTTCACTTGGAGAAGTTTCATATTCTGGTTGTGAACATTCATATAACGTTTAAAAATCAAACAGTTCAAAATTTACTTAGTAGTTCTTTGCATATAGTTTTTTCTCGTAGCAAAAGTTGTGTATAAAAAACATATGACTTACAATTTGAAACAAGGGACCGAGAGAGTACTATTTATTACACATGATAAATATTAGTACCTTTTATATATTTTTTTCAACCTTATTAAAATTGACTTCTTGAAACCGAGATGTGTATTCTTTTCCGAGGCAGAAGGTACGTTGGCAGAAAAGTAAAGTCAGATTCTCATATGGGAAAGATCTTATCTCCTGCACATTCGATTCCTCAAGAGCATATATATCATATAATTGTGGCACATCCAATTCCTCGCAAAGCATGTATCCGTGCTGCTTTAGTGCTTTCCTTCATCTTTCTCACCTTTTGGTGGGGTGGTCCAGGACAGACTGCCGGCAGATTGCATATGCCAGTGGCCTTGTTTAGTTTCAAATTTTTTTCTAAAATAAATATTATAGTATTTTTGTTTGTATTTGATAAATATTATCTAAACATGCTGTGTCATCCCATCTGCGCCGCCCGGTTCAATGGATCCTGTGGCACACCCCCCTCGCCCTCGGTCAGGTTCACGGATCAACCTCACGTGAAATCCCTCGCAATAAGCACTAGAGTTGCAACACATGGGTTGCAATAAGAGCTGACATAACTTTAGCTAATGTTTTAACTGAACACATATTGAAGCACATGAAGATGTGACGCAAAGGGAGAAACCATTGATAATGTATATGGAAGAATATATAGAATAATTGGTAATCATAAAAGTTTGTAATTATTGGGATACAAATTACATAGTATCCATATGGGCTTCTTTTAAATTTCGCTAGTGTAGCACTTACGTTTTTATTTGGCAAATATTATTCGATCATGGACTAATTAGATTCAAAAGATTCGTCTATCAAATTACAGATAAACTATGTAATTAGATACTTTTTTATCTATATTTAATGCTTCATGCATGTGCCGCAAGATTTGATGTGACGGAGAATCTTGAAAAGTTTTTAGATTTTGAGTGGACGCATATATGGAACATTAAACATAGACAAAAAATTTTAGGCTTTATTTAGCTCCCAAAATTTTTCAAGATTCTTTATTACATCAAATCTTTGTACGCATATATGGAACATTAAATATAGACAAAAATAAAAACTAATTACATATATTATCTATAATTTGCGGGACGAACCTTTTAAGCATAGTTAGTCCGTGATTGGATAATAATTGTCAAATACAAACGAAAGTGTTACAGTAGCCAAAGCCAAAAATTTTCGCGAACTAAACAAGGCCTTATTAGAAAATACAAAGGTGAGGGGGGAGAGGACCTAAAAATATGCAATTTTGATTTGTTGTTGGTCCTCAATATATCAATGAATTTATAGAAATAAAATACAGCTTGAGTTTGTCAGCCGAATCTATTAGCTATTCAACAATATTTTTCTCTCACAATAAATCAGCCAACAATATTTTCTACTATGACTTATCAGTCGAACGAACAAGATAAACCTAGATCCAAGAACTATTAGTTTGTACACTGATCCCTAAACTTTTATAAAGTGGTTCACGCGAGGTCCAAAGCTCTCTACCTAGCGTAGGTATGTGGAGGGGGGGGGGGTTGGATCAGTAGTACAACATTTTATCAAAACTAGATTGAGCTATTTTTTTCGAAGGCAAAATACACTAGCATAGGGGGATTCGTGTCCCCCTCCTTCACCGCACCCTTCCCTCGGCCTGTGCGTCCATGTCACTATTTTTTACACTTCATCATTCACGTCAATGTAGGTCACACATCATAGTCAATGAAAAAATAACAATATGACCCAAATGTTATCCAAGAAAAACATCATTCTTTAACAATTAATGGTTTGTGGACTAGGTATTCGACCTAAAAGGGTATAATGATAAGTTTAGTTCACCCAGGGCACAAAAAACCGAGCACCCTGAACATAAAAAACCGAGAACCGAACCGAAAATACTAAAACTGAATTTTTCGGTACCTTGGTCAGTTCCTAATTTTCAGGAACCGAATTTACCAAGGTAAATTCGGTACTATACCTCAGGGAACCGAATTTACCGAAATGTGCTAAATTTGAGTGTAGTTATATTTTAATTTATTATATTTTGTATATGTGGTACTGTACTCATATAATCTTGTGGACTTATATATGTATGTATTTGGCACAAGTATTCTCTATAAAATCATTCCAAATTATGTCAAAATTAGCTTTTGAACATGCTATTACATGTTCATATGATCAATTCAGTATTTTTCAATAAATACCGAAACCAAACCGAAAGTACCAAAACTAAATTTCCTCATTACCGATTTTTGGAAGAAACCGATCGGTACCTATTTTCCTAGGAACCAAATAGAGGTACCGAACCGAACCGAAGTACCGAATGCCCAGGGTGACTTAGGTGACGCCGACACACTTTATACATCTGTTGTAAGGTCAGTTTCAATGCATGTTTTATGGGAGTGTTATGCACATTAAATAGGGTGTCACATAAGCAAAATTGCTAACTTGGCAGGGTCATTAAATGAAGGAATTTCATTAGATGAGAGAGGAGTTTCATCCCTATAAAACTCATGTGGCTTGGTTACCTAGTTTATAGTCTTGGTAACTGTGCCATGAAACTATGCATTGAGACTGGCCTAATGAATTAAGTTAGTGCAACTAAAAGGCCCAGACAAGCGAGGCTTAGTTACGAGGTTAGTTTTAATGGTGTTTTATCAGAGTTTTATGGATATTAAATATGCTAATATAACACTATATTAACGAAGAGATTCGACAAATAAACTTAAACGAACATGCGGACCCTCTTCTCAAAATTGTAACCCTCGATGTAAACTGTGCAAGGCTTGGCCTTCCACTGACCGGGAGCCTCTCTCGAGTACCTATGAAATGGGATCTGTTTTGATCTCCCGAAATGCAGTGCCTGCAGGGTAAGTCATGACGTCGTTGAAGCTAGAACCTTGCTGGCAGAGATTGAATCAGGGGAGATGCTGGTCATTTATTAGTGCGCACCGAATAAAACATCTTTAGATAAAGACTACTCCATCCGTTCTCGTATGGTGACACACTGCACAACACACAAAAATTGGCCAGCGGCATACCTCAGCTAGGCAGCTAGCTAGCCTGCCCCCGTGAGACCAACTATCAGCAGGGCGCCGGCCGGCCGACGGAAGGAGAGAGAGAGGAGGGAAGCAGGGAGCCACCACCGCCATCAAATCAACCATGACTGAGCTGGCGGCTGGCGCCGTGAGCTCACTGCTGGCCGTCGTCCGCAACGAGGCGCTGCTGCTTGGCGGCGTCCAGGACGACGTGCAGTTCATCAAGGAGGAGATGGAGAGCATGAAGAGTTTCCTGGTGCATCTAGCCCGGAGCACGCCCCCCGGCGGGGAGCACGACGAGCAGGTGCGCACCTGGATGACCCAGGTGCGGCTGCTCGCCCAGGACTGCCACAACTGCATCGACCTCTACCTGTACAGCGGGAACCCCCACATCCACCGCGCCAAGGGCAGACTCCGGCGCTACTTCTGGTGGGTTTACTGGTTCCTGCGCAAGCTGCTCGCGCAGCACCGCGCGGCGGTCCAGCTACGCCAGCTCAAGGACCGGGCGCGTGATGTCGGCGAGCGACGACTGAGGTACGGCGTGGAGGTGCCAGGGAAGTCGAAAGCTGGGCTAGCGGCGGCGGCGGCGACATCAGCGCGAGGTGGTGCTGCTGCTGACAACGAAGAAGAAGACGACGGTGATCATGATAACCAACTCGTGAGCACAAGCGGCAGTCGCACTCTGGACGACTACGTCAAGGAAAAGCTATGGGAGTGGATACAAGGAGTTCCTCCATGCGCCGGCGAAAGTTGGTCCATGGTCGTCACTGTGGCGCCGCCGTATACATATCAGGACCTCCTCTCCCTCGTAGAAGAAACTTGGGTTGGCTACGGCTACCAACGCACCGTCGTGGTAGATATCCCAGCCGTGCACCCCAATTTTTTGCCGCTACGAGCCAAGGAAGTTCTCTTCTACATTCTGCGTGAGCTCAAGAATGCCAAATCCCAACCCCAAGACCAGGAGAAAGACCAACAAGGAGAAGGGGGGAAGTATGTTGTTGACCCTTGGGAGGAGGTTTTCAGAAGAAAGATGCAAATTTACGAGGAAAAAAAGAAGGCTCTTGCTCGTCTTAAAATCAAGGAGAATATCAAAGAGATGAAGGTTAACGAAAAGCTTGACAAAATCAAAATTGATATTCAGGGTCGAGTAGGGAACAGCGGCGGACTACCAAAGGGCTACAAGCTGCACGGTGAGCTTGACAAGCTAGACCTAGACGTACTCCTTCAGCTGCTGCTCGAGGCACCTTTTGCTACGTCTCAACAAAACCAAGGGGAGAACAATGACATGCAAAAATTACAAGTGCGTATCGCCAAGAAGCTTAAGGAGCATATGGAAGCAGCGGAAATGGACAAGACGCTTGAAAAGGAAAAAGTGACAAAACATATGGAGCTGGAAGGAGATGAAGCCCCAGGCAAGACTATGGAGGAGGAGGATATGGTGCAGGGTGGAGAAGGAGAAATAACCGACCATATGGTGGAGGCGGAGGGTGAAGGAGAAGTGACCAAACATACAGCGGCGGCAGAGGAGGCAGGAGAAATATCCGAGCATATGGAGGAGACGGATGGAGGAAGAGGAGGTGGAGGTGAAGAAATCGAAAGTCAGCAAACTACATGGATTCACCTCGATGAGGCACAATATGCACGCATCGTGCAGATTCTGTTCCCCAAGGGCAGCAGCAGGCCCCTGCAGACTCAAGACAGATCGTTAGTGGGCAAGCAAGCTACAAAGACCACAACGGCTATACTGGGTGCGGATCAAATCAAACAAATGATCCAGGACGCAAAGGAAGACATCTTATTGAAGCTACTGGAAGCTAAATATGACAGGAGTGAAGGGACAGGTGGTGGTGCATCTGGTGTTCCGAATCAAAACCCAGAAACTAAATATGGAACAGATGGTGAATCTGATGTTCCGAATCAAAACCCAGCAACCATTTCTAACAAAATCGGTCAGATGATGGACAAAATGAAGCAGGAGTTCAGACGGCAGCTCAAGATCAAAGGGCTTGTTGACGAGATAAAAAACAACTTGAATTATTGCTCCGACTTGGATAGATATGAGTGTCCCCTGTTTATCCTCAAAGTAGACAAGCTGATGGATGTTTCCACATTGGAGGATACCAGAAATGCACTGAGCCTGTTAAATTGCAGCGCCGATATAATGATCATCACCACTACGAAGGAGGACATCCAGCTGGCCAAAGAATATTGCTACCCAGAGATGGAACCTATAGACTATTCTCTTGCTGGCCTCTACCATGATACAGTTCTCGATCTTATTGCTAAGCAGCAGCAGAAGAATAATGGAGACAACTACTACCACCCCCAAATTTTTCATGATATCTTGAACGACTGTGAGCCACATGAATTATGCATGAAGATCTTCACTCGTGCTCTGTATGCTAACCCCAAGAGGAGCAATGAGGAGTTACTGAAGCTGCACAGCATCCTGCGGGATTCGCCAACATCATTCAACAGCATCGCTAAGGTGATGTTCAAGTTCTCTTACAATGATCTGCCCAAAGAATACAAGTCCTGCTTGCTGTACCTAGCTATCTTCCCTCCAGGACACAAGATCAGGCGGTCAACCTTGATTGGACGGTGGGTTGCAGAAGGGCTAACTTCCAAGGAAGATTGGCACAGTTCCGTGCATCAGGCCAACCGATGTTTTGACGCACTTGTTGACCGGTGCCTTGTTTGTCCAGCTGATATTGGTGTCACAGGAAAAGTAAGGAGCTGCGTCGTAGGTGAACCGATTCATGGAATCATTACCACCATCGCCAGAAAACAACACATCCTGGAGACACGTCTGTCAGATCACTTGGCTCGCCACTTCTCCGTCTTCAACGATCTCCAGCTTCGCAGTTCTGACAGGATTGATAAATTCTTCCAGGGGCTCTCTAGATCATCTCGAGTGTCGGTGCTCAAGGTGCTAGATCTAGAAGGCTGTGAGTGCTTTGCTGGTGGGAAGAACCAGCGGTACCTCAAGGACATCTGCAGAAAGATGTTACTGCTGAAATATCTGAGCCTAAGGAGAACAGATATTACCCAGCTACCTAGGGAAATCAACAACCTCCGTGAGCTAGAGGTGTTGGATATCCGACAAACTAAGGTGCCTCCACATGCAACAGCAAATGTCCTGCTTCTGAAGCTGAAGCGTCTGCTTGCTGGTAACACTGATTGGACTCCAAGACCAACCCTCAGAGCTCAGGAATTAGTATCTACTGCTGTCCTGATTCCTTATAAGATTGAGAAAATGGTAAACATGGAGATACTATCCAATGTGAAGGCCCGGAGCAGTCGAGATTTGAAAGATATTGGAAAGCTATGGCAACTAAGGAAGCTCGGAGTGGTAGTTGATGACGACCCCTGTTACCTCAAGAATTTGCTCCGAGCAATTAGTGATCTGCACAAGTGCCTCTGTTCTTTGTCAATCACTCTTCCCACAGCTACAAGCGAGGCTACTCCTAGTCAAGAGTTGCCAGAAGTACCACTCAAACTCAAACATCAACCCAAGCTTCTTGAGAGTCTGAGCATCAGTGGAACCACACAGAAGGGATTTCTTCCATTGTTCATCAAAGATGCTAACAACAACCTTGTCAAGGTTACTTTGAGTAGCACCTCACTGAACAAGAATAATCTTGAGGACCTTGCCAAGCTGCCTAAATTACAGTTCATCAGGCTCTGCCTCATCACCGACATAGAGTCACTTGACTTCAAGAAGGAGGAGTTCAAATGTCTCAAGTACCTTCTTGTTGAAGGATCCAGCTTCACTAAAATTAGCTTTGAAGATGAAGCAGCCTGTATGCTTGAGAAGATGGCTTTGTCTCTCACCAACATAGAGTCTGTTTCTGGAGTTGATGGTCTTAAAAACTTGGGAGAGGTCGAGTTGCGTATGAGCAGCAGCAACAAGAAGAAGAACGACACGTTGCTATCATCATTTAACAATGGAAAACAAACAATGGCCATGCTGGCAATTGTCAGTACGTCGCTTGAGCAAGGCGATAAAGAAACCCAGAACATGATTACCTTCAACGAAGGTGAGTTCCAGAAGCTCAAACTTCTTACTGTTGACTGCACTGCCACCACCAAGGTTGTCTTCACCAGCGGATCTGCTTGTGAGCTTGAGAAAATTGTTTGTTCCACATGCACGTCTGCCACATCCGAGGTTATCTTCACCAGTGGATCTGCTCCTAAGCTCGAGAAAATCGTATGGTCCTCATCCACGTCTCTTTCTGGTATCAACAACCTGCCAAAATTGAAGGAACTCGAATTCAACGGTGACCCTGTCCCTGATGTGGTGAAAGAAGCCATTGAAAATCATAAAAACAAAGTTAATTTCCTACATAATAAACCAGAAATTCAAAATCAAGCAAAAGAAGACGAGCAAGAGGACGATGACGATGATGCTGCAAGGTTTTCACTATTCTGCTGCAAGAAACAAGTTTGAATCCGAAGAAGCCTCTCCTTTGATCCCATGGTGAGGTTTGTGTGGATTAATTCCTATTTGCATTTGCTATTATGCTTGTCTATTAGAGTTTCTGTTTGCTGCGCCTGCGCATGTTTGAACTGAGTGCCTTGTGTTTGTGGTTGAGCATATTGGTTGTGCGGTTGTGCCTATGCTCACGGATTTGCACTGAGTGCCTATGTTTATCATCTGTATCAACCATCAGCCTACATAGATGGTTTTGTGTAATAAGTGCAATGTTTGTGCGCACATTTGACATCTTATTAAAACCTGCTAACTCCCAGAGCCTTAGGCTCGTCTTTGATAGCTCGAACGAGCTCCTGTACCGTCCTGACCATGTTGTTGAAAGTCCTATCGTTTCTCTACTTCCATAGCATCCAAACAACTAACACAACAAAGGAGTTAAAACCTTTAGCGCTTGCATTTGTCGACCTGCTTTCTAGCCTAGATCCACCATCCCCGAAATCACACCTGATCTTGTGGGATGAGGTTCAACAACCCCAGCGCCTGAAGAGCCAAAGCCCAGACAGATCTGCTGATGGTTCCTGCGGACAGAGGACGCAGGAGTCGTCTTCCTGCAATCCGTGGCGACGTCTGCGGGCAGCACTACAACAACAGCATCGCCAAATGTACTGTCGTGCTATATTATACAGCAATAGTCCATCAACTCCGTGCTCTAGCATGGTTTAAAATATTTTTTTCTTTTTTTTAAAAAAAAAATATATGTTACATAAGTATAAAGGTAGTTGTGCAGATAAATTTAGCAATTAGCACGTGCAGTACAACATAAAAATGATTGTCTTTACTTTTTCTGTATGTTTATTTCCTAACACAATACCCATTTAATACTATATAATCTCTATTTAGTTGTGATACATTTACCAAATACTCTACATGTGTTTTCATCTAAAGTGAAATGGCGTCAGGTGTGCTCATAATCGTGGCCCAGTGGCTCCGGTGAAATGGATTGATGGACTAGTTCAGTTAACAGGAACACCTTATTTTGTCGCACTCAGTTTATATCGTCACTTACACTGCATCTTACAACTCTCCTAGACTATATACCCAAGTCTAGTATGAACACCTACGATGTCATTGGTACAATAAGAACTGAGATAGGATACGGATCTAGTTTTGACTAGCAAAACAAAGAAAATATCCAAGTTGTATATTCCACTAGCTTAGACCTGACAGCACGTCTCCCACATGAAACAAGATCATAAAGCATTAGTGTGGATAAGCTACTCAAAATTTGAGCTAATTTACCATTGTACATCCTAGCAACTAGCATAATGATAGAGATCTACCATATACAGGTGAGCAAAGGCATTGGCCAAACAATAACTTTATATGAAGTTCAGGCAAAGAGCATTCACGTCAGAAATTCAGTAATCTGAAAACAAATTAAACAGAGAGCTGAAGGAAAACAAACAAGGAAGGAGCACCAGAACCTGATTCTCTGTAGGACTGTGCAGGCTGCAGGAGTTGCCGAGTTGGTCGCGTGTCTGCTGGCCACGGTTGCACTAAGCAGGAGCGGCTGGCCGCTCCCACGTACGCGCATCCAGTACAGTAGATACTAGCCGCGCCGCCGCCCAGGCGGCCATCTCCTTCTTCGATTTGCCCCGAGGCTGCGCCGTCGGCCACCCCCAACTCCTCGATTTGGCGGCGCTCGTGCAGGAGAGCTGGCCGTGACGCCGCCACCTCCTTTCTCGATTTTCGCGCGCTGCCGTCCGCTTGTCGTCTGCCTCGTCCGCGATTTGGCTGCGCCGCCACGGCTGCCGGCTAGGATTTCGGCTCGCACTCGTTTGTGTGCGGAGGATGCCACGCATGCGAGATGGGGGAGGGGCTGCTGGCACTCACCGACTCGGCCTCGGCCACAACTGGAACCAAGAACGGAGAGAGGGAGGGAGGGAGAGGACAGAGGACAGGGGACCTCGAGTCCTCGACCTGCTTCAAGCGGAAACGAAAAGCAAGCCCGCACGCGCGTCTGACGCCTGGTTATCCCAAAATTTTTTAGATTTTGATACGGCAAAGTAGGTTTAAAAGATCTCATAATTTTCAGACAAACTATGTAATTATTTTTTATTTTTATCTATATTTAATGCTCAATGCATATGCCGAAAGATTCAACATAATAGAAAATTTTAAAAAGTTTTTAGTTTTTATGACGAACTAAACAAAGTCTGACCGCACTGACCATTGGTCTATCTCCCTCTCTCTACAACAGGAATCTTGAATTATTAGTGCAATATTTCTCCACTAGTCCACTTTATGACTATGAGCTTCTTTGCTATGTAGAAAAATCAAAGTTAAAAGTATTATTCATTAATTTATTATAAGAAAAAAGTATTGATGAATGGTCGATAAATTCGATAACAGACTTTATTATTTATCTGCTGAAAAAATCTCAAAACAAGACGGCTAGCCTTCACGTCCACCGTCTCACTCTTCTCCAGCAACTGCTATTTTTTTTTCCCTGCAAGCACCTTTGGTTTCGCTTATCTAAAAAAAGTCCTGCTTGATAGTATTATTTGCTGATTTATTGTGAGAGAAAAACACTACTGAATGATGATATATTTGGCAGATAACCTCAAGGAAACAAGCTTTGAGTCAGCATAAAACAAAGTCACATCTATCATCATATATGAATATATTAAGCCGAAATAAGAGTGCGAACCTAGATAGGCGATACCACCGAAGAAACCAGTTTGCAACGTTATAGTCTATCTATTCCAAATTACAAGTCGTTCCAACTTTCTTGTCAAAGCATCTTAAGTTTAGCCAAAATTATAAAAGAGAATTACAAACAATTATGAAATCAAATAGATATACTATGAAAAATATAATTAATAAATAATCTAATCATCTAGTAATACTTAGTTTGTACCATAAATATTATTATTTTATTTTATATAAATTCAATGAAACTTAAGATGTTTTGACTTTCCAGAAAAGTTAGATTGAATTATAATACTTGAAACATACACGTATAATATGTCGGGCGCGACACTCTTGTGGGCAACGACAACCATGTCAGGTGCACTGAGCAACACGATAAACCCTCCATGGGCAGATCAGGTCTAGGAGACGGTGGAGTGCAGACCACCACAAACTTGGTCGGTTGGCCCCCCGCGAGTTTCTTCCTCTACCAGGGCGTGAGGAGCCTCGAGGTCGACACGAAGTATGGTGCGACCGCGACACCCTCGCTATCTCTAGCCGCAGGAGGAGGTGATTAGAAAGACGTCGGTGTTGGCACTAGCAATGAGATAGAGGTGCGAGAGGCGTGACTCTAGCGGCGAGGCCTCGGGGAGCTTGTGCAGCGAGTGTGTGAGTTTGGGTGGGAGATGTTTTTGTATTTAGGAAGACGACCGTATCATTATCATACCACCCATGTTTGACTCTTGTCAAACAGAAATCATCAATCATTGTATATTATATACAACAACAAAAACGTGCAAAGTTGCTTTTGCATCAAGAATACAAAGAATATCTTGTCCACCAACAATTTCAATTTCTTCTTTGAACAATGAACAGGTACGTAGAAGGAAAAACCTCCTCCTACATGGTTGAACAACCGAGAGAAAAAAAGTTGCAAGAAACTGTGTGAAACAGTAGCAGGCTACAGATTCAGGTTCACTAGCTCCATACGGCCCATCACATAAGTACATGGTAACACATGCTGCTGGGCTGGATCCATCAGTTGGTCCACTCCGGCCCAAAGTACCTGGCGTTGGGCCTCCTGGACCTCCTCGCTGCCGGCCGCCCATCGGAGTCCGATTCCGAGTCGGAGTCGGCGAGCACGGCGACGTCGCGCATGAAGGCGACGTACTCCTCGGCGCGCGCGGCGAGCGCCACCGCGCTGGCGGCCAACCTCCGATGCGCCTCGGCGACCGCCTCCCCGCCGGGAATCGCGGCGTACTCGGCCGCCATCCGCGTGAACCTCTCCACGGATCCGGCCGCCTTGGCGAGCAGCTGGAGGCCGAGCGCCTCCCCGCGCGCCGCGATGGCTTTCCACTCCGGGTCCCCCGGCGTGAGGTCCCCGGACGCGACGGTCTCGGCGGTGGCCAGCATGAACAGGCGCATCACCTCGTCCTGCTTCGCGTCCACCGCCTCGCTCTTGGACAGCAGCTGCAGCAGCTCCTCGAACGCCATGGATCGAGATGGATGTGGTGTGGTGGTGGATGGACGACTTGCGTTTGGGACGAGAGCCCTGTTGGCCTTTGGTGGCCTTTTATAGACAGCAATGCCGTATGCGAGTCGAACTCGAATAGTCGGATAGCATGTCAGACTCGGAATCACCGATGAGGAGCCGGGCTGAACGTGCGCGTGACTAGTTTTTTACCTGTTCATTTTTTTTAACACACCGCAAGGGCCTTTTTCTGTTCATTTTTTTTATTCGAGAGATGAACGGAAGCTATATGCGCGTGACTAGTTTGGTCAACTCGGAAAACGAGCCAGCAGAACAGTTAAAAAAAGATGGAGTCAACTTTATTAAATTTGTAGATATAATTATTTTACACCGAGTTTAACAAGTTCAACTAAAGTTGAACGTCATTCAAAATAACTAATTTTAATTAAAAAAAACAAGTTTCATAATTGTAAAAAAATTTGAAACGAGCCATCGATAAGATTTATTTAATTTACCTATTATTTCTTAGAAGCTCCCGAGTAAAAGCATCTCAACATTTTTTCTTAAACACGTTCTCTAATTTCTCATTTGGAGATCCATTCCAATAATAAATTCACTCCCTATATCTCTCCAGCCTCTAACAACTTTTCTATATATTATGTGCACTTTGAAGAGCCAGCCCTGTCCTCCACCTTTGGCAATATGGTAATATTTGGAAATCTAGATGGAGAAACAGTTGGAGAGTTTTTTTTCACTAAAAATATAATCTCTATTTCTTTAACACAAAAAGATACAAAAAGAGACTCTTGTAGTTGCTACAATGGTACTACTATAAAAAAATGGTGCTAACCTTACATCTCTACATCACAAGTCATCCAAATGGGGATGGATAAGGAACAAAAAAAGGTACACGGTATATTCTATTTTTAGTGCTACACATCATACACTATGATAAAAAAGATACAATGGACTATAATGTGACTATAGAAAACCTTGTAATCATCAGATCTGGCCTCCTCACTGGCTGGAATCCTCTCCTACCTCCCATGATCCAGCCTCCCTTTCCTCCTCTTTTTCCACCGAGTTCATCTTCTCCAAGTCCAGCTGAGTAACTTCCTTGAGCTCCGCACCACCCTTGAGCTCCTCTTCCGCCAGCTAGCTGAGCCCACAAGCTCTCGTCCATCACTGATCATTCCAAGGGTGACCTCGAGCAGGCCTTTTCGAGCGCCACCCAACCTCTGAGCTCCTCCTCCGCCAATTGCTTGAGCCCACAAGCTCCCCTCAATCATTATTGGCCAATCCAAGAGCATCCCAAGGGCAACCTCGAGCAGGCCTTCTCGGAGCGCCACCCCAACCTTGAGCTCCCTTCCACCAGTGAGGAGTCACCACGAGAGTAGGGGCTCAAATTTGAGGACATTGCTGGAGTTGCTCTTAATAAAAAAAAGGCTTTTCTTCTTTTTTTCATACCTCCCTCCTAGAAAGTTTTCAGGTGCACAGCAAAAGAACCGAATGAGTCTTGGGTCAGATGTAGCAGTATCTCAGTTGTATTACTGACTCTTAATAAAGACCTCTCGCCGACCTTTAATAATAAATATTGTAAGGTGCAACCTAAAAAATATAATCGACAAATAACATGGTATTAGAAAGACTGTATTAATTGAAGCAAATAATTTGCAACTTTGCAATAAAAATAACTTAAATGTTAATTGATAAATTATCACAAAAAATAGAAATTTACAGATTAAATAGATGTTCCACTATGCACAGGAAAATAGTGAAATTCTAGACTAAATTTCAGATTCGATAATAGAGTACCTACTAAAAACAACAAATAAGTGCACTATGCATATAAGTAATAGGAAGTTAATTTAGCATAAAAGAGTAGAAAAAAAAGAATAATATAAGTATTTTCAATATCCATGACACGCCATGTATAAAGTATAACCCACAAACTAAAATATACATACTTTATATACAAAGTACTTCATGTATATATAAAGCAACAATCTTGAGAATAGATAAGATGAAATCCTCAACATTGAAGTATAAACCAATAATTCGTTGTGTGGATAACAAATGCATACAAGATGAATAAACTAACCTATAGGAATGCACTGTTGTCGGCTATTATATTAGCACAATTAATTGAAATGTCACATATAAAGAACTTTTTCTATAGTACCTAGTACTGCCTAGCATTTATGTAATATTATCATCTACACAGACCGTTCTGAATCCAATGGATGATTGATAATGCATGATGCATATATGATTATTAGGTCTTTTAGGGTATCACAATCAAATTGAGGAGCTACCACTACAAAATGAATGAATGTATCAAGGTTCTCATTATTGAATAATGGTTAAATTTAAAGTGGCATCTCTTTGGCATAGATACTCCAACAGCATCAGATATGAGAAACCTCGTCCAAAAGATGCATAATAAAGAACCTATATAAAAGTGGTTCAAATTTAAAGTGATTCATGCAGTTTATCATCACAATGAAAAAGGTAATGACAAAGAAATTAAAACAAAATAAAGATGCATTAATTTATTAGCATGTGCAGCTAAATGCTCATCTACTATGGATGTATGATGCATCTACCTCCATCCTGAGTTTAATAGCATTTAGAGAAGTATGTAACAGAACAGTGCTTCTAAAAACAATACAAAAATGATTTGTTTTTTTCCCACAACCAAAATTTCATTATCTTAGAGCAACGGAATTACAGCAAGTTCAGGTTCAAACGGAAATTAGAAGGATCTAGACTCTGGAGTATATAGCCCTACTTGTCAATGCCTCTAGTCGCACAGGGATCACAAAGCACGGCCTGATACTACTTCAAACGCTGCATGGAACATAACATATATACCACCGAGCAACTACCGTTTAACAACGACAAACCTTTCATGCGTTAAGCAAACAGCACGCAGGCTGCAACTTAAGAAAGACATGATTAGCGCCAAATTCTTTTTGTGACAAATCTAAAGACTTCTATAATTGGCAAAAGTTTCCATTTGAATTCACAATCACTGATCTGAACCAAAACACTAGCTATCTAAGGGTAGCATGCACAGATAACATTATTGGTCAAGGAGGATGCAGTCACCAATCACCCTAGCAAACAAACAATATTGTTACAGCTAAGTCTCCAGGATAAGAACGTATTCAAATGCATAATTTAGTTTATTATAAAATATAGATCAACACAAGGACAGAAAACAATGATGAGCCACTAACAAAATAGGAGTATGCAGCTCAAAACAAAATAGTTATTATAAGATTCGTTCAGCATGCATGCAAAATTGCAAACTGAGTCAGGAGATGATCAATGCAACTGTTAGTCAGCGTTTCTCAAGAATCCCATCTTATATGTATACTTGTATAGTAGTATATCTCGACAAGTTGCTCTCCCTTACTGTCAAGCAGAGCTTTTTGGAAATAGACCATTATGAGAAGTGGGCTTCGGTGATATGCCATCCCGCAACGAGGCTTCGCTAACTTGCCATTATGAAACACGACCCACCTGCTAGAATGCCATCTGATGCCCTTAAACAAAATTTTCTGACTCATTTACCCCTGCCCTTTCCTTGTTCCTTTCGCAGGTGCACGCTTGGACGAAACGGACTCGCACAAAATGGATCGAGCGGCTTCTTCTTCGACTTCGAGCGCTTCTTCTTTGCCCCCACGGCAGCGCCGCAGCCCACCAACGCCGGCGAGCCCCTCCCATCGCCGACGAGCCCCTCTGTTCTAGCTCTCGCCCGCTCGCCCGCCTCCCCACGCCCCCAACGCCCAGCGTCGCCCAAATGGCCCGCTCACCATGGCTGGCCCTAGCTTGCCTTGGCCGCATGACTGCAGCGCCTCCACACCGGCCATGGAGTATAGCTCGGCAGCGACACCCCCAAGGGCAGCCATAGAGAACAACAAGTACACAATATCACGGAGCCAAAGGAGTTCAATCAGTGAACTCCCTCTGAAACAATACCGCGAGCAATACTTGGTTGATAATAAATTGGTGCCTCCAGATTATCAACCGGTTTTTGAGTCCACTAAGTTGCTGCAGCAAGTCCCAATTGTCGAAGACAAAATGAACTATGGAGAATCAAGCCAGGAAGAACAAGTTAAGCAGCTTAGGGAGATAGTAATGCTGCTGAAATATTTGCTTCTTGTTTGTGGACTTGTTTTTACATACATGACCCATGCTGGCACAGGTTCAAATAACATAGGTTCTCAGACTCATACAAGACACATGTTCTAAAACACATAGGTTCAAATTACACAGGTTCTTATATGTTTTTTTCATTTTCCTGGGGACCAACTTCTTCGGTGTCGTTCTATTCTTTCTTGGTATTCCTTGATTGGTGCTGGGTGGCCCATCAGCAGGCTAGACATCTGTGCTTTCTCCCATCAAGAATGCCAAGCGTCTGATGGCATCTGCTCCTGGAAGAAGATAAGGAGCAGGGGCAGAAGAGGAATAAAAGTATTCTAAGGGCATCGGATAGCATTCTACCGGGTGGATTGCAAGTTAGCGAAGCCCCATTGCCAGATGGTATATCACCAAAGCCCACTTCTCCTAATGGTCTATTTCCAAAAGGTAGCAGTACAGAGCAGATACAAACCACAAATCTTTTTTAGCATACATAGGCGGCTGCTCAAATCATGTGTCACCTAACTTAACGCTATGTACTCAAAATACATGTAGCAGTGAGAAAACAAACGATTTTCTATAAGCAGTAAGGTGAGGGCACCTGAGGCGGCTGCTTCTTAGACGGAGAGGACGGGGCCGGCCGCCGTCGCGGCTGCCTCACCGGCGCACGGCGTTCTTTAGATGCGCATGCGCATGCGCCGCCGGGAGGGAGATGATGTCGGGAGGGACGGAGCGAACGAAGCAAGCCCATCGCCGGCGTGCGAGGCGAGGGGCAGGCGGCGGCGCCCCGCACCGCCGCACGCACCAGAGACAGAGAGAGACGGCGTTCCCTGTTCCACGCCCGGACCTATAAACTTTGGGCCCGCTGTTATTGGGCTGAGTTTTACACACGGGCCGGCCCGGTGCCGTGGATCGGGCCTTAATCCCTCCGCAGGCTTATAATTCCGGAAGCCATAGGCTGCGTTCCAAGCCGCGCCTTCCCGCACTCCCATCGTCGTCTTCCTCGCCAACGCCAAGTCGCCATCCTCGCTTCCGCCTCCCCTTCCCCGTTTCTGGTTCCTATATTCAAGAAGGGAAAATGCCTCCGCCGACTAAAAGGAAGAAGAATGATAGCGCACGCAGCGGAGTGCTTCATGACGACGAGAGCGGGTACTGAATCTTTGTTCTGCAGGTTCTTGAATCCTGCGTTTCTGCTGTTCTTGGGCGGAGAACTCAACCTGCATTTCTTGAAATCTGCCCTGCCTGCATGACAACTTTTTGCGACCTATAAGCTTTGAAGTTTCTTGGTTATTCTTTTTAATGGATTCTTGCCGGCTACAGAATCATTGCTTTGATGTGATCGGCAGGTTTCTTGAATCCTGCCGTTCTCCTGTTCTTGGGCGGTTTCTTGGAAGAGTCGGGCTGTGTTTCTTCAAATCAACCCTGCTTCTGCTTGTCAGCTTTTTGTGAGCCATAAGCTTTGGGGTTTCTTGGTTATCGTGTTTAATTGGATTCTTGCCGGGGTTATCGTATTGTTTTCTTGAATTCTTGCAGGGTTATCGTCCTATTTTCTTGCCCTGCTTGTTTTTACGAGTGGAGCATTGGAAGTACGCATTATTTTGCTAGAATTCATGCCGGTAAATCTATGTCCATTTTGTTGGTTTCAGACGGAGTTCCCCTGCTGCCGGACAAGCCAAGGTGGCGACTAACAAGAAACAGAGGAAGGATCGCGCTGATGGTACTCTGCTAAAGGAAGAGTGGTAAGTAGATAAACACCACAGGCTTCAATTTGCTGATGTGATTGAATTCAACTAACCTGAACTAAACTGGTAGAGCGGTGACTACTAAGACCTGGTTAACACCAAAGATGGTAAAAAAAATGGTACCTATAATGTTGAATAATGTTGCTCTTTTAGGAAGACTAAAGTGTGTGTCCATTGTCTGTTTTGCTTAAATTTGCGTTAAAAGAAGTATTGCTATGAACATATATAAAGAATAATGGTTGTTTTATTTAACTGTTAACAACCGATGGTTCAGTTGCTAACGAAATGCTACCTCTTGTAACGAAATCGCTGTTGTAACTTGCTGAACATGGTATGCAATGCATCCTGGAAAATAAAGAAATGATAACTCTTCTCTAATTAGTTTTCCAATTAGAATATGAGTATGCAATTGATTAAAAAAAGTTAAGATTTTGCAAATTTCTGCAACAACTTTAGTCTACGTAATATGTATGCATGTACAGACTATAATGAGGCTCGATAGCTGTCAACACCATTTTCTTTAGTGTCATATATTGGATGGTTGTCCCAGAGAATAAGCATGGGTGGTATGGAAACTTTACTTGTCGACATTTCTTTTTCACTTCAATGCATACATTGTGATTAGGTGCGGGCTCAGCCAGAGTGCCCAGTCCAGGCATGTCAAAAATGAGATTCGGGCAAGGATTCGTGCAATGATTCCTGGTCCGGGAAAACTAAGTGAAAATAGCCTCATGCTACAAGCAGCGTCAAGGATCAAGGAGCTTGAAATAGAGATTGATTCAACATCCAATTATCTTGAAACACTCCAAAAGTTACAGAGCAGTGGGGAAAGTGCAAATAACAAGTTGAAAGATCAGACTAGTATGGATGCAGTTGTACCAGCAGTACAGGAAACAAAAGATGGGCTTGAAGCGTTAAGAGCTGTTCTTCCCCAACCAACAAAGGCTAAGGGGAAAAGACTTCTTGAGTTCGCATGGCAATACTTGACTGAGCTTAACCAGGAAAAGAATCAGCTGGACGATCAGGTTGTGAGCATCAAGGCCGTACGGAAGCCCAAGACCCCACCTGACGGTGGGAAGTAAAATGTGTGGATATGTCAGTTTTGATAGCGTATACTTTACCATAAATTTTGTACCTGGTAAAGAGACATTAGAATTAGAATTACGATGATACATGAGCATGGAGGACTGCATGTTAACTTCTTCAGAATAAAACTCGGACTGTATATCACATTGGGTCAGAGAAATCAATAAGCACATGAAACTGGTTGAGCTATAGTGATCTCACTGATTCTGGTAAGCAAACTGGTCAAAGGAATATGGTATTCTGTTCCTCGGACAGTTTCCCATGGTTTACAAGCAGTGATTGGATAGATAGAGATTTTTTTTTTGAGGAAACTAGATAGAGAAATTTGGAAAGTTGTGTATCCGTGTAGATCCAGACACAAGTATGAAGTATATATGATATGAATGAAAGAACTGTTGTGCGTGCTTGCACAGAGGTGCCTCCGAAATCAGAGGAGGCTGATCTACTGCAGAGTCGAGGGAGAAGGGAAGACGCAGAGATTGGAGGAGCACGAAAAATCAGGACGGAAAGGAGATTGGAGCTGAACTCACCGGCTCACCCGGACCCGGGAGAAAGCCGGCTGCGGTGAATCCGACAGGCGGCAGGCTTGACGCCAGCGACTCACGGCCACAGAGATGGAGTCTGCCTGCAGTTGATCGAGGGGCTGCCTGGAGAAGAGGGCAGTGACTATACTTGAGTAAGGAAGAGACTATGAACTGAGCAAGGTGTTGCCGCCGCCGACGGTGCCACTCATCCACGAACGCGAGAGAGAGAGAGAGGGAGGGAGGCGTCGCAGCGCGTGTCAGGCGGCTGGGAGCCGGGGGTGGGGTGGTCGTGGACGGGTGGCCGCCGGCGGTGCGAGGGGGAAAAGTTAGTTGGCAGTTGGGCTAGCTGGCCCAAGGAAGTCAGCTCACGCAAGTGGCAACGTAACATATGCAATCCAGCTTTGTAAATTAAGTTTTTTCTAGTTTTTTCTACCCCTTTAACTTTTCAAAACAATTATTTCTATATTTGAGTGAAATTTGACTGTGCTTTTGGTGATGCAGCAGCGTCACGCTCAGAGAAGACAAATCAAACTAAGTTAAAGTTAAAATTTTTATCTTCAGAAGGTAAATCAAGTTAGAAATATTTAAAAAAACATATAGAAAATTATGAAAGTAAATTTTCAAAAATTTGTCCAAATGCTTTTACATGAAAAATATTACAATTAAAAAATCCTAAAATCTGGTTTTATCTCAAAAAATTTGTTTTACCTTTGAAATTATGAAAGTAGTTTTAAATGTTTTCTAACGTCATGCTCTATCTTGTGGTGCCTACCTTGAAATTGTTTGAATCTTGATGGACTTATTTGGTACTCAATCCATTCCAAATTATAAGACGTTTGATTTTTTGACACCAACTTTGACCACTCATTTTATTCAAAAAATTGTGCAAAATATCACTTCTTTTATCGTGGCTTGGTATATTAATCAAAGTTCTTCACGAATTACTTAAATTTGACTATATTTGCACAATTTTTTTTGAATAAGACAAGTGGTCAAACTTGGGATCAAAAAGTTAAACGCCTTATAATTTGGGATAGAGGGAGTACTTGCTTGTGTGTAGAAGCTCTCGTTATCTTTTGTAATTAGTCGCTATTGATTATTCTGAGTTTCTGACTACAGCCTTGTTTAGTTTATCTTAAAAATAAAAAAAATTCAAGATTTTCTGAAATTTGTGGCACATGCATGGAGTATTTAATATAGTCAAAAGCCAAAACTAATTACACAATTTGTCTATAAATTACGAGATGAATGTTTTGAGTATAGTTAGTCTATAATTAGATAATAATTTTTAAGCAAAAAACGAAAGTGCTATAGTACCTAAAACTAAAAAAAATTGAGAACTAAACAAGGCTTATGTAGAAGCCGCAGCTGAGCATCGCAGACTGTAGTGGGCGTTGGTCCCTTGTTGTGGATAATTTCCAAAGACACTCTCTACATATAGTTTCTATACCTATTAATTTTTATACATACTATATATAAAAACCATGGTACCAATGAATAGTTTCTACAGAATATTTTTTTATCCAATCATATCACCTCATGTTTTGAATCTCGTGTAGACATGGTTCTAACTTAGATTCGGTTTTCTATAATTTTTGCTCTCTCTCTAACAACTACCTTACCACATCAGCAAAATGCTCAGGTGACATTACAATTAATATTTATAAAAACTATGATGGTTTTTGTATTGGAAGTGATCTCCAACGTTGCTGCATGCACACTTTAACGACCAAGTTACTTTAAAGACAACACAAGCATCATGTAACTACATCATACTTAATACTATTTAGTATGAACATAAGTGACACTTAATCATGTTCACGTCACTTGATTCTTTTTGTTCAAACATTATAAAATCATGTGCTATCATGTACATTTTGTGTTGTTCTACGGTCCACAATTCATTGTATTAGAACTTAATTAAAATTTAACGGTCTATGAAACATAAAGAAATATATTAAATTAAGGGCTTTATTTACACGAGATATAAGGCGCAAGGATATAAGGTTTACCGAATGAGGTTTGCCGAGCTAGCAGGTTTGGTAGTGAGAAATGTTATAGATATTTTAGTAAATCAATAGAAAAAATGCTAACCACCACAAAGGGAGACGTTTGAGGAAAAATCACTTGCAACCGATTTTTTTCCGTGAATGTGTCCTTGCAACATGTATTTTATTAAGTAGAAGTGGAGTTTAAACGGTTGCAACCATCCCAGTTACCACGCAGGTAGTGACCCAAATTAAAGAGCCTTGCAACCGATTTTCATTTTTGATGCTCATACTGACCTTGTTTAGCTCCACCCAAAAACCAAAAACTTTTCAAAAATTTTCATCACATCGAATTTTGCGGCACATGTATAGAGAATTAAATATAGATAAAAATAATTAATTATATAATTTACTTGTAATTTGCGAGACGAATCTTTTGAGCCTAGTTAGTCTATGATTAGACAATAATATCAAATACAAACGAAACTGTTATATCGGATAAGGAACTAAACGAGGCCTCAAAAGGATATGGGGACGACACAATGGAAGAGGTTATCAAGCGGCTGGAGGACAAGGTGAGACGACCACCGCAGATAGAAATGGCTTCATCATCAGGATTGGTTCAATCAGATGTTCAACTTTTGGCTCCCAGCGTTGCGATTTTGGATCTGAGTGATGTATCTATGAGCAGTGTTTCTGTTAGTTTGAATGGTTGAGTTTAGACACAATCTTATGCCTTTTTCTGGTAGGGCGGGCGCACTAAAATGTCGAACTATCATCATATTGTTTTCTGCACAATAAAAGTAGGGAAATTCTTTATTCTAAAAAACTTTGCAATCCTGCAGTACCAATAGGGAACAAGCAAAAGCAAATCCACAAAGAATGGACAACATTGTTGAGTCAATATTTTAATTTAGTTACAAAAATCTTATTGGTATTGCATAACTCATGCCTAAGCCTAGCCAGTCAAACCCGAATCCACACATATAGGGAAAATGTCTAGGACGGCTTCTTAAACCTCTAGAAGACAGTTGCATTCCCTCTTTCAAATTGCATCCATGACAATAATTTCGAATCCAGACATATAAGGAAAAATGTCGGGGGGTGGGGGTTCTTAAACCTCCAGACAGCTGCAGTCCCTCCTCAAATTGCATCCATGATAATAATTTCTAGTGGGGCAGGGAGGGGGGAGCTCCATGGTTCCGGCGATGGTAGGAGGGCTACAGCTCCGCGCACCTAACCGCTGGATTCATCCCTAGATACTAGCCGCAACATGGCACACATATGGCTCACCATCCACCTACTTACTGAGTCGAGTCAATTTCTAGTTAATTTAGTTTCAAAAAAAATCCAAATAGTTTTTTTAATAAAGCCCTGAGGCAAGCTTTATTGATCGAAGATAGTTACAACGTCTGATAATAGTTGAACAATAAAACTAGGGAGATCATCGTCCCAGATATAATTTATTCTGGAAATCATAGCCTGCCTAGCTAGCTAGCGCATGCGCCACATTATTTGCCTCCCTACTTAAGTGCTCAATGGAAATCTCTTAGAATCCATTCCAGACGATACTACACTCATTATAAATTGCAGCAGCTGAGTTCGCAGTAAATCCTCCATTCTCCATAGTTTTCCAAGCTCATCTTCCATCGCTGATTCGGAATCCAATTAAGTGATTCAGAAGTAATATATTCATTATGGGCCTTATAATTTAATTGAAATAGGTTGGACTAAACCCAATTAATATCTATCTCATCTTCCATCGGTGATTCGGAATCTGACTATCCGACCGAGTTCGGCTCGCATACGGCATTGCAGTTAGTTTCGCCTGCCTCTGTCTGTCTATAAAAGGCCACCAAAGGCCCGGGTTCTCGATCGTCCAACACAACCCATCCACCACATCCATCTCGATCCATGGCGTTCGAGGAGCTGCTGCAGCTGCTGTCCAAGAGCGAGGCGGTGGACGCGAAGCAGGACGAGGTGATGCGCCTGTTCATGCTGGCCACCGCCGAGACCGTCGCGTCCGGGGACCTCACGCCGGGGGACCCGGAGTGGAAGGCCATCGCGGCGCGCGCGGAGGCGCTCGGCCTCCAGCTGCTCGCCAAGGCGGCCGGATCCGTGGAGAGGTTCACGCGGATGGCGGCCGAGTACGCCGCGAGCCCCGGCGGGGAGGCGGTCGCCGAGGCGTATCGGAGGTTGGCCGCCAGCGCGGTGGCGCTCGCCGCGCGCGCCGAGGAGTACGTCGCCTTCATGCGCGACGTCGCCGTGCTCGCCGACTCCGACTCGGAATCGGACTCGGACTCGGATTCAGCTGGGCGGCCCGCCGCGAGGAGGTCCAGGAGGCCCAACGCCAGGTACTTTGGGCCGGAGTGGACCAACTGATGGATCCAGCCCAGCAGCATGTGTTACCATGTACTTATGTGATGGGCCGTATGGAGCTAGTGAACCTGAATCTGTAGCCTGCTACTGTTTCACACAGTTTCTTGCAACTTTTTTTCTCTCGGTTGTTCAACCATGTAGGAGGAGGTTTTTCCTTCTACGTACCTGTTCATTGTTCAAAGAAGAAATTGAAATTGTTGGTGGACAAGATATTCTTTGTATTCTTGATGCAAAAGCAACTTTGCACGTTTTTGTTGTTGTATATAATATACAATGATTGATGATTTCTGTTTGACAAGAGTCAAACATTGGTGGTATGATAATGATACGGTAAGAACGTCCATCGTTGCGCCGTCTTCCTGAGGCCTTGTTTAGTTCACCCCCAAAACCAAAAAGTTTTCAAGATTTTCCGTCACATCGAATCTTGCGGCACATGCATGAAATATTAAATATAGACAAAAACAAAAACTAATTACATAGTTTAGTTGTAAATCGTGAGACGAATATTTTGATCCTAGTTAGTTCATAATTGGATAATATTTGTCACAAACAAACGAAAGTGCTACAGTAGCGAAATCCAAAAAGTTTTCGCGTCTAAACAAGGTCTAAATACAAAAACCAACTCACACACTCTGCACAGGCTCTGCTTTGCTTCCTCTCCCCCATGCTTGCCGCAAGCTCCGCTCCCCTTCCTCCGCGATGCTAGGCTCCACCGATGGAGTCATGCCTCTCACACCCCCATCTCATTGACAGCGCTAGCGCTGATGTCTTTCTCATCACCTCCTCCTACGGCTAGAGATAGCGAGGGTGTCGCAACCGCACCAAACTTCGCACCGACCTCGAGGTTCCTCATGCCCTGGTAGCGGAAGAAGCTCACGGTGGGCCAACCAACCAAGTCTGTGGTGCTCTTCGCTCCTCCGGCTCCTCAACCCGATCTATCCATCGAGGGGTTATCATGTTGCTTAGTGCACCTAACATGGTGATCATTGCCCACAAGAGTTTCGTGCCTGACACATTGTAAGTGTATGTTTCAAGTATTTTAGAGGTATGTTGCAAGTGTTTTATGTGGATATTGCAAAAGTGGATTGGAATGTTGCATATGTTGCAAGTGTTTTAGAGGCATGTTGTAAGCATTTGTTCAAAAAATATTTCATCTGCTTTTTAGATGTATGTATGCAAGCATTTTTTATTTGAATATCGCATATGTTTGACACATGTTGCAAGAGCATTTTTTTTATTTAGTTGGAGACAACCTAAGCACGTCTGTTGACGGTTAGTCCAACACAAGCCCGAGCTAGCACTCGGGCGAGGAATGAATGGCCTGTGTCACAAGCAACCTACTGGGTGTCATGACCCAAATATGACATGTTGAATTTCATACTCATCATGAGCATTATATGCATTTGAAATTCAATTTCAAAACCAAACTGTAAAGAAACTGAATAATTCTGCACACTCTTTGGTTTTGTCGAAACTAAACGGAATACCAAACTGTGAAGCAATGGCGGCCCAACCTCATCCTCCAAATCCTCGTGGTATTCCTCGAAGGCGGCCTCCTGTAATTAATAGTCCTTGTGTATGCCTCAAATGCATCTTTTGTTTTGTTTTAAATTTCTTTGCCATTGCCTTTTTAATTGTGTTGATAAACTGCATGCATGAGTTTGAATTAAATAATGAGCAGTTAGTCTGTTCGCTATTCCGAAAAATTATAGGTAAAAGTACTATTCACTGATTTATCGTAAAAGAAAAACATTATTGACTGACAGAAAATGTACGGTTTATAAACACTTTTACCATATTTAAACTAGTTGCCATTTATGGAGTACTACAACGGTGTGTCTGGCCAGAAGAAAAATGACATGGCTAGAAGGATATATACACAATAAACTAACTATTTAGGAATACTTTATTGGTGTACTGAGACAATGGAAATATTTTCGTACTTCCTCCGATCCAAATTTATACGCCGTTTTGACTTCCTTAGATACATAATTTCTACGGTATATATAAGATATAATGTATATTTAGGTGCATTGCAAAAGCTACTTGCATGTACCTACCAAAGCCAAAATAGCTTATAATTTGAAACCAAGGAAGAAAGTAGTAGCTTGGGTCAACTATTGGTTGATATGGGAAAACCTAGAATTGTAATTTAATCTGACACATGCCAATGCTTATTAATTAGATATATATATATATATATAAATGTACATGTACTCCACTGTAATTAATTTGGTTTTCATGAATGAAAGTGGCCCATCATGTAGTGGAGGTGACAGCAACGATCTTCCAGACACCAATACTGAACTTTATGGCTGGATGCTTTGGATGTTTTGCGATGGCTTTTTCCACCAAGGGGCAAGAATCACCTTCATGTAGGCCTTTGAGCACCACTTGCTTCAGCCCCGCAAGGCACTCAATTCCAGGAGCAGAAGCTCTGGCGGCAACTTTGGCATCCATGGACCAGATGATCTTCTCAAGCTGAGGGCTTGCATTTTCTTCGAAGGTGAGCTTGGTGGTGGCGGCACTCTCGAGCAGGAGGAACTTGAGAGCAATGAACCCATCAGCCCTGAAGGCGAGCTCCTCTTCCATGAATGACCCGTGATGGAGCCTGAGGCATAGCAAGCGAGTGAGCTTGCTAAGGGTTTCCAGTTTCCCAGTCGTCAGATGAGTATTGCACAATGTTATCTTGGAAAGCATTTTGAGGCCTTCGTCGACCCAGCTAGGCAATCCAGATTTATCCATGCCAGCGATTCTTAGGCTCTCAAGGTTCTTCAGATGCAAGAATGTGCCATCGCCGTCTTTCTTGTCAAGAGAAACGTCGTCGGCACAGGGTGTACTGATCCAAATTGACAGGGAGTGCAGGCGTCCTCCCATCTTGGAAATGGCTTGGCGTAGATCGTTGATGTCTTCTTGCATTCCGGGGAGACGTACACCAAGCTTCCTTAGCTTCTTCAAATTCTCGAGTTCGCTGAGCTCGCTGCCATGGGAAATTTGGACACAGGAGAGTACCTGTTCGACATTTAATTAGTCAAGGTTTTGGTGGTTTTGGTTCTTCTTCTAGAGCTACCTTACATATGTGGGGAAACCTTAGTGGCTTGTGTTGCATTTTTCTCTTCGCTACATGCATGTAACACTATGGAGTACAATCATATACTACTTGTGCAAGCAATAGAAAGAGCTATATATATATACCTCCATGTCGGTCATCTCACTGATGTTGGTCGGCATCCTTGTGGAAAATGTTGTGCTCCAATTACAGCTGGAACGATTGATGTCACCGGCGAGAAGATGCCTCAGCTTGCGTAGATTATTTATCCTGTGCTTTGTGCAGGAGGGATGGATCTTGGTCTGCCGAATATCCAGCGTCTCCAGCAGCTGGAGCGCCTTGATTTGATGGGGCAGATCCAGAACGTCGGCCGTGTTCCGGAGGCTCAGATATTTGAGGGTCTGCAGCTTGCAGATGCTCTTGAGGTGGCGCTTCTTCAGGCCTTTGCAGCCTCCGAGATCCATGACATTCACTCGGTAGGTTTCAGGGAGTGATCTGAAATGTTTCAGCTGCTTGTCGATGGATTTCTCTAGCTTCTTACTGCTCGCCGCCGAAACGGACGACTTCCCGTCCTGCCCCTGCCCCTGCTGCTGCTGCTGCTTTCTTGGAAGAAGGGAAACCCCACAGATGTTCAGAGATATGGCTGATGAGCCGCCTGACGATGCTCCTCGTAGTTCTTCTGCTTTCTCCTTGTCCAGCTTCTTCTCCTGCTTGGCGACCATCTGACGGATCCGGAACTGGTTGTCAAGGTGGGGTGGCAATCGGCTTCCCTCGAAGTTCTCGCTCTTGGAGATCCCATCGACGAAGTCCTTCACCTCGTCTCTCATCTTGCAGCTCTTGACCTTGTTGCCGGCAGCGCCATACTGGACGGGGTAAACGAAGCCTCGGAAGAGAAGCTCAGTGAAGCACATCTCAGCTGCTTCTTCGTACGATTGCTTCTCTTCCTTGACGACCAGGCGCTCGGCCGCCCATCGCCGGACCAAGCTTGTCCGGCTGATGCTCTTCTCCTCGTGGAAGGCGGTCAGGTACTGCAGGCAGCTCTTGTAATCCCTGGACAGCTTGCTGTAGCAGAGGAGCATCACTTGCTTGGGAAGATCAAGATCTGCGCCTGTACTGACGCCGATGGAGCCGCCGGAGCTGGCGGCAGCGACGACGAGGTTCTTCACTTCTTCCTTGCTCACGCGGCCTTGACCTTGAGGAGACACATGAAGAGCACTGAGGAGCATCTCCATGGCCATGCAGATGGTAGCATTATCTCCTTCTCCTCCATGGCGTAGAGCAACAGCAGCTTGTTGTAGGTCCTTGATGAGTGTGTCGTCAGACCTTAGGTCCCCGGGAAGAAATGTGGTGATGATGGCGAGGTTCTTCTCTGCTCCGCCTCCGGCAGCTGATGATGCTAAAGCCTGCAGGAAAGCATCCATGCCAAGTGACGCTAAAGCCTGCCGGAAAGCAGCCCTGTCCTCGTCGGCGGCACCCTTGGCACCACCGTGGAGGAGGACTGCGGCGGGCTTGCTGTTCCCCTTCTTTGCCTCGGGGACGGTGACGCCGTAGCGCTGCCGCCTCTCGCCGACGTCGCGCACCCGGACCTTGAGGTCGCGCAGGCGGTTGGCGAGGCGGCGGCGCGGCCACCAGGTCCTGACGAGGCCGGGGGCGTGGCGCACGTATCCCCAGAAGCCCTTGTGGGACGGGGTGATGCGCATGTAGAGCTCGATACAGTCCTGCGCGATGTAGGCGATGTCGCGGACCTGCTTCATCCACGCGCGCTGCTGGTCGTCGTGGTCGTCGCCGGACTTGGTGAGGTGGAGGAGGAAGCCGTTCATGCTGTCCATCTCGTCCCTGATGAATTGGATGTCGCCCTCGACGCCGCTCAGCAGCTCCGCCTCGTCCTTGATCGCCGCCGATAGGACGCCCAGCAATGAGTCCACGGCACCGTGGGTCAGGTCAGCCATCGTATATCCGATCCCTAGCTAGCTGATGGAAACGATCGACCAGTCAGCTGATGGATCGATCGGATCGGATCGGAGGAGATAGTACTGCATGCGCATGCACAAATTTAAGCCATGTAACATATATACATAGATATATATATATAGTGTGGAAAGAGAAGGGCAGGAGAAATGGAGAATCCAGTGCGCGCCATACCTGAGAACAAGCAAAAGCAAACGTAAGCCGGAGGCGACATCCTCGAATATTTTTCCTTTCTTTTCCTACAGTAGTTGTTAAGGACCTAGCTAGCCCGTTCCAGTTTTCCATAGATTCCAATCTAAAACATTATTCTTTTCCTCAGAACCACTTTTGTATGTTCTTTGTTTATCCATTTCTTTTGGACGAGGTTTGTCACGACCACCGCCGGAATCCGGCTCTTTGCCGAGTGTCTAATGGTTTGCCGAGTGTTTTTTTCGAGTGCTAAAGAAAAAACGCTCGGCAAAAAGAAACACTCGGCAAAGAGGGTACTTTGCCGAGTGTCAAAAAAACACTCGGCAAAGAAGGTCTTTGCCGAGTGTTTTTTTTTTACACTAGGCAAAGTACCCTCTTTGCTGAGTGTTTTTTTTGACACTCGGCAAAGACCTTCTTTGCCGAGTGCAAAAAAAGAAACACTCGGCAAAGAAAATTTCAAATCAAAATTTGAAGCCCTAAACAAATTCAAATCAAAAAGTTTTGAACTACAAAGTTGTATAACTTCTCAAGATCTGTAATCTTTATTTGGGCCATTTCTTCATTTGGTAAAGTGAAAATAAATTTGTTCACAAATTTTATCTCTCTCTCTTATAGTTCCTAGAACTACAAGAGAGATATATAAGATTTGTAAAAAATATTAGAATTACCGTGTCAGATGAGCAAATGATCAAACAACCAAAATAAACTTTATAGATTTTGACAAGTTATGAAATTTTATAGTTGACAATTTTTTCAATTGAGTTTACCTTATCAATTTAGAACTGCGTCTTTATTTGAAAATTTTAAATTTTGATTTTCTGAAATTACCTCGGATGAAAAAACTGACTAAATAAACTTTGTAGGTCTTGAAAAGTTATGAAACTTTGTAGTGGATAACTTTTTGATTTGAAATCATATTGTCATGCAAAAACTACGTTTAAATTTCTCAAATTTGAAATTCAAATTTTGTAAACGACCTCGGATGGAGAAACTTTCTAAATGAAAATTATAGATCTCAAAAAGTTATGAAACTTTGTAGTTGACAACTTTTTGATTTGAAATCGTTTAGAGGCTCAAATAATCAATTTACATATGATTTAGTATCATATATGAGGAACCAAAACGTAATGTAATCACAACCTACGGTGTAGTGCAGTGGTGAAGGAGGAAGCTCCTTAAGATCAAGGTCGCGGGTTCGAATCCTGCTTGCGCCCTGTTTGTGGATTTTGTAGAAAAAAAGCTGAGAAAAACGTGGAGGGCACCTCTAGCGGGTGCTAGCTGATGGCCAGCCCTTCCCAAAAAAAAATTCTATTTTTTTTGGCTTTTTCATTTTTTTTTGCCGAGTGTATTTGGGCCTTTGCTGAGTGTTTTTAACACTCGGCAAAGCGTCTGTCTCCCGTAGTGGACTGATGTTGTTGGAGCATATATCCTTCGAATTAGTATACCAGAGTGTTGGGATAACCACACAACATACTTGCTAGTGACAGTGGAAACGTTTAATTTCACCACAAATACAAAATCAATCCAAATTATTACCTATTCACACAAGGAAACATATACATCACTATATATATGGAGAAAATAGCAGGCAGTCACAACGGTTCCCAATCAGTTATATCCAAATTAGAAGCAGTCACAACTGGTTCTAGTCAGTTGTGTTTACATCAACCTCAGTCGCAACAGCACCAACAGCAAGCAGAACTAATTACAGCTAACCACAACCAAAACTAGTTGTAGCCAAACTCGGAGCAATAACAAGACACTAGATTTGACATGGTAAATCCTCAAATTTGGTGTAAAAACCACATGACCAAGCCAGCCAAATCTTCTTCTATATGATTTTGGGATCACAACAAGTTTATCTCTATACAACACTAGAGCAACAAACATCAAGATTCACATATTTTGGATAACAACAATAAGATTTGGGGCTGCTACTTAGGGAGTGGAAAGACCTCACCGAATGATGGTGGAACTCAAGATAGAGGCACCAAAGATATGAATATGAAGCTTTATAATCTTGGGAACGAATAATTCTTCTTGATATATTGCAAGATCTCCTCACTAATCTCACTCTTCTCTCTCTCTCTTTCTTTTTCTTTGGTTTTCTTCCCCCTCTCACGCACAAGGAGCAAAGGGCTGTGCTAAAGTTGTTGCTCTCTCTGCTCCTAGGTGTTTGGTTTGAGGTGTTAAAGTTTAACATGTATTGTAGCATTTTTGTTTTATTTGACAATTAGTGTCCAATCATAGATTAATTAGGCTTAAAAGATTTGTCTCGCAAATTACTTTCTAGTTTGTGTTTTTAGTTTCATAAATAATCTATATTTAGTACTCCATGTATGTGTCCAAACATTCCATCTGATGGAGGTTAAAATTTACCGCTACCAATCAAACGGGGTCGGCCCTTTTCTTCTCTTGTAAGCAAGAGGCAAAACACTAGATGCACACAAGTTTGGTCCACTTCCTATGTTGCACCTATAACATGTGGGCATGCCCTCAAAAGGCAATTACTCTCCTAATGCTCAATCATAAGGAGAATTTCCTAACACAAAGATGCCACTTTAAATTTAACCATTCATAATGTGTTTGGTTTGGAGATCAAAGTGATCCGGAAGCAAATTAAACGGTGCAGCGTGGAAAAGAATCAGGTCGTCCGGTGCTTTCTAGAGGAATAAACTAGTTCAAGATATTTTTGCCTTTTGTTCGAGATGCAAACCAAACGCTTTGATTAGGGTTAATGTTTGGATCGGATGATTGTGGATGGCTTCATGACACAAACCAAACACATTATAGTACTGGTCTTCATTTTGATTGTGATATCTATCTATCTATCTATCTATCTATCTATCTATCTATCTATCTATCTATCTATCTATCTATCTAAAAGACCAAATAATGGTATGTATATATCATGGATCATCATCAACGTGGATTTAGAATGATGGTCAGCATAGATGATAATGTTATGTAACTGTCAGTACTAGGAACAATAGAAAAAAAAATTCTTTGTATATATGACACTTTCAATTAACTATGCTTATATATTAAATAATAATCGACAACAGTGCATTTCCATAAGTCATTTTATTCATCTTTTATGTGTTAACGCCAAATTCAGATCCATATCACACATACACCAGCAAGTGCTAGCACATCCTAGGTTCCAATCAACCTTTCACACACAGCAAACAACTCTAGAATCGACAAAATTGGTATAGAAATCGATTAGACCGATCTAAGAGCATCTCCAAGAGACTTTATATATTCTTCCTAAATGCTAGGAATAGTAATTTTGGGGAAAAACTATTCTCCAACAGCTTCTCTAAATGGTCATCCAAATATAGCCATTGTCTATTTCGGGTTTTTTGCTAGCCAAATATAGAAGACGAGAATGACTCTCTAGAGTGCGCATGAGATTTAGCAAAACTGTTAGAAAGTAAAAAAAATATAGAAAGTGATTTTTATGCAAATGGCTCTCCAAATGATGATTTAGAGAGTTAGATTTAAAATGGCTCTTGGAGATGCTCTAAAACCCGTTCTTGAACATCTCCAAGGAGGACCCGTATGTCTGAGGTTGTTCTAGGGTCAACAAGACCATCTAGGACGCCGAAATCTTGCAGAGAGAGATGCAACAAAAAGCAGGAGATTGAAAAAAGGGCAAAAAAAGGCTTACTAGAAACAATTCCAAATCATGATCTCCGTGTTTCCAACGACAAAACATGTGCTCCAACATGTTTGTTTTCATATTATCCATCATAGGCCCGACGACAGAGCCTTGCGGGGACTCGGACTCAGCCTGCAGCGAGGCGGTCCAGGAGGCCCAACGTCAGATATACTTCGGCCCGGAGTGGAGCAACTGATGGATTCAGCCCATCACCATGCTTGAATCAAAAGCCCAAGCCCAACACGCAGCAACTGCTGTCTCAGAATGGAATCCTTTCGCGAGCTATCACAATTCACACCTGGAGTACCTGCACTGTCTCAGACAGCTCGTAGCATACTACTATCACAAGCTCTAAATTAATGGGACCACCATTTCTTTTCTATATTACCTCAATTTGCCTTCTCTTCCCAAGAGGATCTCTATGTTGGGATAATAACTGAATCAAAAATTATTGCTTTCTTTTAGGAAAACAATGATACTCTTAAGCATATAGTATTAAGTAGCAAATCTCCTCTACAATCTCTAGACAACGCGTGTATGGAGCATTTTTTAAGTGGTCAGGAATCCCGATCCATATCTCCCTCTGTCCTCAAACTTGTGCTATAGTTTGATTTTTAACGATCTTCTGTTGGCTGGTTTTATGGTGGCTCTTTATTTTCTAATAACAATAGAAAAATCCGGTCTCTGGTCTCTAGCTAGAAATTCATGGTTGCTTTATTTTAAATCATTAAAAAAAATATAAAAGTAGTTTTAGTTTTCTTCTAAACATGCCATTGTCTGTTGGTGCTATAATTAGAGTTATTCGGTCTGTACTTGTTTTAAATAAATATTGAGTGCAGCTACCTATGAGCAATAAATAAGCTAGAGAAACAAAAATAAACAATTCTATATATACGTATACTCATAAATAAGTAGAGAACATTTTTTTTGGAAAAATTACTAGTTTCATAATTTTTATATTTTTAAATAAAGTATTTATGAATTTCTAATAGTAAATCAGATTTTTATTCGTTTATAAAATAGAAACCCACTTTTAAGACCAGCACGATGACGAAATTATCGGGGTATACGATAACTATATGGCGCTTGTTATCGGCCGGTTTCATCATAGTTTAAAGTTCAAAATCAGACTATCGCTAAAAATTGATTTTATCGTATCCCACGTGCACTTTTTTTTTTAAAAAAAAAGGGAAGTGTCACGTGCACATTCAGCTGCATATCGTTCCAAAATTCTGATACGCATTACATCTGAAAAGATTCTGATACGCATTCATCATCATTATATCAGAAAAGAAAAAGAGAATCCGATACACCACACAGTGTATCTTGGGCCTGCGCGCCAGAAATTGTACTTACTTTTGTTAATTATTAATTAAAAGGAGGTCATCACACGTACCACAATGTCTATCGTGTTCCTTTTCCTTGTGGAAGAGGGTTAATTTATATTGCGACCGTCCAACGATCCAAGGAAAAAGCTAGCGACAGTGAAGGAACTGTGGCGCGGTAAACAGATGGAGGATTAGACATGCATTTAACCACACCACTGTGCACCGATTGACAATTATTAGCGCCTGCTTAATTAGCTAGGTAGCTAGCCACACAGGTGTACTGCTGATATCATCATCTCTCCTCTCCTCCCGTGCTGAAATCACAAAGGCCTTGTTTAGTTAAATTTTTTTTAAAAAATAAGAATAATACCACTTTCGTTTGTATTTAACAAATATTATCAAAATATGTACTAATTAGATTTAAAAGGTTCGTCTCGTTAATTCCGATCAAACTGTGCAACTAGTTTTTATTTTTGTCTATATTAAATACTCCATGCATGCGTCTAAAGATTTTATGTGACGGGAAATCTCAAAAAATTTGCAAAATTTACTAGAAACTAAACAAGGCCTTATCAGCAGCAGCTACTATTTTATGCAAGCGTGTGGCAGTGGGGAGGTGGACGTGGAAGGACGTGGTGCACTCGACGGGAGATTATTTTATGGCCTACAAATCATCCCTTTTTGCTTGTCGCACGGAGCAGAGCAGGTGCAGGTACATGCACGCTGCACGAAATCAAAAGGAGGGAGGTGGCCAGGTGAGGTGAACCTGCGAGCAGATAGATCGATGACTGCGCGCCGACCTGGAAAAAGTGGGGTCATCCCTGCTGGCCTGGTGCTCTCGCCGGCCCATCTCAAGGAGTGCAAGATCACACTGCTCTCTCGGTCCCAAAATAGGACAATATGTTTGGTGAATTGGTCTAAAACTGGTCAAGTTTCGTTACGCTAGTCTCAGTGGGTGTTTCACCAGGATGTCATACACATTTATTAAAGCGCTATGTCAGCAAAACTACACCTTTTGCATGAAACGAAGAGGAGAGAGAAGAAAGTAGTTTTACCATAGTGAAACTCCGCTGGCGTTGTTTCCCACGCGGTGAAACAGAATGAAATCTCCACTAAGGACTAAATCGTTTCACCATCTTGCATGTGATCCAATCATTTTACAGTAATTAAATGCTTTGTCCAGCCTAGGAAACATCAAGGTGAAACTCATGCATTGTGGAGGTTGTTTCATTGTTAGTTTCATTAGTGCTCTGTCAACAGATTTGTTTTGGAAACAGTGCATTAAAATAGACCATTGAGATTGGCCTTAGAGCTCGGTAACCTGTTGGACAACCTTTTGATGGCCATACCTGATATATATACCCGAACTTTTGTCGATCCTTTTGTTTCGTTCTTTTCCTTTTTTTTTTTGCGAATTATCTTTTTCTTGTTTATATGCACTAGTACTTTACTGCCTCTTGTTTAGTATGCGAAAAGAAAAATTTTAAACATTACATCGGATATATCAACATACATTTGAAGTATTAAACATAGATTAATTAAAAAATAATTTGTATAGCTCACATGAAAACTGTAAGATTAAATTTAATAAATCTATTATTAGCACATATGAATTAGTTTACTGTAGTAATTATAGCTAATTATAGACTAATTAGTCTTCAAAGATTTGTCTTGCCTTTACAACTAAACTATACAATAGTTTTTTCCTATCTACATTTAAATATGGCCTTGGTTTTTGTGTCCTCTACCGGCGGCGCCATGCAGTAGTAGTCCACTTGTAATAGTTGTCTCTAGATAATCGATCAGATATGCTCACACTCACATGCATGCCCAAGTTGCATGTATTTTTATGGGCTGGAAGAATCAAGAATGCGATCACGATTTGCTGCATTGCATCTGACGACGATGTCGTACTTTGACAGCTAGTGTACTACTCTTCCTAAAACAAAATATCATTTGCGTTTCTTAAAAACCAACTTTGATTAAATATATATTAAAATATATTAATATTTATGATATATAATTATTATCGTTGGAAAGATTTTTAAATCTAATTTTTAATAATTTTATTTAAAGATATAAATATTATATATATATTTTATAAATCAAGTTAAACTTAGAGCACGAAAATACAAAATAATAGTTAATTTAACACAAAGAGAGTATATTATTTGTATACTCTCTTCATCCACAAATAGCCTCATTGCCGGATTAAGAAGTGTCAGTGGCTGCTCGATCGATCTTTGCAAAACGCCAAGCTGGCTACCGAGATTCTCGCTCCTGATATGATATATATGCATATATACAACACAGTCGTACGGAGTACAATGCTTGGATCGTCGCTTAATTTGTACACTACTAGTAATTATCTATAATTCCTGCGGCCATTGTTAACAACGTACTCCTGTATATAAAATACCAACTTGAACTTGTCTCCTATTTTCTTGGAGTGATGATGGATTGCTTGAGTGTTGCTCGCAGTTTAGTTGCGTAGTATATATAGCGCCCACTTCCTCAATTTGCCACTTCTTTATAGTTGGCTTTATTAGGATCGGATTAAAGTATGAGGCATGCATATTCTATTGCTTCAGGCATCTGTTGATAACTTCTAGTTACTTGGAGCATATTGTTAGGCCAGTCTCAATACATATTTTATGAGAGTGTCATGCACATTAAATAGGGTGCCACATAAGCAAAATTGCTGACTTGGCAGAGTCATTAAATGAAGGAGTTTCATCAGATGAGAGAGGAGTTTCATCCCCATGAAACTCATCTGGCTCGGTTACCTAGTTTATAGTCTTGGTAACTGTACCATGAAACTATGCATTGAGACTGGCCTTATATAGCACCTATGAGTTAAATGACTATCAATTTATTTGTTTGACTGATAAGCCATGTCTGAAATGACTATTCGTTGATTTATTATGAGAGAAAATTACTGTTGAATGACTGACAGATAATCTTAAGTGAACAAGTTGGTACATATTTGATATATAAGTTCAAGCAAAGTGAACGGCACTTGCAGTTGCGTAATCGAGAAATTGAGGCCCTCTTTGGTAGGGCTCAGTTCAGGCTTATGGCTCCTGTACCTAAACAATGGCTCTTGCAAAGTGCCAGAGGAGCTAGAGTCGTTTTAGTATGGAGGAGCTGGAGCCGAAAGAAATAGTTTCTCATGGCACCTCATAAATCTAATAAAAATTATTATAAAACTACCACTAAAACCGTTTCCGCCAAATATTTTCTAAGGCCTTGTTTAGTTTTAAATTTTTTTTGGTTTTTGATACTGTAGCACTTTCGTTTTTATTGATAATTATTGTCCAATCATAGACTAACTAGGCTCAAAAAATTCATCTCATAATTTACAGATAAACAGTGCAATTAGTTTTTGTTTTCTTCTATATTTAATGCTTCATGCATGTGCCTCATGATTCGCATGGAGCATTAAATATAGACAAAAAAACTAATTACACAGTAAATCGCGAGACGAATCTTTTAGACCTAGTTAATCCATGGTTGGACAATAATTGCCAAATACAAACGAAAATGCTACAATACCTAAAAAATTTCACCCACCCAATAAATACAAATAAAAGTATTATAATAACCAAAATAAAAAAATTTCATCGAAACCAAAAGGCGGTGGCAGCAGGCAGGCCATGGGATTACAGTAGTAGATTGGGACGGCAAAACCGGGGGCCGGGCCAGCTGCTGGTTTTGGTTTTGGTTTTGCCTCGACAGGGACGAGACGACCCCGCCGGAGGCGAGCACGGGACAGAGACGGTGAGACCGCATGCACCGTCTCGGCCTGCTCTTGGCCGCCGGCCGTTCGATCTGCATCCAACCACCATAGAATGTAGTGTAGCGAGCGAGCAAGCCCCCAGCGCTTCGCATCGGCATCACACGCACACGTTGGTTGCTTCCATTGCTATGCTACAGCAGCACAGCAAGCCCATCATCTGATCATCGAGTTATATATATATATATATATATATATATATATATATATATAATCAATGCATCGTTCTCAACTTTTCATATGAATCCAGTTTTCATCGTTCTCAAACTCAAATCACTCGCAGTCCAATCCCCAAGAGTTTTCGCTTTATTTACCTGCAATATGATCCAACCTCGCGTGCAGCGTGCTCACGGTTCACTCGTGATTTACCCGAAGGTGTAGTCTGTGTCTGTGTGTGGGCGTGATTACTCCCTCCGTTTCAAATTACAAGTCATTCCATGAATCTTGGAAAGTCAAAATATTTTCAAGTTTGACCAAAAATATAGAGAGAAATATAAATATTTATTTTTTTTCTGTAAATTTGGTTAAACTTGAAAAACTTTAACTCTTTAAGATTTTTAAAATAACTTATAATTTTGGGACGGAGGGAGTAATAATCTAGGCCTCTAGGGAGTTAACCATGCATCCTCGTTTGCTTAATCATACTAGTACTCATGCATCGCTGCTGTCTGTGTTGCATCCAACAAGTTGCATGGCCCAATTTCCATGCATGCATTCCACTGCAGACGACTCCACCGTGTCGTGTCATCGTCACTGACTCACTGATACTCTATGGACACGCGACACGGTGTCCATGTGTCCGCTCCAAGTGGGCTGCACTGCCTGCCGCATGCATCCCACCTGGCCACTGCCGTGCGGGCCCCACTTCCCCCCCACCTCCCTCCTTCCTCCCCTCCGAGGCTCCGACTCATCCCACCCCCATCCTATAAAAATGTCCCCGAAAGCCCACCAGACCACCGGCCACCGATCCCCCTCCGTCCCGTCCCCGCATACCCATCCAGCCCCGCCGCCGGCGAATCCAACCCCCACTCCACCAGAAGAGAAGCAGGGATCGCGCCTCCGCCTCCGACGACCTGGCCGCCACGCGCGCCTTCGACAGAGATCACAGACAGATGCGTCTGCAACACCACCACGACCACCACCGCCAGGACCACGGCAGCATGGCGGGCCACGGCGGCAGCCGCAAGCCGTCGCGATTCGCCGCCGCGGGGTTCCCGGCGAGGCCCGGCGCGGGCGGCTCCGGTGGCTGCGGCGGGACCACCTCCACGACCACGACGACCTACCTGGGCGCGGAGGCGGCGGCGCTGCTAGCGTGCGTGACGGCCACGCTGCTGGTGCTGCCGCTGCTGCTGCCGCCGCTTCCCCCGCCGCCGCCACTGTTCCTCCTCGTCCCCGTCGCCATCTTCGCCGTCCTCCTGCTCCTCGTCCTCGTCCCCTCCGACGCCCGCGCCGCCGTCACCGTCTCCACGCCCGCCTCCCCCTCCTCATCCTCTTCCTCTTACTTGTAGTAGCTAGCTAGTACTAGTATCTGATTGATTGATTAGAGTGAGTAGTGGTAGATTTTGGCGTGGAAATGTGAATAAAAATCCGACGCAGAGTCTTCTTCTTATTGAGAGATGAACTAGTAGTACATACATGGAGACGATTTTGATTTGCTTCACCTCGACGGGGATTTTGGATCAGTTTCTTTCATGCCTTCATTTTTTTTCTTGCATTTTCATTCTCATCCTCTCTGCAATCTCACTCCAAGTTGCGAGAAATTGGTTGCGATTCTGGCATTCTGCATCCACCAATTTCCTGTATGGAGTGTAATACATGCATCGATTCAGAATTGGCTTGGATCAGCAACTTCGTTCTTTTTTTTTTGTTGGATACATGTCAATCAGCAACTTCACTTGGTGGAGAGAGATGTTGATGTCTCCTCCTATCCTGAGTCCTGACCTGCTTGAATCGGATTCACTGCACACCGACGATAGCCAGTTGGACGGACCTGATCATGTGATGAGTGATGTTGGGATGGCGATTGGGATATGCAATTCAGAGATTCAGGCCTTGTTTAGATCAAAAACTTTTTAGATTTTGACACGGTAGCACTATTTGACAAACATTATCCAATCATAAAGTAACTAGGCTAAAAGATTCGTCTCGTGATTTACAGATAAACTGTACAATTAATTATCTTTTTTATATATATTTAATGTTCTATACATGTGCAGCAAAAATCGATGTGACGAAGAATCTTGTAAAATTTTGGGTTTTAGGTGTCCGCAATCCCAACTACCGAGGGTAGGGTGTCTGGGTTCACGGTACCTGCCGTCGTGTTCCTCCTGGACCTTCTAGTCCCAAGTACCACTCATCAATGTACAGTACGTACTCCGGACGCTACACGGATTTCCTCATTGTTGTTGCTGCACTTGCGTGCAAGAAAAATGCAACTAGACGGCCTTGTTTAGGCCTTGTTTAGTTCACCCAAAATTAAAAAATTTTCAAGATTTCTTGTCCCAAAATTTTCCGTCACATCGAATCTTGCGGCACATACATGAAGTATTAAATACAATCAAAAACAAAAACTAATTACACAGTTTGTCTGTAAATCAACTAATTATATAGTTTGTCTGTAAATCGTGAGATGAATCTTTTGAGCCTAATTAGTCCATAATTGAACAATATTTGCCACAAACAAACGAAAATGCTACACTGCTCCGAACCAAAATTTTTTGCAAACTAAACAAGGTCTTATTTCATCCTAAAATCTATATTTTTAAAAAAATTTATCATATTAAATTTTATAATTAAACAATAATTATCAAATACAAATAAAAATGTCAAAATCTAAAAACTGCCACAATCGTCGAAATGGTGGCTTGTTCATCCAACACGCAGTCGTCGCCTGCCAGATGAGCATTGAGCAATCATTATGGGCCCTTTTCCTTTTCCTGTCCATTCCAAAAGGAAAAGTTCACGGGCCTGATTGCTGGACTTCCGGCCCAGAACCGGCCACAGCTGACACACAGCGGTTTCCTCAAAGATTCGAGGCCTACTACGTCAGCACAACATGTGTATAGGCTGCCTTTAAACAAAAACCTAACGGGCCTGAAATATTTACTGTACACTCCCAAATCGGCGATGTTTAGCATTCTTGTCATTTTCACCCTTTCAGTTTCAGTGCCATGCGAATTCCGCATAGATAGTCCTCTGAGTGGACGAGATGGGGCTATTATTTATATATATATATATATAACTTAAATGAAGGCATGTTTGTTCTAATAAAAATTGAAATGTAGGAAATATACAAAATTAGAAAAAAAAGACGTCACGTATGTTTGTAATAAAAAGCAGCCCGGTGTGCATGCGAGCGAATATAGCCCAGCATGCATGCATGCACACGCATGAGTAGGCCCAGTGCATTCATGGACGCGTGAAAGCGTGCGGCGGTTGGGTGGTGCCATGGCGGTTTTCTCATATACTACTCCATCACCCATTGTCGTGTGCTTTTCTTTTTTCTTTTCTTTTTTTTTTAATTTCACCGTACTGTGCCTAGTAGAATCTCCGACAGTTAATCCAATCTTGATTTAGAATGAAGGAAGTACATATGAGCGGAGTAAAACAACTTCCAATCTTGATTTCTTTGTTGACACTGGATGAGAGGAGCATCCACCAATGATTCTCTATATATATATATCCTAACTTGTAATCTAGTATTCTTGCTTAGATATCTATATTGACATTGTGGCCTTGTGGGCAACCGCTACTTACCATATATATAGCGTAGTAGTTTTTTTTTTCCCTTCTTTGATACCGTGTCGCTTTGACCGCCGTCGTATAGAGGTTCACCAAGAACTGATTCTCCGTCTATTATTTTCGGATATGAGAATACAAAAAGTAGTAGATTTTGGCTAGTAGATTTTGGGATAAGTCTATGTGGCACAGACGACGGCTGAAAATTAAATCTTAATGCAAGGCCCATTTTTTTATTTTTTTAGACACAAATTATTAGAAACTATCCGCGGTCTTGTCACATATGAAGATCATTTACAACTAAAACTTGACATGAAGCTCCAATGGGCCAAGGCCAGTTGCAGCAGTGGGTCAATTTTAGTTATCAATAGTGGTCTTACCAAAGTAAACTCCTAGAACGAATTATGACAAAGCGGTCAAATCCAATATGACACATGGGCCGTAATCATAAGCTTGATAGTGGGTTTTCAACCTACGCTAAGAGGCCCAAAAGAGAGAAATTCTAGTAACTAGAGTGCAATTAATATGTAAAATTTTCATAATGCTTCAGCTTCAGCTAGCTACAGATATTCTCTCCATTTTTTTTTACATATCGTATTAGTTTTGTCCTAAGTTAAACATTTATACCTTTGACTACAGATTTTTTTTTAAAAAAATATAGATTCTTGACATAAGATTTATGTTTTTAGGTTTTACTATAAGAAATACTTTCATAATATATAATTTATATATGTTGATTTTTTGAATGTGTTGACTTAGGACAAAGCTAATGTGACATATAGAAAGGAACCGATCGAGAGAGTACGTATACGTAGAGAGACACTGCTTGGAGAATGATATTACCGTATATAAGTAAAGTATATATACTCCGCTCATATCTACTTCCGCCAGTTGCAAATTGTAAGCCCTTTTAGTTTTCTCCAAGTCAACCTTCTCTAGTTTTACCAAATTTATAAAAAAGAGCACAAGTATCTAATAAATCATTAAAATAAAACTAACAAGATACACTATCAAATATATATATATATAGTGCATTTATCTGTTATTGTAAATGTTAATAAATTAAATTAGATAAGCAGTTTGACTTATATATACTTGGTATATATAGAATTAGGCCTTGTTTAGTTCCCACCGAAATCCAAAAAGTTTTCAAGATTCCCCGTCACATCGAATCTTGCGACACATGTGTGAAGCACTAAATATAGACAGAAACAAAACTAATTACACAGTTTACCTGTAAATCGTAAGACGAATCTTTTGACCCTAGTTAGTCTATAATTGGACAATATTTGCCACAAACAAACGAAAGTGCTACAGTAGCGAAATCCAAAAAGATTTCGCATCTAAACTTAGGCATTGTTTAGTTCCGAAAAGTGAAAAATTTTCGGTACTGTAGCACTTTCGTTTGTTTGTGACAAATATTATCCAATCATAGACTAACTAGGATCAACGATTCGTATCGTGATTTACAACTAAACTGTGTAATTAGTTTTTGTTTTCGTCTATATTTAATGTTTGATGCATGTGCCATAAGATTCGATATGTGACGGAGAATTTTGAAAACTTTTTGGTTTTCAGGTGAACTAAACAATGCGTTAGTATGTATGGCTACCAAAGGTTGAGAGGATCGGAGGAGCAACTGGTGATGCAGCTGCACGCACGAAAGGGTGCCGTGTGGACTGTGCCTGTGGAGTAAACACGGTCGGCAACGGCAACGCCTGCATCATACATACATGGCGGCGGCGCGTGTATGCAATGTGTGCACCAACTGGACCGCCACACTTGACAGCTACATCAGGCTGGTAATAATCGTGTAGAGAGTAAACAAAATAAAATCCTGCGACCAGGCAGGGCTTATCCTCACAGTACTGGATTTGTTTAATAATTCACAAAAAAGAACAAATAAAATAAAAGGTAAACGATTGGATATGAGCAAAGACTGTGATTCTGTGAGAGGTAGTGTAACATTTCAAGTTTTTCTTTGCCAAGTTACCGTTGTTGTCGTGTTCTTAAAGCAGCAGTCGAAAAACTTCGTAAGCAAGAACAGTCGCCTTTAGTAGATCGTTAAGCTGGCTCTAGCTCGTGTGTCTCAAAACCACCACAGTTTTGTTGTTAAAACTAAGATTAATTAGTTGATTTTGAATGAAAGTCAATTTTAGTCTAGCTCAAGGTTGATTTCACCTTTTCCTCAGCTTGAAGAAAATGGGATTAAATTATATATGTAGACAAGTACAGAAAACATAATGAAATAACTTTTAACAACTATAATTCTTGAAACAAAAAGTTAAACTATGTAAACTCAGTGCCACTAAAAGAATAATTAGGCGTATGAGTGTCTGTTGCTTGCTCGAACCTGGGCGAATTGACCACCCTAATAAGAAACCTAATAACTAGTTCACATGGCCATATGTTTTTAATAACTAGTTCGCATGGTCATGCATTGTATCTTCACCCGACAATTATGCATTCAACCTTGATTAGACAAATCCTAACGTGGCGGTTTAAAATTTTGTGTTTTCAAGAAAATGCTACACATTAGCATACCAGCATTTAGTTGATTGTCAAAAATAATGCACACTATGTATTGTTTAATTTATTTTTTCATAAATAATTTAAAGAAGATAAATATGACCAGAAAGAGGTGCCCATTTGAAACTTAATTCCCTCTTTCTCTCTCTCTTTTACATACTTGACACTAATAACTATATTAATAAGAACAAAATTAAACTCCTAAGAAGAGCAGTCTATTACCATTTAAAATTAAAATTTTGTAAACAAATACACTAGAACTTTGTGTTCAGTCTCATGCTCGCTTAATTATAATTCTACAAAGCGATTGATCGAAGTGGGCCGCCGGCTCTTGATCGGCTCATATGCTCGATCGGTTTGGTGTGTGCTCTTGAAATGCTATGCAAGACCATCCATTCTCTGCTGAGATATATACTACTACATTTCTCGACAAACAAATATATGTACTACCACCTTCATGTGCCATTTACATATGCATACCACCTATCCACACCTATATATTTATATGAGATGAGATTTATATGAATCTAAGAAGAAATAGTGCGTGGTCTCGTGCCCGTTCGTTCAACAAAAGAAAATAAATATAAGAGCAAAAAAAAAGACAAAACTAGCTTATTATTAATCTGTCGTTACATATATTCCTTCTGTCCTGGAATATAAGGGATCCAAGTTTATTCTAAGTCAAATCATGTCAAATTCGATCAAGTTTATAGAGAGAATGATATTTATGACATCAAATTAGCATAATTGAATATAGAAATATATTTCCATAAGTTTCATTGGAGAAAAAAGACACTCTTATTATGGCTACTGCCTCTCAATCCAATGCTTCAAAGTCAATACCTTATGATTATTGGCAGATCACGAAGAATGGATCGATAAGTCCTACACTACAATGGTTCTTACTGTTGTTAATGCTTTTCGTTCCAAACATCACATACATCCACCTTAACTATTCCACAATATTGTATGGGTGCAAAGTACATGATCATTATTTCATTTCTAATGCATGTATCAAATCAGTGGCGGACCCAGAAACGGACCAAGAGGGGGCTAAATAACATAGCTAAAATTTTTTTTTGCTCGCTCAATCTAGTACACTAATAGATATAGCTAAGATTGATAATTCAATATTGATTCAAAGTGCTCAAAAGGAAAGATTCATAAAATGAACATAGAAAAATACCAAATACATGGAATCTTTTGCTAAAAAGAAAATCTGCTAAACAAATTTTGAGTCCAACCCCCCCCCCCCCCCCCCCCCCCCTTGAGAGTCCGCCAATGTATCGGATCCTAGATATAGCTAGTTCCAACTTTATAACTAGACTCCTGGTTTTCAGAAAACTAGGGACCTAACATACATATGATCAGGCAAAAACACTTATACTTTAAGAACCTAGCTAGAATAACATGACAATCGCACAATAGCATTTTCTCAACAGTGTACTTGTGCAAAATCTCAATATATATAATATGTGGACATAATTCTGCATACGTCTTTTGTCATTTCATGTAAACATGAAATCTGTAAAGTAATGCTGGGGGGACAATAAATTAAGTTGAATGATAATTGAAACATACATATATATAAGCCTAAGATCAGATGACCAAATAATCTTTATTCCATCGAGTTATGCTACAAGGTCTGCATTACCAAATAATAGAAATTGACATGTTGTTACACCAGCTATTCATGTGAGATGGTGAACTGATTAATATAGTGGAGCATTGCATAGGACTAGAACTAACTCAACCTATATATACCATTACATCTTAACCACCATGTTCTAGCCCAAGTAATAATTATGTGTCGATCTGCACATATACACACTTGTATTAATATATAATACGTGCACGCATGCAAGCATGCATATAAATGCTTCGAGCCACGTACGTACTGAAAGTCACTTGAAGCTTGTGCAAACCTTGGGAGATTCTAGGAGTGGATTCCAATCCCAAATTTTTTCCATGCTAGGAAAAGGAAGCAATGGACCTTGTGATGGCAAGGGCTGGTTAGGGTTTCCTTGGCTATTATATGATCCAATTGCCCTACTCAGCTCATCTATTGGAATTGTTGCCATTGTAGCAGAGTTTGCATTAAGCAGGGCATGTGTGGAAGAAGTCAGCATCGGTGGGTTAGCACCTTTCATGTGGTAGAGTGATGTACCGTCCTCCTCCGTCGATGTGGTGGAGCTGAGTGAGGGGGCTGACAGGAACATTGACGTCTGTGGCGCCATTGTTGCTGCTCGAGCTGCAGCTGACGATGTCATGGCTATGGTGGTGTTTGCTCCACTGTATGGCTTGTTCATGTGAACTGAAGAGTGGCCACCGTCGAACATTGGCGCCAGGCGGGGTGACGCTGCAGTCCGGTGGTGCTTCTTTTCCATGGTCGCTGCAGCCTTTGAGCTGGATGATCTTGTTGTGGTGGTGCTGAGGTGAAAGTTGTCCTCAATCCCTGGTCGTTTATACACTTTGCAAAGAGAAATTTCCTATATATATGATATGAAGATGAATTAATCAAGATCAGTACAAAATTAAATTAGTGTTTGTAATAGACGCTAAAAAGGTAACTATAGCTCATGCAATTATAAGAAGGATTGGTAAATTTCTTATGTGCTAGTGATTTAAGTATATATATGTAGATATACACACCATGGTTACTGAAAGAGAGCTGAGGAAGTTTGCAGCCAGAAGAAAAATGTCACTTGAAAAAGTTTTTCATGTAAACGAGGTTGTGCTTCACACTAAACAAAATAGGCACATAACAGTACTCCAAAATATTAATTAAATTTATTTTTGAGATCTGATGTTGAGTTCTTTCTACAGTTCTATACTAATATTGTTTGACAAGCATGAAGTGTAGCTTTCCCTTTTGAGTAGCTATTATCCCAGATATGTGAAGATCTTGAAAAGTAAGTTGCAAAAACTTTTTACATATGAAGGTTGTGATGATTCATACATCCAAAAAGGAGGCACCAGTCTTTGCAAAAGTTAAGACGAAAGAAAAGAGAAACCCATCTGTGTACAGAGACTTGGAAAAGTTTTCAAGTTCCTTCTCTGTTCTAAAAACGCCCGGATATATAAGTATTGAAGAAAAAAATTGATGTGTTTTTTTGCAAGTGATAGGAATAACCTAATTAACTTAGCCAGATCTTGCACGTGCAATTCACACGGTGCACTTGCTTTTAACAAGTGTATTGTTTGCATATATACACATGCCAGCCGGCAATCATGAACAGATCTAGCTAGCAATCATCAATCAAGAATAATCCCAAGTTCCAAAAATAGGGAACTTTAAGCAGTGTAGGCATCGATCTTTGAACTTTTTGTGCTAGCTTTGCCAAGATCTCAAAGAACTCAAAAAGAAAAACAACTCAGTCAATAAATAAGGGAAACAAACTGAAGCAGCTAGCCATGCATGAGGTGAGAATCGGAGCAAAAATTTCTCAAAAAGAAATAATCTTTATCTTCACACAACTATACTTTCGTTAACTGATGATGCACCGAGAAAATTAAAGCTCCTACCTTTTGGTAGCGGTCAGCCTCGCCGGAAGGAAGGCGGTACTCGTTCATGATCCAGCTGCTCCTGAGTCCCTTGGGCGCCTTCCCCACATAGAACACCAGCGTCTTCTTGAGCCCGATCGGACGCTTCACCTCGACGTACACCGTCCGGTCGGCTCCCGTGGCCTTCCAGTAGCCGGACGGCGTCACTCGGTTCGGCCGGTCGCCGTTGCGGTACTTGCGGTCTCTCGGCACGTAGAAGTACCACTCCTTGTCCCCAATTGAAGCCAAAGCTGCATGCGGTGGTAGTTTATGTAGAGCATGAGATGATGTGAGCATAGTTAGTAGACACAAAAGTGAAAAATAGACACCATCATCGCATGCATGGAACATAGAGCAAAAGCAAGCAAAAAGCAGGCTAAAATAAAGAAGGATCACATGAGATGAAAAGAAAAGAAAATAAAGGGGGTCGGTCACATGCATGAAATCATATATGCCAGATCGATCGATCCCCTTGGATATTTACTCCTTTATTAGCAGGAGCTAGCTGGTATGGTAGTAGCTAGTAGCAGTGTTCACATGTTGCTTGCATATGCGTCGTGTCTTACCAGGGAGATCCCATGGGTCGTAGCGGTAGAGGTCGACGAGGTTGATGAGCTCGATGTTGAAGCGCTTGCCCTCCACCCTACGGCGGAGGTAGAAGTCGATGAGCTCTTCCTCCGTGGGGTGGAATCGGAACCCCGGCATCACCATGTCGCCGCCTCCGCCTTGCTGCAGCTGCCCATCGTCGCCGCCGCCGTGCTGCTGCTGCTGCTGGTGGTGGTCTCCGGATGCTCCTCCCATGGTCGAGCTCGATCGACGGCGGCCTGCTTGTGTCATTACCTCCCCTCCCGGCAGCCAGCCTAGGTAGCTTCTTTATAGCTACGACGCAGCAGGACCAGAGGAGGAGGAGGAGGACGACTAGTACAAGACCACCAGCGCGCCCTAACTACACCCACACGCCACACACAGAGACAGATCGATGGAGACCCAGCTAGACATGTACAAGACGATGGATGGAATGGATGGCCGGCCGGCCTATACGGTTGTGCGGTGCGGTATTCTTCTCGCTCTGGCTGGCTCTTGGACGGACGAGAGGTTGATTGCTGCTTGCAAGTGGTGGTGGTGCTACTGGTACACTAGCTAGTGGTGAAGGGCGCGGAGAGAGAGATAAGAGAAGATTATTTTCCTAATTAAAACTCAAATATGACAGCACGCCAATTGTGATGAGGACCGGCCGTGTCGTCCTATTGATATGTGCAGGTATTAATGGCTGTTACTTTTAGCTAAGCTAGCTAGCTCTACATATATACATACGCCCAAGAATTGGAGAGAGAGAAGACCGAGAGAGCAAGAGATGCACATCACAGTTTCTGTAGCTATATATACTCTCATCAGTACTCTACATATATGTGACATTAGCGGCTTTGTTTGGTATAGCATGTGACATTATCTTGCAAGGGTTGTTTGCTATATAGCTCCTAGGTGCTCCGACTCCTCGTGAAAAATAATCTAGCGGTACTGTTATAGCCACACACTATTTTTCCTGTCATGATGAATATTACTGAGTCATGCCATTTTAGCATGGTGACACTATTTTTCCTGTCATGATGAATTACTGAGTCATGCCATTTTAGCATGGTGTGAAGTCCATTCCATCCATTTTAACTTGTGGGTTTTAAGAAAAAAGCTCATATCTAGCGAACACTAGAGCTAGAGGCATACAAATACATCAAAATTTCTCAATCTTGGACAAATCAATAACAGAATGTACGAACCAAGTTTGGAACTAAAACTTCACAATATTGACGATTAATCCCTCTTGCGCTTTGCTTGGTCTCCTCTCCAATCACCTATCTCCCATAATTGCCTTCTCTCTTTGAGGTTCTCTATTTTGTGGTCTTGTTGAACTACATATATCTAGAAGGCTCTTTTTTATCTTGTAAGATTGGTTAGAAATGTTCAATCTGCCTGATATGTGGTGGGGTTACTTAGGTCCCGTTTGGCATAACTCACATCACTAGTGAAGTTGTTTTTGGCATCAGCTCCACGACTAGCTCTACTAGTGGAAATGAAGTTGTTTTCGTAAATCATTTGGCAAAATAGTGCCTCAAGATAGACAAAAAACATAAAATTAAATGACCACAACAACCTTCTGTTTTTTTCTTTATTTTTTCATCCTCTCCTATTCATTTTTCTTCCTTACTTCTCGGCCCTTCACACATCCGCGCGCACGCCCCACAATGGACATGCCCGGAGGCTTGTGCCCCACGACGACTGTGGATGGCAGTCTATGCCCCCTTATGATCATGCCTGAGCAGCCCGTGCCCCCACCACTAGTAGACAGATGAGTTTTAAACCTTGTTGAGAAACCCCTTTAGTCCCAGTTTTTCCAACTCAAAAATAATTGAAATCCTGTAGACCTCCCTCTTGCATGTGTGAGATTCGAACCCAAGACCTCTTGTCTCGTGCGTATATTCCTTACCAACTCAACTGCACACCACATGTGACAATGTCTTGGACACTCTCCCTTTGAATTCACTCATGGGGGACCTTTAGTCCCGGGTTGGAGACTTTTAATCCGGGTTGGTGACTTCAACTGGGATTAAAAGGCCACCCTTTAGTCTCAATTGGTGTTACCAACCGGGACTAAAAGTTAGAGGACCTTTAGTCCGGGTTGGTAATACCAACCGGGACTGAAGGGTAGTTTTTAGTCCCAGTTGGTGTACCAACCGGGACTAAAGGTCCCTGCTGCAAAAGTCTGCTGCACTATTCGTTGGGCAGAAAATTCTAGTCCCGATCGGTGGTTCCAACCAGAACTAAATCTTATTAGTCCCGGCGGGTTCAATTTAGAGCAGGACTACAAGTGAGGATCAAAAGTCTGTTCTCTAGTGTACACCCACACACATCCTGGTAGCTGGTGTAGTTGGATCCGCGTCGAGGCCGCCATGGCCTTCGTGAACGAGGCCTCTGCTAGCTTGACCCGCTCTATTGCCATCCATTATCTGAGTCCATGAGGGCACAATTATCGTCAACCTTGAGTAGATCCGGTGTATCATCGAATCATTTACATGGTTCTCCTACTCAACTGCCTCAGGCATCACATTCTATCTCCATCGACCCTACTATCTGCACGCACAAAGAAGGGGCATTTTGGGACAAGCCCATAAACATAGAGGTTGGAACCAGGCGAACCTAGTTTTTCTAGCTCCACCTCCATTCGGCTCCAGTCATCATGATTTAGTCATCATGATTTAAGGAGCACCTCGCCTAGATCTAAAAACTTTTGGCAAAAATAGTCCCAAACAACTTCTAGAGCTATTGGTGTTACTGTGCCAAATGGAGGTTTATTTAGAGGCGCCAATACCTAGAGTATTTATTAATCTAATGCTATTTATTTAGTATCATAATTATTTCTAGCTAGCTAGCCTTTATAAACTTAGTCAAATTTAAGATTATGCAACTTAGAACAAAGCTAGAATGACACTCTAGAGTATCTATTAGGCCAATCTCAATGTGATTTCATCAGAGTTTCATGGCATTAAATATGCTGATGTGGCACCGTATTAATGAAGTGAGAGATGATAAAAGTTTTATAGGAGCGGAGAGAGTTTCATCCTCATAAAACTCTTCTACACTGTTTTTAAAATCAGATGTGCTAGAAACTTGGATATGAAACTCTCCATTGAGACTGGCCTTATGGAGTACACGTAATAGTGATACAATTGAACAGTTTGTGGGTAACATAAAGTACATATTTTAAATTTATGAGAAAGTTGGGATGATGTGATAATAATATAATACATGCAGAAAGAGCTACCGGCCGGGTCCTGTATACCCCAAATGACCCTCCTTAGTTTTTGTGTAGTATGTGCCTTTCTTATATGTAACATCAATGTGTGTAAGACTCCGTTTTCCTCTTTCTTGTCTTATATGCAGATATATAGCAGTGCTCTTGCTAATTTTTCCAGAAGAAACAAATACATGCAAAATATTGACACTAGCCGTATAATTGTGTGGCCGTTCCTTCAAAGTTAATCAAGAGGTAAATTTTTGTATACTTAAAAATGCTCCACCTATAAAGAGGCACGCGCTCGACTTGTGCAAGTTGTCCTCTTGTGTTCACGCATGCATGCATGTATGCTACTGGAATCTAATCTGAAGGTAAGTACTTGTCTTTGCCTCGTGCTCCATCCTAGGAACAGTACATATTCTTCGGCCGGCCGACAACTCAAAATCTCAAATCATGATGCTGGCCCAATTAATCCTTCAATTCCTGTCTATCTCAATAGATTCATACCACTTGCACAACCTAGTCTATAGATATGCAGTAAGCAATTTTGACTTGATTGATCATCCCCGTTGGGGGAAGGCGTCTAGTAACAACCCCCGCCTGTTCCCCGACCCTTGCAATGTTCCATTAACCAACCTCACGGATGGCTCGACCACCCATGCATGAGAGTTTTCCTGACATTTGTTCTTCTTTTTAGGTGCTTCCAAGTATGATATGACTTGGCGATCGCGGATCACTGGAAGCGCCAAGCGATCTTGACAGAAAGGTGACCGCCGCACGGTAGATAAGGCTCGCCGAGCCGGGCATGAAGCTGGCGGCAGCCTCCTCTAACCCAGCTAGGGTTAACGGAGTTGGTAAAGGGCAAGGGAAATTTACTTCCCTGCCCCTGCTGCCTTCTGTGCTTAGAGCGGTGTTCCCGCTTTGGTCCTGTTGTAATTTTACCTTGGCTCTGGGTGCGGACTATAAAAATACTTCAGGGTGCCCGTCTAAGAGACAGTTTTTTTAGACAGAAATTTAATGGGCAATTAATCTGTATTTTTTCTAGCACACTTCTCGGGGTATCCTCATACCCATCGTTCGTTTATTTCACTATTTCTCTCTGGGAAACCCTCGACCTCTCTCCGTGTGATCTGCACACCTACTCCTGAACTGCTAAAATTTTAGAAATATTTCAAGGCTTGTTTGGTTACATTCCAAGTCTCCAATGCACCCCAATTCACATGGGTACATTGGGAAAAAGAATTGAGGTGGAAAATTAGACTCCAATCCATCCCAAAATTTTCACATCAATCTCTTATGGTTAGTCCAATATACCAGCTGTGAGCGAGATAATTTATCTATTGAGGATTTTTTTTTTGCTGAACTTATTTTTTACAGTAGTCTAGAATAATGGCAAGATGGACACGTGGCAAGCAGGACTTACACAACCATGGGATCGAGACGATGATGAGCCTGTATCTTGCATGCTCCAGGACAACATCAAGCAGTGCAACATTAATTCCCAAACATGCATGGGGTGAATGGAAGCTAATAGAAGAGAGCATTTGCGACATATTTTGAACCCAACATTTAACTGTTTTTCACTCGAGACTGATCTGCACGTACCGTATATATACACACATAGCTTATTAGCTATAGGGTTTGCGCGCGTATGCTTTGCATCACGGTTGCTGCGAGGCTGTGGACACAGGTTGGCATTTACGCCTAGGATGTCCTTGTGGGGAATTCTTGCCATGCATGTCGGTAATTTAAGGCATGTGCCGCTGTTTGCTACGTACAGCTACTAGTGCGTCGTAGCACATACACCTGTATATATGTGCGCAGTAGTATTAGTTGACAGAGTGTCGATCCTTGTGGATTTTCCTTTGGAGGAGGTTAGAACATCTCCATAATCTTTGTTGTACGAGCATGCATATCAATCAAGGGATACCCGTGACTTGTACGATCTCCCTCTCTCTCTCTCTCTCCCCCTCCCCCCTCTCTCTCTCATGCGCGTTATTTGTTTGTCAGAGACATATGTGTGCATCGCGACGCAAGGGAAGGAAGTAGGCACTACCGGATTCCACTCCTTTTGCCGAGCGCTTGGCAAAAGGGCAAACACGCTTGGCAAAAGTTTTGCCGAAAGAAACTCTCGACAAAGAACCGCCGACAAATAAGCTACCAGTAAAAGACAGTTTGTCGAGAATTGCTCTCGACAAAGTTTTTGCCGAGCGCACGGAGCCAAGCTCTCGGCGAACGTGAGTGCCAAAAAACGACCGTTAATGCTGACAACTTTTCAAACTCCTTTGCTCGACAAAGATTTTTTTTAAAAAATGAAAAAGAATTGCAGCCGAGCTGATTTGAAAAAAAGGATTGAAGCATTTTCTAATACCCTTTGCCGAGAGCCCGGGCTTGATTGCCGAGAGCCCTGTTCAGCAAAGATTTTTTAAAAAAATTAAAAAGGTTGCGCCATTTTCTACTAGCCTTTGCCCAGAGCCCAGCGCTCGGCAAAGGGATTCTTTGCCGAGAGCCTACCTTCCAGGTGCTCGGCAAAGGTCGCAGCTTTGCCGAGCGCCCCGTAGTCCCGGCTCTTGGCAAAGCCATAGCTCTCAGTAGGGATGAAAACGGATCGGATACAGACGCATATGACCGATATCATACTTGTTTTCATATTTCTGGTCGGATTCGGTTTCGAATACGGATAATATCAATCATGTCGGATAAGATATGATTGAATGTCGATATCATAAATATACGATTTAAGTATTCAGATACAGATATGGTATCAGATGTTAAATATTCAAATTTGGATACATATAGATTAAACGTCTCTAAACGAATTCGGTCTCGAATACGGTCGGAAAATATCCGTACCGTTTTCATCCCTAGCTCTCAGCAAAGGCTCCAGAGAGCTTTTTTTAATTTCTATTTTTGTTTCCAACTGTAGATAAAATAGATATTAACAGATATAACACAACCAACTCAAAGGGCAAAACCAACATGTTCATCACATATATTCACAAAGTATCACAATATATCACAACATCCACAGCAACATGTTCATCACATTATCTCAAAGTATCACAACATCCACAAGTTCACTGCTGCCAAGCATCCCAATTCGACCCTACTGGAGGCGGCTGCTGCGACGGAGGCGAACGTGGTGGATACCCATACCCGACCCACCCGACGGCGGCTGAAGCGGTAGAAGTGGTGGATTCGCTGACCCTCCGGACGGAGGCACCGTACCTCATTCGAACCCGCTGATTGAACCTGCACAAAGGAGAAGAAAAAATAGTACTTATAGTAATACCAAAGCATAAAATTGTAATCTAGGCTTAGTAAAGTCAAAAATTTGCAGAACTAGTTATAAAATTATAATCTAAGCCTAGACACATAAAAAATTCGGTAGCACCTCCCCCGTACCTGGGGTTTCCAAAACCTGTAAGAAAACTAACGACACGATGGCTGCCCACCACATCTCAACGGCACGATGGCCGAGACACATATATATCAATGGCACGAAGGCCTCCCATCATATATGAACGACACGATGTCCGACATGCACAGTAAAGAGGTTTTGTTAGAGAAGTTGAACTCACCGGTCATCATAAACCTCGGATCTTTGTTCAAATTGGAGAGAGTATACTATACAACACTCACTGTTCAAATTTGCAATTAATTAATTATATATAGCAAATAATTACAAAACTAGACAAAAACTAATATTGAACAACATGTAGTATGTGTAGAGAGAAAAAAGTTCGGAGCAAATGAAAGAAAAAATAAATAAATTTAATTGGAGAGAGTAAGGAGAAGAGAAACACATGCATGCACATGAAATATGGACAACCTCTTTGCCGAGAGGGGCGCTCGGCAAAGAGGTTTGCCGAGAGCCTTGACGGCGGGGCTCTATGCAAAGATCTCACGCCATCAGTCCAAGTGACGGCGGCAGCTCTTTGCCGAGAACACCGTTTGCCGAGAGCTCAGCTCACGACAAAGGTCCAATTTGCTGTGCACCTTTCTTTGCCGAGAGGCCCACTCGGCAAAATGGGCCGGTTCACCGAGCGCTTTTGTTTGCCGAGATTCTGGCCCACGGTAAGTCGTTCGTTTGCCGACAGCCCTTCTTTGCCGAGCGGCGTGCTCGGCAAATGTCTTGTTTGTCGAGAGCCCATGTTTTTGCTCTCGGCAAACACAGCGGCTCTCGGCAAAGGCTGGTTTTCCAGTAGCGAGGTTTACGTGTACATATATATGCTTACTTCATATATCTTAGACATACTCGATCAACTTAATCATATGAGTCAAATCATAAATACTCAAACATATTCCTGATATTAGTAGTACAATACTTGCCGAGTAAAATTGGAGCTAGCTAGAGCTAGGTCTTGTTTAGTTCTGAAAATTTTTGGGTTTTGAGTACTGTAGTATTTTCGTTTTTATTGGGTAAATATTGTCCAATAATCATGGAATAACTAGGCTCAAAAAATTTATCTCATAATTTACAGGTAAACTGTGTAATCAGTTTTTGTTTTTGTCTATATTTAATGCTCCATGCATGTACCGCAAGATCGATGTGACGAAGAATCTTGAAAAGTTTTTGGTTTTTGAGGTGAACTGAACAAGACTCTAGACCGCTAGATTGCTAGATCCTACATACTCATCCCAGGCCTGCACATACCACTTAATTAACATGACCATGAGATGGATGAATAAGGATGAAACTAAAAGGGATTGTGTATGAACAGATACAAACTGGTATGCCGGATACAAATGTTGTTTAATGCGTTGAATATTGGTACCCATCCCATATACGAATCAGAAATCTAATAACTTTGGGTGTTCAGATTTGGTGGATATTAAATGTTCGAATTCATATATGAATTATCCATTTAGGTATTTGAACCCCTTTTGGATGGACGAATATCGGGAAATATATGCCCTGTTGTCATCCTTAAAGATGAACAAGTTGTTCTGCCACTAATTGTTGGATCTTTGTTTTATCCCCTTAAGTTCCTTTTTTTTCCAATTGTTCTATAGGCAGGGGTGAAGCTAGAGATTTTAACCACCGGGGTCAGCATATAATGACTATGCTTATATGTGATACTTTTCTTATGGAAATTGCAGTGCGATAGTGGAATTTCCTCAAAGTCATCGGCGTCATCCGACCCCGGTAACAAGATGTAGATTCGCCCCTGTGTATAGGTACATATATAGAGTTCTCAGATTACAAAGTGAAAAGCATAGTCAAAATCATGTGAAGTAAATTAAATGGACTAGATAAACTTAGGAATGTGTTGACAACTATATATATCGACTGTTATAGCAGCCCGACCAGATATCGAAAGCGTATGTTAAGGAAATGAAACAAAGAAGAAAGAACAGTAAGCCCCCTATTTTAGATAGATGTGTGCATGACATCTTCTTGAACTATATATATGTTCATGTACAAACATGAATTTGAAATTGGCACTGTTATGATATGTCCTGGTTATTGATAGGGAGTATATATATATATATATTGTATTATTGTTTATTTTAAACAAAGCATGGATCCAAATTAAAGACAACTAGACACTTCTATAAGCACTTTGAAGGTTCCCGTATTGAAGCTTCTTGAAAGAACCTGTTGTTAACATATTTTCAACAAAAAGCTTCTCCTTCCCAATATAAACAGAGACACTCTTACAAGAAACTAGGCTAGCAAATCTTGAGATTGATGGAGATCACTATAGGCGCGCATCTCGTGAGATATATATTGGCATGTTGACAACCACTAAAATGAATAATAGTAGCAAAAAATACAAGTACCCATGGTCACAGATTATATATATTATCCAAAACATAAAAACCAAAATTAGTTACTGTTATTGCATCAAAGCTGAAGTCAATGAATGTAGTGGGTAACTTGTTCGATCTCAACAACAATGCCCTAATAGGGTAGTTGGACCTTTCATACTTTTTTATGTATTCAACGTGGAATTGTCATTTAGTTTGTTACGAATTATGAAGGCTACATGTATGCATTCATTTTCAAGTAACAACTATTTAAACTACACTATCTTAAACACAGAAATTTGGCTTGTTTTCCTCTATCTAGTAGTTGCAGAGTCCAAAAAGAATACCAATTCTTTCCAAGAAAATAACATTGTTGATCGAGCAAGTTGCATACCAATCACTAGCTAGATCGAAGACATTAATGGATGATAAATTCTTGTTCCTTCTTCCACATAATGCACCTTTCAATTGAATTCGTCAAACGGGCTCCATACGGCAAGAATAGTCGCCACTCGGTCATGATATCCCAAGAAACATGTATGACAAAATATATGGGTGGTGTAGATTTTACTAGATTGTTATAGATTCTTTAGAGAAAATCATGAAAAAAGTTTGCAACCTTGAAAATTTAATTAGTTTTGACAAACCATAAATGTGTATGAAATGTTCAATGTCTATATTAGTATTTTGACTAATCGAATACGATGTCATAGTAATCTTAATTTACTTGAGATTGATCGTTGTGACCTAGCAATTGAGCCATACATTGTATGGATAAAGATAGCCATTATTGTAGGTAGTAATCTTGTGTACATTGGATTGATTAAAAAAATTAGCGATGTGCCGACATATTACATGATGTAACATACATGGATAAATTTTGGTCGGCATATGTACTTTGTACACGTATAACAAAATTGCAAATACTACTTCCATTCCAAAATATAATGGATTCTAGCTATGCACCTGGACAAGTTCAGAAAATATACTAGAGCACTTGATAAACGCAGCTTAAAGCTTAATTAATTACGCGCAAGAAAAATGTGCAGTCATGACCATTTTTCCCATTTGATGAGTACAAGTATCAAACTATACTAGGTAGGTTTGTGCACGCCTAACTTTGTTTTTCTTGCCAAATCTTCTGTTTTCCACCAACACCTTCCATGATACTACACTAGAGCTTACTAAGAAGAGCATATGTATATCAGCAAGTGTTAAGTACTACTGCAGAAAAGATGTGTAGCACTGTGTTGTGTTCTTTAATTTAATCATTGCATGCCGGTTAAATGAGGAAGGAGAAACTGAAAAAAATTATAGATAGACAGCTGATATATGCGGATAAAGCGCAGCAGCATGGGATAAAGAAGCCATACATCAGAGGTCGTCCATAGACGGGAGGTGTGTATGCTAAAATATATATGTATATATATCATATTTATACTGTGTACTGTATAGGGGAGCAGCGTCGATGTGTGGGCGGCTGGCCGGTCGATCAGTCGGTGGTGGCAATTTAGTGAGTTCGGTGACTAGGTCCCACATGCAAGCAAGCAGGAGGGAGACGCTTGCATTTTGCTTTTAATGTGGCACCGCGTGCATGCTGCGTGGAAGAAGGAAGGGACGATGCCCTAGCACTCAGGAAGAGTGCTGTTATTGGTCCACCCCCTTGCCCTTGATAGAGACGGTTTTAATATAAATGATGTCATCGCATGCTTTGCTGCGCATCCATCGTCTCTCATTGTCATGTCTTTTTTCTCTTCGTCATTCAGTTACCGATCCTTCTCCGCGCTGAAGATCGATTGACGTAGTCTAGTATAATCCCAGTCTTAGTTAGACCCAGTCTAATCTATAGGTTTTACTAGAAGTTTGTAACTTTTGGTATTCACGTACCTAGCTACATGAATGCAGGCAATGCATGTCTACTGCAAGCGCGCGAGACATGTCATTGGAGTGCATGCATGCGCTTCCACTCAAAGCAAAGCAACAACCTTCTTCGATCTCCATATATACCTTTGCCAGCCGGTCTATGATAAATTGTTGTACAGGTAGCATCCTCAGCTATATTTAATAAGGGCAAAACAAGAAAACTAACCCTTAATTAATTACCTCTTGGTAATCGTACTTATGCCCTAAACGTCATCTAATTACGATACGGAGGGAGTATATATATATGAAGAATGAAAGGCACTTGATGTAAATTTGGACCCCTGATTCCATCAGTGCTAAAATTAACAGAGGCCACAGCCCAGTATGCAGTATCTTAATTAGCTAAGATGTTTGGCCTGTTGCCCACATGATGAAAATAATCCATATACACACTAAGGTCCTGTTTGGATTAATTTGCTTCACTTTTCTTAGCTCTCCTCCCTAACTTCGCTAGCCAAAGAGTATAGCTCAAAAAACTCTCCTCCAAAAAAAAAGTAGAGACCATCTCTATGTATTTTTATCATGGAGCTCCTCAAGACACTACTAAAGAAAGTTTTTTTTAGAGGCAGCTAGAATGAGTTTGTACAGGCAGCTGCTCCACCCACTCTACTTTTCTCTCTATTTCTAGAGGCGGCTATCCAATCGCTCCTAGAAATCGACGTGCAGAGGCAGGCCGATCGAAACCTAACCACCTCTAGAGATTGATTTTTAGAGGTGATCTGAAATCTAGCCTACTCTAGAAAATTTTACAGAATTGCCAATCTGGCCTTGTTTAGTTTCCGAATTTTTTTTGGATTCGGCTATGGTAGCTCTTTCGTTTGTATTTTGTAACTATTGTCCAACCATAGATTAACTAGGCTCAAAAAGATTCATCTCATAAATTACAGGTAAATTGTGCAATTATTTATTTTTTAATCTATATTAAATGCTCCATGCATGCATCCAAAGATTCGATGTGGTGGGAAATCTTGAAATTTTTTGGAACTAGACAAGGCCCTAGTCAAAAGAAAATAAACATAGGAGAATTTCGTGTGCATAGAGTTGTCATGGGGATCAAACTCACAACCTTAGGTCTCACATGTGTTCCTTCTTTACTACTCCACCCCAAAGTCACTTGTGATAAAGAGAGCTAATATAAACCGATGAATATTTGAGACACTAAATGAATTCAAATAAAAAAATCTTCTAACGAAAAATTTTTAGATTTTGTCGAGTACTACAATTTTGGTTTATATTGTTTCTCCATCAAATGTGATTTAAAAATTAAAAATTGAATTTCAAAATCTAGAAAACAAGACATAATTTTTGGGTCTTCGATGATTTCAAATAAAAAAGTCATCCATTACAAATTTTAGAACTTTTTGGGATCTAAAACTTTGATATAAAGTATGTCTTCATGTGACTTGATTTGGAAAAAGTTATGAATTTTACTGTGTTGCACCTTTTTTTGTGGCAGACCAAATCGTCAACGGCCTCTAATAATGCCACCTCTAGAATGCCATTTTAGAGGCAGTTAGGCTTTTCAACCATCTTTAAAAATAGAGGGCATTTCTAGTAGCATCTAGGATTTTCGGCTATCTCTAAAAGCCTATTTTTAGAGGCAAGGTGGCTCCGAATACCACAACAAATTGGGTTGGGTAGGGTGTATTTAGAAGAGGAGCACTAGATATGGTTCTTGATAGATCTATCTCTAAACTAAAAGAGAGACATCTAAACATGGTCTGTGTAGTAGTGGGAGGTACTCCAAACTTTTTAAATTCCTCATGGAGTTGTTAGAAAATTATGTACCACGCTACTAGTTACGTATAGACTAGTTCATTTCTTTTTTCCTTCCCACACTAGCTCTTCATGCATACTTCTTTTCTCAAAATCGCAATTGTCGCAGCCCCAACTCTAATAACCCTAGCGCCAACACTGCAAATCCAACCATCGGAGGCTCTTCGTCAACGAGATGGTCACTGGAACTGTCACACCCATATTTTAAGAACAAAATAGGATGCATAAAAGACTCATATGTGCCCCAGGAATAGTCGCACGCATAAGTAGACAAATCTCAAATGTACCATTGCAGTGTTTATTACATAGCGAAACATAATAAATCACATAGTCTCATACAAAAATGATAGCATAGAGTAAACAACGCTCTCGACGGAAGCTCCACACAGGGACACTGTTGACTGGTTGACTCCAAACCTAGTACTCATAACGGTAATCCTCATTCCAGTCATCTTCATTATCATAACCTGAGGTGTTGGGAAATTGCAAGAGTGAGCACATATCGTACTCAACAAGTATAACCAGGGGTTCATGAGGCTCAAATAGCTGACACTGGTTTGACTGCATTTAGCTTTTAATAGTGGATAACATGTTCATAATTAAATAGCAATTATCAAGGAAGCATAAATAATCCATTAATCACATGATCAAGTGTAAGCATAATTAATTCATAGCATAAACGATAATCAAATGAACATAATAACATAACAAGCTCATCATCTTAATGTAGATGCCCCCAAGGCCGCTCCTGACCGTGAGCTCGGCTAGTATACCAGTTTTACACTCTGCAGAGGTTGTACATCTTTACCCATGAGTCATGATTTACCCTTTCGCCCGAGGTAGCTAGTCTCTTAACCCCCTTCCTAGGGAGGTCGGCAGGGATCACTATGAAGCCTTTCAAAAGTTCGTCTAACATGTTAGGGCCGCAAGGATTCCTTTGCGAGCAGATATAGATACCCCCCTTCCGAATGGCACAATGACGCGCAGCCTATACACATAGGGACAGGGGCTCGCACTATACCCGTGTCGGTTCAGCCCCTCTAGCGCCCTTTCGGGTAACCGCTAACAAGCTAGAAAAGGTCTTCATACTGAGCTAAAGCCAGAGCCATAATAGCCCTCATGGTTGCACTGTTATCCCGGGTGATCACGTACAGACAAGATCTCATATCGTTATTTGTCCTTCTTTTATGTTCATTGCATAGCTATTAATCATCTTACAAGATCATGGATTATATCAAGCACTAGCACATCTACACCAAATGCGTATCAAGTAGGTAGCAAGGAATACAGGTAACAATCATCTATGATTTTGCTAAGGTCGACAAGGTGATAGCATGCATATGATATATATATGTAGTTATAAGTGAATGGGTAACAAGGATGGTCCCAAGTGATACTTGCCTTGCTCAAAGCTCTCCTGAGCTTGCTGATCCTCAAAAGCTTGGGCTTGGTCACCAACGTACGGCTCACCGTCTAATCCCAATCATCAATCAACAACACGCAATCCAATGTAGACAATCATACACGAAGCAAACAAGGTATAATTAGAACAATACACCAAACAGTGGTAAAACAAATATAAAAGTTTATGATAATATTCTACGCAGCGCTACGATCACACAAACGTAAAGTTCACGAAAATCGGAATTAAAACGAGTAAGATATGAATTTTCTAAGATTTCCTATAAAGAAATAATTAATTAAATGCTACTGCAGAATTAAAAAGTTTCAAAACAGTAAACTAATATTTCTAACATGTAGAGATCGTAAATACGAATCTAACGCAATTTGGATGGACAAAAACGGAGTTGAAATGAGTATTTTATGAGCAAAACAAAATCAGTGGCATTTCTGTAATTTCTGGAAAGCGTAATTTACTCAGCCCGCGGAGAATACGTTTTTGAAAACGAAAGGCGTAAAACTGAGTAGGCGCTTTGGACTGCGGGTGAAATCTCAGATTATCCAGGGGCTCTTAAACAAATTTCACCCCGAAGGGGTATCTTCTGTTTGGGGCCGTTGATCTTGGATCCAACGGTGGAAATCCCACCAGGGGGCCAGCGGCGGCCGGCCGGCCGGATGGGCACCCGACACGGCGGCGCCATGGGCATGGTCCCTGGAGCTCGCCGTTTCTTCGATTCAGAGCACGAAAAAAAAAACGAAACCACCAGGCGGTGGAGAAACTCACCAGGAACTCACCTAGACGCCTTGCTCGCACCAGGAGAGAACAGGGAAGGCTCGCGGCGACAGAGGGTGCTCCCAAACTCGGTGAGATTCGTTTTAGCGCGACAGCGGGTTCTAGGGCAAAGTTCTTGCGGCGTAGATGGAAAAACCGAGACGCGGGGCATCACTAGGAGCTTTATAGGGCTCGGTTTGATCTCAACATGCCAAATCCCGGGAGAATCGGGATTTTGGTTGGCGCCGGTTGCGTCCGACTCGGCTCCGTCTCGTGAAGAAGGAAGGAGGAGAAGGCGCCCGCTGCCATGCGGGCCCGCGCTGCCAGTGAGAGAAGCGGGGCGGGGCCCGGCTGTCGGCCAGAGAGGAGAAGAAAAGGGGCGCGCCTGCTGCCCTGGCTGGGCCGCGGCTGGCTGGGCCGCGGGGAGGGGGAATTGGGCCGCGGGGAGGGGGAATTGGGCCGCGCCCGGCCATGAGAGGAGGAAAGGGGCAGGCCGGGGCCTGGTCTTCCAGGGAGTTTTCCATTTTTTTTTTTCAATTCCTTTTTCCAAAGAACTTTGAAACAAAATAAACACAATAAAACAGAACATACAATACAAAATAATTATGCTCCAGCGTGAATGCAAAACTCACGTTTCTAAACTTATGAAAATTTTTTATTTGCACAAAACTATTTATTTTGCTAGATTCAAATGCTCACACAAACTCTTAAATAAATCAAATTAATTCCTATTAATTGAAATTCACATTTTTGGGTGTTACAAACTCTACCCCCCTTAAAGAATCTCGTCCTCGAGATAGAGCGGTGCTTACTCGAACAGATATGAGTATGATTTCCTCAGATCATCTTCCCTTTCCCAAGTTGCCTCTGCTTCCGAATGCCGATTCCACTGTACTTTGCACATTCTGATGACCCGACTTCTGGTGACTCTCTCAGCTGTCTCCAATATTTTGACCGGATACTCTTCATAAGTGAGGTCACCTTTAACAGAGAGTTCTTCCAATGGTAGTTGCTCCTCCGGTACACGCAAACACTTCTTAAGTTGTGACACATGGAACACATCGTGCACACCAGATAAACTTTCCGGCAATTCTAACCGATATGCTACTTCTCCACGCCTTTCTAAAACTTTAAACGGACCAACATACCTTGGAGCTAGCTTTCCCTTCATATTAAACCTCTTCACACTCCGCATAGGTGACACTTTCAGATAGACATAATCACCCACTTCAAAAGCCAGTTCTCTCCTACGCGTATCTGCATAGCTTTTCTGACGAGATTGAGCAATTCTCAAGTTATCCCGAATAGTCCGCACTTGTTGTTCTGCATGTCTAAGCACATCTGTCCCAAACACCTGAGTCTCTCCCGTCTGATTCCAAAACAAAGGTGTCCTGCACTTCCGACCATATAGTGCCTCGAACGGTGCCATCTTAAGACTTTGCTGATAGCTATTGTTGTAGGAGAATTCTGCATATGGCAAACTCTTGTCCCAACTAGCCCCATACTGCAAAGCACAAGCTCTCAACATATCCTCCAATATCTGATTGATCCTCTCAGTCTGTCCATCTGTCTGTGGATGATATGCTGTGCTGAAATTCAACTTGGTTCCCAATGAATCATGCACTGCTTTCCAAAAGTGAGATGTGAATTGAGTACCCCTATCTGACACAATCTTCTTAGGTACCCCATGCAAACAAACAATTTTCTCCATATACAGCTCAGCTAGGCGTTCTCCAGTGTACTTAGTTTTAACAGGTATGAAATGAGCCACTTTAGTCAAACGATCTACTATCACCCATATTGAGTCATACCCTCTCTGTGTTCGTGGTAAACCCACTATGAAATCCATACCCACTTCTTCCCACTTCCATTCCGGAATCTTCATTGGTTGCAACAGTCCAGCTGGCCTCTGATGTTCAGCTTTCACTCGCTGACAAGTATCACACACAGCAACATACTCAGCTACATCTCTCTTTAAACCATACCACCAGTACTTCTGTCTTAGATCTAGATACATCTTAGTGCTCCCAGGGTGAATGGAATATGCTGACTCATGAGCCTCTCTCAGAATCGTATCACGAATAGCCTTCACTTCCGGAACACATATCCTTTTTCCAAACCACAATACACCATTGTCATCTATTCTGAATCCTGGTGCTTTGCCTAATGCCACATTCTGTGCTATCTCCTTTAGTTTCTCATCTTCCAATTGTCCTTTCAATATCTCTTCCTCTAGGGTAGGAGTGATCTCAATTTCCGTAGCATTTACTACCATTCCCAAGTTCAAATATGCAAATTCAGCACATAACTCCTCAGATTCAGGTGTCGCCTGAAGCTCATTAGCATATTTCTTTCTGCTAAGTGCATCAGCTACGACGTTCGCCTTTCCAGGATGATAATGCACTTCCAAGTCATAATCCTTTATCAGTTCCAACCATCTTCGTTGCCTCAAATTCAGATCTGTCTGAGTGAAGATGTACTTCAAACTCTTATGATCAGTGTATATGTCACTCTTATGCCCAATCAAATAGTGTCTCCAAATCTTCAATGCATGAACCACAGCTGCTAACTCCAAATCATGAGTAGGATAATTCAGTTCATGTTTCCTCAACTGTCTAGATGCATAAGCAACAACTCTACCTTCTTGCATCAGAACACAACCCAAACCCAGACGGGAAGCATCACAATAGATAGAGAAACTCTTACTCAGATCTGGCAAAACCAACACAGGTGCAGTAGTCAATCTCTTCTTGAACTCCTCAAAACTAGCTTGACACTTGTCAGACCACACAAACTTAGCATTCTTCTCTAATAGAGCAGTCATAGGCTTTGCAAGTTTTGAGAACCCTTCAATGAATCTACGATAGTAACCAGCTAGACCAAGAAAACTGCGAATTTCACTTACATCGGTAGGTGGTTTCCAATTCAACACATCTTTCACCTTACTAGGATCCACTGCAATACCACCATTTGAGACAACATGACCAAGAAAAGAAACTTCCTCCAACCAAAACTCACACTTACTACGCTTAGCATACAACTTATGTTCTCTAAGTTTCTGTAAGACCAATCTCAGATGTTCAGCATGTTCTTCCTTGGTTTTAGAGAATACCAGAATATCATCAATAAAGACCACCACAAACTTATCCAGATACTCCATAAATACTTTATTCATCATGTACATAAAGTAAGCTGGTGCATTGGTCAAACCAAAAGACATAACTGTATACTCATATAACCCATACCTTGTTGTGAAAGCTGTCTTTGGTATATCTGAATTCCGAATCTTCAATTGATGATAACCAGAACGCAAATCAATCTTAGAGAACACACAAGCACCTCTTAGCTGATCAAATAAGTCATCAATCCTAGGCAATGGATATTTATTCTTGATAGTGACCTCATTAAGTGACCGATAATCAACACACATCCTCTGACTACCATCCTTCTTATCAACAAAGATAACTGGTGCACCCCATGGTGAGGAACTAGGACGAATGAACCCTTTATCTTGCAATTCCTTAATTTGTTTCTTAAGTTCTTCTAGTTCCTTAACCCCCATCCTATATGGTCTTTTAGCTATGGGTGCAGTACCAGGTAGTAATTCAATAATAAATTCAATGTCTCGGTCAGGTGGCATACCTGGCAATTCGTCTGGAAAGACATCCGGAAACTCATCCACTACCAAATTCTGAGGATCAACATCATCAGTCAGTTGGTTCACTTTAGCTGTGAGTGGTGCTTGCATTGTTACATCAACACTGATTCTTTCTCCCTTTGGTGTTGTCAGAACCACTACTCTCTCTTTGCAGTTAATATTTGTCGCATGTTGCTTCATCCAATCCAAACCCAAGATCACATCTATGCCTGAAGTTCTCATAACCATGGGACTGATAGGAAAATCTACCCCCCTTAAAGAAAGACTTGCTGAGGGGCAACGTAAAGAAACTGGTATAGTCCCACCCGGTGAATTAACTAACATAGGGGTGTTCATTGCAACAAGAGGAAGGCTATGAACTCTAACAAATGCTTGTGATATGAAAGTATGTGAAGCTCCAGAATCAAATAAAACTGTAGCAGGGATAGAGTTGATGCTGAACGTACCCATCATGATTTCTGGTCCCTCCTGAACAGTTTCTGCTGCCACGTTGTTCACCTTTGCTGAATTAGGAGTGGATCTCCGGTCGTTGTTCTGCGGATTAAACTTCTCTGGGCAATCATAGGACATATGTCCTTCCTTCCCACAACGGAAACACCTGGTAGGATTGTTAGAAGCACTCCTTTTTGTAGAGTTGGCATTTGAGTTCCCTGGGCGAGGTGTCTGCTGACCATGCTGCTGCTGATTATGGTTACGTTGTTGGAATGGAGGACGTTGGTTCCCACTCTGTGACTGATTCTGGAAACGCTGGGGTTGCTGGTTACGGTTCCACTGACTAACTGGTCCCTGGAACCTCTGCTGATGGCCTTGATGAGAGCTGAAACGCTGACGGTTATTGCTCCCGGATCCTTGTGCCAGCATCCTTCTCTTCTTATCCTGACTCTTCCGCATATTATCAAGCACAATGGCACGATTCACAAGAGCTTGGAAGGTAGGATAAGTGTTTCCTGCCAACTGCAACCTGAGTTCATAGTACAAGCCCTTCATGAATAAACGCTGCTTATCAGCATCTTCCCTGACATCATTTGGAGCATAGCGAGCCAACTGTTCAAATGTGTCATGATATTCTGCCACAGTCATGGAGCCCATCCTGAGTGATCTGAATTCTTCTTGTTTGAGCTCCATCACTCCTTCATTTATATGCCGAGCTCTGAAGTCCCTACAGAATTCCAGCCATGTGACAGGAGGAGCATTGTTGGGACGAGCAGCTTGATACGACTCCCACCATGTCTGAGCTGCACCTTGAAGCTGTCCAGAAGCATACAACACCTTCTCCAAGTCATTGCACTGTGCTATGTTTAGCTGCCTCTCCACAGCACGTAACCAATCATCTGCCTCCATGGGATCAGCTGAGTGTGTAAATACCGGAGGTCTTCCCTTCATAAACTCTCCACGCTTGTCCCTCACCTGAACAGGTGGTGGTGTTGGTGGAGGTTGTTGCTGCAGGTGCTGCATGAAAACGTGCATCATCTGATTTTGGGTTTGCATGAGTTCCTCCACGGTGATTGGGGCATTGCCACCATTGCCATTGTCATTGCCATTGCCACGGCCTCTGCCTCTGCCTCTTCCTCTTGCTGCCATCTGCATTCCAAGGTATATAAACACATCTTAGTAATGCCCAACATGACAATTACAAGAGTTAACCGAATCTGAAATTTTCTGGGTAACATCCAACGTCAGCAGGTCAGAAAATCAGTAATATCTCGAGTTCCAGAATTCAAAAGGATACATACTGTACACCATTGGAAAGATAAAGAAATTGTCTACAACTTTCATTTAGATCATATTACCAGATTCCAACGTGAGGTTAACCAAAAACTGGGTACAACCGAAACTGTTCCAGAATTCCAGACTGCGCAGAAACCTCAACTTTAAACAGTCATAACTCACAGCTCATAATAGATAATTTGGTCATTCTTGCGGCATTGGAAATATATGAAAGTCTACTTTTTCCCAGAAAAATTTGATGAACATTGCACGAGCAGAATTTGATTTATTCCAGAATCATTGCAGACTGGTCCAGAAAACAGCAAAAGACAGAAACAGGATATGACCCCAAACTACTATTTATTCATGTTCTTACTTAAGGTTCTTAACTAGGGAACTTGTGGACATGCCCACAAAGTCCCAGCACTCATTACAAAAATCCAAATCACACATATTCATAATAACAAATCAGCAAACACACCAAGTTCACGCCACAATAGCAAAAGACTCGAAATAACTCGTAAACTACTAACGTTCCTATTACATATGGGTTCTTTTCTATTCCTCGGGTGCAGCATCCTTCAAGATGGGTTCAACATGCAGCCTCTTATGAAGTTTGGGACGGCCTAACTCTGCTCGAAGGTCATCCGCTTCCCTTTGCTCTTTCTCCAGCAGCTTCCTCTCACGGTGTAGTTCATTCTCCAACTCTATCACCTTGAGTGTCAGCTCATAGGTCAACTCCACTTGTGCTTGAAGCTTTGGTTGTGAAGCATCTGCAACTTCTATGGCCCAAGTCATCTTTTCTGGTACAAAGCGAGGATAGTGGTATGTTGCATTATACTGAACATCCTCAAAGCGTCTACCCCGGTAAAAGACCAAGGCCTGGTAAGCTGCATCTGCCATGCTCTCCTTCATCGTGTCCCGGCTGATTCGAGCGATGTGTTTTGATTCCACCTTTCGAATCCCCTTGGTGGCATCCAGTGTCTTGACTATCAGCTCTGCAACCCAAAGCGATCTCCTCAGCGGGTGTTTGTGCTCAGTGCAGTTATACTCCAGTGTGGCTTGCAAATCCGGGTAATGGTGTTTCAATGTCAGCACCAAATTCTCATGGAAGAAATCCTTGGGATCTGCCTCTGGAATCCACAGCTCAGTAGTCCACCCCATCCTTGCATTAACAGGCTGTGATGGAGGTGGATCTTGCATCTCCTCATCTTCAGGCACTTCCTCCTGAGCTTCCACCCTTGATTCCTCATCTTCCAGCTCAGGAACTCCATCCACACGTTGTCCTCCTAGGTTGAACATGGCACGGTACTCCTCAGCAGCCATGCGTGCAGCACTACGGGTGCGGGGCGGCATCTACAAAAAGTTTTTAGACATAGATCAGATGGATGCAATAATTTCACAATAGAGCAAGATAGAGAAGCATAAACTTTTAACAAATAACAAGACCATAGTGGGAAGCATGAAGTAAGTAAAATAAGGACCTAAATTTTCGACCATTTGCTAACTAGGTTTGCGTCCTACAGTCAACAAAGCTTTGATACCAATTTGTCACACCCATATTTTAAGAACAAAATAGGATGCATAAAAGACTCATATGTGCCCCAGGAATAGTCGCACACATAAGTAGACAAATCTCAAATGTACCATTGCAGTGTTTATTACATAGCGAAACATAATAAATCACATAGTCTCATACAAAAATGATAGCATAGAGTAAACAACGCTCTCGACGGAAGCTCCACACAGGGACACTGTTGACTGGTTGACTCCAAACCTAGTACTCATAACGGTAATCCTCATTCCAGTCATCTTCATTATCATAACCTGAGGTGTTGGGAAATTGCAAGAGTGAGCACATATCGTACTCAACAAGTATAACCAGGGGTTCATGAGGCTCAAATAGCTGACACTGGTTTGACTGCATTTAGCTTTTAATAGTGGATAGCATGTTCATAATTAAATAGCAATTATCAAGGAAGCATAAATAATCCATTAATCACATGATCAAGTGTAAGCATAATTAATTCATAGCATAAACGATAATCAAATGAACATAATAACATAACAAGCTCATCATCTTAATGTAGATGCCCCCAAGGCCGCTCCTGACCGTGAGCTCGGCTAGTATACCAGTTTTACACTCTGCAGAGGTTGTACATCTTTACCCATGAGTCATGATTTACCCTTTCGCCCGAGGTAGCTAGTCTCTTAACCCCCTTCCTAGGGAGGTCGGCAGGGATCACTATGAAGCCTTTCAAAAGTTCGTCTAACATGTTAGGGCCGCAAGGATTCCTTTGCGAGCAGATATAGATACCCCCCTTCCGAATGGCACAATGACGCGCAGCCTATACACATAGGGACAGGGGCTCGCACTATACCCGTGTCGGTTCAGCCCCTCTAGCGCCCTTTCGGGTAACCGCTAACAAGCTAGAAAAGGTCTTCATACTGAGCTAAAGCCAGAGCCATAATAGCCCTCATGGTTGCACTGTTATCCCGGGTGATCACGTACAGACAAGATCTCATATCGTTATTTGTCCTTCTTTTATGTTCATTGCATAGCTATTAATCATCTTACAAGATCATGGATTATATCAAGCACTAGCACATCTACACCAAATGCGTATCAAGTAGGTAGCAAGGAATACAGGTAACAATCATCTATGATTTTGCTAAGGTCGACAAGGTGATAGCATGCATATGATATATATATGTAGTTATAAGTGAATGGGTAACAAGGATGGTCCCAAGTTATACTTGCCTTGCTCAAAGCTCTCCTGAGCTTGCTGATCCTCAAAAGCTTGGGCTTGGTCACCAACGTACGGCTCACCGTCTAATCCCAATCATCAATCAACAACACGCAATCCAATGTAGACAATCATACACGAAGCAAACAAGGTATAATTAGAACAATACACCAAACAGTGGTAAAACAAATATAAAAGTTTATGATAATATTCTACGCAGCGCTACGATCACACAAACGTAAAGTTCACGAAAATCGGAATTAAAACGAGTAAGATATGAATTTTCTAAGATTTCCTATAAAGAAATAATTAATTAAATGCTACTGCAGAATTAAAAAGTTTCAAAACAGTAAACTAATATTTCTAACATGTAGAGATCGTAAATACGAATCTAACGCAATTTGGATGGACAAAAACGGAGTTGAAATGAGTATTTTATGAGCAAAACAAAATCAGTGGCATTTCTGTAATTTCTGGAAAGCGTAATTTACTCAGCCCGCGGAGAATACGTTTTTGAAAACGAAAGGCGTAAAACTGAGTAGGCGCTTTGGACTGCGGGTGAAATCTCAGATTATCCAGGGGCTCTTAAACAAATTTCACCCCGAAGGGGTATCTTCTGTTTGGGGCCGTTGATCTTGGATCCAACGGTGGAAATCCCACCAGGGGGCCAGCGGCGGCCGGCCGGCCGGATGGGCACCCGACACGGCGGCGCCATGGGCATGGTCCCTGGAGCTCGCCGTTTCTTCGATTCAGAGCACGAAAAAAAAAACGAAACCACCAGGCGGTGGAGAAACTCACCAGGAACTCACCTAGACGCCTTGCTCGCACCAGGAGAGAACAGGGAAGGCTCGCGGCGACAGAGGGTGCTCCCAAACTCGGTGAGATTCGTTTTAGCGCGACAGCGGGTTCTAGGGCAAAGTTCTTGCGGCGTAGATGGAAAAACCGAGACGCGGGGCATCACTAGGAGCTTTATAGGGCTCGGTTTGATCTCAACATGCCAAATCCCGGGAGAATCGGGATTTTGGTTGGCGCCGGTTGCGTCCGACTCGGCTCCGTCTCGTGAAGAAGGAAGGAGGAGAAGGCGCCCGCTGCCATGCGGGCCCGCGCTGCCAGTGAGAGAAGCGGGGCGGGGCCCGGCTGTCGGCCAGAGAGGAGAAGAAAAGGGGCGCGCCTGCTGCCCTGGCTGGGCCGCGGCTGGCTGGGCCGCGGGGAGGGGGAATTGGGCCGCGCCCGGCCATGAGAGGAGGAAAGGGGCAGGCCGGGGCCTGGTCTTCCAGGGAGTTTTCCATTTTTTTTTTTTCAATTCCTTTTTCCAAAGAACTTTGAAACAAAATAAACACAATAAAACAGAACATACAATACAAAATAATTATGCTCCAGCGTGAATGCAAAACTCACGTTTCTAAACTTATGAAAATTTTTTATTTGCACAAAACTATTTATTTTGCTAGATTCAAATGCTCACACAAACTCTTAAATAAATCAAATTAATTCCTATTAATTGAAATTCACATTTTTGGGTGTTACAGGAACGTGGCTCTGCCATCTGATTCGTCATCATTTTGTTACAGGGATGCGGACCTTCACTGATTTAAATAGGTTTCCTTTTTTCCTTGTGTTTTTCACTTTGAGGGCTCAAAATCAGTCGAGCAACAAAATGGACTCTTTTCATGTAATGTCTGTCCCTGGTAATTAGATATTCCGCGAAATCATGTGTTCTTCTATCATCAAATCATTAATCAATTAGCTACCCATATTATAATGGATGGAAATGGCAAGGACACATGATGCAAAGGCTAAACAAGCAAAGACGATGGAGATACAGAAGGATGAAAACAAAGCCCACAAGGTAGTGTCCCAATTAAGGTGATTAGAGAAGCGAAAATAATTAGCCATGTTTCGTACTATGAAGAGGAGAAAATAATTCTTTAGCTAATATGATTATCTTGTATCACTAAGCGAGATCTAACTTTGTATATGTATTAGATTGAATGGCGTGGTGAGGTGCAAATGAAAACATTTGCAGAATGTTTTGGAAATGCTAACTCGGTGCTAAAGGTGGTATTGGTACGGTCATCCCACGAAAGACTTGCTGGAGTCGGCCATTTGAAAAAGTTGAAGGAGAGAAGCTTGGCATAGTGTTTTCATAAGTTATAACTTGCATATAGATTTGCCTGACTTGAAAATAAAGGTACGTTTGTTCTAAGGCCTTGTTTAGTTCCAAAAAATTTTGTTAAATTTTTCAGATTCTCCGTCACATCGAATCTTTAGACGCATGCATGGAGTATTAAATATAGACGAAAATAAAAACTAATTGCACAGTTTGGTCGGAATTGATGAGACGAATCTTTTAAGCCTAGTTAGTCCATAATTGGACAATATTTGTTAAATACAAACGAAAGTGCTACAGTGTCGATTTTCCAAAACATATAAAAATATAAAAATAGAAAGGAAAAAAAAAAGGCCACGTACGTATAATAATGGCGGTTATTTGAATGTAGCCCAAATTAAAGCAGGCCCAGGATGCGCACGCACGAACGCGGTTTGCTCACCCTCACCCTGATATATAGTAGGCCCAATACTACATGCGTGAAAGTAAAAGCGCGCGGCGGTTGGGTGCGGCGGTGTGCGGTGCTCCCAATCTGCCCAATCATATCAAGTGCGGCGGTCCAGTTGGTGTGATGCCGTGTTTAATTACGCAGTCTCATACTCCACAGTGCACGTACGTACTGCACTGTATATATATACGGTAAAATATGTCTTGCTATCTGTATGCAGCTAGCTGAAGCACTATGGAAAGTTTTCTTTTTTCTTTTTTGAATGGAGAAAGTTTAGCCTGTTGAGTGCAGATAAATTTCTCCTCTAGCAGGCCTACCGGCCTGGTTGAAAGCCCACGTACTCCACAGCTAGCCCAATACCGCGAGGAGCTGCCCATAATACCACTATTGGGTTGGGCCCCCCCACCCGCCCACTTCTTTCCTTCCTGGACTTCACTCACTTTGATAAATCACTGAGCAGCTCAGGTCGTCACTCGTCAGGCACTTTGCGTACAAGAGTGCTTAGGCCTCAGTTGGCAAGATTTTGAGGTTTTGGGTACGGTAGCTTTGTAGTATTTAATAAATACTCTCTCCATCCCAAATTGTAAGTCATTCCAAGAGTGCTTAGGTTTTGGGTACGTCTCTCATCTTCTCAAAGCAAGCACGTGCAAGCCTTCAAATGAAGCTACCCTCCCCCTTTTCCGCGTCGCATGCACTCTCAACCATGTATGCACGCAAAACTTCGATCGGGAGTCAACGCAAGCGAAACGATCGCAAGCTTTACCTCGAGATAGTACGGCTAATAAGACAAGCGAACCGGCTCGTAGATTGCACTCTTGAGAGAAAAACACATTGCTCATCGTCTGATCCTGCTTGCTTGCTACTAAGTGAGATCGATCGAGCTTCGACCACTAGCTAGCACGTACACACCAATCGAGGCATCGATCGATGATGGACGACGACGACCTCCACGGCGGCAACGGCAAGAACAAGCCGCCGCCGCTGAGCTCGAGGCCACGCCGCTGCTACTGCTGCAGCGGAACCACGGCGGCCACGCTGCTCATGTTCCTGCTCACCAACACCATCTCCATCCTCCTAGTCACCTCCGGCGCCGGGCCCTCCCTCCTCCGCCGCTACGGAAGCTACAGCAAGCCCGCCGCCACCATCGTCCGCCTCTGGGACGGCTCCGCGGCGCTGCACGCGGACCTCAACGCCACGCAGGCCGCGCTCGCCGCCGGCCGCGCCGACCTCGCCGACCTCCACGCCCGCGTCCGCACCGCCAACGAGCTCCTCCACACGCTCCTCCAAGCCATGCAGGACCACGCCAAGCAGGCGGAGCTCCCCGCGACGCCCACGACCAACGGCGGATGGAAGCGCGAGCCCGCCGGGGAGCTCAGGCTGGCCGTCGTCGGTCCGCATCATCACGAGGTGACCGAGCCCGCCGCGGGGGAGGCCGTGTTCCCGGTGCTGGGCCACGCGTGCGTCCGCGTCCAGGACGACCTGGAGCGGTACATGGACTACGCGCCCGGCGGGGAGTGCCCGTCCGACGAGTCCCTCGCGCACAGGCTCATGCTCAGCGGCTGCGAGCCGCTGCCGCGCCGCCGGTGCCGACCGCGGTCACCCAAGGGGTACCCGCAGCCGCTGCCGCTGCCCAAGAGCCTCTGGACCACGCCGCCGGACACCACCGTGGTCTGGGACGCGTACGCGTGCAAGAACTACTCGTGCCTCGCGTCCTCCGCCGCCGCCGCCGGCGGCGACGGATCATGCTTCGACCTGCGGCGGCGCGGCGGGCGGGGGAATAATAATAGTAAGCAGGCCGACGACAGATGGACGCGCGACGACGGCGCGCTGTCCTACTCCATCGACTCCGTGCTCGCGGCGCGGCCCAACGGCACGGTGCGCGTCGGCGTGGACCTCGGCGGCGGCTCCCCGTCCGGCACGTTCGCGGCGCGGATGCTGGAGCGCGCGGGCGCCACCGTGCTCACCGCCGCCGTCAACTCCGGCGCGCCGTTCGGCAGCTTCGTCGCGTCGCGTGGCCTGGTGCCGCTGCACGTCACCGCCGCGCACCGGCTGCCGTTGTTCGACGGCACCATGGACATCGTGCACGCCGGGCACGAGCTCGGCGGTGGCTGTGGCGGCGGCGGCGGTGTGATGCTGGAGTTCGCGCTGTTCGACGTGTACAGAGTGCTCAGGCCAGGGGGCTTGTTCTGGCTGGACCACTTCGTCTGCGCCGCCGCGCAGTTGAACGCGACGTTCGCGCCGATGATTGATCACGTCGGGTTCAGGAAGCTGCGGTGGAACACCGGCCGGGGAAAGGAGAAGGACCAGTGGTACGTGTCGGCGCTGCTGGAGAAGCCCATGGCATGATGAGCGACAACATTGTGTTTTTCTTACTCCTAATAACAAAATTGTGGTTGTAATAATCATATTATGTCTTGCTCAGGATTGCTCCTGGTCTCTGACTTTTTGCCCAATTGCAGAAAAGTGCAATACTTACATATGGTAAATTGCCGAAAAGCACCAGAAAAGTGCAATGCTTCTCATCCCTAGATGATTCCTCCTCTTCTAAACGAGCCACACAGGAGCTGGAGAAACTCTGGTGGGTGACCAAGAAAGTAGATTTCAGATTTGAAGAGAGAAGAGATAACGATAAAAACCGAAGTCCAAGAACTGATAAGACAGTACTTACATATACCCAGCTTGTACCTCACAGTAATGGTATTTTCAAATTTATACATATATGGTAAAAGCCTAAAAGGCGAATAACTCCTAGTTCTTTTTGAAGAAAAGGGACCCTAATCAAGTTCAACTCATCAAAAACACGACATCGAAATCTAGCACCAAATAATTTCCATACAACGTCGGTCATTATACGTGGCTGAAACGGAAGCAGGCAACTAGAAAACTCCACACTAACTTCACTTCATATTCTCTCCAAAAGCTTCCAATAAACAAAATATGAGAAATAAACAAAGCCAGGTTAGATTTCCCCTGGGGCACCCTTTCTTCCAATATCCAAGAAACCAGTGAAGAGAAAGGGCTTCGATGCAGCAGTGTGCCTAGTTCAATTCATTGGTTGCCAACATATGGCCCAGCCACCATATCCTCTGCTTCGCCTCTGCTGCTGGCTGCTGCTGAACACGTCGCTGCTGCTGGTTGAAATGACGCCCAAGGTATGCTTTCATCTGTACCTATGCACATTGGGTAACAATTTACTTTTCCAGTCCAGTTTATCTTATTTGCTCTGCGCCAAGGTCAACATTTAACAGTCCATACCTAGGCATTCTGAAAAGCATCACCTACAGGCCTCCTCTGCACTAAGGGCCGTCTCGTTGTGTGAATTGCGAACAGAATTGATAGCGAAAGCTCTTGACTTGTACCTACAGGCCTCCACTGCACTAAGGGTCATCTCAGCGTGTCGACTGCGAACAGAACTGATAGTGAAAGCTCTTGACTTGTACAGTGTCAACTTCTTTTGTGGTTTGCTATGTTGTGCATTTTTCCAAACCTCATCCATTTTCAGTGTCAACTTAGAAACACTCATCACAGCTGGTTAATGCATGTGCATCAGATAAGTCCAATCCATTAAGTTTCTGGCTGAAATTGTTCTCAGTGTAGCAAAAGTCACCAAACTTTATTCCTTTGAGATAAGTATGCGAAGAGTCATTGGGCACACTTTCATGGTCATCCTGGCCCCTGTTTAAATTCCCATTGCTTCAAAGACAAGCTGTACCAATAACAGAAGATGCATATGTACTTCTAAATTGTTCTGCAAGATGCTTTTGCTTTGCTACCTCTCCTATCCGCCATTGATGTTCCAGAATCTCTTCCAGCTTTCTTTCCTCTGCTTCAAGTTGTACCCTATGCCTAAGTTCCTCCTCTTGTTCATTGAAGTAATCATCACTTGTCGAGAGTTTGCAGTCCAAATCATTAGTCAGAAAGCATTTGACTGCAAAATGAAAATAGCATGGTCAAAATGAAAGGGCATATAACTACTTCCAACAAATTTGGTCAATGAAAGGATTATTATGTTGCAGCTTCTTTTTCAATAACACGGGCACAAGTTAGTCATTGACAAATAAAGTTTGCAGTGAACTTCAGAAACACGTACAAGCATATATGACATAGAAGAGACAAACAAACATCTCAGGAGCAGAGGGCCACTAATGACACAAAGACGGCCTCAAGCACCTAATAGAAAACATTAAATGCACAAGTTTGGGTGACGCCACATGGGAACAAGGCATTCACCATTATGTCACAATCAAGTAACATGTGACCTGATATAGAGAAACTTGGAGCATTCATTTATAATCTGGGTGGCTGCGGACTAGGAAAGTGATTTAGCTGGCTGCGAATTGAATGTGAAATGTCGATAGAGGCAACAGAAACAAGGTAATATAAAGGGATAGTATAAGAGAGATTCGTTTTTCTTCAGGAAACATCTACCTTTGGGTACACATAACATTGCTAGCCCTTTGATCACCTACATTAAGATCGAGTGGCCCACACTCACTTCTGTATTGTATCTTGTTTCCCAGAGCAATCACTGGCCATTGATCACCGCAAACAGAACAGCTTATATTAAATTTCTCATCAGACTGGCATTTAAAACCATAATAATCAAATAAATCCTCGAATGGTATTGGTAGGCATATTTTCTAACCCTCTGATCAAAATGAGTAACTGGAAATATGTAGTACCATGTTTCAATATTATCCAGCAAGACTATCAATTCACATGACTAACTCAAACAAAATAAAATTACAGGGTATGGTTAACATCGTTCAGCAATTATAGAATAATAGAAATGAAGCATACCACATAAATCGGCTGCTTTCTACTGCTGCAAGATGATATATTGATATATAACATATTTTGCGTAGAGAAAAGAAAACAAATAGAATAAAACAAAGCAAGCTTGTGATTGTGCAACTAAGCATCTTTCCATTAGTAAATTCTGTTGACAGAATCTGACTTTCTAACAAAACAACCATATGCTGATTAGAATGCCAGTTATTAATACTATAGAGTTACTACAGAAATCGCAAAAAAGGAAAATAAGGATTCCAAAACACTCAGAGGAAACATGTACAGTGCACCATACCCAAAGAAACTTGAACGAATGTGCCATCACAAAGAGCTCTTCTTTAGTAATCAATTTCATGAGAATATAGCTACTGCAAGAATCACTTACAATGTCTGCTGTTTCCTCGTCAGCGCTGTCTTGGCGAATGAGAGACTGGTCACCCCAGCTTGAATCCTTGGGAAAATTCAGAAGAATTGTAAGAAGGAAAATTCCTTCATGCGAACATAAAAAGGAGTAAAGTGTATGGTCTAGCTCAAAATCACATCCACCTTGAGCTCGTTTGATCTTCGAGAAAACAAGCCTTGTGCCACAAAAATATGAAGTTGATTGTTCTTATAAACTTCCATGCAAACACCGGAATCACAATCATTCTCAGCCAATATAGCCCAAGGTGCATGACTCAATAAATTTAACAGCCCCTTGAATTCAGTAAACTTTCTCATAATCAATAAGATAATCATTGTTTACCTGTCCATAACAATAACAATTTATTAAGATGATCAGTGTTTACCTTCTCTGCGCAAGAACACCCTAAGCATTAAGAGAAAATTCGAAAATTTAACATGACAAAAGCTGCCAAAAAAAACAGTGTCATTGCAACATACTTGTCTAACGGTTGATCTAGATTCCATAAACCATTGAACCTTGCCATTCCCTTATTAGAGTTGCCAGAAACCATAGGGGGAGCTCCACCTCTGTCCGTAGCAGATAGCATTTGAACACCAATAAATTCAAGCTTGAGAGACATTAACTAAAGTATAGTAAGCCCAGTCAAAGAAGATAAAGGTATCTACTACTTCCAGCTAAAAAGTAGCAATAAGACAACAATAGGCTTTTTTTATGAGCAAAACCAGCTACAGTAATTTTCTGTACCAATACAACCATGAACTGAATGACACTACACTCATACATGAAAAAACCAGTCCGGATGACGCATACATGAACAGAACCATTGGTACACTAATATTAGTTGTATTCACCAATAATCTTCACATGAGCACTTTCCATTCTTAAACTTGTGCAAACAATTTGAATCCTTGATCAGTATTTGCCGCTCATATTTTTCTGAAACTAGCTTGGCAAAGACGTGACAAAGGCTACACATCCTTAAGGTCTTTATTATCCGTATGTTTCTGAAAGGAGGGGAATTTGAAACTGCAAAAGCAATTGCTAGCTTCTCACAATGTATTCCAGATAATTCTTCTTTCTCTTCTTCAGCGTCAGTCCCATTACACAGCAATGACATTCTGATCTGAATCATAATCAACTTCAATTCAGCTATTGTATTCTCTAATGCTAAATTATCACTGGTTGAGAACAAATAGACCTTGTTCTTGATTTCAACCGAACAACTATCAACATCTTCCAACTCTCTTCCTTTGTTGTATACTGTCATGAGTGGCACATCAGCAGACTTTCCAGTTAGATCCCAATAATTAAAAACCAGCCTTTGGATTCTAGGGTCACTGGGATCAAGCAATGACAGCTCTCTTGCTGCCAGGTTTGCTAGCCTTGCATTTCCATGAATAGATGCAGCAGTAAGCAATGCCTCCCAAACTGCTAAATTGGGTATGAGTGGCATATTATCAATAAACTCATATGCTTCTTGTAGACTCCCTGAGCGGCCAAGGAGATCAACTATAGCTGCGTAATGATCTAAATCTGGATGAATGTTGTAATCGTGGGTCATATTGTAAAATATTTGTTTCGCCTCAGATACCTTTCCCTGGAGGCCATAGGCCTTGATTACGGCAGTCAAAGTTGTATGATCTGGCCGCACACCTTCTTGTTTCATCTCACAGAAGCGATCCAGTGCTTCACATGGAGAACCATGCAGCAAGTGTGCAAGAATTATACAATTCCAAGATATAATGTTCCTTGATGAGTGCCTATCAAAAACAGCACAAGCACCAGCAAGGTCACCAGATTTTGAATAGGCATTGATGAGTGCATTTGCAATTTTGCCATCCATCTCTAAATTGTTGTGAAAAATGCAGGCGTGGATCTCCCGTACTTTCGAAAATGCAACTAGGTTTGCAAATGCTGGAATGATACTTAATATTGTGATGTAATCTGGTCTCACCAAGAGTGATTGCATCTGCCGAAATATTCTCAGGGCTCTATCAGAATGGCCATTATGCACTGAACCAGCAATGAGTGCATTCCATGAAGCCGTGTCCCTTTTTACTCCATAGCTTTCCATCATCTGAAATAGCTCAAAAGCTCTCTCATCATCCCCATTTCTTATGTATCCCGAGATCATTATATTCCACGTTATCACATTGCGCCGAACACCAAGGCTCTCCATCTTACAGAAAAGCTCATATGCTTTGCCGCAATAGCCCGCTTGTGCATACCCTGCAACCATTGAGTTCCAGGAGAAGATATCCTTCTCGGGTATCTCATTAAATATTCTCTTAGCTGCAACAATTTCTCCACATTTTGCATACATGTCAACCAAGGAGTTCCCCGAGAGCACATTGTTCACGCTCCCAACCTTAATCGCGTGGCAATGGAGCTCCATGCCCTGACTCAGTAGCCTCAAACTAGCACAGGCTGAGATGGCACTCGCAATTGTCATGCCATTCGGTTCAACTCCAGCAAGACGCATGCGCATGAAACATCGAAGTGCCTCACCACTCCTATCACTATGGACAAAACCAGACACAAGGCTAGTCCAGGTGACAACATCCGGAGCAACACCGGACTCCTCCATCTGCTCCAGCATCTCCATGGCCACATCAAGTTCCCCAGACCTTGCATAGCTCGAAATCAGCGTGTTCCACGTGACAACCCCGGGCAACGTACCTTCGCGCCTCATATCATCGAGCAGCATCCGCGCCTCCTCCCACTCATTGGACTGGCAACACCCGAAAATCATTGAGTTCCACGTGCCCAGGTCCCGCTGTCCCATCTTCTCAAACACCACACGCGCACGGCCCAGTTCTCTGCACTTGACGTACATTGCCAGCACCGAGTTCCCAACCGGTACGTCCCTCGCTGTCTCCGCCATGAAACCACTCCGGATTGCCAGGGAATGCATCGCCACCCCAAGCTCCAGGTCCTCTGTGTACGCACACGCCTGTAGAATCCGGGTGATCAGGAACCTATCCGGAGTGACACCTTCCCTGACCATGGTCACCGCAAGCGACACGACATCCTTGTACAGGCCCCTGATGGCGTAGGCGCCGATCATGGCCGACCAGGCGAGCAGGTCCCTGCATGCCATTCCTTCGAACACCTTGCGAGCGTCCCCGAGGCGCCCGGCGCAGGAGTGCATCGTGATGAGCTTCGTCTCGGTAACAATCAGAGGCTCACTGCTGGCGGAGGAATGGAAAGGGCCAGGAGGCGGCAGGTGAGCTGTTGTTGGTCTCTGGGCGGGGGGGCTGGGACGGTTACTTGGGCGTGGAGGCTGGGAGCTGCTGCTTCTCGTTGCTTCTTGGAAGGGGAGTGCAAGGGGAGGAGCCTGGGCGAAAGCAGCCATGATGGGTTCTTGGAGGCGGCCATGGCAGGGTCTAGAAAGAGGCAATTGGGGAAGTAATTGGTGGGGTCTAGGGAGGAAAGTGGGAAAGGGAGCAGGCAGGAGCTCCATGGCAATGGGAGGGAAGAAGATGTTGGGATAGGGATACGAGCCAACCCAACGAGAGGCACAGACATGGGGCGGGAGCGATGAAGCTCACCGCGGGGGCCGCCGGAGCTTGCCTCGCAGCCAGCTGCGGGGCGGTAGGAGTGGGGAGATCGAGCTGGGTGGGTTCTGTTCCGACGAACGAGAGTGGCCAGAGGAGAAGACGACCGGATAAAGAACGATGCGATGCGCACACCTGGGATAAAGCGGGAAGAAAATTAAGGAGAAAAAAAACAGTTATTCTAGCGTGATCCAAAAAATGTTTGAATTTTGATACCGTAGTATTTTTGTTTTTATTTAATAAATATTATCTAATCATAGAGTAAGGTAAACTGTATAATTATTTTTTATTTTCATCTATATTTAATGCTTCATGCATATGGCACAAGATTCGATATGACGGTAAATCTTGAAAAGTTTTTGGTTTTTTGGTGAACTAAACAAGACCGCTGCTACCTTCTTAAAACCCCATACACCTGACAGAATCAGATCTAGAAAATAAAACAGAATAAAATAGAGAATTGCTTGTCTCTCCGTGCCCCTGATCCTTTGTCACCGCATCTCTATCCCCGCCACGCCCTGTTCCCCATCCCTCCGTGCCCAGTTTCTCTCTTCCTCACCGCATCCCTATTCCCATCACACCTCTTTCTCTATCGCTTCCATGTCCCAAAAACTTCAAGTGTAATCTCGCAAAAAAATATGTGAACTGCATAGTGTAACATAAGGATATAAATATTGTAACTTGCCAACATGTGTAGTGTAACATCGAAAATTATGTATTGCAACATCGAAAAATTATGTACTGCAACATTCGCGAAGTATGTACTGCAACATCTTATGCACCAATATTGTGACGTCCCAAAATTCAAACATGAACCATGAAAAACTGGAAACAACAATATTTGAAAAAGATAATTTCAACAATTGAAATCCCCAATTACAACAATCTCAACACTAATACTTCCTTCCTGCAACACATGAATCATCTTATTCCAGTGTAGGTTGTTTCAGCCCTGGCCCATCACCTTCGAGCTCGCGAGAGAGAGAGAAGAGAATAGGACATTAGAGTTAGCCGGAACCCTAGTCATTGTCGTATCCCTCGAATCTAGAGGAGGAGGAGGAGGAGGAGGAGGAGTAGTAGTTAGATCCATAGAAGGAGGAGGGCTTAGATCTAGAGAAGTGTTTACCTACCTCGTCGGAGCTGTTGTCTTCGTCCTCATCACCTGTAGGAGGAGCAGGAGCCGAGTCACCATGGAGCTCGCTGAGAAGGGGACGGAGGAAGGGAGAGATGGAGGGAGGAAGGGCGGCAGCGATGGATGCGAGCACGACATTCCTCATGGGGAGCTCCTACGTCTAGGTGCAATAGCGAGCGACCGAAGGCGTCATGGAAGACAGGAATGATGTGGGATCAAGGAATCGAAGCGTCCTTTCTTTTCTTTAGCGGTGGTATGACGTGGTGCTAACTAGCCCGCAGGCCCAGGTGCGTGGCATCCGGACAGGACGAACGCCCACACAGTATCATTACTGTTCTTTTCTTCAGTGGTGACATGACGTGATGCTAATTAGGCCAAGGCCCGGGTGCGCAGTGTCCGTACAAGACGAACGCCCGCACAATATCGTTACCGTATTCCAATCCCTAACACAACATGCAACACTAATTACATGAAAACCCCAAAGGATCTGTAAGTGAATTGGCTGCTACAGCCAACAAGTCATGATCACAAGTTAGAAATACTGCTGGTCTGAAAGTACTGTTCATTGATTTATTGTGATGCTGGCTGACAGAAAAAGTATGGCTTCTAAGACAAGCGGATGATCCTATAATAAAACAAGACACATGAGGAGGCAACTTTATTTAGGACAGCGTCGACAGTGTTGCTGTTCGACCCGTAAGGCAGGAGACAAATAAAGTAGTAGTATGGAGATATGGTTCAGAACATATCCATTCCACTGTACGCCGTTGCTCTGCCATTGTTGCCTCCGCCTGCTTCCGGTTGCTGCTTAGTTGGCAGAGTAGCCCCCCTCGCTGGAGGGGCCAACTTCACCACTGAAGCAGTTGAGGAGGACACCATTGGAGAGCCTCAGGAAGGTTGCAGTCTAGGAACCAGGACGAAGGGAGGATTGTGGTCCGCGGTGGTGTTGCTCCAACGATGAGCGGCGCTCCTAGACCGAAGAAGTCGTCTCTAGAGCCAGAGTCACCGGAGTGGGCACTGGAATAGCTGTTGGAGCTGTGATGCTTGTGCATTGAAGCCCATCGAAGCCTGGACGGCCTCGTGGAAGGCATACGACATGGGGGCCGTCCTTGGTCCGGCCGCCATGGAGAAGGACCTAGGAGTCGGTGACGGTAGTCGGACTGGTGTTGCCGGTGGAGTTGGTGGCACGGCCGATGTTGGTGGTGCCAATGCTGATCTAGAAGCCTGGATGATGCTGGAGGCAGCAGGGCGTGCGCGGTTGCCCTGGCCATGACAAATACGATGATGATTGTCGCAGCCATGGCAAGGACGACAATGACTATGGTGTTCACGACAATGATGATGGCTGAAGATGCGGCGGTGTTGTGCGCGGCTCTCCTCTAAGCGGACAGCATCGACGAGCAATGGAACACGGCAGGTGAGCAGGACACCGAGGACGATGGCAGTCATGATCAATAGTGAGTCGTCAAAATCCATCTCACCTTTTCGATGGGAGTCTTCTCCCTCTCGATCTCGAGCAGTACTGATAACGTGTTTTAGCGTGGTTGTAATCAAGAGAAAGAATGGATCAAATTGCAAACTTTTTATTGAAGATCTCACAATTTATACATGGTGAAACAACGTCACGGGAGTTGCAAGACGCTCGTTTGGGATCGTGGATACACGGTCACTCAACGGATAACCCTTCTGGTGATGTTGATTCCTAAGGGTGGTGCTGTCGATTCTTGAGGGTGGAGTAGTCCATACGAAACAACGATTGTTACAGGGAGATATTACATTGATCATTGGATTAGGGTAAAGGCTAAGATTAATCAACGTTGCTAATTGATATGATCTCTCTAATCCTATTGATTCATCTCCTTGAGGCACGGATTGCTTCCTAACAATATCAAAGGCCCACACACAACACGATGGATTGCCTGCTCCAACTGGACCAGCAGGACACTGCTTGTCCATCCAATAAGTTAACGAATGCTTTTGACCTCCGGACGGCGAGGCACAACGTGAGCACGTAGTGGACGCTTCATGAAATTGAACAACAAGACGTTGGCATCAGTGTGGAGTTGGACAGCATGCTCACCCTCTGCTTCGCTCCACTCGAACTCCCTCACAAGGTTTGCCATGAAGTAACCGATGTGGAGCAATGACATGCTTATAGCAGGGCACATCCTCTTGCCGGCCCCAAAAGGCATCATCTTCATCTCCCCGGCCATGGACAGCAGGTTCTTGGTAATGCTTTCTGCACCTCGATATGCTTGAAATCGTTCTGGCTTGAACTCATCAGGGTCAGTCCACATTGTCTTGTCTCGCCCTAGGGCCTCCAACGAGAAGACCATCTTGGTACCCACAGGAATATGCTGGCCATCATGAACCACTTGGTCTTCTTCCATCACCTTTTTTTCATATACATGTTGTTGGTTAGATAATCTTGTATAAGTAATTATTTGGTCATGAAAACTGTTTCTCACTCTTCTTGACTTTAAATAGCTCTAAAAAATAATATATAGTTAACAAATGCAAATATAATGGTTGCAAGAGGATTGTATAGAGAAAATTATAATTATTATTGAATGTCTGGAGCATATTATTTGGCACTAAGAACATCTGCAATAGTTCCCAAAACCCACTTCCAGTCTTGGTTCTTTTGCAAGACTGAAAATATAAGAAAAATTCAATGACGAGAACAGTTCCCATGGAGCAACCGTGTGGACACCCATAGTTAATTTTACGTGACACGTATAGATGGCCATAAGACCTGCAGACCATGGGCATGGCCCATGGCCTAGCTTAGGCACATCATGACACGATGGCCATCGGGCTCGACCTGACTCTAGGGCCATGCTCGGACTATTGTCTCAGCATGCCGTGTCGGTCTGATTGGCGGGTCTACCTTTACCACCTTCACTTCTCATATATACACACACATCAAGACCCTAGCTCCTAACCAATCCTGAGATATTGCACGCCTCCTTCTCTCCTCTTCGTAGACTCCGTTCCACATGCCTTTTCTTTTGCTCCATGCCTCTTATTCAACTCCGCGTGTGCGCTCTACCTTGACGCCCCGGCCCCCTCCCATCCCTTCTCCACACACGCTCCCATCCCATTGTTAGCGCCCAAGGCGACTCCTCTACTAGAGTGGGTAGCACGACCCCGTCAAATAGTCACTACACCAAAATGGAAATTCCTTGAGGGTCCAGGATTTCCTTGATTGCCAAAATCCAACCGCCAAGGAATTTATCATTTCCTTAGGGGGGTTGTAGTAAACCGCTAAGGAAATGTGTATCCTTGGTGGTTTCTACTCGACCTTTCTTGAGTGATGTTGGGAACTGCAAGGAAAAGACCATTTCCTTGAGTGCTATTGCAAACCGCTAAGGAAAATAAATTTTAAGAGATCAACATTTTTTATGAATTTTTTAAATGATCCCGGATAGAGAAATGGCCTAAATAAAAGTTATATAACTCAAAAAGATGTAAAACTTTCCTGTTCAAACTTTTTTATTTGAATTCATTTATTGTGTCAAATATGCATTACAAAATTCACCAAACTATATACAAAAGCAATGCGTTAGCTATTTAGTCACAAATGATTCCAAGGTGCGCTGGTAAGGACCTAACCATTCGAAGGTGGTTGTTGTGAGTTTGAAACTCAGTAACTGCATTAGTTTTGAGATTTTTTTTTTGATATATTTTCTTGGCGGTTAACATATTTTTGAATTTCCTCGACTGCCGACTCATTTTCTAGTCGCCTGCCGACTCATTTCCTTGACTGCCGATTACGGGCGGTGGGCGTGATCTAAGTGCAAAAGAAGACTGAGTTGCCGTCAACAAACCTTTGCATGTGTGGAACCCAACAAATATATATGCTTACAATGCAATTTCTAACATTTTTTAGCTTTACCTGGAAAACTCATTGATTTATGAATTCAATTTTTCTGAACTATATATATTGGAGAGATGCTCTTATAGGACTATAAGCACTTGGCTTACCTGCCTAAATACCCACATGGTGGTGGGATGCAGCCGCAAGGCCTCCAAGATGACAGTGTTGAGGTGGTCTAGCTTCCCAAGAACCTCCTCCCCAACCTCCTCCTCGTTGGCCCCAACAACAGCGTCGATCTCCCTCCGGATGGCCTCCTGCATGTCTGGGCGCTTCATTAGGTTCGCCATGATCCACTGCAGCGCCGCGGATAGGGATTCAGTTCCGGAACCAAGAAACTCCGAGCAGAGCCCCACGAGTTCACCATCCTCGAGCCTTCGTTGCTTGCCTCCAGCTATGCCCGGAACATGAAGATCCAGGAGTGTGTGCACGTATGTCGTCGTCGTCTCGTCAGAGCTCCGGCGATGTATGCGGCAGCCGTCGATGAGCGGGAGGTACAGCTGCTCCTGCTTCTGTCGTATCGCCACCAGCTTGTTCCACCGCTTGCGGTAGATTAACCTCCACAGCGCCAGGAACGGCGCAGACACGAACGTGCGTGCCGCAGGCAAGGACAGGATGAGCTCCATTTGGACATCAGCCATGGCGCGGACCACGGCCGCGTCGACGCCGTCGCCGAAGCACATGGTAGAGACGAGGCCAAATACCGCGCTGCGGATGCTCTCCGTGGCAAGCACCACGCCGCCGCCGCCGGCGAGCTGCTGCTGTTCCCTGAGGTCCTCTACGAGGCGGCGTAGCGTACGGCGACGCGTGGCGGCGTAGCCACGCAGGTGCTTCGGGTGGAGGACTCCCGAGGTGAGGTTGTGGCGGAGGGCGCGCCAGAGCTGACCGTAGGGTGCCGAGATGATGTTGTGGTAGAGGCGGCCGGAGAGGACGGCGCTGGGTGACATCGATGGAGGCCGGTTGGAGAAGGAGCCGCCGCCGACGAGAAGGCGATGCGCCGCGGCATAGTCCGTGACGAACATAGCTGGTGGCTTACTTGCTAGAACCAACTTGACGAGGTTGGCCACCTTCGTCGGCGTTGCACGCCGGACGATCAGGATGACCACCGGGAGAACCAGCGAGAGCAACACAAGAACTTGCATGATTGCTGTTGAGGTTGATGAGCCTCAGATGCAGCTGTTATATAAGGTCATTCTCAGCGAGAGTTTTATAACTCAGTTTGTAACACAATCCACATTTTAAAAATAGTGTAGAAAGAGTTTTATCTCTATGAAACTTTTTCTACCCTATAAAATTCTTATCACTTCTCTTTTTATTAATATATAATATGACATCGATATATTTAATATTCATGAAACTATGATCGGCCTAAGGTATAAGTTCCGCTTGGCACTGCTAGTAGGCTGTAACTACCCTATGTATGCCATTATTAGTAAATAAACCTTGTGAATTTTGAGATTGTTTGGGACTGCTCTACAAACTCTGCTCCACAAACTCTACCATGGAGCAGCTCCAAAAAAACTGGAGTTTGTGAAGTACCTCTTTAGGTGCTCTCACAACTCCACCCTTTTTCCTCGAACTGAGTGCGTGGAGCTGAAACCGTTTGGCTAAAAAACGTGGAGCAGAGCTGAAAAACGTGGAGCAGAGCAGTCCCAAACACCCTTATATCTGAGAGTAGAGATGATATGACTTTTAGCTCAGTTGTTATTGTCGCCTCTTATTAGTTTATTTTATGCGTGTTATCGTGTAATCAATGATTGAGATTACATATATATTACCATTAATTCACCACCAACTATATATGTACTGAACAATATATATATAAAATGAGTGGTTAGCTCAGGCACTGTCCAGGCTACAAATTAAAGATCTATTAAATAAATGATGCTTGATCTAATGGTAGAAGTGTACTTTTTTATTGGGAGGGACATATATATAGAGAGAGAGAAATGCTGGCTTAGCGATGGTTATACGAATCCGTGTAGTAAAACGCATGTAGTATTCGTATGCATTGCATATGGCACCGATGATACAAAAATGATCTTTGCATGCCAATGTCTATTCAATCAGAAATGGTAATCGATTATGCAGTTCGGATGGAGTCCGGCCCATTGCCATCGACAACCTTTGCAGATGGATTTCTAGGAACAGCATATCAAATGGATGCCTTTGGAAACAGAGCTATTTTCATAGGAGGCCATGTTAATTAAACAATCACTACAAATGCTCATTTTTATAGACTAATGCTTAACCCTCGTATCTAGCCTAAATATGGATATTTGTAGAGGCGTTCACCTTAAATAACTGCCACTGAAATCCATTTAGTTTTTAAAGGATGCAGGACAAATATATAGCTTTTTTGTACGAGACTGGACGACGAAGATAAAGTTTATATAAAAAATGTAGAGCTGGACAATATCTATGTACAACTGTGGACGTAGATAGCCTCTGTGTATCATCAAGCCTAACATTATGCGCGATCGGGGGAAGAAGTCTTAGTGACCTGAAGTATATCCTTATGGATGTACAATGTGGATTAGTGGTTGTGTTTTGACAACTGCCACCATGGGGTACATTGTCGTGTCAACTTAGGAGTTTACCCTACTATGACCTGAGTTTTTTTACTTAATGCACTTATATTTTCACATCTAGGCTTTACCGTACCTTTTGTAAAATTAGCTTAGGCTAGTTGATAGGATTGACTCTAGGTCATAGGTTTGGATAAGTAGAGGCTTTAGATAAACATAATAATCAACGACTATGTGTCATAACTTAGAAAGATCTATCACCCCTTACCCTATTGGGTCACATATACATGGCATCAAGATCCTTTTGGGTAATTGGCAAATGTTTCATTTTGAGATGGCCAAATATTTATTAGAAGTTCTCAGATCTATTTTTAAAAAATGAAATTTTGATTTTTTTGTCTCTATTATCTTATTAATTAAGTTGAGCTTCACAATGGAATTTGAAGGGATATATCATGTGCATCACCATCTATAGTAATTTTTGGAGCCAGTTTGTTAGAGCTCCACCTTTTTATTCTCTAGTGTGATTCTAGTGGGGGAGTAGGGTAAGGACCAGGTGAGAAGTAATTCCAAAGTGATTTGATATTAGGTACTAAATGGGAAGTGGTGAGGAGCGTGGAGTTTTTTTTAGCTCTACGGATGTAGCGTAAATGGAGAAGTGATAATTGTTAGTTTTCGTCATAACCCTGTTGTGTTTTAGCTTTTAAACATACGTAGGCTTCATCGAACTACTTGAAGACCCTAACTGTGGCATATTTTACCTATAACAATAATGCTACATTCAAAATCCATGAAAAAGAGTTTACAAAAATTTTGCAAAAAAAATCTTGAGTTGGGGATAGACATCTCTCTTCAAAATTTCCATTGTGAAACTCAACTAATGAATGAGATGACCGTGATATTTGTTTTCAAAGATTTTCGGGCGCGGTTATGTTCCCACACCAGCCCTTTTCATATTTCTATCAAGAATAATTATGTGGTGGGATGGTAAGAAAGGCTCGCACGGCCATGGGTTTGACCTGTTTGTTGGCTTAGGTGTAAGAAAATTATCTTTTTGCTGATTTTCTCTGCACCAATTTCTACATGACATGTGTACAGGCTGGTCCGATAAAGTGGCCTCATATTAAAAAAACAACTCCCACTTGAGATTTTTGCTCGCTTATATGATACTTCTACTTGTCTTTGTCTTTTTAGTTACGGTTTTATCTAACCGTGCGCTTGTAAAAATATTTTTGTAGTACTGTGTTTTAATTTCGGTACAAGGAGTAATCAAATTCCACGTATTTTTCTCACTAGTATTTAATGGGTAGATAGGTCTAAATGGAGTTTGATGATGGAAGCAATTTTGTCGACAAACAAAGCATCGAGACATATAAAGGTAATTAATAAGACACTACTATCAGTTAAGTGTCGTGATCACGTGGAGCACGAGATGGGCAATCAAGAAATTTAATATGCATTCGGCAATCTTAGGGCAGTCCCAATGGAGAATTTATGATAGTTTCTATCCCTATTAATTAGCTTGATAATTTAATTTTTTACTGATGTGGCATAAGAATTAATGAAGAGAGAAGATGTAAAACAAGGAAACGGTTTCTAGCCCAAGGAACGACGTCGATCCTCGCCCCGAGGCGCGTAGACGCGACTAAATTTCCGTTGGGAAGAAACGAGTCGTTTCTTCCGGGATCGACTGCGCCGCCGATTTCCTCGCTCCTGCCTCCGCTTCCCTCGCTCCCTCTGCCGCGGCCTCGCCCCGTGGACTACTGCGTCGCGATGCCTTCAACCTCGGTGCCGGCGGCAGTTTCCGTGATGTGGTCTGGTTCACCGACAACGAGGTGTGGCGACGGCAGCAGCTGCTCCTACATCTACGGCTCCTGTGATGGCCTCCTCCTCCTGACGCCGTGGTACCGGGGCTAGTGGCACAACGAAGATGGTGCCGGACTCTAGGAAAAGGGCAGGGGATCGGCCTGCCGTCGGAGAAACGGTGCTGCCGTGCTGCTCGGCCATCTCTACTGGATGCCGCGGTAGAAGATAGAAGTTAACGAGATCTCGGTCTGCAGGTACTGAATCCGTCTGCCGACGATGATGTTCAGCACCTTTGCGTTCAATGAATTGTGGCTTATGTTATTTGTGTCAAAACGCAGAAAAGGGTGATAGTCACCCAAAGCAGAAGCTGCTGCACTATGGCTTGAATCGGCCATCTCAAGATTGCTCTGTACACCTTCAAAGAAAGCCTCATTTGGCATGCATTCTTTGAGAGAGGAGGGCAATGCATGTACATGCTTAGTTGGAATTGTCGATCGATCTGCTAGTTCATGCTTTAGATATTACAATTTACAACCTCGGTGGATGAAGTGAGAGTAAGCTAGCTTTTTCTGCAAGATGTTTGATCTGTACGGTTGCTTGCCACAATTGATCGATTGCTTTATTGTGTTCCATTTAAGTTATCTCTTGTATACAAAATAATATAGAAACTATGGATTGGGAAGGATAGTTTCTATAGTATATTAATTGCTCTATTTCTCTCTTGGAATATGAAACAAGAAACTGCCTATTGGGACTGCCCTTACGAGGCATGCACTCTGTATAATATATAGTAAAAGGAAATCTAGGCATGTTTTTTTTTTAGGAAAAGGAAATCTAGGCATGTAATCTATAACTCTTATAATCCTAAATCCCACTAAGTATTTCTCTAAGCATGCAAGCTATCCACCTAAGCAATGCACTATCATATTGAGTTAAAATCCACTAAGTAAAACCTCAATAACTATTTATCTCAACATGCAATGTGCTACCACATATATACAATTAAAATCCAATAGCACATATGACAACTGTAGTGTCCACGCCAGCAAGACAAATAAGTATAGTCCACATCATCGTACTACACAATCTATTAATCCGCGATTTCCGCAGCAACGCGCGGGGTATGCATCTAGTTAATAAGATGACAAGATACTATGGGACCGGCAACTAGCACTCTTTGGATGGATGTAATTTTTTTTAAAAAAAAGGAAATCTATGGATGCTCTTGAATTTCATTCTGATATATAATTTATTAGATGAATCAAGAAATGTTTATACTACTGAGTATGTATGGCCATCTAAATTGAAATTGTTTACTTGTGCTTCTCTTTAGGCTATCACAAAAATCAGCAATAAGATTATGAAACCACTTTTGATAATTCCGAGTGTGAGAATTTTTTTGATGAATTACATAAGAATGGATATATCAAGATGTTTCATGATTTACCTCCGCTTATTTAGTTATATAGCAGCAAGCTTATTATAGATGTCATAATTCCTTCTCACATGTGACGAACAATTACAATGTTTTTCATCGATAGGTCTAATCGACAATGAATGAGGGATGTTAGTCTATGTGATATGCAAGTTGACAAGACATTTTTCTTTGCCAACAACACTGGCTTGCAGGCTTGCAGAAGGTGTTGAGGTTTGGTCTGAATTGGCCGATAGGACAAAAGGGAAAGAATGTGGTCATTGGTAATCCAAGAGAGTTGAAAGGAAGTGACAAGATGTGGGGCGACAAGTTGTTATTTTGAAAAAAAAAAATCCCCCTGATGGCAGATAGAGACCCTCAAGATCATATTTAAGATCCCTGATCTCAGGAGGGGGTATGCAAAGAGTTTTTCATCTGAGCAAGAGGTAATGATTACTCCTAATTAATGGAATGTGATTGAAGATAAGGCTTCAATAATATTATTATATATTGATCAGGGGATATGCATGGGACCCCAAAGATGGTAAGCCGAAGCGTCCACAGATTTGAGAAAGAGTGTGAGACCCAAGTCAACATTGGACCAGATTTTGTCCAAATATGTCCATCAAAAGGCCATTTCTATGAATGGGACGCTAAAAAAAGATCATATCGCCTCGGAAGCAAGGAGGAATACTGAGCGCGGTAATGGAAATAAAAAAATCTTATTACAAAAAAATAAGGAAAGATTTTATTAAATTTTCAAACACATTACATCGAGTTGATACAAAGTTTTGAAAATAATTCTCATTACAATGCTGTGTTATTTACCTAGAGGGATACTCAAAGTAGTTCCTCCATATAACCGGGCTAGTGAAAATATATCAGTGGACCGACAGGACATTTTGTCCACTTAACGAAATTTTGTGCCTTTCTGTCGGCGAATCACAAGGTGAGCACGCAGTGGACGCTTCATGAAATTGAACATCTCGATGGCAGGATCGGTGTGGAGTTGAATGGTGTGCTCACCGTCTGCTTCCCTCCACTCAAACTCCCTCAGAAGGTTTGCCATGAAGTAGCTGATGTGGAGCAACGAGACGCTTATAGCAGGGCACATCCTCCGGCCGCCACCAAAAGGCATCATCTTCATCTCTGCTGCCATGGACAGCAGCTTTTTCGTGCTTTCTCCACCTCCACATCCATGGAAACGTTCTGGCATGAACTCATCAGGGTCATCCCAAACTGTCTTGTCCCTCGCTAAAGCCTCCAAGGGGAAGACCATCTTGGTGCCCGCAGGAATACGGTGGCCATCATGAACCACTTGGTCTTCTTCCGTCACCTTTTTTGGTTAGAAATTACATATATATACATGAGATTTTGTCATTGGCTAAAAAATAATTTATAATGAAAGGTTACGGAAAATAATAATAACACTCCTAATATATGTAGTTATTTTAATTCCTTCATTATTCTAAATTGTATCATTCGAAACTGTATAGATTTTTTTATTTTAGATATATAACTTTTAATATACACCTAAGACATTGCGTATGTAAATAAATCAGAACGACATATAATTTAGAAGTACTATATATATATATATATATATATATATATATATATATATATATATATATATATATATATATATATATATATATATATATATATATATATATATATATATGAGAACGTATCTAGTGCAAACTCTAATCTGGACCATAGGATGTTGATCCAAGGGGCGCGGAAAGATTGGGTAATTTTGCACTTAACCGCCCGCTTTTAATCACACCTTTACAAATCTCTCCTTCCACCTCTCTCATGCGCCCCCTTGGATCAACATCCTGCGGTCCAGATTAGAGTTTGCATAGTTTGCACAGGAGATGAGTTTGCACTAGATACGTTGCCTATATATATATATATAGCAAAAGTTAAAACGAATTAGTACAATTAATTTGGATTTGTAATGGAAGGATTACTAGCTCCCTATAGTAGTAGTAGTTCTTGGCTTACCTGCCTAAATGCCAACTTGGTGGTGGGATGCAGCCTGAGCGCCTCCAAGATGACAGCGTTGAGGTAGTCGAGCTTCCCAAGAACCTCCTCTCCGACCTCCTCGGCGTCTGCATCCACAGCAGCGTCAACCTCCTTCCTGATGGCCTCCTGCATGTCTGGGCGTTTCATTAGGTTCGCCATGATCCACTGCAGCGACGCGGATACAGATTCAGTGCTGGAACCAAGGAACTCCGAGCAGAGTCCCACTAGTTCACCGTCCTTGAGCCTCCGTTGCTGCTGCCTGTCCTCGCCTCCTACGCTGTTCTGCTTGTCGAGTTCTTCTACCGGGACTTGGAGGTCGATGAGCGTGTGCACATACGTTGGCGGCGTCTCGTCAGCTGAGTCCCGGCGATGTCGGCGGCAGCCGTCAATGAGTGTGAGGTACAGCTCCTCCTGCTTCTGCCGTATCGCAGCCAGCTTGTTCCATCGCTTGCGGTAGATTAGCTTAGACACCGCGAGGAACGGCACGAACACGAACGTGCGCACCGTGGACAAGGACAGGACTAGCTCGGTCTGGACGTCGGCCATGGCGCGGACCACGCCTGCGTCGACGCCGTCGCCGAAGCACATGGTGGAGACGAGGCCAAACACGGCGCTGCGGATGCTCTCCGCGGCGAGCACCACGCCGGCGGCGACCTGCTGCTGCTCGCTGAGGTCCGCCACGAGGCCGCGTAGCGCGTGGCGCCTTGCGGCCGCGTAGCGGTGCAGGTGCGTCGGGTGGAGGACACCCGAGGTGAGGTTGTAGCGGAGGGCGCGCCAGAGCTGGCCGTAGGGTGCCGAGTTGATGTTGTGGTAGCGGCGGCCCGAGAGGACGGCGCTGGGTGCCATAGACGGCGGGCGGTTGGAGAAAGAGCCGCCGCCGGCGGCGGCGGCGGTTGTTGATCTGCTGCCCCGCACGAGCAGGTGATGCGCCGTGGCGAAGTCGGTGACGAAGATAATTGGCTTACGTGCACGTGCTATGGCAGATTTGAGGGTGGCCAGGCGTGCTTTGATCGGCGGCGGCGTTGCACGCCGGACGACGAGCAGGATGGACACCGGCGCCAGAGCCAACAACAATGGGAGCAGCAACTGGAGGACTTGCATGGTTGCTGCCTGCATGCATGGCCTGATCAGCGGCATGCATGCAGCGACCAGATATACATTTGTGTAATGCTGGTATAAACTTGTGAATTTTGAGCTATATATATATTTGGACGCAGGCAGGGTATGATTTTTAGTTCAGCTAGAGCTAGCTGTTATCATCGGCATGATCCATGCATGATGGGACGTAGACGTACGACCTACCAGCAACAAGCCGCCCTACCACTTCAATTATTTTGTGTGTTGTCGTGTCACCACAGCACCATGCACCAATGATTCAGCTAATCAGATCACATATCACCACGAAGTCCTTTCCTTTAGCGTCAGCGTACATATATATAATTCCTCCCGACCAAAAAAAATGCAATATCACTCCATATCTTTATATCATCGCCAAATCTAAATCCGGCATCACTACCGAAAATGGATCTCATAGAGGATAATAGGCAGTGATGGATCGAGCTCGTCTATCACTGTCAGTTCTTGACCATATATATATATATATTACCATCTGGCACTAACACGATGGGCCGGTCTGAGTACAACACTAAAAAGCACGGTCCAGGCACGGCACGGCCCGGTGGTAGTGCCGTGCCTGGGCCGCAACTTCGGTCCGCAGTGCCGGCACGGGCACGGCACAACTAACACTACAGGAAACTGGAATTACCTTGAAGGCCGTAGATTTCCTTGAGGGCCAGAATCAAACCACCAAGGAAAATAGAGCTTCCTTGATGGTGCCAGAGGGTGCCTTCCCACTGGATCCACGCTGTGGAGGGGGACGCCTGTGAGAGAAGGGGGAGAGGGAAGGGCGCCTCGCACTGCTTGCCCCCTGCGTCGTTGCCTTGCTGCTCATCGTGGAGGAGCCTCACACCGCTCGGCCCTACGCCGCCTGGCCCTACGTGGCCCGACCCCGTGCCATGGAGGAGCCTCGCACTGCCCGGCCCTACGTTGTCTGACCCTGCATTGCCAGACCCCCATGCCATGGAGGAGCTCGCGCTTCCCGCCCCGCACCGCTGCTTTGCTGCTCACCGTGGAGTATCCAGTGGGGAGGAGCCTCGCGCGCACCACCGTGTTACTCGCCGTGGAGGGAGAGGTAGGAGCCATGGAGGGGAGGGAGGCCGGAGGAGAGGAGGGAGGCCAAGGGGAGGGGATATTGAGACGGAGAGAGGTGGAGAGGAGGAGGGTGCGGCGCCTCTTGTGCGGCTAAGACAGAGGGAGAGAGGGTAAGGAGTGGGAAACTCTACACTAGTATTTATATGAGCCTAAGAGGAGTGGTAATGGCCACGTTAAGGAAGGCGGGCCTTATAATTGGCCCGCCTCAAAAAATAAGGGTATTTTTTGAGATGTGCCACTTATAAGGTCCGCATCGATTAATAGATTTTAGGAGACGCTCCATAAATCGATTTTGTAAGGTGGTTGCTTGTAACCGCCTCAGAGGAGGGTTTTAAAAGGTCATTGTTAATTTTTTTTAGTAGTGAGTGTTATGATCTGTTGTGCATCTTTTTTCCCAAATTGATTTTCATGGTGGTGGTATAGTTCTGTGGAAGTTTTGTTTACCATGTCAAGCAATAGGACATGCCTTTCAAGTTACAAGTAGTAAAGGAGCTCGTTGTCTGTCAGTGAATTTAACTGCAATTTTAGTATTCAAAGAATGGTGTTATTTGTATGCTGTGGAAGTGTGGATAAACTATGTGATCTATTGTTCACAGTGAATAGTAAAGTATTAACCACTTTTGGATCACAATTTATTGTTGTAGGTGAAAATAAGGCCCTGTTTGGTTCCCCTTGCTAAATTTTAGCTAGCTAAAATTATTTTAGCTACTCTTGGGTGACTAAGGGCCTATTTGGTTCACCTTGCTAAATTTTAGCTAGCTAAAATTATTTTAGCTACTCTTGGATGACTAATAGAACTAAATTATTTTAGCTCCTTTTAGTCAATGTGTTTGGAACTTTAGTTACTGAAGTGACTAAAGTTTAGCTAGGTAAAATTTAGCAAGGGAAACCAAACAGGGCCTAATGGAACTAAACTATTTTAGCTCCTTTTAGTCAATGTGTTTGGAACTTTAACTACTAAAGTGACTAAAGTTTAGTTACCTAAAATTTAGCAAGGGGAACTAAACAGTATGTACACCGGTTTTTATGAGATATAAGCAAAGGCAGAACACTCCACAACACACTGGCCTGAGATGCTTAAGCTAAAGGATTGGCCACCATCTAATTTGTTTGATCAGAGATTGCCTCGACACAGGCCGAGTTTATTAGTGCGTTGTCGTTTCCTCGGTACTCTGATCCTAGATATGGTCCGCTAAATCTTGCTGTCAAGCTTCCCCATGGGGCCCATAAGCCAGATCTTGGGCCAAACATTTGCATACCTATGGATTTCCCCAAGAGTTAGGCAGAGGTGACTCTGTGACCAAGCTTCACTGTGACATGTCTGATGTGGTTTGTGTTGCGTTGTTAATGGTATTTTTTTTTCTTCAGTTTATAGCATTTGTGGATGTCTTGTACCTTCAAAGTATATTAGAACTTATGCAAAGCTATTGTCTTTATTACTGATGAGTAACCTACATCTTGCATTCTTGCTTTCTTTATGTCTCATTGCTTTTATTTCTCGAACACGCTTTATATTGCTTTCTCTGATCTGATCCTCAAGCTGTATCTGTATACACTGACAATTGATAGTTCTTTATTTCTTATTTAGCAGTTGATTGGGTTTCATTAGTTTGTCACGGCAGTAATTAATTGTGACACTTGTCTGTTTTACCAGGTAAATGTTTTGATGTACACAGAAGAAGTGTCCTACGAGGAACATGAGCTTTGTGACGTCGAGAAGCCCCGAGCTCCATCTTTTTTGCTGTTATGTTAATGATGCAGGTGTTTCACCCAATTCATGACCAGGCTTTCTACTTAACTGACGAGCATAAGAGAAAGCTCAAGGTAGAATATGGTTAGTGAACTCGTTTGTGTGACGTATTCAGACCTCACAAATGCAGTGTCTGTCTGGTGCTATTACGCATTTTTCCCTATGTGGTGGCATGCTCCTTTCAGGTGTCGAACCTTGAACGTTCGAGCAGAAGCTTGGTGAAGCTGTTTTCATTCCTGCTGGATGTCCTCACCAAGTCAGGAATTTGAAGGTGTGACATACTGAGTACTGACACAACGCAGACTGCTCTAATGTTTATTTTAATATAGCAACAAGTAGAAACCATTTCCATTGTGCAGTCATGCATGCAGGTTGCAATGGGTTTTGTTTCCCCTGAAAGTGTTGGCGAGTGTATTAAACTGAGTAACTAACTGGAGAGTTTCGGCGACTTCCATCTCATAACCAGGCGAAAATGGATAAAATGTAGGTTGGCGTGGCATATTTTGAACGAACTGGTTATTTGATTTGATGACTAACCAGGAGGCAAATCTGGTGCCTTTAGATTAAGAAGATTGCCCTTTATGCTCTAAAGGAAGTGATAGATTTCTTGGATCCTTCTTGCTCTGAAGGGTAAGCAATAGTAGGCCAGCTTTAGATGTTCAATCTTGAAGGTCTAGAAGTGTATGAAAACAGAGAAATTTCGGAGGATTTTGGTCAGTGGTCACTGATAGTTGTATGATTGATTGATCTGGTCAAGTATAGTGGGGTGATCATATTCTGCCATGGATAGATTGATCGAGATCAAGTATGCATCCGTAGTCAGTCACCTCCAATTCTGGGCTTCTGGAGCAGCGCAGAGATGTACCACTCGTCCATGTGGATGCCCCTGTCGAGCTTCCTGCCGGCGTTCCACCGGAGCTTGTTGATTGATCGGTGAATTTAACTGCAATTTTAGTATTCAAAGAATGGTGTTATTTGTATGCTGTGGAAGTGTGGATAAACTATGTGATCTATTGTTCACAGCGAATAGTATTGTTGCAGGTGAAAATAAGTGTACACCAGTTTTTTATGAGATATAAGCAAAGGCAGAACACTCCACAACACAGTGGCCTGAGATGCTTAAGCTAAAGGATTGGCCACCATCTAATTTGTTTAATCAGAGATTGCCTCGACACAGTGCCGAGTTTATTAGTGCGTTGCCGTTTCCTCAGTACTCTGATCCTCGATATGGTCCGCTAAATCTTGCTGTCAAGCTTCCCCATGGGGCCTAGAAGCCAGATCTTGGGCCAAACATTTGCATACCTTATGGATTTCCCCAAGAGTTAGGCAGAGGTGACTCTGTGACCAAGCTTCACTGTGACATGTCTGATGTGGTTTGTGTTGTGTTGTTACTGGTATTTCTTTTTTTTCAGTTTATAGCATTTGTGGATGTCTTGTACCTTCAAAGTAGATTAGAACTTATGCAAAGCTATTGTCTTCATTACTGATGAGTAACCTGCATCTTGCATTCTTGCTTTCTTTATGTCTCATTGCTTTTATTTCTCGAACACGCTTTATATTGCTTTCTCTGATCTGATCCTCAAGCTGTATCTGTATACACTACTAACAAATGATAGTTCTTTATTTCTTATTTAGCAGTTGATTGGGTTTCATTAGTTTGTCACGGCAGTAAATAATTGTGACACTTGTCTGTTTTACCAGGTAAATGTTTTGATGCGCACAGAAGAAGTGTCCTACGAGGAACATGAGCTTTGTGAGATCGAGAAGACCAGAAAGAAAATGAAAGAACAAGATCTTCGGGAACTTTACGGTGTTTTAGAAGCAGACACTGAACATAACCTATCACAATCTTCTACTGAATCCAGCAATATAGCTTCTGAGGAAACATCAAATACCTTGTGTAATCCTCTGATGCATAAGAGAACAAGTGGTGCCTTATGGGATATTTTCCGAAGAGAGGATTCTGATAAATTACAAGATTATCTTAGGAAACATGGCTCAGAGTTTCGGCATATCTACTGTAATCCTGTGAAGCAGGTATATGTTTCCCCCGTGCACATTTTTAGAAATGTATTTCTGTTATTTTTCCTATTGTGACCAGCCATTATGTTAATGATGCAGGTGTTTCACCCAATTCATGACCAGGGCTTTCTACTAAACCGACGAGCATAAGAGAAAGCTCAAGGAAGAATATGGTTAGTGAACTCGTTTGTGTGACGTATTCAGACCTCACAAATGCAGTGTCTGTCTAGTGCTATTACGCATTTGTGAAGCTCCTTTCAGACCTCACAAACGTCCAAGCTTCTGGCATGCTCCTTTCAGGTGTCGAACGAAGCTTGGTGAAGCTGTTTTATTTCCTGCTGGATGTCCTCACTAAGTCAAGAATTTGAAGGTGTGACATACTGAGTACTGACACAACGTAGACTGCTCTAATGTTTATTTTTAATATAGCTACAAGTTGAAACCATTTCCATTGTGCAGTCATGCATGCAGGTCGCAATGGGTTTTGTTTCCCCTGAAAATGTTGGCGAGTGTATTAAACTGAGTAACTAACTGGAGAGTTTCGGCGACTTCCATCTCATCATGAGGCGAAAATGGATAAACTGTAGGTTGGCATGACATGTTTTGAATGAACTGGTTATTTGATTTGATGACTAACCAGGAGACAAATCTGGTGCCCTTAGATTAAGAAGATTGCCCTTTATGCTCTGATGAAGGAAGTGATAGATTTCTTGGATCCTTCTTGCTCTGAAGGGTAAGCAATAGTAGGCCAGCTTTAAATGTTCAATCTTGAAGGTCTAGAAGTGTATGAAAACAGAGAAATTTCGGGGTATTTTGGTCAGTGGTCACTGATAGTTGTATGATTGATTGATCAGGTCAAGTACGGTGGGGTGATCATTCTGCCATGGATAGACTGATCGAGATCAAGTATGCATCCGTAGTCAGTCACCTTCACCTCCTGGGCTTCTGGAGCAGCGCAGAGATGTACCACTCGTCCATTTGGATTCCCCTGTCGAGCTTCCTGCCGGCGTTCCACCGGAGCTTGTTGAACCCGATCCGGTCGAACATGGGCAGGTACGTGGCGTCGAGCTGCGTGCCGAGGCAGAAGAAGTGGTCCAGCCAGAACACGCCGCCGGGGCGCAGCACCCGGTAGACGTCGAAGAGCGCCGACTCGAGCATGGCGTCGGGGATCCAGCTGCTGAGCACGTGCATGGAGTGCACCAGGTCCAGCGTGCCGTCGGAGAAGGGCAGCCGGCTCGCCACGCTGAGGTGCATCGGCACCAGCCCGCGCGACGCGATGAAGCTGTTGAACGGCCCGTCGAAGTTCATGGACGTGGTCACCACGGTGACGCCGCGCTCCCGCATCCGCGCCGCGAACGTCCCGGACCCGCCGCCGATGTCCACCCCGATCCGCACGCTGCCTCTCGGCAGCAAACCCAGCACGCCGTCGATGGTGTAGTCGAGCGAGTTCCGCTCGTCGTCGGCGTCGTCGTCCTTCTCGCCCTTGCGGCGGCGCACCCAGCGGTGCTTCTCCCGGCCGCGGAGGTCGAAGCAGTCCTTGCAGTCGTAGCTGCCCTTGGCCTTGCCGCGGTTCACGAGGCAGCCGTAGGTCTTGCACGTGTACGCGTCCCACACGATGCTGGTGTCCGGCGGGATCGCCCACAGGCTCGCCGGCAGCGGCGTCGGCTCCACGTACCCTGCCGGGGTGCGCGGCCGGCACCGCCGCCGCGGCAACGGCTCGCACCCTTTGAGCATCAGCCGCTGCGCCGACGCCTCGTCGGAGGGGCACTCCCCGCCGACCGTGTAGTTCATGTACCGCTCCAGCTCGTCACGGTACCGGTGGCACGCCTGCCCCAGCGCCGGGAACATCACCTCGTCGCCGCCCCCGCCCCCGCCGGCGCCTCCGATCATCAGGCGCCTGTGCGGGAGCTTGTGCGGTCCGACCGCCAGCTTCAGCTCGTCGCCGAGGTGCTGGTCCCGCTGCTGCCACAGCCCGCCGGCCGCCGCCTCCCGCTGCTCCTCCCGCGCCGCCTCCATGTCGTGCTTGGCGGCCTTGCCGCCGAGGATGGCCTCCAGGACCTTGTTGGCCGCGGTGAGGCGGCCCGACAGGTCCACCACCTCGGCGTGGCTGGCGGCCATCGCCAGCCCGGTCACGTTGAGCTCGCGGAGCAGCTTCGCCGAGGGCCAGGCGTGGACTACGGCCGGGTAGTGCCGCCTGACGTGCGCGTGGAGCGCCGTGCCGGCCCCGGAGAAGATGAGGATGGAGGCCGCGTTGGTGAGGACGAGGAGCAGGAGCATGGTCCTCGACTTCCTCGTCTGCTCTCTGGGCTTCTTGTCATTGTCGTAGTCCATGCTCCCCATGGTGCAGCAGGAGAGCCGCTCCAGTTCTTGCACGTACGCAGTGACAGTGACATTGTCAGCCATGGTGGTAGTGTTTATAGGCCTGGCGTGGTTTGGTAAGTCATCCTACTCCTCCATAGGTGAGGGTGACTGGGTGAGGTCTTGTTTAGTTCGTGAAAACTTTTGGCTTGAACTACTGTAGTATATTTCGTTTGTATTTGATAATTTTTATTCAATAATTGATGATTAACTAGATTTATAAAGATTCATCTTATAAATTATAGACAAATTATGCAATTAGTTTTTATTTTCGTCTATATTTAATGCTCCATACACACGTCCAAAGATTCGATGTGACGGAAAATTTTAAAATTTTTTGGAAACTAAACCAGGCGTGAGGTGACGATCGGGAAGGAGCAACTGAGCTGAGCTGTTGCTTGAGGAGTGAACAAAGTAGAGATGTGCCCTCAACTTGTCAGGTTTCTTATCTGGAGTTGGAGGATTTCAGAGGCTGCTGACTGGCTGAGAGCTTGCATCGGTTCATGGTCATGTCACCCCAGCCTGCAGCCCTGCACTGCAGTACAATTTACCACTTGCAATATGCAGTGGCACCTTGCCATTTTGGCACGCCTAGCTCGCTAATCACGGCCATCCACTGTATATATTCTGTTTGTGTGATGGGAGATCACGAATGAGACGAGAGGCTTTGCAAGATGCCATGCCACGATGGCTTTGCGCCTTTGCGTCCCCGTGAAAAGATCCCGCATGTGTGCATTCCACAGTCTTCTCCATGGGTGCTTTGACAGCAAGGCACCGTACGATACGAGCCAGCTGCTGCTGTTTTTCCGGCTCACAGCCACACACACACACACTAAAAAAAGGTCTAGCAGATTCAGAACTGAAGATGCAGTCAGGAACTCAGGGTCATGCATTTGTTCTGTCCTTGTTGCAGCCACCTGTGGAGCTCTAAAGGAGACACACTTGCAGAGCTCGTGTAACAGTTTTTGCTTCCGAATGAGATTGCTTGGGAACCTCAACTAAAAGAGGCACCTTTTAGTAAATGACTCTCATAAACTTCACCCATCACGGTTCATATATAATAAAAAAGCATGGCATGATTGTGATGGGATGAGCTTGAATCGCCATTTCCCCACCCTCTTGGCTCTTATTAGTGGGCATGCCGTTCTACACCAGATAAATCCTATATCATTCTGCTGACTCCCTTAAAGCAAACAGCAGTCTGGAATTCAGGCACTCAACTTCACTTCCTTTGGTGTACTGTTTACAATTAATAGCATCTCATATGTACAGACCGATCAATAACCGGAGAAGGTGAATCTGTACACGGCCATCCCAGATTACAATCCGCCACCAACAGTAAACAAAAATTCCCACCGTCAAATCCGACAGTAGCCAAAAACCTGTATCGCTAATCTTACCTCCAACTCAGTATGTAAAGCAATCATCTGATCTTGTAAGCCCAACCATGCTCGCTCAAAAATGCATGTACAGCTTCCTTGATGGCAAGATTCGGAACCAGCTGGTGTGGTTCGAGTGCCTCACGGGTCACCGGGTCAAACTTCCCCACCTATGTATGAATTACGAGGTTCATAAATTTGATATGTCAAAACACAAGTGCTTTTGCAAGAAACTGTCAGTGCTTGTGTCAGTTACCGTTTGAAGGTGGTCAAGAAGTACAGCCCTCTCATAAGTAACCCCGCTTGGGGTGATCACTGGGTCTCTGAAGATATCAAGTGTAATTTTGCAGCAGAGATGGTCAGGAACCTGCAAGTAAGATAGGCTGAGTGGTTAGACCAGACAAAACGGCCACAGTAAATATTGTGTGAGGCAGTGTAGTACTTCTGCTGGAGTATCAGCTTTTGCAGCCTTCATGAAAACTTCGTCGAGCTCATTTAGCTGTTCTACTGGCACACCTGCAGCTGGGTTATCAAGGCTGTTGTAACACCTTATGGCTTCGTAACATGCTACCCTGGAAAACACGGAACAAATACATTAGGGTACTACAGTTTAACCCTGTCCGGAAAAGAGAAATTCGTCACGCACTTTAGCTTTTGCAGTTGAGAAGTTCGCTCTCTTGATAAGCTCTCCCATTCAATGTATTTTGCTTTAGAAAGCTCCTGCCATATCTCTTCGACCATGTAGCTTGCAGGATGTGCACCCCTTCCAAGCTCCAAGGACTAGTTTTAAAAAGTTTTGTTCATCATTAAAAATGGAATAAAGAGAAACTGAATTCTAATTTCTAACTCTGTCCAAAGAGACAACTGCACTAAAGGTGGCACTGGCACTAGAAATTATAACTTCCCTGCTTTTTGTACATGCTGCCTAATTGTCATTTCAACCATTCGTAATTCAGACTCAGGTCAGAACTGTTGTCCTTACCAGATGGGAAAAAAAACAATAACAGTGTATCTGGATGATAAAATTTTGTTAAAAGCAGTGTTCTATGCTCTTTTACCAATCCTGTATCGGGACAGCTAACATTGTATTGTCCGTGACAAGATGGAGCAGGAGCAAAGACCAGCTTGAGGCCTCTATTTATACACAGAAGTTCCATACTAGGACCATAGGAATAAGTTGGATCGTGAGCCCACCATGAGAACTATTTATACACAGGCATGAAGCAAGTAACTGTGGAGCTCAGCTTGATAAAAGTTTGGAAGAGGGCAACTATTGATGGTTGGTAAAAGTGTTCAAAACTGATTAGGAGTTAAAACAGCAAACTAGCAAAGTAATACAAGCACACAGACACGTGCTTGCAAAAGAGGGGGGGTACCTTCTCCAGTGATTTTATTCCTTCTGACAATCTTTGGCTGTTGACAAGAGCTAGCCCGAGCATGTAATGCGCCTGCCAATAAAATAAGCAAGTTATCATCTTAAGACGAGATTAGGAGTATTAACATTGTTGGATAGGATAAATGTGATGTGTTGCTCATCCAGGAAAGGAAAAAAAAAAGAACAACAATGCTGAAATGCAGTGCCCCCTCAATTTCAATAGTGAATCAAGTCCAATTCAAAATGATTAAAGCCAGAGAGTTAAGATGGATTGAAGTTTGCAAACAAGTAACAAACAGATTCTGTGGCATTTGGTTTGATTTGAGTTATATGTTCCGCCACTTGACTCCATAATATTGCATCCCAAGATGTACTTATAAACATATATTAGTAAACCCTGTACATGTATGAAGCATATCTTACCGAATAAGTCAAAGAATCTTGGAATAAACCCTCTGAATACATCATCAGGTCATCACTAGATGTTATTATGCTAAGTCGTACAATCAAGTTAGCAGACAGCCATACAGAATCTTAACAAGAATCTGAACAGTTCCAGAAATAGTTTCATTTTGGCTCTAAAGTAGATATTCTTAGTAATCACTTGCAGGAGTGTGCTCACGAGTGAATGTGAATAGATCATAAAAAATGCAATACAAATGGAAAATTCATGGATGATATGTCTACAAGTTTTCACTTCATCCTACTTCTTGAAAAGAAACTGGTTCCTGCAATACGAAATGAAGCATAACTCAACAAGCATGTGGATAATGCGCAAGAGGTGTGATACTGGTATACTGACTATATTACATGTTTGGTCAATGAAAAATTTTGATCGGAATGAAATTCCTTTCCTTATGAGAAAACAAGGTATATAGAATGCACATAGTGCTTTCTCGATAATTTGGTATATTCCCATAGTCAGATGGGAACAAAAATGCATAGAGGAATTAATTTGATTAAAGACAAGTCAAGGCACCCACTCACCTTAACAGACTGGCTGTCAAGCTGGATAGCCGTTCTGCAATCTTTCTCAACTTTAGACCACTCACTGGCCATTTAGATAGGAACATAATACGAAGCAAACACTCAGTGACTCAGGTTGTGCACCAAGTTGATCAATAATACAAAACAATATAAGGGGACTATCAATTTTACATACTTGCGCTTCCTATAGCAAAGTGCTCGGTTGGTCCAGTATACTGCAACATTTGGGCAGAGAGTTATGGCCTGTCAACCAAAATAGGCACTGAAGTTAGCAAGGGATGTGCAAGATATACAGGGTTTCAACTACAGATGACATCAGTTTTACTAACATTTAGATGGCGTTTGGTTTAGAAACTGTAACGCAAACGCTAATGTAATCGAAAAAGGCAGGTAACTTAAATAAAGTAACAAATTCCTTCATTTGTTTGTTTCCCACATGGTAACGGAAATGGGATGGGGCTGACACATGGCATCGCCTGCCATCTTGAGTGGGGTCTACATCCAGAAAGATGCGGAATGAATAAGACTTGCAGCCAGTAACAAGTCTGTGCACGCCTCGTCCGACATGTGGAGCAGAGAAAAAAACGCACAGCAGTAACGATTCGCGCTCTCCTAGCAGGGGTAACACGTTTCCACAGTGTGGTATCTGATTACGGCGTGACTTAATTACAGTTGGACTAAAACAAACAGAATCGCACGTTATCTGTTACCAGTGTAACCGGATGACGTTACAAATAACAGCACCTTAGTGTTCATTGGTTCAACTATGTATGTGCATTAACGGACATCAGTTTCTTGGAAATGCCAGACAAAGCGGCTACCTAGGTAACTGGAGGTAGGCTATAACCCTAGCTGACTGGCTAAAACCAACTCATCCAATGTCACGTTCCTTAATCTAGAATCAATTTTCAATAAGTCTGTGGTTTGCAAGGATAGGAATTTTAGAAGCCTGTGATGTTTGTACACCCTGGCAAAAGATTGGAAAAAATATCTATCAACTCTCCATTCAATTTTGTACCTCTCCCAGTAACTGCTCTTAATCCATTTCCCTGCCTAGCATTAAGTGTCTAGCAAACTGCAAAGGACAGCACATTAGCATTGCCTAGCCCCACCCCCACATAGCTTAAAAGGTAAAATTCTCTGCAACCTGCATTGTTGCACAGCAACACTCAACTAGATAGCGAACATCTCTGTATTAACTAATCGAACCACCTAACCAGTGCCCAAAAAATAAGCCTGCCAACAGGTAACCGTCTTCAATCCTCAAGTATTTTCTTCACCACAAGAGGCAAAACATATCACGTGACCCATTCTGAACAGCTATGCCAACACCACAAACCAATTCACCAAGCCATGGTTACTACTCAGCAGTATTCAGGAAGCAATCTCGGATAATTCAGCATAGATTCAGACAATTTATCAGCGGGACGCACCAGACGCGCTGCCGCGCTCAGCAGAATGCTGCACACCACACTTGTAACTCACTCCACAACGCATCGATTGAACAGGGGAAACAGAAAGGACGCCTGTATATAACTGGTATTTGAAACGGCAAGCGCGCAGCACGCGAATCAGGCCGCCGGGAGCGGGGGAGTCCGTCAGGCAGGCAGGCTTACCCCGGTGTAGGCGTCGATGGCGGCGCTGAGGCGTTCCTTCCTGAAGAAGGCGTTGCCCTCCTGCTTAAGCAGGTCCGCCTGCCGCTGCGACTCGGCCCCGCCGTCCGGCGCCGCCGGCGCCATATCCGGCGGCTCGCCTCGTGCTCCGGGGAGGATGAGGATGGGAAGGGGTGCGCGAGGAGGAGGCGGCGGGATTTGCTCGTGTGAAACCGTGGCGTGAGCCTGGAGGCTTCCCTTCCGGTGGCCGCGGTGGAATAGAATTGCAAGGGGAAGGGAAGAAGAAGAACAATTGGGTGTGGACCCACGGGAGGGTTCCCCAGGGACACGGGGATTTTGGGATTTTACAGTGAGGTCCCTGTATTTGACTATGCAGGGGCTTGGATGCAAATACGGATACTTGTTTAGATATGGGTATATATAGTAACGGTTGAAGGTCTCCATCGCAAAAATCAGATGAATGTGCTTGTCTACAAAACAAGTACTTTTCGTTTGAACAAAAAACTTCTCAAATTCCAAACGTCTAGTCTATCTAGAATCTACTTAGAACATATGAATTTCCACGCGAAACTCACGTAGAGGGTGAATGATTAGAGGATGCCACAAACAAAGTAGATAATGTTATTGTTGTTTGTTGGACGATTGAAATGTTATCACTCTTTGTTATGTTCAACAGTTGCAACCAAGTATATATTGAAAATACACCACAAGGTTTTTGAAATAGTCATCCGTCGCACAGTAATTTACCAAGTTGTCACAACCAGAAAGGTTTAAAGGTTTCTTTTGATTGCACTAGTTCTTATTCATGTGTTATTTTTCTTGTAAGATTCGCTGATAGCTATCATCTCACAATACAAACATTAAAAACAAAAAATCAATGATACTGTGTATGATTTACACGAGCAATTCTAATAGTGAAGCCTATTTGATTTCTAAACTTGTTATCGACTCGAGGAAAAAACTAAACTATAATAAGTCCAACTTTAAAAATGAGCAAAATCCCCTCTTAACCATTATGAAGCGAATTTGTTTTGGTTAACATGGCATGTGAACCCCCACATGTTATCATCTTTTACCTATTTTGGCATGTGAACCCCACATGTTATCATTTTTTTACCTATATTTGGAACCCATATATTATCATTTTTACCTATTTATTTTTATTAAATATTTAAGCTCCTTAATGATCTAAATGAAAAAATAAGAAAACTTTATATTTCGAAACGATGTTTGACGTGCTTTTGGCTAACATGATTTGTAGACCCTATAAAATGTGTTGTTTTAGCTATGTCATCGATTATATTGAATTTTTTAGCTCCTAATAAATAATCTGAAATGAAAAAAATAAGAAAGCTTTATATATCGTTGAGTGCTCTGAGATAATTCATAAAAAAATTGATGCGATTATAATCAAATGGATAAAGGTTCTTTCTGAAAAGAAATCAATTCGTGAACCGCCCTTGTCCGGAAAATTCTAGAATCGGGGAAAACGATTCGACCTACACCTGAGATTGCACAGTTGCGCTCACTGGCACACGGGCACGCATCAGAGAGACATGACGACGGAAGAGGAGCTGCCGGAGGCGGCCGAGGCGGCGCCCGAGCCCGCGCCAGCAGGTGCAGGAGGCGGGGACGACGCGGAGATGCCCGATGCCGCCGCGCCGTCGGGCTCCGACTCGGACTCGTCGGACTCCGACTCCGACGACGAGGGGGCCGCCGCCGCCGACGAGCTCCGCATCCAGGCCCTAGAGAAAACCCTCCAGGAGCAGCCGCTCGACTACGAGACCCACGTGCAGGTATCCTTCGCCCTCCCTCCCTCCTGCGCTCTCCCCCTATCCGGCTGCCATGGCGCGCTAGGGTTTTTGAGTGGGTTTAGCCACTAGTGTTGGTTGGGGCATTTGCTGGTAGCTTCACTAGGGTTGGAGTTATTGCGTGCTCTTACGCATTGGATCCTACTTGTTAGTCTAATTGGGGACATTAGGATGTTGATTTTGGTGCGGGGGAGCTCCGTTTCAGACATGCAGTGTGGGAATCTTATCACTGGATTATCAGCCTAGTCGTGAGTAACTGGAATGCTTCCATATGCTAGTAGCTGTTATTTGCTTGCCTTGCATGGAGATGGAGTGGTCATTGTTAAAGTGTTAATTGAGATATGATAAGCTTATCATACTGTTAGCTTGCTGTTGGTGAGTGTTTTGTGGTTGTTGTTGCAGTATATCCAGTGCCTGAGGAAGTCAGGCAACATTGAGAAGCTTCGTGCGGCAAGGGAGGAGATGAACAAGTACTTTCCTCTCACCCCAAAGATGTGGCAGGAGTGGGCTAAGGACGAGATCTCATTGAGCTCGAGGTTTGTGATCGTTTTCTACGTCTACTCCTTCATGAAGTACCTCTATCATGTGCAGTCTGTGCATAAAACACTGCTCTTCAATCTTGTGGGAAGATAAGTTTCATTCTGTGGTTTTCTTTTTTCTGTCTTGTTTTTGTTGTCACAGTGAAGAATCTTTTGGTGACATTGAAAAGCTCTACGAGCGTGGGGTGCAAGAATACCTGGTATGTTCGATTGCTATTGTGATATCGTATTTAAAGCATTGGGCATGTGGGTTGTCGAGTGCTAACTTACTGTGGTGGTTCTGACATTGCAGTCCATCAAGTTATGGCGGGATTACCTTGATTATGTTGAAGAGCATGATCAGTCGGTGTCTCAATGTACACCTTCTGGCCTCTCCAAGATGAGAAATTTGTTTGAAAGTGCTATTACTGCAGGGGGGCTGCATATTACTGAGGGTAGCAAACTATGGGCAGCTTATAGAGAATATGAGATGGCCATTTTGATCACCATTGCTGATGCCAATGATGAGGAGAGGGAAAAGCAAGTTCAGCGTATACGCACGCTATTCCACCGCCAGTTATCTGTTCCTTTGGCTGATATGGAATCAACACTTGCTGAGTATAAGAGCTGGGAGGCCGAGCAAGGGAATGCAAATGATCCAGGTGCAGATTTTGATGGTGTCCCCTCAAATGTCGTATCTGCTTACAAAAAGGCCAATGATATGTACAATGAAAGGAAGCAATACGAGGATCAACTAAGCAATGCAGGCACATCTGAAGCTGACAAACTGCAGGAATTTGTGGTATGCTGAACATAATTTATGATCTGTCATTGCTTAACTTAAACCTTGTTTACAGCTCATGGTGCTACTTTTTACTTGATAATTGAGATGCACACCTATTAGCGTGTCATTTTGTTGGATATTTTTTAAATCAGGTTTGTCTGAGACTCTGAGCAGTTCTCCTGTCTTAAATTTGTGGTGAAAAGTTACATCTGTGCTGAAAAACTTGTTTTCTTTGAATTTTCTTTTTTTTACCTAATTTCTATTTTTTGGCTTGTTTCACTTTGCAGACTTACAATTTCATTTGATGATCTTGCTGGAAAAACATTTAATTCGTCAGTTCTGTCATTTGAAATTTAGTTTCTTTATTCCAGTTGTTTATGCTTTGATAAATATTTTTGAGGAAAATTTTATTTGGAAACCAGAAGGAATCAATCTGCCCCTTGTACTGTGAATAACACAGTATGAGTTGTTAGGTTCTTTGGGTTCTTGCCCCACTTTCTTGTGCTTAATATAATGATACACAGCTCTCCTGCGCGTTTGAGAGAAAAAGTTATTAGGTTCCTTGCCACCTTACAGTCTTCCCAAGCTTAAGTTTCATATGGTGCTTACTTTTTTTTCAAGTGCTATTTCATCAAATTCATTGTCATTTACTTTTCCAATTCTTGTTATTAGTAAACTCAATGTTGTTTTTTTGTGGGTGAAACAGAAATACATCAAATTTGAGGAGTCTTCTGGTGATCCTGCTCGTGTTCAAGTCCTGTATGAGCGAGCTGTTTCAGAGCTTCCTGTTTCAAGTGATATATGGATGGGATATACAAGTTACCTGGATAGAACCCTGAAGGTCCTTTTAAAAATTTCTTTGGCAATAAATGTAGATGCAGTCATCATGATATTTTTCTCTTTATAGTATCAAGAGATGCTCTTTTGTGTAGGTGCCTTCTGTACTCAGAAGTGTTTATTACAGAGCCACAAGAAATTGTACATGGGTTGGTGAGCTATGGGTCCATTATTTGTTGTCTTTGGAGCGTATCCGTGCTTCTGAAGAAGAGCTGCAGCATGTAAGTTCTATATAACAACACTGTATATCATGAATGTCTAATGTGTTCACTGCATTTCTTTTGTTGTATTTGCTCTTTTTGTAGTTTTAGAAGATTGTTGTTTGTCTTCATCTGTTTCTTTTATTTATAATTGGGAGCTAAATGTATGTGCTTGTACATGCTTTTAGGTATTTGAACGGGCAATACAATGTTCCTTTTCAACCATACAAGAGGTGAGCAGGAACTTGCAGGGTTTATTTTTGTTCTAGTCTTCTAGAGTGCTGTAGGTGTTTGCGTGTGTGTGAGTGTTGGGGATTTCTTCTTAAAATGATATACAGCTCTCCTGCATGTTTGAGAAAAAAAAACTTTCTACATAAAAGCAGATAACTCATCAAGAATTTATTCCCTCCAACGTCTGTTGCTTGTTAACTGTTCTGGTGGGAAGTGGTTCTCATTTATCTTTATTTGGATGTCTGAACAATTGCAGTATCTCAATATTTATCTTACTCGAGTTCATGGTTTAAGACGAAGGATTTCTGATGGGTTGGATTTTCAACTGATTAGGCAGACATTAACGGTACATTATTTCTATCACCTCATTATTTACACATTTTCTTAGTTCTTCCTATAATTAATAATGAGATATAAACTCAGGATGCTGCAGAATTTCTCTCACCTCAACTGGGTATCAACGAGTTACTGCGCTTATATGCTTATTGGGCCAAACTAGAGCATAGTCTTGGCAAAGATCTTTCTGCAGCTCGTGGAGTTTGGGAAAACGCAATCAAGAAAAGGTTTTGTTTTTACTCTGCAAATTTTTCTGTTGTTCTTTTACCAGAAATCCTTAAATCAGCTATTATTCTTCCAGTGGGTCTGTTTTTGAAGTTTGGGTGCAGTACATTTCAATGGAGATAGAAATGGGCCATGTACATGAGGCGAGATCCCTTTATAAGCGTTGTTATAGCAAAAGATTTGCTGGTTCTGGATCAGAGGTAATCTCTTCTCAAACAAATATGAGAATATCTGAATATGTATGGTTACTTGCATCCTGAGTTCCTGTGTTATGTAGCTACTGATGTACTCCTGCTGCTGCCTATGAACCATACTCTTAAATAGTAGCTTAAGTATTGATGTTTCGACATGACGATTCTCATTAATACTGATGATTTAATTTCCAACGCTCTTATCTGAAACTTGCTAGGAGATATGTCACTCATGGATAAGATTTGAAGAGGAGAATGGCACCTTGGATGATTATGACCTTGCTGTTAAGAAGGTATTCTTCTGTTTCGTTTGTTCACTTGGCTTTTCTGATTGCAAACTGGAATTTTTTTTCTTGTGAAACCTAAAGTTAAACTGGCTTGATGTGCCCTGCATGATCCTTCAGCATGTGAGTGAATGTTTCTTCAGTTTGTCATCTATACATGAATCACTTGTTTTGGCGCACTTGATAAAAAGGAGCAATACATAAGATCTGGCATGCCAATTATTGATTAATAACCATAGGAACATAATTTTGTGAAGATTCCTGGTTCCTTCTGCATAAAGTTTGATTAATCATGAAAACTTTGACATCATTCAGATTTTCATGTGATTAAATCCTATGTGCAATCATCAGCTGTTGGCCCCTTGGGTTTGTTATTGAATCTTGCAGGCGTTAAAGTTAAAGTTCTAGCCATGATAATTTGATGTCTGTTCAACTGTTTAAAGTGTTCCTAACTGAACTCTGTACATTTGATGGTAGCATGGGTTATCAACTTATCGTCCTCCGCCTTATTATCCTTCTATCTGACCAGGTTACCCCTCGGCTAAAGGAGCTTATGACGTTCAAGTCTCAAGAGGAGGCTAAAGTTGAGGCATACCCTAACCCCAATGATAATTCTAATGCAAATGATTCCTCTCAGAAAAGAAAACCAAGTAAAATGGCCAATAAACAGCAGCCCCCTGCTAAGAAAAGAAAAGAGAATCCACCAAAAAGCACCATGCCATCAGATGACCAAGGATCAAATTTACAAAGTGGGCACAGTGGTGCTGTTACTGCTGTAGAGGTTGGAGAGGCCAGCAGGGAGAAGGTCGTGGCATCTATGGAGATGAAAGTGGACGGTGACAGCCAAACAGGGAAATCAAGTTCAAATGAACCAAAGCCATCCTTCTATAATGACAAGTGTACAGTTTTTGTGTCAAATATTGACTTGAAGGTATGTCATTTTCTGTTTCTTAGATGCACTTGGCTCCTAAAATTCAATAAATTAACTCACTCCTCTCTCTATAGGCAAATGAAGATGATCTCAGACGATTCTTCTCTGACATTGGTGGTGCCACAGCAATAAGATTGCTGAGGGACAGATTCACAAAAAAATCAAGGGTATATGTTACAGTTTTATTCTTCTTTTTTTCCTTTTTGCCTCTAGTGTCCCATAGTGTAATATGATTTGCTTGCTTGTCGGAACCCGTACACTGCATCTTTGCAGGTTTCAGTATAAAATAAGGCACTAGTTGATTATTCTTGCTCCAGGATTAGTTCACTGGATGCTCTGGTAGTTTGTATTTCTAATGCTGACACTACAATATTAGGTTGAAGAGCACATAGCGTATCAAAATACCGCAGATTATGTATCTTACCCTGCCTAGTCTGCCTGAAAGACGCAGCTTTCATCCTGCTCCAGCTTTTGTGATTCTCCACTGCTCCAACTTCCAGCCTGCCCAGGGACCTACATTACCAGCTGAGGACCGACCCAAGCAGCACCCCTAGTCTGCCAATGATGGGTAAAGACATGGGGCTGTTGCTTGCTGTGAAACCCACTATGCTCTTTTAATTCCTACTAGATCCGAATTGCAAAGTCTGGTTTCCAATAATTGTTCATGGAAACTGATTCTAGTGGACTTCTATGTTTTCACCATTTTGTTGTTGTATTTCCCAAATGTGCGCGACTATATTTTTCTTCAAATAGTGAAAGGGCCTCTAGCTGAGTTGGTTAGTTGGCTCTAGTAGCACTCAGCTCCTCGGTTCGATTACCTGTGGGAGCGAATTTCAGGTCGGGGTTAAAAAATCCCCCTCGTTTTTTCTTCAAATGGTCCTTGTGAAGTTGTGAACAACACATAAGTGCCACGTCGTTGGTGCTACCACTATCTCCATGTTTTCTGTTTATGGTCATGGGTATTGCTTTTAAGTGCAGAAAATCTAAGGCATCGTGTTTTAAGGGTGTTACTAAAGAATTTGAATTGCAGTTTTTGTTGATTTGTCTTCTCTTATTGTTTTTATACAGGGGTTGGCCTATGTGGATTTTTCAGACAACAAGCATCTTGAGGCAGCTGTTAAGAAAAACAAGCAGAAGTTGCTTGGAAAGAAAGTTAGTATTGCACGATCAGATCCAAGCAAGGGTAAGAAGAGCCGCGAAGCAGGTCAAGCAAGCCAGGGTATGTTCTTTGCCAGTGGAAGACATTCAGTGTCTCACATTTTTTATATTTTCAAAATTGCATGAATAGATCAACCTAAAGCAAACAATTACTTGTAAACAAAAAGGATTAAGAACTCTAGAAGTGCTATATTGTCCCTGGAGAGTGAAGATTGGTGCCAGCTCATTAACAGATGGAACACCTGACCTTTTACTCTTTTGCACTAAAAGTAGTAGGTAAAATATTGGATGGAAACCACCAGTTAGGCTCCATAAGCTATATGCGGAAGTTTTGAAAATCTCAAAAATAGTAGTTAGCCACAGAAATTTGAAAATTGAGAATAAACACTTATCCAAATTTTGTAACATATTCCTTTCTCCAGATAATTTACCTCAGAGTGGCGGTGATGATGCAAAAGCAACAGGATCCAGTGGACCAGACAATGAAGTACCTAAGGGTGATGCAAAAACCACGGGGAAGAATACCCGTTTTGCACCACGAGCTGTGGTTAAAACTCTTGGGTGGACCAACAAGGATGAGAAGAAACCAGATGTCACAGGGGAGTTGAAGTCAAATGAGGAGTTCCGAAATCTGTTACTGAAGAAGTGATATCAATAAGCAGGTTAGTTTGGTATCTCTACAGATCATGTTCATCTAATGCTGCAATTATTGCCTCATGCTTGTCAAACAATTCTCCCTCACCATTTCACGATACAGTTGATTAAATTGCTTGTGTGACTTTTTTCCCAGTTACTTTTCACACATCGCTGTTAAATATGTTTGGGTAGTTAGTCTACTTTTTGCCATAAAAGGGCATATAACAGGAGATCCTGCCAATCTGTTTTATTTCTTCTTCAGCTGTAAATTTCAAGAATCTGACACATGCACACAACCATGCTATACTATGTTTCAAATATATACTACTGTATACCCCATATATTTCTTGGACCTTCAACTCAATTGCTACTCGCATTGTGTGCAGGTGCGTGAATCTCCATGCCCGATCCAGCTTTAATTTGCCAAGACTTCTGGTGGCTTCATCTCTGTTAGAAATTTAGAAAGATGGACCTGTAGTAGCATCTAAAATCGTTCTGTCTTAACCCGATGTAGCAATGGATATTTCTTTCTGCCGGAGAGATTATATAAGCCATGTCGAATTGCAGGGTGGTGAAATATGACGTCGTCCGAGAAAAAACCTGCCCATGTAAAAAAGAAAACATCGACCTTATACTATATACTGAGTTTTTCAATCGTACGCAGTGCTGGTGAAACATCACAGCATCTCGAAAATGTGTAATCTACTCTACGTGGATTGATTGGAGATGCTGAAATTTTGATTGTACGTTGGACCTTGCAACTGCATTTGGTACCTGATATCTGATAGGCTAACATCTTTTCAGAGCGGCAGCCCAACTACACCTTGGCTACACGTTTTAAATAGTGATGGTTGAACTCAAATCATATGGTCGCTGAAGAGGGGATTTTGAACTTTTTGAGCGGTCAGGGACTTAAAAACAGAAACTTCGTAGTGGGCTATAGAGAAATTTGTACGGGTTTTCAGGGGAAAGAAAAACTTAACCACTATTGAGAGATTTCAGCGGGTTTTCAGAACCACTGAAACCATGTCTACTGAGATTTTTGTGGTTTTCATTAAAACCAAACCATCCCTATATTTGCACATTGGAGCCATACGCTGATCAATTTCGCCTTTACACAATATTTGCACATTGGACTTTGAACTTTTTGATCGTTTGGAGACAAATTTAGTGCAGAACAAGATTTCAGCGGACTTTTTATGGTCGCCGAAGAGGGGATTTCGATCATTTTGAGCTATTCAGAGACTTGGCGCAAAACAAGTGAACTATATAGGGAGATATCTACTGATTTTTTTCAGAAAAAAAAAACTAAATCTATAGAGTGTTTTAAGCGGTCAGAAAAAAACTAAAATTATTAAGAGATTTTGAGTTTCCAGGAAAGAGATTTTTGCAGGTTTACATTAAAACTAAACCATCTTTGCAGCCAAGGCGAAGTGGCGAACAATATTTGCACATTGGAATCATAGGGTCGATCAATAGAAGCCACTACAGAGTTGTGCGTTTTGTTTTTTTTTTTCTTAAGACGTTCCTTGAAAACTCTGAAAAGTTTGCATCGAAGGCATCAGATTACAGCAGCCTTCCTCACACGACACAATGGAAATTTGAAGCTAAAAAAATTATCCACCACGCATGCCAACATTTTTATTAATGCCCCGGGGCGAAAACCATGTTCTTCTCTCTCACACTCACACCACAAAACCAGAAAAAGCTAAATTAATTAACCCAACAAACCCGTCTCAGCTTAGAGCAGAGACGGACGCTAACAACAATCTCCCTAATGAATTCAAATTGAGGACGTCGAGGGGTGATGGCGAAGGCGAAGTGGAGTGGCGGCGTGCGTGAGCGTCTAGGTGGCCTTGGCGATGAGCTCCTGGGCGGTGGCGACCGTGGGCAGCGCCGGGATGGCACCCTTCTTGGTGGTGCAGATGGCGCCGCAGGCGTTGGAGAACTTGAGCGCCTCACGGAGCTTCTCCTCGTTCTGAAAAAGGCAATGATGGTAGCATAGCAATGGAGTGATCAGCAACACGTACTTTAAAAAAAAACCATTTTCGACATGTGTGATAGGTGAAAGCTCCTTACGTGGAAGATGGAGTCGTCCTTGGCGACGTTGACGAGCAGGGATCCAACGAAGGCATCACCAGCACCGGTGGTGTCGATGGTGTCGACCTTGAAGCCAGGCACGCTGCCCTTGAAGTCCTGAAAGCATTGGTACATTGGTGGACAATGTCAGTCAGTCAGCATTACTTTCCTTTGTTGTTCATTCATCCTCCAAAGAACAATCAATCATCATATCAGAAAAAAAAAAGAAAAATAATCCAACAAAACAAACCTTGGTGAAGTATCTGCAGCCCTTATCTCCATCGGTAACAATGAGGAGCTTCAACCCCTCAAACCAAAGCGACAGCACATTCTTCTCATCATTCGCATCCCCCTTGGTCAAAAACGCCACCTCATCATCACTGACCTTAATGAAATCCGCCTCCTTCCAAATACTCAGGATCCCCTCACGGGCAGCATCCGGGGACGGCCAGAGCGGGAGACGAACGTTAGGGTCGTAGGAGCAGAGGATGCCGGCAGCCTTGGCGGCGCGCATGGCGGCAAGGTGCGCCGACCGGACGGGGTCGGCGATGAGCGAGATGGAGCCGTAGTGGAAGATCTTGGCGCGCCGGATCAGGTCCAGGTTCAGCTCGGCCTCGGTGAGCAGCATGTCCGCGCTCGGGTTCCGGTAGAACATGAACTCGCGCTCCCCGTTGTGCTTCAGGGTGACGAAAGCGAGCGCTGTGCGCGCGTGCTGGTCGAAGAGGCAGCCTTCGGAGTTGACGTTGTTTTGCTTCAGGATGTTCACCAGCATGTGCCCGAACTCGTCGTCGCCGAACTGCAGGGTAGAAAATCCAGACGTTAGTTTTACAGCGCGTCATCAGTATCAGTAAACAATGCACAGTTCGATTTCATATGAACAAGTAAAAAAAAAAGAGCACAAGAGATTAGGAACTGACAATTGAGTAATTAAGAAATATGTGTTAATCTATAATAATAAATTAATAATAATAATAATCAGAGATGAAGTAAAAGTTTTGGCTTCGTCCATGGTAGAATATCAGAGTAGGTGGGACAATTACATCACGTACATTGTTTAGTGATTCATAACAAGGTTAAAAAAAGAACTTTTTTTTTTATCCATCTAACCTCACTTGTGATATTAAAAATTGCAACTTTTTTATTGGGGGCTGGCTGTTGGAGGATCCGATTGTGCCAAGCGGGTGTCAGATCCGAGTCAGCCGGGACCCACCCACCGTGGCACTGAACGGAAGGGCGTGCAGTGACACATCGTAATCCCAGAGCCAGAGGTCAGAGGTCAATAATACTTTATAACGTTAAGAATAATGGCCCATGCGTGTGCAGTAGCAGAGACACGACACCAGTGGCAGGCAGTGCAGAGTGTGCGTATTCGTATGCGTACGCACCCACGCGTGACCAGTGACCACTCCCAAAGGCCAACGACAAGGACAACGAGCTGGCCAAGATCGTCTCGGCTCGAGTGATCCGTCCGTGGAAAACCATCCCCATGGCTACCACGTGCTGGACCCCTCTCATCCAGGTGTATAAAGAAACAAAAATCATAGATTGCCTTTTTTTCCCCTTATTATTTTTAATCTTTTTTCCTTAATAAAGAAACAAATGAAACTCCGGGGTTTCTTTAGACTCAAAACAAAATGACAAGACGCATATAAAACGTAAAGATCTAATAAATCAATAGAGTAAAGTTAGCCGGCTTCAGCTGCCGCCGTCGACGATCGATAAGAAAAATGGTGCAACGAGGTGAGGTGAGGTCACGCGGCGACAAGAACAAACGAGTCCTTTGTCTGCCTCCGGCGCCCACCCACCCACTCTCCCCTCCAAACAGCTCCACTCTAGTGGCATCCGTCGAACGACAAGGCACAGCCGCAACGATTTTGGCATTTTTTGCCGCCCAAGAAATAGCGCCGCCGCTGACGGACGCCGAGACCAAATTGTAACGCATACGCATCTCGGTCAAATTTCAAAACTGGAAAAAAAAAGCAACAAAAATCATGCAAACGCGAACTAAAATGTACTGTACTATGAATGCTCAGGTCAACGCCCGGCCGGCTGGCCGGCGAGCGGCGATCAGGATCCGCGGGCGGCGCATTTTGCCAGCCAGCCAGGCAGCCCCGCGGGAGGGATGATCAGATCCGGGTCCAGATCACGCGGCACACCAGCAGATCCACCCGCCCGCCACCGCCGCAAACTAAGCTATCGGACTGGATCTAGAAGACCTGCTGAGACCGGTGCTGTACGGCTCTGCGTGACAAGTAATCGACGGGGACGGGGACGGGGACGTACCTTGCCGAGGAAGGCGGAGGATCCGCCGAGCTTGGCGATGGCGCAGGCGACGTTGGCGGGGGCGCCGCCGGGTGCCTTGACGAATCCGCCGGACTCGGCTAGCGACAGACCCGCCACGTCCGGGACGAAGTCGATCAGCATCTCGCCGAACGACACCACCAGGTTGTTGGCCGCCGCCGGCACAGCTCCGCCGTCTCCTAGGGGCGCCATTGGGCTTGGGCTTGGGATCGGCTTAGCTTGCTACGACGACGAGAGAGATCGCTCTTCTGCTGCACGAACTCGCGCGCGAGAGAGCCAAGTAGCCGAGGTGCTCAGGCGATTGCGATGTGATGCGGTGGAGAGGAAGGGGGGAGGAGGTGCTCGGGTTTTATAGCGGGAGCTCTCGCCGACGGGTAGATTAGGATTAGCGTCATTATCCGATAATAATACCTGCTGTAAATAATTAATATATATATATATATATATAAATCCTACTCGGAGTTGAAAATAGATAAATTCCGATAGGAATTTTCTTTTTCTGGGCGGTGGGGCCGGCTAGTTGGTCAGTGGGTGCGGTGGCGCGGGGCCCAGCGGTCGGTAGCTAGGCGCGCGGATTTTCGGACGCCCCACAATCCTATCCTATTCCTGATGATTTCCTAACTTCTCCTCAAAACGCGCGCGGTAAATTTTATCTGGATTTTTACCCGATCCAATCCATCATCGCCTATATTTATCCCCCTCCTTTTGAACTTTTCTTCACGCACGCGTTTCCTTTTTTCCCCCTTGCCTGTGATAATAATACTAGTAACTTGTAAAAAAAGCCACAAACGGAACGGAATGGAACGGAGCCGATCCCGAAGTAGCGTGTGCGCTTCTGGTTTCGTAACACCGTTGGAACGTACTGTGCTACTGGGATCCAAGGTGGAGCGTCCGAGGGTAGATCCATGCATTGTCACTCATGCATGCAAACTTCCAAATTGTTGGGACTACTTGTAGGTACGTGCACGCACAACCGTACATTTTGTTTTCCTTCCTTCTTTCCTTTCTTCCTTTCTTTCTTTCCTAGGCGTTATTATGCGTGCACTTGTGCTCAGCTCACGTGTGTTCTCTCGTCGCCTTCCATCACAATTGACCTTTTAAATCGTCTTGTTCATTTAGCTGATAAGCCATGACAGAAATTATTGTCGGCTGATTTATTATAAGAAAAAACATTAATAAATAGTTAGCAGATTCGGCTGATAAGCTCAAGCGAACAAGACGGCACCACATCCACTATTTCCAAGACTATAACAATGTGTGGCCTCTGTCACGGTCCTTTATCATCGTCATCACTAATCCCATGCGTCCTCCCCTTCCTTCCCTCATCCATGCCCTCCCGCCTATACCGTTTGGCAAGTGTCACCCTAGCCCTGTCATCGTATCGACCGCCACCACTGCCAATCCAATGGCCTCCTTGCCGATCTGAATATACCAAGAAATCCCGCCTAAAAACCAAGTGACCTCTTCATCTCCCATGGCTGCAACAGGTGAGATATTCTTCATTTACTTTTAGAAATATGTTCATAATATATAGTTTACACGTTGTCAAATTACATAGATTTTTTTAAATAAATTGTTAAAGTTAGTAATGTTTAATTTAGAAAAAAAAAACTAGTAAGACTTTAAAGGGCTATATATTTGGCTCCTATGTTGCATCGAGATCTGGGCTGAGCTGGCGCTGGCAGGGCGTCTTTGTTTGAGTTTGCAGCACGCAAAGTGCACGTTCCTCGATATGATCTGCCTGCGAGTGCGAGTAAATCCAGCAGAGCCGCAGAGGTGGTTTGGACAAACCATCATTCACTCAGCAATGCAATACCGTCGGCGCCTCCTACGGTTAGGCATTGTTTAGTTCATCCAGAAAACAAAAAGTTTTCAAGATTCCTCGTCACATCAAATCTTGTGGCACATGTATGAAATATTAAACATAGACAAAAACAAAAACTAATTACACAGTTTAACTGTAAATCACGAGACGAATCTTTTGATCCTAGTTAGTCCATAATTGGATAATATTTGTCACAAACAAACGAAAATACTACAGTACCGAAAACTTTTCACTTTTCGGAACTAAACAAGACCTTAGACCCTTAGTGCGTTGCTCTCACTTGTACTAATTTTCTTTTTTATTTAATTTCGATTTGATGAAAACAAATTAAATCAGATCTGGCAAAACCAACGAGCGCGGGCCGGGTCATCAGCTGCATGCATACCTGACGAGCTGCGCGCTGCTCACCACCAAGAAAAACGTGGAGGAGAAAATGACATTTTTGTTTACAAGCAATATTTCGACGAAACTTAATATGTCCTGGAACTATACTGCAAATCATTGTCGTACATGGGTTGTGTTACTGCACTTCACCATGGCAACACTACTGTCGTTCAGCCCAGAAGAAGCAAGCGTGCCCAAGCCCGAAACAAGCAAGTCTCCGGCCCAGAATGGGATTGCAACGCTTGCACGGCCCAGCCCAAGACGGAAGCTGCTACCTGATATTTATACTCTGTTGTAAGGAAGAGAGGGCAACCATGCCAAAACTCTGTAGTACTTTGTCAAGCACTTATCGTTAATGTTCATGGTAGCTAGAACCCTATATTTTTCCCCTGTACTGTTCGTCTTTCCCCATCTCTGGTTAGCGCCGGCATTGGGGCGCTGATAGGTTGTTTTAACTGTATAAACACACGAGGTTATAGAGTCATGTGAGTAAAACAAAGACATCTGGAAGAATCCCTTGGATATTTATTACTCCATTTCAAACTGTAAATAAGTAGCTTTTGCTATGCACATAGATATATACTATGTCTAAATGCGTGGTAAAAGCTATCCAGAACAATTTACAATTGGAATGGAGGGACGCTACTACAGGAATCTTAATTGAGACAGACAAAAAGTCTTAACCGAGACAATTTTCCATTAAAAGGTCATGGTTAATCGAACCTTAATGGGCCAACCGTCTTGGTTAATCGATTAACCGAAGCCACCCGCCTCGGTTAATACATGTTAATGAAGGCGATCGTCATATTACGTTGATGCAAGTCAGTGGGAAGTTGAAGGCTGACGTGCACACGTCAGCAAGTGGAGGGAGAGAGAGAAGCAACATGAGTACATGTTAATGAAGGCGATCGTCATATTGCGTTGATGCAAGTCGGTGGGAAGTTGAAGGCTAACGTGCACACGTCATCAAGTGGAGGGAGAGAGAGAAGCAACATGAGTATTTTGGGTCATACGAGAATACACTTGCCCTTTATTCATCGGCACGTAAGCCCAACGCTGTCGAATGGTATAAAATGGCATGATTCAAGCTGAACAAAAATTATAATAACAAGTTTTTATATAGTCAAATAGTAATGGCACTTCTCTAAACTTACAAAATTGTAACGACACCTATAAAAAACCTTTTTAACTAATAATATAAAAAACATGATTGGCTACCTACACACGTTCACACATATGTAAAACATAGATAAGTTCATATAACAGAAGACTTGAATATCGTGGTATAATATATATCGTCGGCACTTGCCCTTGTGACCACCTGCACTGCTTTGTTCTAGTAGGGTAGGGGTTAGACTCCATGTTTCACTTGGATGAATGCGTTAACTGAAGTTTTGTGTTTAAAAAATCTCCAAGACCTTTATTGACATGATTTCATATTTTCTTAGTAACAGAGTTTTAACAGAATCGTGGTGCTCATCTAATGAAGGACTATTCATTACATGTTGGAGGAAAGGTAATGTTGGAAAATGGTGTGTCCCTAAGACCCACTACATATATCTAAGTCACACCAATTCTCCCTAGGTCTTTTCATTTTGAGTTACACAAGAGCACACATCTTTAAGTGGCTATCCTAACACCTGTCACCTTCTCACATCTACCATGCTCTTGGATGGTATGGCATGGCAAGGAGGGTTGTGTCTATTTATATGCTATAGGGGCTCATAGGAAGATGGCATGTGTCCCCCTTCTAGATAGTTCTAAGATAAATATTTATGTTCTACATAATTCTAATTTTCCATGGTGATAATATCTAAAGCTTAATGCCAAATATCTAGCATCAAGATATGTGTAGAAGCTTCTAGAAGTTTGCAACGCAATCTTCATTCTTCCTTCAATGCAAACTTTCTTCTATTGTAGTCCTAGAGATGATGTCGAGTGCCTCTCAATTTTTTCAAACTTGGCTTTGCTGAGTTCGATCCTTTCGTGAGTATATTGACAATTTACTCATCTATCTTGTTGGGAACCATTTCAATCTCTCCCTCAAGAACCTTTTCTCTTATGTAGTGGTAGTGAACTTCTATATGCTTGATCCTTGCAAAAAAGATAGGATTTTCTGCTGAAGATAAGTTGTTATAGAAAATCCTTACTTGCTAACTTATTGGTTAGTGAAGGTCTTTCATTAATTGCTTGAGCCAAGTGCTCTATTGTGCAACCATTGTTGCTGACTGGTACTATGCTTCAGTATTGGATAGTGCCACAATAGGTTGCTTCTTGATGAACCATGGTATATATGGTGCCTGATCCAAGACTAAAGAAGTATCCTATGGTTGACCATCATGTGCCATAGTCTTTGGCATAATGAGCATCACAATATTCATTCACCTAATAATCCCTTGTCTTTTATATAGGATACCAAAGTTGATGGTGCCCTTGACATACCTTAGTATTTGCTTGACGGCATCAAGATGAAGCTTATTTAGATTGCTTATGTATCAAATAAAACTTCAATTGAGTAGGCTACATCAGGCCAGGTCAATGTGAGATATATGAGACTCCCAACAAGCTATCGATACATAGTGGCACCTCCAAGTCTTTTTCTTTATCCTCTTATAGCATCACATTTGGATCCACAGGTGTGGAGATAGGTTTGCAGTAAAGTAGCCCATACCTCTATAAAAGATCCTTGGCATATTTCTACTATCTAAGCCTTCCTTTGTACGCTCCACTTCCAATCCAAGGAAATGCTTCAGTTCTCTAAGCTCTTTCATTGGAAATCGGACGGAGAAATATTCTCTTGTCCTATCTATCTCTTCAGAGTAGTCTGTCATGATGATCAAGTCATGAACATAGAATAGGACTATTGTATTGAGAGAACAGGGCCTAACCTAAACCTTACATTATATTGCACAATGACTCCACCATTTACTTTATGACCTTTATTTTGGGTTGGGTAGCTTATACAACTAGCTATGTATAGTCCACTACTATAGAACTAACCTTCGGACCATCACTGTCGGTTTCTTATGAACCAGCAATGATAGTGTCCATTGGCTCATCACTACCAATTCATGGCTTAAATCAGTAGTGACAGGATTATTGACAGTGATATTGGGGTCATCACTACTGGTTCCTATTAGGTTTGGGACATAATCGATAGTGATAGGCTGCATGAAAAACTTCATAACTTTCTCATATGATATCCATTAAAGACAAACTTTATAGTAAAGTTGTAGTACTTGATGAGATCTACAACTTTATAGTTCACAAGCTTTTCATTTGAAGTCGTTTTGATGCCAAAATGTTTGATTTGCATGATTATATAGAGTTAATAACAAAGAAATCGATATTGTATAGTCACAAGTGAGTATGTAGTGGTACTGAAGGATCTCATATGGAGAAACAACCAAAATAAAAGTTGTAGATCTCAAAATGTTATACAATTTTATAGTTTACAACTTTTTTAGCTGAATCATTTTGATGCCATAATATTTGATTCATAAGATTGTATAGAGTTAATACCAAAGAAATCCATATGCTCTATAGTTATAAAGTGAGTGTGTAGTAGTAGGGAATGATCTCAGATGTAGAGATAACTAAAACAAAATAGTAGATCTTAAAAATTTATGTAACTTTGTAGTTGATAATTTTTTCATTTGAAATCATTTATCTAAAGGAAGTTACGTGTGATTTCTCACATTCGGAGTTCACATTTTTCAAACGACCACGGATGGAGAAAAGATCAAAACAAAAGTTGTAGAACTTAAAAAGTTATGTAACTTTATAGTTGACAACCTTTTTATTTAAAATAATTTATCTAAGAAAAAATTACGTGTGATTTTTTTCATATTTGTAATTAAAATTCTTCAAATGACATTGGATGGACAATTGACTAAAATCAGAGTTGTAGATTTGGAAAGTTATAAAACTTTTGTAGTTGATTTTTTATTTGAATTTATTTAGGATCCTAAATACTTATTTTAAAATCAGATGAATATAAAATGAGGAGGGCAAATATGCCAATTGAACACAAATGTCTTATGGATGGAGTGACTAGAGGATGAATGCACCAAGCCTACTTGAGCTTGTGGGTCTAAGCGTCAGCGGCTGCAAAGCGTGAGTTTTTTTTTTTTTTGACTGAATGCAAAGCGTGAGTAACTTGTGATTGTCCATTATATATATTGAGGTCTCTCTTAGTATTATTTTTTGCTATTTTTCAGCCTTTTTTTATTTCTGAAAACCTCGTCACTGTCCTTTATCGAAAGTCATTTTCCTACTGCCGGTTCAAAGGTTGTTTTGCAACCGGCAATGATGTGCTGTTACGGGGTAATGTTTCGTGTACATACTAACCAGTAGACATGCATGCGGTTTCTGTATGCCACCAACTGCCAATCTAGCTACCATGGCATGCAGTGCCCACAACTAGAATTTTCTATTTCTGTGACGTGGATTTCTTCTAATATTTTACCATTCAAAATTTATATAAAGTTATAAACTTCTCTACTAAATGTCTCTTAGGCCCTGTTTAGATTAGAAATTAAATTTTTTTATGTCACATTGAATGTGTCGGAAGGATGTCGGGAGGGGTTTTTAGAAACTAATAAAAAACAAATTACATAGCTCGTCAGGAAACTGCAAGACAATAAGCATAACTAATCTATCATTAGCACATGTGGGTTACTGTAGCACTTAAGGCTAATCATAAAGTAACTAGGCTTAAAAGATTCGTCTCGCGATTTTCAACCAAACTGTGTAATTAGTTTATTTTTTTATATACATTTAATGTTCTATGCATGTATCTAAAGATTCGATGGGATGGATGAAAAAATTTTAGGTGGGAAACTAAACAGGGCCTTAGTGAGAATCTTATGTGCTATGATTAGTAATAATATTTTTTACTATTTAAAAATACTAGAAGAATTTCACCTTTTTTTATGGGCCCGTGTACCGCCAAATTTGTATGTTTGCATTGCATCGAGATCCTAGGCTGGGCTGAGTTGGCGCCGGCCGTTGTTTGAGTTTGCAAGCAAAGTGCACTGCACGCTGTTGCTGAATTAGCAGATAGCAGTGGTGGTTTGGACGAAACCATCAATCAATACCGTCGGCTCCTGCTGTCAGTTGGCCACACCCAAACTTGAAAAATATCTGTTTATTTATAAGTCCGATCCGGAACCAAATCAGATCTAGCAAAGCAAAACGAAGGATGTGCTGATACATGATCCATGGACCAACGTAATCGGACCCTGCAGCAATCTATCTGCCGGTCCAGGTCCAGCTCCATCCATGCTCCATCCACGTGCGCACTGATTATTAAAAGAAAATTTATACCAAAAAAAACGTGGAGATGATTAGACACATTTTCCCTCTCTTTAGGGCAAAGAACAAAGAATAATGCTGCACTAGTTTAATATGGACAGAACAAATAAATATCTTTCCTTTTTCCGCGTGGTTGCGTAACTAAGTAAAACAGAACAAACTTAAGGCCATGTTCGGTTATAAGGGAATCAGTCCCTAAAGAATCCAGCTGGAATTCAAAGCTTAATTTGTACTCCCTTTGTCCAAAAAAGAACGTAATTATGAAAAGTATGCCAGTTAAACTAGCTCAAGTTTGACCAAGTGTATAGATAGCATTTATATTTTTAAATAAATTTATTATAAAACTAGGTTCAAAAACTAATCTAATGAAACTTACTCCCTCCATCGCAAAATAGATGTCGTTCTCGCTTTGCAATGTGATGCCTTTAACTTTTACCAAAGATAGATAAAAAAATGTTAATATTTGTAGTGTAAAATTAGTATCATTAGATAGATCATGAAATCTATTTTTATAGTAAACTTATTTAGATATACAAATATTGCTAATATTTTCTATAAGCCTAATCAAAACTGGAAAAGTTTCACCAGCATGAATATCATAGCGTCATTTATTTTAAGACAAAGGGAGTATTTTGTTTCACGAGTGTTATATATATATATATATATATATATATATATATATATATATATATATATATATATATATATATACACGGTAGCGCTATTCTACACCCTAGGTGTAGAATAATATTCTACACCCAGATGTAGAATATTATTCTACACCAACAAATCAAAACTGAGTAGAAAAAATACTGAGCAGTACTGGAGAGTGTTTAGTATTAACTTGTCCAACACTCAGGACCATGAAATACTGAACAATACTGAGCGATACTGAATTTTGCTCAGTACAACAGTTTGGTGTAGAATAGTATTCTACAACTAGAGTATACAATAGCACTTGTGTGTGTGTGTGTGTGTATATATATATATATATATATATATATATATATACGGTAGCGCTATTCTACACCTTAGGTGTAGAATATTATTCTACACCGCAAGTCAAAACTGAGTAGAAAAAATACTGAGCAGTACTAGAGAGTGTTCAGTATCAATTTGTTCAACACTCAGGACCACGAAATACTGAACAATACTGAAACACGAATACTGAGCGATACTGAATTTTGCTCAGTATATAGCATATATATATATATATATATATATGTGGCTGGTATATTGGAAGCCCTTTATGTTATGAGCAAACACATATCACCGTTATTCACAAGCTGACACATATATACGTGTAAAGCATAGATAGGTGATAGGTGCGTATAGCAGAAGACCGTGAGTATGTGGGACATACAATGATACAAAAAATTATGTACTATAACATCATCGGTAATTTCTGACCAAATTTAAAACGATATAGAAACCATCATCAGTTTATCACCATAAATGCGGTTTATGTTTCTATTTATAAAGAAACACGGTCATTAAAACGTCAAAAATAAACGATACGTTTCATGTCTCTGCTTTCATCATCCCTATTAATTAGCTTCTTGATTCTCTGGAACCGGGTTCCGTTGTTCCAAGTGGCTGTCATCATCAGCAAAACGCAGCAGGACGTACAGTTTTTGAGATGGTGCCTGTCAATTCGTAATTCCATCCATTTTCCATGCACTCCATCATGAGGCGAGGCACAAATTCTTGAAACGATAGCGTCCACGAATGAAAGCAGAGTTGGGATCTGGCGTGTGGATGAACCCGATCCCGGTCATCGTGCACAGGTCTCCTAGTAGACCAGACCAGTGGTTTGCCGAGTTTTTTTTTTCTAGCAGTCTGTTTGGAAATTAGTTGTAGTTGACCGTGAAATTAATTAAATAAAGCACGCTAGAAAATGTGTTGTGTTGTGAGCTGGTGTCATGTATTGGGCCTTGGGCTCTAGAGAGTGTATCTATGTGCTTTAGTGTGTGGGTTTGGGCCTCTATGGCTCGTCATGCCACCAACGTCCATATAAGACCTTGTTTGGATGTTGTCGGATTCACCTCAATCAACATGTGTTGGAGTAGATTGGGGTAGAATTTAGTTTAAGTTCCACTCCAATCCACCCCAACACATGTGGATTGATGCGAATCTGACTACATCCAAACAAGACCTAAGCTGGGAAAGGCAGCGTGCGGAAGGGATCGAAATCTGTATCCATAACTGAAACGGCCTTGGTTGCCGGACCTCTACCCATGGACTCCTGCCATGTTCTTCCCCTCCAGATTGATGTTCTTGCTGATTCTATCCTAAATCCTGCTGTTCACAGTCTTAAATCCATCTAGTTACCCAGTTCCATAACAGCTGGACACAAGTATCTTCAGATAAATAAATAAATAAATAAATAAATAAATAAATAAATAAATAAAATCGGGATTCTGGGTAGAAAACGCAAAAAGAAGAAGAAGAAGAAGGAATTTTGTGACGGGCGGCAGTCTAGAGTACACTGTGTCCGTTTGGGTCTCGGAGAGGATGAACCGCCGGCAGGACGACGGCAACGGACGAGCCGTTTTGGATCCGCGTCAGCTGGGCCCGGAGGCCGGATGAGGTCAGTCTCAAATTTTTTCAGATTCCCGTCGCATCAAATCTTTAGACGTATGCATGAAATATTAAATATAAATGAAAATAAAAAACTAATTGCACAGTTTGGTCGGAATTGATGAGACGAATCTTTTGAGCCTAGTTAGTTCATAATTGGATAATATTTGTCAAATACAAACAGAAGTGTTACTATTCCTATTTTACAAAATTTTTTTGGAAGTAAACAAGTCCGTAGTGTAGAGAACGTGTGTGCACTGTGCTACGCGTGACCCCAAAGGCCACGTACGAGACGTCAATACGATAATATGCCCCAAAACTTTGTTATTTTGTGACGTTTTTTTTTTAGGGCTGTGTAGTTTATACGGCTGGCTCGGGCCGGCTATACAAGTATACTATACAGTACAGTACGTACAACCAGCCTATATGCATGCGGTTTTTCTGCTGTATGCCGCCAACTGGCAAGCTTGGCAATGGCATGCAGTACGTACGGTTCCTGTACGAATGTCGCATTGCATGCATCGAGATCTATGTTGGGGTTGGGCTGAGCTGGCCCTGGCCGTTTGTTTGAGTTTGCAAGCAAAGTGGTGGTTTGGACGAAACCATCAATCATATCAATACCGTCGGCTCCTGCTGTTCGTTTGTAGTTGGCCACACCCACATAACTCTGGAACCAAATTAATTAAAGAGACCAGATCTAGCAAAACGCAGGATATTATAGGGGTCTCCCCGTTTTTAGGGGGAAGAACAAAGATGATGAACGAATAATGCTGCACTAAAACAGAATGAAAATTAATTAACATATCATCATCGTGAGGACTAATTAAGGAGGATCGGAGTGACGTTTGAATTCTGTGGCACGGAGATTGGATTCATATTCTATTATTATTCATATATTCGATTCCATGCCCACGAGATCCAAGTGGAGGCGCTTATTACATACCTTAGCTTCGATCTGGATCGTGGAATTCCATTCTGAATCATCGAGTTTGAGTGCTGCAGCTGCAGGACGGTTCCAAGCATAATTCCAACAGTTTTGCAAATTTTGTTTGGCAAATGTTGTTATTTGTCAACTCTCAAAACGATATAGGGAGGGAACAAAAAGGACATCTCCAAGTGTTTGGCAATTTTGATTTAGCAAAAACAAAATTCTACTCTGAAGATCAACAAAGAAGCATCAGGTTGTCAGATTGCGTCACGACTCACGAGGCATATCGTGTGCACGCACGAGCACAAATCACCTCGCTCAACAGCAGTTTGTTCTGCAGTTAGACGGCCCGCTGAAAATAACTTTTCCTTGTTCTTGACTCCTATGCTTTGGTGGCCCATTTTGCCGCTTCTTTTCCACCAACGGCCCAACAGCAGTTTGTTCTGCAGTTAGACGGCCCGCTGAAAATAACTTTAGTCTAAGCGTTTTATTAGGTGTTAAATAACATTTTTTTAAGGAAAAAATTAGGAGGAGGAGGAGGAGGAGGAGCATGCCCGCGAGTCACCAACCCACTGCGCTGCCCGCTCACTAGTGCCTGGATGCTTGGTCACCCGAGAGACTCTGCTGTGTGCCCATGTCGTTGGGTGTCTCTTCCTTGTATTAGGTATTTATATTAACACCGTTTTAAGTGTTTATTCGGTGTTAATAATACCTTTTTCCCCCCCATGGCCCGCTGGTTGAGTGTCTTCCTAGTTAATTTTTTTTGGCCTAGGGAGGAGAATCCACCTGACGACCATATACTCATTCATATTGATCAGTGGTTAAGGTCACAAACACTACACCGATTAGGATTATAATAGGCATACTAATTAGAGGTCGCAGTGTGCAAACTAAATATATAACCATGATTCAATTTGATGTAGAATGACAGCATTGGAAGGCCAAATAAAATTCATAACCTCTTTAAGGTCTAGCAATTTATGTTGCAAAATAAATAATTAGGGTCTAAATCTCTTGTCGGGGATGGAAACAAACCTGGTGATTCCTAATTTTAGATGTGGGTTTAATGAAGGTTAAGCCTCTCTTCCTTGGTGGGGGAGAATAGAATACAAGGTGAACAAATGGAGCCAAATAAGGTTTTGGGAAGATAAGTGTCTAGGAAATCAATGTGCATATAAAACATGATTTGGTGGCGAGAATTGCTAATAACACTATTTGGAAATAAAGCTAGTGGCATGGCATGATTTGGTGGCGAGAATTGCTAATATTACTTTGAATGGTCAAATCGGGTCATTTAGATGGCTACAAACAAAAAAAAATAGACAGTTTACATTGCAATCTAAGTATAATTATCTTATTGATGATTTGGGATTGTACATAACCTAATTTTTTGGAGGCTCAAATAACCTTAAAAGATTAAGATTTTTCATTTTGCTATTAAATAAGGGGATTATTCTTACTAAGGATAATTTGATTCTAAGAAGGTGTCAAGGGAGCAAACATAGCCTGTTCGCCATGACTACTGTTCGCTGGTCTAGAAAGCCATGACTATTGTTCGCTAATTTATTGTAAGATGGCGTGTGAGATTTATTATGAGAGGGCGTGTGGAGATGGCTAACATGGCTTATCAGCTAAACAAACAAATCAACCAATAATACTTACAAACATGGCCTTGTTTAGATCCAAAAACTTTTTGGATTTTGACACTATAGCACTTTCGTTTTTATTTGACAAACATTATCTAATCATGGAGCAACTATGTTTAAAAGATTCGTCTCGTGATTTACAGGTAAACTGTGCAATTAGTTATCTTTTTTATCCATATTTAATGTTCCATGCATGTGCCGCAAGATTCGATGTGATGGAGAATCTTGTAAAGTTTTGGGTTTTTGAGTGTATCTAAGGCCTTGTTTAGTTCGTAAAATTTTTGGTTTTTTGGCTACTGTAGCATTTTGTTTTTATTTGACAAACATTGTCCAATCATGGAGTAACTAGTCTCAAAAGATTCATCTCACAAATTACAGGTAAACTGTGCAATTAGTTTTTATTTTTATCTATATTTAATGCTCCATGCATACGACCAGATTCGATGTGATGGGGAATCTTGAAAATTTTTGCGTACTAAACAAGGCCTTAACAAGGCCATAGTTTATCAACGAGCCAACCGGAGCTGCTTTGAGCCACCTTTCACGAATGCCACCTTTCAACGAACAAGGCGTAGCCATGGCTTATCAGCCTGTCTTCTCTGTCCTCACAGTTGGCTTTTTTGAGCACCTTGGAGACCTTTCACGAATGCCAACAGCCTACAGCTTCAGTGTAGCGCCAGCTAGCGGTGGACTTTTAGTTCAACCATGCCGCCACAGATTTAGGCCTTGCTTAGTTTACTCAAAAACTAAAAAATTTTAAAAATTTCTCGTTATATCGAATTTTATGGCACATGTATAAAGTATTAAATATAAATAAAAATAATAACTAATTATACAGTTTATCTGTAAATCGCGAGATGAATCTTTTAAGTCTAGTTACTTCATAATTTAATAATATTTGTCAAATAAAAACGAAAACGCTATAGTGTCAAAATCCAAAAACTTTTCATCGTAAACTTGACACCTCTGTCCATTAGCTTTGAATGACTTGACGTGACTGCACCTGTCCATTAGCTTTAAAAAAAATAACACACCGAGGGAGTCGAACCGCAAATACTAGCCTTCGGCTGTTCTTGTAAAGTAAACATTTACAGTGTTATTTAATAAAAACAAAATATGAAAACTAATTTTTAATTAATTATTTTTTAGTTATTATAATCTTATTCTAAACATCAGCTAATTCGGATAGAGAGTGAGTACCAGCAATGCGAGGTTTGCATTGGAGACGACATTCATCTGAGATAATGCTCGCTCGGCGCACAGTGCATCAGCGTGCGCCGCCTATAATTCGAGTGCGGTCTTCGGGCCTTGTTTAATTCGAAAAATTTTCAAGATTTCTCGTCACATCAAATCTTTGGTCGCATGCAAGGAGCATTAAATATAGGAAAAAAATAAAAATTAACTACACAGTTTATCTGTAATTTGTGAGATAAATCTTTTGAGCCTAGTTACTCCGTGATTAGACAATGTTTGTCAAATAAAAACGAAATGCTGCCCAGGAACAAAATCTAGGGCCTTGGCCCACGGGCACGTGACCAAAAGTGGCGCATCGATCTAGCATGCAGTTTAAATTTTTCAAAATTTTTTGTCACATAAAATTTTATAATATAACTATAGAGCATTATCTATAGGCTTAAAAAAAATTACTCATTACGACAGTTTCGCCCGTCGCCCGTCGCCCGTCGGCACATAATAAATAAAATGGAATCATGCATTGAGAGCCTTCTGTCATCTTTGGAATCTGCCACTGCCACATACATCTCCTGCATTCTTTTCTTCAAATTCAGGTCTGGTGTTTATAAAATTTTCAAGATTTTTTTTCACATTAAATCTTTATAAGTATACACAAAGCATTATATATATAGACGAAAACAAAAATTAATTGTACGGTTTATCTATATTTTGCGAGATAAATTTTTAAGTCTAATCTATAATTAGATAATAATTGACAAATACAAACGAAAATGCTATAATAGTCACAGCCAAAAAAAATTTTACAAACTAAACAAAGCCTTATTAAAATGGTAAAAGGAAGAGAGAAAACTGAAGATAACAAACTCTCAGTGGTACACACGTGGCTCTCAGCACAGCAAGAGGCGGACACCTTTCACGCCGGGGTGGCGCTCACCGCGTCCATGAACTCCTCGTCGGCGACGAGCTTGGCGAGCGCGTTAGGCGCCACGCAAACCTCCAGCGCCATGCTTCCCCCGCCGCTGCGGCCCTCGTACACGGTCACCTTCCCGTCCATCTTGTTCCCGGCGCCGCTGCGGACGGCCACCGGCCGGCCCCACCCGAAGTCGTTGCCGTAGACGTCGAACCGCGGCGAGCTCCCAGTCGCGATCGTCGCGGCGGCGGCGGCGCCGTCGTCCCTGGGCGGCGGGTCCACGTACGTGAACCTGGGGCGCCGCGGCCACGACGCGAGGTCGTCCCTCACGCTGGCCTCGTCGAACGCCGCCACGGCGCGGTTCAGGAGCCACGCCGCCCGGCCCAGTCCCTTGCTCACCACGTCGCCGGCCGTCGACCTGGCGACGGCGACCGCGACGGCGTTGCCCATGTACTCTTGTGGGATCCCCTTCACGCGTGCCCGGCACCCGACGAGGAGCATGTACGTGGTCTCCCGGTCCGGCGCGAGCTCCCGAGCCCGACACGACGCTCGCCACAGGTGCGCGAGCAAGGACTGCAGCGACGAGACGACACGCCGGCCGTCGCCGTGCCGGCCGTCGCCCAGACCCATGCATCTCGGCGTTCGCCTTTGCCTTGAGCTTCCTCACGCTCTCCGCTGAGAAGTGGAAGAAACACTCCCGCACCGGCGGATAGACGGGCCGCCGGACCATGTCCTCCAGCTTGCCGAAGGGCAAAGGGATGGGCACCGGGCTGGCCTCCACGAACCATCTCTCCAACACCGGCGGCGGCGTGGAAAGCTCACAGCCGCAGCCGCGGCTCATCTCCGACCAGGTGTTGAACAGGTGCCAGAATGTGGTTCCATCGGCGACGGCGTGGTTGAGCGACATGGCGACGAAGACGCCGTCGGCGAGCTCGGTGACCTGAACCGCTAGCACCGGGCGGGAGCCGTCCAGGACGGCGTCCGTGCCCAGCATCCCGTTCAACGGGAAGAGAGACCAGACCAGGGAGCTGGGGATGTAATAACAGCCTGCAGGGGGCGTGGAAATAATGTCGGAGACGGTTACCTCTGCTGCCTCGGCGTGGACGAACTCGGCGCCTTCGCCGTTGCAGCGCAGCGAGACGACGACGCCCGGACCGCCGGTGGCATCGTTGTCGTCGGTGACGGCGAGGCGGCCGGCCAGCGGGTAGAAGCGGGCCAGGGCGCGCGCCAAGGACGAAGCGAGGCGGTCGACGACTCCTGCCGCTGCCGCTGCCGGGGGCTTGGGCAGGAGCAGACCCTTCTGGACGTAGTCCACCGTGATCATACGGAGATCCCACGGCGTCAAGTGCATGGTCTGCTCCGGCTCCGGCTCCGACGACGGCGCGCCATCGACCGGCTCTGGCCGGACGAGACGCCTGGAGACGATCCGGACGGCGCCGGTCAAGTCTTCTTCTTCTTCCATTTCCTGTCACCGCTACCAAGTCCAAGTAGCTGTGACCTGTGAGGTACTTCTGTTTTATTTTGGCTTGCGTTTTCAGTAACACTGGGACCAAAACGACATCTTGCTAAGATGCCGATCTTTCGTTCTCAATCGACCTTACATGAGGATAAGAACGAGGATGACAACACATTTTTTTTACGCCCTCCGGATCGTAAATTTTGCAATTTTAGAGTTCAAATTTGTCACATAAATTTTGCAATTCTTGGCTATCACATCAAGTGGACCCACCGGCCATCTGCTCACTCACGGATGATGTCGCTCGAACAAAAAACGAAAAAAAGTGATGGCTGCCACACCCCAATTCCATTTTCACGGTCGTTCAGTGATTTTCTATCTGTAGTCGTTGACTCATAATGAGTCGCTGCCTCCGAGTATCGTGTATTCAAAAAAAAATTTCTAAGACTAAGTAATTATCCGTGTATTGCAAGGGAACAAAAAAAATTCACAAAATAACCGATAGTCAAGCCAAAATCATGATCATGATAATAATTGAACTTTGCGCATGTGATGTACCATGACAATGAGTTCTAACAAGAAAGTAAGAATGTTCAAACGTGAGCAACAATCATAGATCTGGAAAACATAGGGTCTTGTTTAGTTCAAACTTTTCGATTTTCAGAACTGTAGCACTTTCGTTTTTATTTGACAAACATTATCTAATCATGGAGTAATTAGACTTAAAAGATTTTAGTTTTTTGGGTGAATGCACAAAACATAGATAACCCTATGAGGCCCCAACTATACCGCAAAAGTCATACTCGGAAAGATCTACACCCTCATTGTCATATAAACTACAAACACCCCAACCTATGCAGTGCATTTCAAAATTCTCCGTCACATCAAATCTTGCGGCACATGCATAAAGCACTAAATATAAATGAAACAAAAATTAATTATACAGTTTACCTGTAAATCGTGAGACGAATCTTTTGATCCTATTTAGTCTCTGATCAGACAAGGTAAATGCCTATAGCTGCATCAACAAGGAAGTTTGACAGCAGCAAGGTTCATTGGGAAAAGTGCCCAGGCTACAAATATATAAAGATGCATCCTTCCTTCTCAAATCTCTCCTTCCAATGGCAATCCTCCAAATCAACAACAGGACATTTGTGAACGCCAAAAATATTTTTTTTTTAAAAAAACATTGTAAGATTTGAGATAACCGACGAAGTTGCTTGCTTATTTGGATGGATTAGGAAACTAAACAAGAGAAATCTAGGATTGGCCTATGGCATTAGCAATGGTTTGGTCATCGCAATGTTTTTTCTGAAGAAAAATGTAATACATGAATGTATAAAAAGAAAAAGGCCATACATGTACATAAAAGCCAACTGGCAAAAAATTCATAGCATCTTTATTCTAAGAAACTTTAGTATTTGCAGCAGCACATAAACTAAAGAAAAAGAGAGGTTAATTAGATCCCAATGTTAAGTATTTTTCTACTTATCACGCATTTGGGCATGGTTCGTAGCCAAAGATTACCACCTGATTTTGTTACCATATTTATTAGGCTACACATTGAACAAGGAACTATCAATGCCAAGAATTCTTGCAATGCACTAAAGGAAACATATTCTGCCAACTGAATGAAAAAACACCAAGGAAATGTCTAATAATGTTGCACGATTGCAGCACTACCTCCCACAAACCAATCTTGAAGTGATTGATTGATCGAGAAACCCAGCGTAATGAAACATGCTGAATCTTCAAACTATTGATTGATTTTCCCACCGAATGACCCAACCATGACCAATACTGAAACCTAGAGCAACAGCTGATATACCAGAGCAGGGAGGAGCCTACTGGTCCAAGCAATGAAGACGACGGAGGTGATAGAGGTGCCGCGGTTAGGGTGATACCGTGGTTGTCGAACACTTGATGCAGGCCATCGTCCCTGCTGTTTCAAAGACGGTTTTGCTATATAGTGGATTGTGGTTTTTCTATAGTGATTATAGTTTTGTCTTTTTTTTAATTATTTTGGCTAAATCTTTGAAAAATCATAAAATAGAAAATCCAATTTTGTTGAACTCTACATCAATAAATCTACACAGTAAATATATTATATAATATGCTTTAGTACAAAGTTTTTGTTATGAAGGTTTTATCTTTTTCTTTCTTATTTATTTTGCTTAATCTTTGTAAAATCATAGTAAATTACAGAAAAATCATAAAATAGAAAATACAGTTTTGTTGGTAGTACATATACAGTAAAGATATAATATGGTTGCTCATGGTCGGCGGTGCTGTCTCCTTCCTCCTCGTTGGTATCCTCCTTGTGCTGAAGAATGATATCCTTGTGCTGAAGCTCCTCAATAAGCTCATCACGATCAATAGCGTCAGCGCCAATGGAGGACACGCACTGCACAAGGCAAAACTGGCTTCCTCCCATGTGTACAAGAGTAATGCCTACATGAGTCTCAGCTGGGTCGTCACTGAACAGCTTCTCTTTGCCGAGCTTCCACGCAAGAGGAGGCCTGCTGATTGTGTCGGTAGCTGCCGCCTCATCACAGTCAAAGGAGGAGGAGGAGGAGGAGCAGAGCTGTCCAAATGTTGCCGAGTCTTAATTTGGAGAGCCCGACAAAGGCGTCCAGGCAGTGGACACAGCTGGCGAATAGGAGTCAATATCGAGGTAATTTAGAGCCGATTCAATATTAAAATGGCTTTGGTTGACAAGCCGACTTCCAAAGTCAATTTAGAGCCGAGTCAATATTAAAATGTCCTAGTAACCTTTTGTAGGCCTACCCTGATTTAAAGTTGGACGTCCCCGCCTTAGTATGTCTAAATATCCTTGCTATTTTCATCCAAATTGGTGCCTTCTATTTTCTATGCTAGCTGCTCAAAGGCCACTTGTGACACTGGTAAAGTGAACATAACCGTGATTGTGACTAAAAGCTTTTTGAACTGTAATATTTTTAGGCCTTGTTTAGTTCCAAAATATTTTGCAAAATCGACACGGTAGCTTTTTCGTTTGTATTTGACAAATATTGTCCAATCATGGACTAAATAGGCTCAAAAGATTCGTCTCGTCAATTTCGACCAAACTGTGCAATTAGTTTTTATTTTTGTCTATATTTAATACTTCATGCATGTGTCTAAAGATTCGATGTGACGGGGCATCTGAAAAATTTTGTAAAATTTTTTGAGAACTAAACAAGGCCTATTCCTCGCAAAAAGTAAGCCTGGAGAAACTGAATTTCTAGCGCTTGTGACTCCCATGTGCCTTTATAGAAAAAGTAGGTGGTTCCATTGCTTAACTCGATAGATGCCATTTCTTTGAATTGAGGCAAAAGCTTTAAAACATCTCTCCACCAAAAAGAGTCTTTCTTCACAATCCTTGGTAGTTTGTCATTTTTTAGTGTTTTTTCCATACCAGATTCGCCCAAAGGATGTCCCTTCCATTAAAGAACTTATCTAATTTTTTCATCAAAAGGGCTTGATTCTGGGCAGAGTTTTGAGTGGCAGGTCAGAGTTTTGAGTGGCAGCAGCGACGACCTGCCTTCGTTCGTTGGTCAGTCAGTGTCTATTTTAAGATACAAACAAACAAACAAACGTAAAGAAATATATATAATCTGGATTCTGGATGGGAAAACGCAAAACAAAAAGAACCAGCATTTTTGTTGGGTCTCGGAGGAACCGCCCGGCAGGACGACGGCAACGGACGAGCCGTTTCGGATGCGCGTCAGCCGGGCCCACGGGTACCGATGGTCCGGACTACTCCTTCTTCCTAAAATAAATATTCTTTTTATTTTTTGAGAAATAATATCAAGTAATTTTATATTAAAACATTAATATTTATGATATATAATTAATATTATTAGATAGATTGTTGAATCTATTTTATTGTAAATTTTATTTTAGAGATATAAATCTAGTTAAAATTACTGTACGAAAATAAAAACTATTTGAGACAGAGGAAGTAGATCATAACGTTGTCTGGCCTGGAGGTCAGTCAAAATAACAATGATCAACGTCAATATTGTACACACACATTTCAGAGATATTTAACTTTTTACCATTATAACAAGTGACACCTTTTCAGATAGCATCTTAACAGTTGCCACTATATTTTTACCAGTGACTAGAGAAAACAGCTATAAATTTACCACTTTTGCTTACATGGCATGCCAGCTCATCACGCCAGCACAGATCCAAGTCAGTGGAACATGGGAAATGTCCCTCCTGCCCCTGCCCTTTCCTTCTCTACCCCTCCTTTGGCGTGATCTTTTTTTGCAGGTCTACTATTAAGGCCCTGTTGGATATTGTATTTGTAGTATTACAAAAACCGCGGCAAAGAGACTACAATTTTAGAACCTAACTAATATAAGTGCAAAATTATGGTACAGAAAAAAAGAGGCTTTAGAGTGGAGTTTTTTTTTTATAAAACTAAAAAAACTGCAGTACACTACTGGTTTTCCAAAAGTGCAAAGCTGCATCCAAGCAGTTTACATGTCTCTCTTAAAATCAAAGTATTTAATAAAATTATCATAGTATTTTCTTAATAAACTTTTAAAATACTTCCATGAGGATCCAGGTCCCGTTCAAAAAATAAAATCGTCTCCGTACATACCATATACACTAAAGTGTCCGTAAAAAGAATACAATTTTAGTTTTATGTGCGTGCCTAACTGCCAGTTTAGTTCCCAAAAAATTTTGCAAAATTTTTCAGATTCCCCGTCACATCGAATCTTTGGACGCATGCATGAAGTATTAAATATAGACGAAAATAAAAACTAATTGCATACTTTGGTCGGAATTGATGAGATGAATCTTTTAAGCCTAGTTAGTCCATAATTGGACAATATTTGTCACAAACAAACGAAAGTGCTACAGTACCTATTTTGCAAAATTTTTTGGAACTAAACAAGGACCTATACCAAAACTGTATTCAATACTCTTTGAAACGATGACAAATAAATAGTTCATCTGCCAAGGCCTTGTTTAGTTGATGAAATTTTTTGGTTTCGGTTACTGTAACGCTTTTGTTTGTATTTGATAACTATTGTCCAATCACGGACTAACTTGACTTAAAAAATTCGTCTCGCAAATTACAGACAAACTGTGCAATTAGTTTTTGTTTTCGTCTATTCTCTCGCAAATTACAGACAAACTGTGCAATTAGTTTTTGTTTTAGTCTATATTTAATACTCCATGCATGTGTCTAAAAATTTGATGTGACGGAGAATCTTGAAAAATTTTAAGAACTAAACAAGGCCCAAACAGTGCAATCAACGCGTAATAATGGTTAACGCCTTGTTTACTTCACCCTGAAATCCTAAAAAAAAGATTTTCCGTCACATCGAATCTTTAGACGCATACATGAAGCATTAATTATAGATAAAAATAACTAATTGCACAGCTTGTCTATAATTTAAAAGATGAATCTTTTAAGCCTAGTTAATATATGATTAGATAATAATTGTCAAATACAAATAAAAGTGCTATAGTAGCCAAATCCAAAAAATTTCACCAACTAAGGCCTTGTTTAGATCGAAAAAGTTTTTGGATTTTTGATATTGTAGCACTTTTATTTTTATTTGATAAAAATTATTCAATCATAAAGTAACTAGGCTTTAAAAAAAGTCTCACGATTTACAAGCAAACTGTGCAATACAGTTTTTGTTTTTATCTATATTTAATATTCCATGCATATGCTGCAAGATTCGATGTAACTGAAAATCTTAAAAAAATTGGTTTTTTATGAACTAAATAAGGACTAAATAAACTGGATGCAGAGGACTGGACCAGACAACATATACAACAGCGATGGCACTAGCGCGTTAATTACCTCGTGCATTTGCATGTTGACGTGGCCGGCGTTGTGGCCGTGCGGGGTGATGATCTCCATCGGAGAGAACGACTGCTCGTTGTTGGAACGCTGGGGGAGTTGGAATGAAGGAGGGGTAAGAAGGACATTTCGTATGTGTGTGCTGATTTGGATCCGCGCTGAGCTGAGGACTGACATGCCATGTAAGCGAAAATGGTATTTTTGTATCTAATTCTTCTCTATGCTGGTAAAAATGTAGTGGCAACCGTTAAGATGCTATCTGAGGAGGTGTCACTCGTTATAATGGTAAAAAGTTAAATATCCCCACATTTCATCCGGACATATATATCCTAAATCTAGAGATGTAGACATGAGAGTAACTACACGCATGTGTAGAAAAAACACGTCCATATATATACTCTTAATAAAACCATCCTAGACACATGCTCGTGAGAATGCAGGCATAAATGGACCGGGAGATAGGGTGACAGACTAAAACTTTATTCTTTTAATATTAAGGATATAGATAGATATAGATTAATGATAAACTGTTCAAGACTATTGACATCATGTAGAAATACACTCACATACATTTTTATTTTTTTTTTGAAGACACTCATACACAACAAATAATTCACATAAGGACACGATATATACAACACGACAATTGTTTCACAAATTGAAGGATAGAGTAGATGGAGATATAGAAACCATGCATGAAACCGGATCATGCATGTTGCAGCTTCAATTCCTTCACCCATGGTGGCTTACTCTTTTATGAGTATCGTGCTTATTTTCTCCTCGATGTGATGGGGCACCTCATTGGTATTTCCGAGTTTGATCTGAATGAGGTTCGGTCGTACCTTGCTAACATCCCACCCAACCTCAGGCCACTTCACAGTGCCATCCAGCAGCTCTACCGTGTCAAGGAATCGAAGGCTTGGTGCGCTGAAGACGCATGAAGGAATCACATCAGCTTGCAAGCTCAAGTAACCAAGAAGTTGCATCTCCACAAGAGCACTCTCTAGTGCTGCCCCATGTTTTTCATGTGTGATTCCTTGCAGCTTCAGTGTCCGGAGATTGGGCATCTTGTGGAGTGGACTTCTTTGTCCCTTCCATTCTCCTCCTCGGGTAGGGTTTACACCAAATAGTGTTTGCAGGTTGTCCAGTTCCTCCTCGATGGTTTCTGGAAGGGCGAGCTTCTCTGCAAGCACATGCCGGAGGGTCTTGATCTTCCAGAATCCTAGGTCAATCATCTCAACTTGAGTGTCACTTATGTCTAGCGTCTGCAGGTTGAGTAACCTCTTAATGCTGGACGGGAGCTCCTTGAGGTCCTTACAATTGACACCTAAGTAGCGCAAGTGGATCATGTCACCAATCTTATTTGGCAACTTCTCAATCGTTATTCCCTGGATGCTGATTACACGAAGGAACTTGGAGCCACACAAGAACTTGAGATCATGCCCATGCTGCTTCTTGTTCGCATCTTGGATGTTGCTGTTGCTCTGATGATGTTGCTCCCTCTGGACGACCCAACATATGAAGGAACGCAACTTAGGAAATAACTTGTTGGTGAGTGGGGTATACCTGCCACCAAAAGTGGTGAAAGAAAGGCGGCGCACCGATGGTGGAACAAAGACATGATGCATGTCATGAACCTCCATGAAGCCAGCCTCGCGAGCCTCTGACTGCAGGAACCCATGGAGCCTTCTGTGAACACAGACCTCACTAACACTAGCATCATTCATCTCAACAGTCTGAACAAGACATCTCAAGACTAGCTCCTTGAGGTAGTTGTGACCTAGCTCCTCCATAGTCTTGCCCTTCTGTGGCTTGATGAATCCCTCAGCCATCCACATCCGCACGATCTCACTAGCAGACCAGTTGGTATTCTTTGGGTAAGCAACAAAGTATAGGAAGCATGACTTGAGGTCATTGGGAAGGTCTTCATAGCTTGCCCAGAAGACCCTCTCAATCGTTGTTGTTGTTCCTATGGACACAAGGTTTTTAGCATGAGTTGTGGATGATTGTACAACTTTAATTCCTTCTTCCCTACTACCACCTTGTTGTAGCGGTGCTTCTGTCATTCTTGGCCTAGGCCTGAGCTGCTGTAGCACTGCTTCCCACTGTCCGGGCCTTTCCTTGAAACGGAGTAGTCCAGCAAGAACCACTATAGCCAGAGGGTAACCTCCAGTTATTTCATACACAATTTTGTCATAATTGTTGTTGGTCATCTTCATGTCTTCCTTTGATCCATCATCAGATACTTCTTCTCTCCTAAAGGCCCTCGAATGGAACAATTGTCCGCTTCTTTTTTCATCAAAACGGCTCAACATGTGGATCCCATTAAAGTCCATTTGGTTCATGGCATTAGCATGCCATGCAACTTCTTCGTTCTCAGTGTCCAATATGAGCAGCACTCGACTTCCATTATCGTCATCTGGCAGGCTTGCCCTCACACAGTTGAGCATGGTTTTGGAGGATATGCCATTGACAATCAATAGATACCTCTTCCCCGCCAAGAGATTTCGAAGCTTCTCAGAGATATCATCAATATTGTCATCTTTCTTTGGTTGATGGAGGTCTGCAATTTCTTGTGTTGTGCACCAATCTACTGCCCTCTCGTAGATTTGCTGGAGGAGATCCTCCACGGTGGAATCCGGTGGCGCACTGTACCAAAAGATAACTTTGAACACACATGTGGTATTCTCCACTTGCTTATTATATAAGATATTTACAAGGGTCTCCTTTCCAACACCACTCTCCCCGAGTATGGAAATGAACATTTGCCTTGTGTGATCTTCGCGAAGCAATAATTGCTCTAGTGTCGCCACATCACCCTCAAGACCCACAGCATCATCCAACCTGTTAATTTAATTAATAACTTTAGTATTGTTACTCAGAATTGAATAGTGATAAAAGTTGATAATTTAGAAACATATATAGTATACTTTATGGTTTAATTGCTATTATTACTACTAGTGTACCAATATGTGCTCCAATATGGCCCCAACTTTTACATTGCATAAACGGTGAAATTTACATGTACATACTTGGTAGGTACAAGTAATTAAAATTAGTCATTTTAACACCCCCTGTCTATTAATTTCCTTACATTAACTATTTAAATACTCCATCCATAATATATATCTGATTGTGATGAACTCATTAGTACTCTGTATGGTTTTCATCATTTTAATTCCACATTGGTAGTTTTTTTTCAATGTGTATTTATTTGAAGCTTTGAAGCTATATCAATTCTTGTTGGATCATTTCTATTATTACATGATGAATATATATTTTAGCTTTCAAATTTTTATATCACTAGTTATTTCATTTTTTATCCAAGTGTTGAGTTCAAACTCTTTTGTATCTTTTATTCAAATTTTTTTATTTTATATCTTATTAAAAAATAGATTCTAACTCGGATATACTCCATTCTTAGTTATTATAAGGACATAAGTAGTCGTTTCAGTTCGACCATAACACCCTTAAGATGATGAATTCCTTTGTCAAAGAGTTACATGTATAGCAATATTTTGGCTATATATATGTGTCATAATGTTTCAGTCAAAATATACAAACTTTCCAAAAGTAATATATGAATTGGTAAGATTATAGTAAAAAAGTTAAGCTGTTGGATCATGTGATGAAAAATTGGTTTGAGATGAAATTGGCATAGCATAGGGCGATATGATGTACGACTTATTTATGCTTGTGATAATATGATAATTGGATACACGAGCATGGTAGTGTAGTGATTTTGATATTGTTGCATGATATTCTCGTTTGAGGTGTTAGTATGGATTCACTTGAGTTATGTTGTGGACTTGTGCTTGGACGCGTTTGTGTATTTGTTCGTGTGCAGGTTTCGAAATTAAGTTTAGGGAGAAACTAAGATCATATTAGTCAAGCATATCATATGAAGTGTTTATGTTAGAGAACAATGTATGTGCTAATGCTTGTTATTATCATTAGAATTTGAAAAACTTATCTTTTTCCCTAAGCACTTCTCATGATGATTAACATGGAGTCTCTTTTGGGGCCAATAGTTAGTAATAGTAAGAGTGTTACCATTTAAAATTGGCCTGTGAGAATCCAAATGAGTCACTTATAATACTTGTCCACCTAATAACTGCACTTTATACCAATAACTAGCTGCCATGAATTTCATATATAATATTTCTTGTCTATCAATATAAGGTGCATTTTGAACAAAGAAGTGTGAAATTGTACAACGAATTAGCTAAATTATATGCACGTTTAAGGCATAAACTTGAGATGGAATTGACATTTTTTGGCAATTGACAACATACTCTAAGAAAATTTAATAGCCAACATTTTCTTTGTATGACTTTTCTTTTATCAAGAAAACATTTTAAGCTGCTAAACTAAAAGAGTACCAAACAACTACTTCCTCCAATCCTCCTTCCCTAAATAAATAAACTTTTATAATTGCCTTAATTCAGACTTTTAAAGTTTGGTTGAATATATAGAAAAGAACATCAATGTTTGTAATGCTAAATTAGTATCATTAGATACACTATGAAAGTTTGCTTATAGAAAAGAATATTAATGTTTGTAATGCCATAGACAAGTGCTCTTTTGTGCACGAACCATACCAAACTTTAAAAAATTGACTTAAGAGAACTATGCATGTTGATTTATTTGGGAATGGAGGGAGTGGTTGTCAGGAATTTAGTAACAATGCTTAGAAGCTTGTTATTTCATCCATTCCTAGTTGTTAGACACTTTAGCTTTATCATAACTTCAACTTATCTAATTTTGAGTAAGCTTTTATAAAATATATGAACATCTACAATACCCAATAATAAATATATTATTAAGAAATATTTTGTGGCGGATTTGACAAAACTGACTTGAAGTTGTAGATATCGGTGTATTTTCTATAAATATGGTTTACGTTAGAGAGGTTGGTTAGGATATAGTTCAAGTGACCTACACTCACTTTTCAAATTGTAAGTTGTTTTAGATTTATCGTATGTGAAACTTGTCTAATTTAACCAATTTGGTAGAAAAATATAATAACATATCCAATATCACACATATACACTATCAATATTTTATTATGTATTCAACGAATCTAGTTTATTATTGTTGATGTTTGTGTGTTTTTCTATAATTTGATTAAGGGTGTTTAGTTCCCTATAGAATGCAAAATAAAAATGTTAAGTACTTTGGAACGATGAAATGCAAAATGCTAAATTTGGTGTGTTTAGTTCCATCCAAAATGCCAAATTTTTCCTTGGTGCTGGTGGCGGTGGGCTCGGGCTCCCAGGCGCTTTTGGGCTTTTTTTGACCTCTTGATGCCAAAATCCAAAAATAGAGAATAGCCACCTTTTTGTCAAAATTTTTACATAATGTTTAGTTCCATTATGCAAAATAATGGACCAAAATCTAAATTTTTTTTGATGTAAGAAAAATAAACCTGGCTATATGTCAAATGTAAAGTGATTTACAATGTGGTACAACGAGACCACAATTCTTATCTGATAACTATATATTGACATAAACTATATATATTATATTGTTGAAACATAGACATGCATGGGTTGAGGATTCTGGTTTTTTATATTCTTATCGTCGTGACAAAACTAAGGGCTTGTTTCGTCGTCCAGCATTGGCTAGCTGACGCTACGAAGCCTGGTCCAATCGTACGTGGCATGGCGAATGCGTCTCAGGGGTGCTTGATTCCACAGAGCCAACATGAGTTGTTGGGTAGGCTGTTTTGGACTTGTATCTAGGCCTTGTTTAGTTCACTCTGAAAACCAAAAAGTTTTTAAGATTTTCCGTCACATCGAATCTTGTGGCACATACATGAAACATTAAATATAGACGAAAACAAAAACTAATTACACAGTTTAGCTGTAAATCACGAGACGAATCTTTTGATCCTAGGTAGTCCATGATTAGATAATATTTATCACAAACAAACGAAAATGCTACAGTACGGGAAACTTTTCACTTTTCAGAACTAACTTGCGGTAGCCAACCGTACTAGGCTAGCCAGGCCGGAAAAGAACGGGGGGCGGTCGTTTTTGCGGAGCCAAGCTCAGCCTAGCTCCGTCCACGGCCACTGTTGTGGGCCTCACTGCATCTCGCTGGCCATCGAATAAAAGTCGAATCTCATTGCTTGTTAAGGGTTCACTCGGTCACTGTTCACTCATCACCCTCTCCTACTTAGCCGCCGCTCTCCCCTTCGTCTTGCTCGTTCCCTTCGGTTGCCGTCCTCGCTGGTCCTCCGCCTGCGTCGGTGTTCTCTGGCGACCAGCTTCCTGGTATGGTTGGACGGGGTACGGTGTGAGGGCTCCTTCTCTTCTTTCTCTATCGTGCTTTTTTTTTTTTTTTTGCTTCTGTTAAGTCTCCTTTTCAATTTTTCTGTCCTTGTTCTGAGCTTTAGGATTTGGTCCTTGATTGATGCGGATTTGGGAGGCGCACCACCGGTATCGCAGCCGGTCTTGTGCTTTGCATGCTTAGGGTTCTAGGCATACTGCTGTATACATGTAACTATTTACCTAGTACTAGTGTGCCCTACTGTTGTGGTTCTGGATTAATTTTCGTAGCCCAGGTGTAGGCTTTGCCTGTTGATTCACGCGGATTTGGGTGCCGCACCACTTTTTGCTATTTGCCATAGGGTTTGTCTGTTTGTAGTTGCAACTTGTACAAATTCGTAATCAAATTATTCTTGTTAGCTTCATGGATCCCTCCAGCCACTGCTGTTCATCCCAAAATCCAGCACAGTAGGAGATGGGGGTGGTATGCGTACCAGATGCCTGGCCAGGTGAATACACTTCAGGTTGGCCAATCAACCAAACATAGCCCAACTTAGCTTTGATGGGCAACGCTTAGACACCCAACCAAACAAAAACTTAACTCAGCCAGGCCAATTTCAGCCAACCTACCAAACAAGCCCCATGTTGGCTAGGAAGAGCTAGCCCAACACTAGCCCGACTACATTTCTGGCCGAGCTACGACCTAGCCAAGCAATCAAACAAACCTTATATGGTTATCTACATTCTTACTCGCTTCAAAATTACAAATTATTTTAGTTTTGTCTTAGTGAATCAAAATTTTCTAGCTTTGTTCAAGTTTTTATCAAAATAGATCCATGCATTAATTAGGTACATCGTACCATAAAATATTGTATTTGTTTGATATTGTAGATGTTTATATATTCTTTATAAATTTAGTCAAAATTAGATAAGTTTGACTTAGGACAGAGCTAAAGCAACTTAAAAAATCAAGACTAAAACAAGAAAAATTAGTTAGTAGTTTCTTTTTTATTTGTCTATGTATGCTATTAGTAGTTATATTCCTTTTGGCTGTTTCCCGGTAATAGCTAGCTGCATTTAGTTTGGAGAGGTAGTAGGGTAGTTTATTTTGGATTATTAGTTAGGGCCCGTTTGGATCCTTAGAATTAAATTCATTTTAATAATATAGTTTAAGCATAAATTACTTAACTAATATGGTTATATATGGAATATATTTGTATATTATTGTTACAAGGGACATACTTGTATGTTATATTTTTACACTTTTTCTATATTTCAGGTGCCTGAATTTTAAGATGATTTCAGGCAACACTCTTATACTATAATTAGTATAAGTAAATTGTTACATTTGTGATTTGTTATTTATCTTTGTGTCATAATGTATCAAACTTTTGTTCTTGTCTAACTATAGAAAATAATTGTCAATTTTCGAATTATCTTTGTCCAGTTCAAACAAGTCAGAACCCAGTTTCAACTGATTCAAATCCAACTTAAAGCAGTTAGAACCCGTTTTGACGAACCCAGTTCGAACCAGACCATCAACAATCAGTTTCAATCAGACCCACAGTGAGAACCCAGTTGGAACCAATTAAAATGCAATTTGAACAATTAGAACCCAGTTCATACCAGACCCTATGTAAGAACCTAGTTTGAACCAGTCACAACCCTTTGAATTAGTTAGAACTTAGAACCAAGTTCCAACCAGGCCCTATTCGAACTATTTAGAAACTAGTTTGAACCATCTTGAACCCAATTTCAACAAGTCAGAACCCAGCTAAAACTAGACCATTAGCAAACAGTTTCAACCATAGCCACTTTTTACTAGTCAGAACCCTAGATGGGGGCCCGGTAGCAGCCAAATCAGACTAGTTTGAGCCGGTCACAACCCCGTTTGGACTAGTTAGAACTAGTTGGAATGAGACCCAGAAATTTTTAGTTCCAACTAGATCCAATTTCATCCAACAACGGATCCAGGTACAAGCTGTGGGGCCACCTAGGCCACAACTAGACATCTAGAACACAGTAGCATCAATACATCATGCATACTACTGACATCTAGAAATGGCAAATGTGCAAGAACCCACCCATAACGATGGCATGTGGTGGCAAATAGCTAAAAAGCCTGCTGGGTCTAGTTGGTTATAACAGGGTTCAGATTTAACTACACTTGTTCCAACTGGCATAGCTTCAATACATCATATGCATGTATATTATATTAAAGGTAAAGTGGAAAAACGAATTTTCACCCTAAATAGCGCATTGTACATGCTCTTAGAAAGAAAAAAAACATCAATGATAACTGAAAATATAATTAAAGGGCTGGCTGATTCGAGGAGTGAGTGTCGCATACCATGCTGAAGTGGCTGTAGTGGAAGACGTCACTGGCGCTAATGGTGTATGCCCGATGTTGTACTCCTTTTGGTTTTCTGATATTTTTTCAAGCCTCATATTGATCCTTTTGATCTGGGCAGACAACACATGTCGACTGACGATTTGGGTGCACAAACCAATCAAGTATTTTCGCCACATTTTCTTCCAGCATCGATAGCCCTGGCTTCTCAGTTCCACCTGTAGTTATTCAAGCAAAAAAGTCATGCACAAGTTACTAGCATCACTATATAAGAGCAAGTATTATAGTGAGCTGTATGCAGACTAAATGCTGAGGTGGATGAGAGAAGGAAGGAGAGAGAGGAGAAGCAGACTGTAATCTTATAGTCAGCTTAGAGACAGAAAATAAGAAATTTTGTCAGAGAGATAAGTGAGTCATGTACTAACAGTGAATAGCTAACTATTGTATGGGTGGGCCCGGGGAAGGCTGTAAGAAACCTTACAGCCAATAAGTAGTCTGTATTATTAAACTTGCTCTACCATAATCCATACGAGTAGGTAACTTAATAAAATTAGTGGAAGTGATAGGAACATCAATGCCAATTTGTAAGAAGAAAAGACTATCATGTACTGACGGATTTTAAAACCAACAACCGATAGTTTGAAATCTAACAGTGAATGCAGAATGCGGGATAGTGATACACATATAAAGGATGCAGGTGGGTAAAGATGAGCATGCAGCCCGCGGGCCAAAGGCACGGCCCAAAGCACGGTCATTTGGCCCGGCCCAAGCACGGCACGGCCCGATTCTAACTGGGCCCGGACCGGCCCGAAGCACGTTGCGGGCCGTGCTTGGGCCGACCCCTCGGCCCGCTGGGTGGCACGGCACGGCACGCTTTTAACAGCAGGCACGGTGTCGGCACGGTATCAGGAAATTTGTGAAACTTGAAATATCAGGTTCTATGACTTGTAAAACTTGTGACTTTTGGCAAGTAAAATATGATCTGAGAGTATATTGTGTTATGTGAATTGTGAAGTATTAATGTATGTGACTTGAATGTAATGTATTTATGCTTTGTTAAATTCTGTATTAAATTTGGTGTTTTTCATATATTGGGCCATGGGCCGGCCCGAAGCACTATTGGGCCTCGTGCCTTTCGGGCCGGCCCGGCACGAAAATCGGCCCACGGGCCGTGCCTGGGCCGTCAGGCAGGCACGATGGCCTGTGGAGGCACGGCCCGGTGGCACGCTGGCCATACGGGCCCGTGCCCTTTCGGGCCGTGCCTAGCACGGGCCCGTACCGGGCCGTGCCGGGCCGGCCCGTTGCTCATCTTTACAGGTGGGCTAGTGTCCATGATGAACCCGCATATAGACTTAATTTTATGAGACAATAATCCCTATAAAATTAAGCCAATACGATGGATTAATTCCAGGCGAGTCTATTTGCATATAATTCGCATGCATATGTATAAACTTTGGTTGAGGCCGGGGTACACAAGCTAGTTAGCTAGCTAGGCCGCAGGAAAGCATGGGAGGTAGATAGCTAGGTAACCTGGTAAACGAATTCGTCGAGCGTGTCCTCGGCTTGGAAGGCGACGTCGCGTGTCTGGCGCACCCACACACTAGTGAGCTGGTCGGTGCCGGCGCGGCGCTTCCGGTCTGCGTCACGGATGAAGGCCTGCAGCCACTCGAGGCGGTCGCGGAGGAGCGTCATGTCGTCGCCCACCTCCAGCAGTATCTTCGCCTCGCTTGCCGCCAGCTCGCCGAACTTGGACAGCACCGCCGCGATCGCCGTCTCCGCCATGATCGATTATATTTATTTATTTCTCCTCGGTCTAGCTCTAGTTTCACTTGTATATATAGTTTCTGTGTGTGGAATGAATGAATGAATGAATGAATGAATGAATGAATGAATGAATGAATGCTGGATGAATGAATGAATGACGAACCAAGTAAGCAACAAGAAACGAACAGCGCTGGGTGTGTGTGTGCGCGCGCGCGCGCACGGTGCACGATGGCTGTAAGCTAAGCGAAGCAGTTATATTATTTGTATAGAATCCTCTCTATACGGCCAACCCCAGCAGCTTGCAAGAAACGAACATGTACGCATGCTTTTTCTTTTATTTTATCTGGAGGTTCGGCAAGCTGTACTGGATGATGGATTGTCTCCGGCCTTTTCGGCCAATTTAGCAGAGAGCAACAATCCATCTTTGTTCTTCGATCTCCTCCGATAGATGCCCAAGCAAAGAATGAACCACACCAGACGCATGCATGATTCCCCAGCGCACAAAGTCACATTGGGTGGCTGCATGGCTTTTCAAAGACTGGTCTAACACTTTCACCAAGGTTAGACAAAAAAAAAAATCATCTCGACTACTCACTCTAAGGGAAGTCTCAATGAAGTTTCATCAGAGTTTTATGGTCATTAATTATACTGATGTGACACCGTATTAATGAAGAGAGATAATAAGAGTTTCATCGAAGTAGAAAGTGTTTTATAGAGATGAAACTTTTCTACATTGTTTCCAAAATATGGATGCGTTAAAAACTATAACATGAGATCCCTATTGAGAGTAGCCTAATTCACGAAGACATTTCAAGGAGTTAAATAATCTCAAATTTAACTAAAAAAATTTGAAATACTAACACTTATAATACGTAATATGTATCAATAGAAGAATCACAAAATACGTAATATTGGGAACAAAAGCCCTCCAAATAATATATCCTAGAGCTGAATCCATCAACCATGCATACCACTACCCCTTAGAGCTGACACAATGTGAGGCGCAGATGGTTGAAAGTGTGCGAACGGTAGCTAGAGAAAACGGATGGGAGAGAGACCACCAGGAAAGCAGATGTAGCTCTTCATGTTTAGAGACACAACCCTAGCGTTCCTAGCACGTGAGGTTAGGGCTAGGACCGCTTGGGAGAGTGGTGATTGTCACCAGCGTGGCGGGGATGGCGTGGTGGTCCACGGTGCTGGCATTGTTCGGAGCACCTAGATGGCACACGCCACCAACATGGTAGGCATTGATGCCGACGTGGAGGTCGATCTATTGCACCAAACAGAAAAGTTGGGCTCAGATGATTCGAATGGAACAATCAGGGTCAGAATACAGAGTAGGTAGATGGTGGTACACAACGCCGGTAGCATATACAATAGTAGTGTTGGTGGTGTTAGTAGTAACAACAACAGTAGCAATACAACACAATACAACAATTGTTCCATCCTGATACACATCATAGAACTGAAGAATGAAATATGAATATGGATATATGTACACCATGACATGCATGCATAGAGTAATACAATCATGCTGCTTGCAGGTTACTTGCTTGAGCCATGCGTGACGTGCATGGTTCTGTTATTCAATTAGTATCTCCTTAAAGTCATCTCCTTGTGTAGCAGTAGTAGAAATCACAGCTAGTGTCAAGTCTTGGTTACGCTTGTGAATCCTGTCGATTTCCACTTGCATGTGTTGGGGCACCTTGTTGGTTGGGCGTAATTGGAGCATAACGAGGTTGGGCCGGACCTTGCTAGCATCCCACCCAACCTCAGGCCATTCCACGGTACCAAAGAGCCTTAGCACCTGGAGGCACCGAAGGCTCCATGCGGTGAAGACACATGAAGGAACATCACCTTGCAGCTCCAAGCGGCCAAGAAGATGCATCTTTGTGAGAGCACTCTCCAATGCTGCCCCATGTTTATCACGTAAGATCCCATGCAGATACAGTGACCGCAACTTGGTCATCTTGTGCAGGGGACAATTGTGTTGTGTCCATTCTCCTTCTCGTCGGCCGCCCCCGCCGGCAGCGGCGGCGGTGGCAGGTTTCACGCCCTGTAGCGTTTGCAACTCACCCAGTTCTTCATCCTCGACAATGTTGTTCTCTGGAAGCATAAGCTTGTCTGCAAGCACATGTCGCAGTGTCCTTATCTTCCAGAAGCCTGGGTGAATCTTGTCCACTTGAGTGCACCTTATGTCCAAAGTCTGCAGGTTGAGCAACCTTTTTATGCTGGATGGGATCTCCTTGAGGTACTTGCTGTTAACAGCTAAGTAGCGCAAGTGGATCATGTCACCGATCTTATCTGGCAACTCCTTAAGCCTTAGTGGACCTGTTTGGATCACGCGAATCAATTTGGAGCCACAAAGAAACTTGATATCATCATGGCAAACTGTTGTTGGCTCCTCCTCCTCCTGGTTCTGGGCAGTGGTATACCAGCATGTAAAGGTACGTAACTTGGGGAATTGCCTCTTGGTGAATGGGGCAGTGGTATATCTGTCGCTGATGCCCATATAAGAGAGGCGACGCACTGATGGTGGAACAAAGACATGGCGTATCACACTCATGTCATGTGCCTCCATGAAGCCAGCCTCACGAGCTTCTGAATACAGGAGCTCATTGAGCCTTGGGTGAATACGGAGGCGGGTATCAAAAATGTCATCAAAGTTGTCACGGACCGATCGAACCTGGACAAGGCATCGTAGGACCAGCTCCTTGACGTAGTCATAACCTAGCTCCTCCATAGTCTTGCTGGCCTTTTGTGGCTTGATGAATCCCTCTGCAATCCACATCCTCACGACGCCATTGGCAAAGAAGTCGGTGTTCTTTGGGAAAGCAGCCAAGTATAGGAAGCATGACTTGATGTCGTTGGGAAGGTCTTCAAAGCTTGCCCAGAAGACTCTCTCGATCGCTGTTGTTGTTCTGCTTGTTGTGGATGAGGACGACAATGACACAAGGTTGTTGTTATTAGCTTGATCAATTATCTGCTGTTGTTGGTTGCCTGCTTCACAACTGTTGTTGCCACCTTGTACTATAGTGGCTAGTGATGCTTCTTCCATCCTTCTTGGGCCAGTAGTAGGCCTAAGCAGCTGCAGCACTGCTTCCCACTGCCCAGGCCTCTCCTTGAATCGGAGTAGTCCTGCCAGAACCACTATAGCCAGAGGGTAACCTCCAGTTATATCATAAACAATTTCATTATACATGTTGTTGGTTGTCATCATGTCTCCATAATCACTTATGTCTACTTTACTGAAGGCCCTCGAACGAAACAATAGTCCGCTCCCTTTTTCATCCAGACGTCTCATGAAGATTCCGTTGATGCCTCCTTGGATCATGCTATAAGCATGCCATGCGACTTGTTCGTCCTCATTGTCTAGTATTAGCAGCACTCGGCTTCCATTGTTGCTATCAGGCAGGCTTGCCCTCACACAATTGAACATAGTTTTGGAGTATGTGCCACCCAAAATCAGAAGATACCGATTCCCTACCAAGACACGCCGAATCTTCTCACTAATATCAACATAATCATGATCAATGTCGTCTGCCTTTGGATCACTTAACTCTATTTGTCCCTCCTCTGTGAAATAAATATCACCTGCAGCTCTCTTGTATATTTCCATGAGTACAAGATCCACGGTGGCACCTGGTGGCACCCTAAACAAAACAATTTTCAACTCGGTCGGCATTTTATCAGAGTCCAACATATTTATTACAACGGTATTCTTCCCGATACCACTCTCCCCGGTTATGAAGAAGAACATTAGCTGGGGATCTTCATGAAATAACATCTCCCCAAGTAGCTTCACATTCTCATCTATAGGCGCCACAGGATCATCTGACCTGCAGTGAATTAGTATTATTGTTCCTATTTTAATTAATTGCACAAGGAGATATATTGACATTGACTTCACAATGTAAACTACAAAAAGGATAGGTAGGCTAGATGCTAGTATATGGCTCAAGGCATCATGTTGTATGATCGATCACTTCAGCCATCATCCAACGACATTTCCCTATATAAAATTTGATGTGTACACATATACATAGATATTTTGTTGGTGATGTGGCCAAGAGACAATCATATATACCTATTACAGATCAGATCAATAAGTGGGCTAAAATAGGATGTTGATCATCCATTAGAGTCCTAATAGGCCTATAGGGAAGAAGCCCTTTAGTAAGGTCTATAAGGGCCTATTTGGCACAATAATTTCAGCTCCGACTCTAACAGTTGTACCCAACAATAAAAGAGCATGAGCATTTTTAGTGAATAGTAGAGGAGCCAAAAAGGTGTTCTTGTGTATGGTTTAGGAGCTATGATTTGTGGCTCCTTCCATCTAGCTCTAGCTCCTCCGAAGGAGCATTCGAGTAGGAGCCATGCCAAACACCCCTAAATATGAGGCTCGGTTGGGGTGGGGGTGGGGGAGAGACACAACTTGGCCTCCCTACACCTTGGGTGCCACCACCTCTCTCGCTCATTGTCACACATACCCGTCATATTTTGGAAACGATTTGGGTGGGATGCATCGGTTGCTAAGATGGGATATATGTGGAAAATTGGCAATGGGCAGAAGGCAAAGGTTTTGGAGGACAACTAGATAGGCTCCTTGAAGTGCATTTAGGACCCCTAGTGGATTTTCATGGTTAAATGACAAAATAATTAAAGGACTAATGTGTTGATATGTTTTAAGTAAATTTCATGTTGGAAATGATCATACCAAACTCATGTCATATCTCAAATGAAGATGAAGCAAGTATTGTTGATAAATAAAAATGGGACAAGAGAAATAGATATCGACTAGTCTCAAACATGGACTGCTTTCATGAATGAGAAGAGATTGATGGTTGATTGGTAGTTGAGGTTTAGTCAAGAATGCATAAGCGAACGAATGGCAAGCTAGAATATAATTTTGTTGAAAAAACATGGTCATGTGCAAAAGGAACTGCCACATTGTGTTAGCATGTTTATGTTTTGTGGAATATTAATGCATCATGTGCGAAGGCAGGCATAGTTGTGAAGTATCAATGAGACATTAGAGCATGCATATGGAATAATGGTATCATTTTGAGAGCTTGCTTACCAAATCAAGAATATGAAGATGGGCTTCATGAGGTGGATTTCATTGTATGATTGTTGTTAGTTCAAATCACTATGTGGCTTGGGATAGCTTGAGAGAGTGAAGATAGCGAAACATAAGCATGGGTATTGAAGGACCATGGCTTAAACTCAATAAGAGAGTACTTGTATTTGGTCTTCATAGTAATCAAGCTATCACTAGAACATGAATAGTTATTAGAGATAATAAAACACAATTTGTAGATATTTGTGTCACATTCGCCTCCCATGTGATGTTATTGTTAATTGAGACTAACAGAGGCGGTCACAAATACCTACCTTCATAAATAATTTTAGGAATTAAAAAAGGCTCGGCAAGCCCACTGAGGGCCACAAGGACCCAACCCATAATAGGGTTACCACCTCTAACAGGTCACCAACCATGTCGCCACATCTTCATCAGATCAGCTACTACTCCACGCGCGAACACTATGAGCATCATTGCCAAATGGCTCGAGAAGAGGGAGAAAGGGAGAGAAGGACTAGTGTGTCTAGGGCCACTGCTAGACTGCTCAGGGGGGAGAGAGAGAAAAAGAAAGGATAGAGATGGGCTAATGCGGGTAAAGAGAAGGGTGTGACTTGGTCTACAAAGGCGAGGAAGAGAAAAAAACTAGGGTTTCTCCGTTTATAGACTATCAGCACATTCTTGGGCTAAGATGGTCCGCCCAGATTGGTGTGGACACATGATATTAATATATAGAAGCAGGCCTCTTAAGAGGATCTTATTAATGGATTTATAGATATAGTTGTTTTTTTGGTGTCTCTAAAAAAGGTCAATGCGCCTCTAGAAATCGCTGCATATTTTATTAGTGTATGGGAAGTCACATTATGTGGAGAATCAAATCATTCTTGGATCTTATGAAGGAGTGACTCGAAGTGATGAATTGAATTCATATATGTTGAAATGGTTCAAGTTGTAATCTCAAGGTTGTGTTGGATCTTAGGATTCTTATTCCTATTTAGTTTATTCAGGCTCGGAGAAATCTATTTGTCCTAACTATATGTTTAGTTATATAATTTTAGACGGAAGAAACTCTCGACTACCTATGGAAGAAACTCTTCATTGCCCGGTAGTTAAAGGAAGACAGACCAAACAAATAGATGGATGAAAAAAAGAGTCTGAAATTTTACTTCTTTATTATTAGGTAGGTATAGATATAGATATAAATATATAGATATATACCATGATGAAGTGCCTGACGTGGAAGATATCACTTGCGCTAATGGTTTATACACGATGTTGTACTCCTTTTGACTGTCTGAGATTTTTGCGAGTCTCCTATTGATTCTTTTGATTCGGGCAGACATGCCATGTCGACTGACGATCTGGGTGCAGAAACCAGTCAAGTATTTATACCACATTTTCTTCCAAGATCGATAACCCTGGCTTTTTAGGTCAACCTGTTATTGAAGAACAAAATTGATGTACATGTTACTAGCATGTCCATTATTAATTATATATGTCATGAAAAAAGAGTTACATACAGAGACCCACTTGTCCTCGGTTACTAAAATACAATGAAGATAACATGACTGAAGTCCAGTCTTTGAAAACAATTCAAGTATCGGTTCCTGGTTGCAGAACGCTCAGTAGTTGAGTTAAATGTGTAATTTAGTTGTTCCATATATAATGTAAAGTATCTAGACTGAATGTAATGGTTACCACCCCTGTGTTCTACTACTCTTGTAATTGATTGGTTCTGCAGCCCCCACGGCCCCACCCCCATTACCTCAAAAAAAAAAAAACAATTCAGGTATGTCTCCCTCAGATCCATCGTGGAGTGCTCTGTCTTCCATCTCCCTAGCTCGATCACACTCTCTCTCACCCAGCACCACACCGCACCGTACCAGCAGTCTCTCTCTTTCCCTCGCCGGCCGGCCCTCTCTCGATGGTGCACGTACAGGAGGCCTCGTCGACGACATTCAGCATGATGGCCCCGATCGAGGATGTGTGTTTAATTTGAGGCCGGCCGGCTTGGTGGCGTGCGTTGAGGTACCAACGACAGCGCCGCGCCGCCCCCTAGAGTCGCAAGGCAAGTCGCGCGCGAGGCTAGAGCCAGGTCATAAGGCACTCGGCAAAATATTTTTTAAAAAAGAAAATAAAACAATCTTTATCGAGTGCCAAACGGCGAGATGCTCGGCAAAGACTAACAGCAGATGGCTACTGGCCACCCTCAGGCTGGCCACCTTTGCCAACGGTCGTAGTTTGCCGAGAGCATGACACTCGGCAAAGAAATATTTTACCGACAGCCCTCTCGGCAAAGGCTGCTTTGCCGAGGACAAAGATTGTCAAGCACTTGGCAAAGCGGCTGTGTCCGGTAGTGCTCGACTTGTTCGTTCTTCGTCAAGTGTTCTTTGTGTGCTCGATGAAACGATTTGTCATGTGTTAAATAATTTTTCTGGTGTGGATGTATCTATCTATGACGTGTTGATCTCCTTCTCTCTGACGTGGATGAATCGATCTGGGACCTGTTGAATCTCTCCCCGGCCGGCCGGTGACTGGCAGCCCGGCCGGTAGTGATTAGTGTTGTTATGGCTTAGTGGTCGTTTGGTTTTCTAATCTAAATACATAATATAACCTGATAAAAAATTGCATTGCATTGACTAATAGTGGTTTGCGAATAATGGACCCTGAGTGAGAGTAGGCATATATATATAGCTAACCTGGTAAACAAATTGGTCGAGCGCATCCTCGGCTTGGAAGGCGACGTCGCGTGTCTGGCGCACCCACACGAGAGTCAACTGATCGGTGCCGGCCCGGCGCTTGATGTCTGCGTCGCCGATGAAGGCCTGCAGCCACTCGAGGCGGTCGCGCAGCAGCGTCATGTCGTCGCCCACCTCCAGCAGTATCTTGGCCTCTCTCGCCGCCAGCTCGCCGAACTTGGACAGCACCGCCGCGATCGCCGTCTCCGCCATGATTATATGTACGTGTGTGTTTATTTGTACCCTAGCTAGTTAGTTGTACTTGTATATATGTATGTATATATATAGTTTCTGTGTGGCCGGAATGAATATGTACTGGATGAATGAAGAACGACGAAGTACGTCTCGCTTTGCTAAGCAAACCAAGTGCTTAGCAAAGCACTTGGTTTACGCCGCCTCGATCGATCAGCTGGGGAGTGTGTGCACGGTGCGCGATGGCTCTAAGCAGCAGTTATAGAATCCTCTCTACGGCCAACCCCAGCAGCTTTGCAAGAAACGAACACGCATGCTTTTCTTTTTATCTGGACATTCGGCAAGCTGTACTGTACTGGATGATGGAATATTGTCTCCGGCCTTTTCGGCCAGTTTAGCAGAGAGCAACAATCCATCTTTGTTCTTCTCCGATGCCCAAGCAAAGAATGAACCAGAGCAGACGCATGCATGCTTCATGCATGGAATACCCAGCAAGACTGCAAGAGTAGGCTCCCCAGCGGCCAGCGCACAAAGTCCCAAACAGAAGCCATTTGGGTGGCTGCATGGCTTTTCAAAGACACTGGTCTAACACTAGCATTTTTTGGATTAGACAAAAAGAACATCTGGACTACTCACTCTAAGTCAAGGAGGCACTTTTTGGATTTAAATAGTCACAAAACTTAATATATATAGAAAAAATAAAATACTAATACTTAGGCCAGTCTCAATGCACAGTTACCAAAATTATAAGCTAGGTAACCGAGCCACATGAGTTTCATGCTGTCTCATCTAATGAAACTTCTTCATTTAATGACTCTGTCAAGTCAGCAATTTTGCTTGTGTGGTACCCTATTTAATGTGCATGACACTCTCATAAAATATGTATTGAGACTGGTTTTTTTATAATGCGCCAACCAATGCAAATCATTGCACGCGCATCAGGAGTTCAATCAGGACTAGTATTGCTTTAACTATTATTGTCATATAGCATAGAGCATATTCTTGAATCTACGCAACGTGGTTTTTTATAAATATACTAGCAAATATAATTGTACGTTGCAATGAAAGAAAAAACTAAGTATTTATGCAAAACGGTAACGTGAATGGTATATATCTAATTATGTTTTATTCTTTTATAATTTATTTTATAATGATGACCATAACATCCATAATATAAGTTAATACTGACAATAAATAACAATGTGTTATTAAATTGGTATCAAATTAAAATACACCTTGGTATTTTTTTTCTTCCATTGCAAAGTGCATGATTATTTTGCTATAAATATATCATAACTTTATTTTTTTTTCATAATACTCATGTGTTTCTATGACTCAATATCGACTTTCTAGCTTTTTTTATGCATCTTATCAATATCTGTAATCAATGTGTCAAGGATTGGTCTATCCACCAATGATTAAGACCTCTCTTGAATTTTCACATTGCAGTCCTCGTCAAGAATTATATAAATATACATTTTTTAGATTTCATTGGATAATAATCTGCCAAGATTCTGGTTCACGAAATAATTAGTTGTATTGTTGACTAATCCATATTATAGTAAAAGTAAGTTTTGTTTCTAACCATAACTACATCAAATGGTGTAAATCCTTCTCCTAAAATCAAAACATAATGTACAAAGCAAATACAAGTGCTTAAAAGTAGAAGTTGTGCATTGGGGCTTGCCTTGGACGAACTGAACATCGAATAGTTCGTGAAGGCTTTATGAAGACCAACAATGAGGATCTCCTCATACTCCTCGGCCACCTCTACTACCTAATAAGACTCATAACATCTATGAATAGATCACATTTTAATGAAGCTAACAAAACTAGTTTAGCATTTTTTTATATTTTTCTATGATTTTTGGCAAATTTTGCAAGATCTGTCTTTTTATTGAAAAAAGACCGAAAAAGGGAAAAAAAAAAGGCCTTGGTCCAGCCCACAACGATGTTAGCCCAATTGCAAGGATTCAGCTCAGTCGAAAAAGAAGCCCACCAGGAAAGACCCACTCAGATGTAGACATTTTACATCAAGAACTCTGATATAATTCAAAAACTATTAAGACCCTCTCATATTTTCTTTCTCTCTAGCATTTACATATGGAACCCTAAATTTCTTTCTATTCTCTTCCCTACTACTAATCTCAGTTGACAACGTGTGAAAAACAAATCGGCAGTTGAGACCGAGATAGAGATGGCGATTCACGGCTGGACCAAAAAAAGAGGACCAAAAATTCTGCCTCTTTAGTATTAGGTATAAATATAGATACATAATCAATCCACCTTATCTTGTACTGGTGGTGCCTCTAGCTAGTGCTGTAGTGAGTGCAGTACATGGATGGAACCCAAAAACATGCATGGCCACTAGGAGATCAATCATCCATTTTTATTCTTTGGCTTTTGTACCGAGGCTTAATGTTAGGTAGTGACAAAAGAAGCTTGGGTTCTGCTCAAGGAATTCCGTTAGGGCATGTTGGGTTGGACTAATTTTCTTCCATAATCCCTCGTAAACCATGTGGATTGGCATGGACTTTAGGTACATCCAAACAAGCAAGTACTTAATGTGTTGAGTTTTCTTTTATTAGTGTTTTGCAAAATCCTACAGGTTTTCCTCTTGGTGTTATATAGCACAAATTCGACATTAATTTTGCCAAAATAGATTATTATTAGTGGTAGCATTAACCGAGGTGGTCGCTGGTCCGGCTGCTCTGCCTCGAATAAGGGCACTCACAATACAGCATAGAGTTTAAAGTTATTTATTACCTCGAACAATGTGGACTTAGAGTCTAAATAAGATTTGGAGTTTTATTTTTTCTACCTCTTTCTTCAATAAATATGCTGCCACATCAGCAAAATACCATAAATAATATGTAATTAATTGTCTTGGACTCTGTGATAGAGTCTTGCATCGTGAGTGCCCTAACCGAGACGGGCAACCGGACCGCCCGCTTCCAAGGCCATTTTGGAAACACTGCCCAAAATCTTTCATGTAGTAGTGAGATTTATTTTTTTTTCATTTTTACAAATAATAAAGAGCTCCAGATCAATCTATTTATTGTGTTTTGAATGAAGGAAATAAAAAGCAATCAACCGATGTGATTCCCCAATTTCGTATTTAATTGCCCTGTGTAGCTAGTATATTACCAGATCTCACGAAATAAAGAATCCCATCGTCTGTCATGAAAACCCTATAAAATACACTGTTACTTATATGTATATATATAGCCTTGGTGTGGTGGTACTAGTTGGTAGTGAGGAGCGGCCAGCATTTCCAGAGTCTCTCATAGTCTCATATACTGTATATGATATACTCCTCATTATTCACAAATCACAATACGGAGAAGAGAGAGGTATAGCTAGCTTTTCATAAGAGCAGCAGGTGATCGATGGCCGCGACGAAGAATAATCTCCTGTTCCCTTTCCTCCTGTTGGCCATGGTCCTCGTCGCATCTCGTAAGTCCCGGGGTTGCTCTTCTCTCAAGTTAATTACATGATCATATATATACCACACTTCCTTTCCATTCAAATAAATTTGCTCCAAAATACATTTCATTTTTGCCCGGAATTTTTCTCTCTCTCTGAAATCCGAGAGAATTAAAAAAATGGGTAACCCTGCTTATGATTTTTGTCAAATTAAATGCATGGCCAAGAATTTAATAAATCCTGATCTCGAGTAGTAGCCAATAATATACTTTGCTATATATGTACAATTTTGTTGCATGCATGGACGGATGGATGCATGGATGCATGGGTACGTACAATACAACGATTCAATGAAGCAGATGAGGGCAACAAGATGCTGGTGGGAGCTGAAACATGCGAAAGCATCGCAGACGACAGTTGCGGTGGCCATCCAATTTTCTTGTGCTTGGATGCGGACAAGTGCGACGACTGCTGCCGAGACAAGGGCTACAACCGCGGCAAGTGCAATTTTCTCAGCTGCGACTGCTGCAAATGAATCAATAAACCAGATCGATGACCACGAGGACGTACCAGCCACGAGAGATCCATCGACGACGGCACGACCTCCGTTTGAACTACTCATGCATATATATATATGCATGAATAAAACCAATGTATCTAAATAAACTCAAAATATCTTATCATTTCGAATGGAGGGAGTATATCATATTGAGCTCTTTTACAGTGGTCGGATGTACTTCATGTTCCTCTTGGTTCCTAAGCATGTTATTAGCTCTATTTTATTTTATGAGTGGAATGTTAGTATGGTAATTGTGGCTCCTCCTCCCATGTGCGTCCGAACCCGCATGTGGCGACTCTAAACTCCGCGAGGCTGCACAGTCCTCGGCCCTAGCCGCGGACACCTCTCCCTCGCTCACCAGTGACCTGCCCTCGCCAGCACCTGTCGCTCCTCCCTCCTCTTCCCAGCACCCCTCGCCCCATCACGGTGACATCAAAGGACGCGAGGTTGCGCACCTGCCCTAGCCGCTGCCACCTCTCGACTTGGGTGATGAGGTGAACCTTGCTCTTCTTTTAGATTCCTTTGCTCTTGTTCATCCTTCTTTATCTTTCTAGGGTTTGGATTTTAGCAGCAACTCCATTCTTTCGGGTGTAACATCATAAATCCTTGTGCAGCAACTCTGCCACTCTTCCTCTTCTTGTGACTAATTCGACTAGAGCCGAGATCCATCCAGGAATTGATAGTGGTTATCTTCTTTTATTGGTATAAAGAACTCAATTTCTGAAATTTGAATGGATTGGATTTGGATTGTTAGTTGTGTTTCTAGGATGATTACTTGGCAAGAGACACATACCTCTGATCCATTGCGGTTGAGATGGTTGGGTGGTGCTTCCCACCACTTTCAACATTCCCTCCCTTGATCTCCACTTGTAACTTAAACTTAATATACTTATCTCTTTTCCCATTCCATCACAGTGCATAGAGCGTGCTCCATCACGATGGTTAGTACCATTAGATTAAACAGCTACGATACACCTCTCCGTTTTGAAATAGATTCTCAACTATGCCCTTATTGTCCAGAAGGGTGACTCTTTATAGGATAAGAAAAAGGACGAGATTGAGAAGGATGACGCTTCCTATGATCAAGACAAACTAAAGGATGTAGGTTGCAGTCCCTGCTCTATTTTTTCATCTCTTTGTATAACTGGTTTGGTGTTGCTGCTACCAGAGGCTCAGACTTCTTCTGATCTACAAGTATGTTTCGTCAGCTCTTTGTATAGATTCGCAGTTAGTTGGTGCAGATGTTGTATGACTATTTGATTGTAGTTTTGGGTGGAATTGATTTACTTGTGGCGATCCCTTTTTAGGAATTAGATGCCCTAGATGCTTATTATTAGAGCTTTGGCAAAAGATGGGGAACTCATAGCCCCTTTCACGATACAGACATATTCCTGATTTATATCTGTAAGGACTTCAGAACCACCAAAAATATTTTTGGGGCATTTTGCATCCAGATGATGGATTTCGACCTGGGCAGAGACGTCTCCTGCATCTGGATGAGACCACTATGGTGGGACTGGGACATCAAAGCTGGGAGATGTGAATTTGGGCATCAATCTGGCAGCATATTCGAGCTCGTCAGGATGGACATGGTGATGTCTTCATGTCCCAATTTTTCCCTTGCAGATTGCATAATGTGAAATTATGCTCTTCAGTTTGATTATCAGAAATTGGATTGCTTGTTTTGTACAATTGCATGACCGGAATTTAACTTATTGTATAATAATGAATAAACATAGAGATAAAAATTTACTATGCTATTGTTTTTGGATCCTACTGTTGTTATTTTGAAGCAAATATGATTTTTTTTCTTGAGAAATAAAATGAATCTATATTTGAAGCAAATATAGATTTGGTTGCAAGAAACAAAGTGGCTTTTTTTGGTCTTAAGCCTTGTATGGCGGAGAGGGTAATATTTGCAGGCGTCCCTTTCCCTTCCCACCTTTTCAGTCCAATTTTTAAGCTTGGACAAGCAGTGGACGATCGAATGAAGTTTGTCTTTGATGTACAATTGCTTCTTGGTATAGTTTTGTGTCAAGTTGTACATTTTCTGTACCGGGAAGATCTTACTGAAGATTTTATAACAAGGGAAACTGAATGGATGGCACATTTCCTCTGATGTAATCAAGAAGTTATACTGTTCTTATACTTATGGCCTCATTTTGAATTTTTGCACCAGGCCACCAAAATGCTAGGGATAGCGCGATGCTACCCAATGATAAGAACATGCATTTTTATACACAAGCAGACAGACTCTAGATTCTTCTTCCTTCAATTATTTGTTGCAGTACACAATATATATAGTGTAGTATCCTTGCATTATTATTTTGCTTCATCAAGAGCTTCATTCTTAGTAGTTCCTATCAGGGTATGCATATGGGCACATGTATCATACACCAGTGCCATGATGCATCATGCTTTGTTTTACTTTTACAAGCTACACATATACCATGATACCTACATATACTTGCATTGCATATAATTAAGCACACAATTGCACACACACTTTTGCTGACGACACAGCAGCCACACGTATACCAGCAGTTGCCTAGGAGTTGATGACCCCGCACGTGTGCCTGATCTCACCCTCGTCGCCTTCCTTGAGGTCGAGCTGCCCCATCTTGAGCATCCCCTGCTGGAACGCGTAGAAGAAGTATGCCTGGTTCATGGCGAACATGTTGACGATGCCCTTGGTCTCCGGCGACTCGAACAGCGTCTGGTCGGAGCTCAGGAGCCCTCGCCGCATCTGCAGCTCCCGGTAGTAGACGGTGTCGAACCTGGTGCTGGTCCGGTCGAACGGCGCGGCGCCGTCGTCCCCGTTGGCGGCGCAGGTGGCGCCGAGCGACGACCCCAGCGCGGCGTCCAGCGTGTCCGTCTCGGCGAGCCTGGCCTTGAAGTTGCCGCAGTGCGCGATCCCCAGCGTGTGGCCGCCGGAGAGCGCCACCAGGTCCTGCACCGTGAACCCGTGCGAGCCGAAGAGCTTGATGAGCGACGTCGTGTTGAAGAAGGGCGGCGGGAGCGCCGTGAAGGTGTCCGAGTCCACCGACCGCGTCCCGTCGCGGCGGCCCAGCGGCACGCCGTAGTAGGGGCCCCGAGCGAGGAGCACGGCGTCGCGCGCCGCCAGAGCCAGGACGTCGGCGCAGGAGACGACGCCCGGGCACTGCGACTCCAGCACCTCCTTGATGCGGTCGATCACCTCGAAGCCGCGCAGGCTCTTGTTCGCCTGCGCGTCTTTCTCCGCCGTGTTGCCGTCCGTCGAGTCGATCAGCACCGACGCGTCGCAGCCCTGCACGAAGCAGTCGTGGAAGTGCAGCCTCAGGAGGCTGCCGGCGAGGGTGGGGTCCTTGGCGAGAGCGTCGTAGACGACGCTGCGGACCATCATCTCCGCGAACGGGCAGCTCATGCTGTAGTAGTCCATGCTGAGCGCCGCCACGCCGCCGCCGGCGGCCACCTGCAGGAGGACGAGGAGCTTCACAAGGTTCTTGGCCGCAATCATCTTCGCCATCATCGCTCAGCACCTCGATTGAGTGAGAAGAGAGGCCGGAGAGGAAGAAGACGAGAGAATAACGAGTGTGAGCTAGCACTTGCTGTGTGGAGAGTACGTGCACCGGGAGCAGCTATTTATAATGCGCCAACCAGACCAATGCAATCAGTGCATACATCAGGAGTTCAATCAGGAATAGTATTGCTTTAACCATTACTGTCGTATGTAGAGTATATTGTTGAATCGAATACGCAACGTGGTTTTTATACACATCACACATATATATGTAATCAACAATCCGCCATATCATGTACTGGTGATGTCTCCAGCTAGTGCTATAGTGCAGTACATGGCTGAAACCCAAAAGACCAAAACATGCATGGCCACTAAGAGATCCATCATCCATGCATGTTGCCAAGAATGGCCTACTTGGTTACATCTTCTTGCTTCCTGTAGTCAAAAAGAACTGCACATCACTCAGTGCCTTATGGCGTCATGCAACTGAAGCATAACAATTCTGATCTGAAGAAGAAAAAAACACACATATATATCGTAGCTACTAGGAATAACACATGCATAGTCTCTGCTAGGCAGAGATCTGCCACAGACACAGGACACGACGAACAACTGCAGCATGCATGCGTATCAGTTCAAATGAACAGTGATGCATGCATGCTTTTGGCCAACTTGGCAATACAAAACTGATCTGAGGCCACTTTCTGCAGGAACATAGTACATGGTGCTGCGTGGTAACGCATGATTGGGTTGGATCCGTGCCTGATGTATAGTTTTCCAAACGGGCCGAGCCCGATGGGCCGAAACGAACACGACACGAAAAAACACGGCCCAGGAACGGCCCGACACGGCGTCCTCCGTGCCCGTGCCTGGCCCGACACGACCCCGTGCCCGTGCCTGGGCCGCATAGTCGGCCCATGGGCTGGCACGCGACACGGCACGGAAATGGGGCTGGCACGGCTTCGGCACGGCCTTTTTTTCAGCCGTTGGATCCCGCAACGAGTAATGATCTGGCCGTCCGTTCCATTCCATCCCCCCTCCCCTCCCGCTGTATATAAGGCAGCCAGCCTCCCCCATTCCCCCCCAAACCCTAAACCTAATTCATTCCCCCCGGCCCCCGCAGCGCAGCCCCGCCGTCGCCCCCGCTCCGCTCCGCCGCGCGCTCTCCTTCTCCAGTTCTCCGGCTCTCCTCTCCTCTCGTCGTCGTCACTCGTCACCGTCAGCCGTGGCGCCGAGGGACGTGCAGGGGCGAGGGGGGCGCCGGCGGCTCACCGGCATCCCCAACCCCGACTCTTCGTTTCGGCCTCCGGCAGCCGCAGCCGCAGCGGCAGCCGCGTAGACGGAGCTCCGAAGAAGCAAGTCTGCTGATCCACAGCTGCTCCAAGCTTTAGCTGATGCTTCATCTCCGTCGCCGCCGGCGCCGACTGCAAATGCGAGGTAAACCCTAACCCTAATCTCCTCTTCTATTTCTATTTTAGTTCTTCTTTTCTTCTTCTCTTCTATTTCTAATCTCTGTTGTCTCCTCTTGCTTTTGCTTTTGGCAGTCGTAGCCGGTTGAGGCCACCCTCTGTCTGTGAATCATTGGAGGAGGCAAGTGCCTCTGCTGTGTATGCAGAACAGGAGCTGATGCGCGACGTCCCTGGGGATGAAGATGATGACGACATGGCCGACGAGGAGTTAGAAGAGCTCTTCGGGCGTGATGCTGTAGGTGGAGGGCGAGATCGAGAAGACCCAGTCCACGTCGACCTTGAAGCTGACGGTGATGGTCGAACAGAGGACGGTGAAGTCGTTGAGAACGTCGGCAACGAGGTAACACGTCCATCCACCTCTGACGTCTGGAACGACTTCAAGAAGCTCTACAAAACGGTGAAAGGTAAGAAGGTCAGGTATGGAGCCATATGCATTCACTGCAAAAAAGAGTATTGTGCTAGATCTGCAATTGGCACTGGTTCCCTCCGTCGGCACAGGGATAAGTGTCCTGTTAGGCGTGAGAAAACCAGAGCTTTTAGTCAATCACAGATATCATTTAATCTTGATGGTTCTATGCGAAACTGGGAGTATTGTCCTATGCGTGCTCGTAATGAACTTGTTAGATTGCTTGCTAGGACTGATGCTGCTCTAAGTTTTGGTGAATCTGCTGCATTTGAGGAATACATCCGTAATGCTCATAATCCTAAGTTTCAGTCTGTCTCTACACAAACCACCACCAGAGACTTAGCTAAATTGTTTTCTGATAGAAAGGCTAAGCTTGTCGAGAAACTTAGTTCTGATTCTATTAATTGTGTGTGCTTAACCTCTGATATATGGTCTGGCAAAGCCAAAGAGGACTACCTGAGTGTAGTTGCTCATTACATAAACTCTGATTGGCAACTAGAGAAGAGGGTGCTTGGTCTTGTGCTTATTGATTGTTCCCACAATGGTGAGAACATTGCTGATAGAGTTGCATCTGTTCTTGCTGATTATGGTGTACTTGAAAAAGTGTTTGCTGTTACTTTGGACAATGCATCATCTAATGCTTCTGCTATGCAAAAACTTAGACCTGTTTTGTCTAAATATCTTGGTCTTGATGTACCTGTAGAGGATCCTGAGCCTGAATCTTCAGTTACTACTATGTTCTTGCATCAGCGTTGTGCATGCCATATAATCAACCTAATTGTCAAAGAGGCACTTACTTTTCTTAAACCTTTGATTGAGGTTTTTAGAGTTGCAATATCATTTTTAAACTCATCTAATAAGAGGATTGCAGCATACAAAAGGCTTTGCATTGCAGCTGGTATTAGGCCTAGGAAGTTTCAGTTGGACATGGAAGTAAGGTGGAACTCTACATATCTGATGCTCAAATTTTTGTGTTTCTTGAACTGTTCTATGATGCTACTGTTGCATTGTCTGGTGTTTACTATCCTACATCTCCACTTATGCTTCATTACCTAGTTAAGATTGCTATACACTTGAAAAATTATGGTAATGACATTCATTTGAGAACTGTGATTCAACCTATGATTGACAAATACAATAAATATTGGAGGGACATACCTTTGCTCTATTCTTTTGCTTTCATCTTGGACCCTAGAGCTAAAATGAAGGGTTTTGCTATGGTAGGCCCTGATGGACTACCGTTTGTGTTGTGGGTGCATTGCCTTGCCGGCCGTCGCCATCGGTGGCCGTGAGTGGGTCACTCTCCACCCCAGCCGCCACATGACATGACAGTCCAGTAACAAGCTACAAGCATATGCATGTAGTGATGAGTGTGAGACAGCGAAAGAGAAATCCTCTTCAGATAATCAGATAATAAGTATATATAGTATATCTAAACCCTGCTGATCGATGGCTGAATACAACTGATGCACGTACAGTGCTGGTGCGTGAATGGAAAGAAGGTGCAGCAGCAACAACAAGCTAGCCGCCCTGCCAATGGCGGCAAGCGTGCACTGAGTGTCTGACTGTGAGAGAGCACCAGGAGCAGCTTGGGAGTTGACATTGCCTTGCTGTTCACCAGCAAGCACTGCACACACACACACGCGTGCTGCAAGTCCCTGAACCTGCGCCTGCGTCATTTACCATTTGCTCCATTTTGTATGTATATACGTTGTTTCTACGTACGTACTGCTTCTGCTGCAGTGGAGCAAGATAAGTTGATGAAGGGACGTGAATTTCAGTCCACCAGCTCTCTTCTCAGCATGGTGGTTTAGTCACTAGCTAAGCCAGGATAGATCATATTGCTAGTGATCCAGATCATCCCCAGGTGCATGATGGATTGTACATACTTGACAATAAAAATCTGCAAGTTGTTGTGAGTTATCCTCAGTTAGGTTGTCGATTGATTGGTTTGACTCTGTGTGTTACATCATTATATTGCAGCTAGATATCTTACTGCACTTGTGCAGAAATTAATAGTGCTCAACTAATTCGTTGACTTGCACTTGTGCAGAAATGGCGCCTCAGCCATGGCAACGACGAACCCGCTCCTCTCCGAGTCGTTCGCTCCTTCCCTCCGACTCATCACAAAGCTCGTTCGCTCGAGGAAGATGGCTGAGGAAATCAGGATTGCCAGACGTCTCTGATTTTTGTACTGGAGATTTTTTTTTTAATCACAGGTTATAAGATCGATTTTGATTAGATTATAAACAATTCTTATATAAGCGGTCCAAACACATCCTTAATCCTTTTATATATAAAAAAAAGACATGTCACTTTAATAATTTTAGCACATGTTATTAGCAATCTCTAGATAATTATATATATTATAATAGTGATTCCGTTTCGTTTGGTGCACTAACTTAACTTAATGAGAAATGGTGCAATCCGTCCCTAGTTGACCATTTGTTAATTAACCGCCCCATGCACGCATGCGGCCAATGGGTGCCCAGAGTGAGTGGGGTTAGCTAGCTCTTATGTTTCCACTAGCTATGCCATAAGGTATAATGAAATATATATATTCTTCCGTGACACAAAATTTGGATCCTACATTGACATGTTTTTTAAAGAGATAGTAAGTTCCTTTGATGAAAATTGCTGTTTAATTTTGCAAAAAAACATGATGATTTAAATTTTGGAGAAAGTGAGCCCGCCCCACAAGCCATCTCATCACCTTGTATACATGCGCCAGAGTTAAGCAAGCATGCGCATGCATCCACTGGTATAGAGGTGTTTAATTTGGATCCCCTCACTAAAAATTAGCCCTAGTTTTAGATGCCAAATAGGGGGTTAAAATTCAACAGCAGGCCTGTTTGGTTCCATGGGACTATACCCGAGACTACTTTCTAGTCCCTAGTTTTCCAAACAGGAGGGACTTACGGATGACCAGTTTCTACCAGTAGTTTCTAAGAGAGAAAAAGAGTAATTAATGTCAATAGAAACCATCCTTCTCAACCCATAATTTCTATATTAATGATCATATAAAGAATAACTTAATATCCTTTAGTCCTCTCTAGTTCCTTGAAGCAAACATAGTATTAATCCCTCTATTTTAGTCCCCTCTAGTCTCTATTCCCTCGAACCAAACAGGCTAATACTCCCCGTACTCAAATATAAGTATTAAAGTATTGAAAATTTATTAGGAACTATACAATATTCTGAGTGAATTATCTACCCCAGCCCCAAACATCAATCACAGGTGTACCTACTAATAGTGTCTACCATTAGGTGCAAAATATGTTAAGCACAAAATATCTCTATAATTAAGAGAGGATTACATATGTCATTTTTGTACCTTTTAATTTATCCTAAAATTCTTGTGATACCATATATATTCAGGATGGAGGGAGTAAGACCTAATAGGGCTACAATTGGTGGATAGAACCCATTAAAAAATTAGTTCATGATTAGCTCATTTTCCCACGACGGACTAATTTTTAGTTTGATGATCCAAATTAACGTGACATATGCATCATTTAATTGGCGATGATTCCCAAAAGGCTTGAAAAAGGTAACAACTAATCAATAGGGACAACCAATATCATTTCATATATCTCCAATCTCCGGTACCATATTAGGACGAAAAAATAAAAAAACAAAACTTATATAGTACAAAGCATATATATATATATAGATTGGAAGTAACAAATAATAACCACTACTACATGCTTTGTGGTTCGTGGCTTGTAGCACAAAAGCTGATGCAATTCACCTAACAAATATGGCTTCTCTCTTGTCGGCTGTTGGTGTTGGCTCTAGTGATGGCTCATGCATGTAAGCTCTGTATGTGTGCATGCATGGTCCAGCATCCGCGTACGAATTTAAATCTGGATCACTAGTCCATGATTTGGATCAGTTTATTTATTAAAACGTACTACATGATTGAAACAAACAAATTAAACTCAACACACTAGATCTAGAGCGAAGGAATCATAGATTGGATTTGGATGATCCAAGAGGTATGCTGATTTGGCACAATAAGCACCATCATTCATCCATTTCCAAATGTTTTTTTTTTTCACCGTGATCGTTGAGCTGGTACGAACACATATACAGATGCAACCTACAGAGATCGACATACAGTGTTCATCACACCATGCGTTTGTTAGTAGGATTTTATTCCTACATTGGGTAATAATAACATCACAAATTTATTAGTTTGTTCTAATATATATAATAAGTACTAACAAGCAGAGCACGAAGAAGTTTATATTGCTATGTCCACGCACTCCGATCATCTTCTCAGAGGCCGGCAAGCTGCCGGACGTTGATGGGCGAGATGACGTCTGTGCCACCATGGAACGCCAGCCTTGCAATGATGATATTGACGGCCGCCGTGGGGTGGTAGGCGTCCCAGAACACATAGCGCTCCCTGTCATCACACGGCGCCATGAATGGCAGGCAGGTGACCTGCCCGCCATTCCTGCCGATGCCGCAGCAGCCACGGTCGACGACGGTGAACCCGAACGCAGCCGGGTCGCCGAGGATGGCTCTGAAAATCCGAAAATTATCCAGGTACGTGAGCCGAGCACCAGGGAGACCACCGCCACCGGCACCACCGGCGGCGGCGTTGAGGCCGTCGAGCAACGCCCGCACGTTGGCGTTGAAGGGGAGCACGAGGTCGTCCACCTCCTGCGAGCACCGCCCGGCGACGCTCTGCGCCAGCACGCTCGGGATGCACCCCATCGACCCGACGCCGGCAACCACGAACCTCCGGCCGCCGGCGTTGTACAGCCTAGTGAGCTGCGCGGCGAGCTGCCGGGCCAGGAGGTCGGCGAACTGCTGCGGGCTGTACCGGCGCCGCGTGTCGTAGTTGGGCATCAGGTAGTTGTTCAGGTAGTCGTTGCTGCCCATCCCCACGAAGAGGATGGAGCGTGACATTAGGTCTGCTGCTGCTGATGCGCCCATGGCGGCGGTGATCTCTGCCATTGTTGACTCGAAGTTCTTGATCTGCTGGTTGAATGGGATCCGTCCAACCTGCATCATTAATTGCAATTTGTGAAGTTGTGTTCTTTGGTGTTGTTGTTGATTATGATTTATGAACACTACATGGATGCCATGGTTGCTTACAAAGTTGCCGCCGCTGTCGTCGAGGATCCCGGCGGCGGCAGAGGCGTAGTTGGTGCCCTGCAGGACTTGCTGCACCGACGAGGCTTCTGAGTAGGGTGGCACTAGGGGCAGTCCAAGCAGTTCGGCTGCAAACATATAGAACACAATGACATTTTAGTTTCTATCAAAAAAAAATGACATTTTAGTTGACCAATAGTGCACAGTGGTCAATTAACTAGTGTAGGGAGTATTGTCTTTTTTTGTTTCAAAGTTGGGTGGATGTAAGATTTATGGTTTTTGAGTTGAGGGTGGTTTTTAGATTCAATTACAAGTTCAGAGGTGGGTCAAATGAACTTCACCTTTTATTTGGTAATTTATAATTAGTTCACCACATATAAAATTGATTTAGGTTTGAAATGATTGTATGTGGAAATAAACTTTTTTCTACAATTGTTCAAAGTCATTTTGCTAATTATTAAATTAAACGTTGGCTTGTAATTTTTAAAATACTTTGTTCTCTTTTATTTGTTTAATATTTACCAGTAGGAGTAACCCTCCAATTGTATAAGAAAGCGAACATTTGCAATGTAAACTATGGCTACTTTGAAAAATTACTCGTGTATATATGGGTTTTCAAAATTGAAACAATTTGTTCTCAAGAGTTGAATTGTATAAAGTTTACTTCAAATTTATAAAATAGATTTAGGATACATAATCTCCATAGAACAAAGCGAGAGGTAAAGAAGTCATTAAGCCATTTTCTGGAACACAAAATTTTGAGAATTGATTTATTACCTCTTGGACGTATAGCTTGGACATGTAAATTAGATTTAGGTTATCTTATCTTACTTATTTTTAAACACAAAACGTTGAGAATTGATTTGGTTGGGGTGCGCCAAGCTCAAGCTATAGTGCAACGCTTTAGCGACGCGTAAGGAACCCTAGTGGCAAGCCACTATTATGGTTCCTTCCCCATAAAAAAATAAGTTCAATACAACATTGTGAAGCAGTGCTTCAAAAGAACAGATACTACACTTGATCTTAGCCAAAAGGCCGAGAAAGGCATGAATTATACGGTTTGTTTTGGGCTACTTTTATTACCTCCTACGGGTTACAACCTTTCTCCCGTGGCGGTACGGTACAAAACTAAACAGGATTATTGGATTACAGAATATCAGGATACTAATAATTGGTATTGGAGAACGACACGCGATATGGCAGAAAAGGTGGGCTGAGGCGGGATGCAAAGAAACTCATACGGGCCGTTATGAGGCCGGGGCGTACAGGGCCCATTACGTGAGGAGAAGAAACGGAGGAGGATATCGAACAGGGCAAGTTCTCAAGGCCGTGAGGCATACACTCACTGCTTTCAGATACCGAAGCTTAGGCCTTGTTTAGTCCCCACCGAAACTTAAAATTTTTCAACATTCCTGTCATCGAATCTTTGAACGCATACATAAAATATTAAATATAGATGAAAATAAAAACTAATTACACGATTTGGCTGTAATTTAGGAGATAAATCTTTTGAGCCTATTTAGTTTATGATTGGACAATATTTGTCACATACAAATAAAAGTGCTACAGTACTCATTTCTCAAAAAAATTTGGAACTAAACAAGGCCTTCATAATTAGCAACTCAGTGATTAACAAGCCTATATTTTTTTTGTTTAGATTAGAGAACTAGTAATATATAAATAATAAATTCTTCTAATCGGCAGTGCAGTCCAGGATACGATGCTGAGTTACACGACAGGAGCTCGAAATATTTTCAGCCTTTGGGTAAAAACGATTGCTGCTTGCTGGAATGTCTCACAAAAAAAATGATTGCTGGAAAAGGTCAAGTTCTTCCTTTACCCATTATAGAAAACTAAGCACATTTTTCTGCAGAAAATGAAATGTGCATGTGTGGTTTGGTAGTTGAGGGTAAAAAATTATCTATGAGAAAGATTAGTTTCGTCTCTTGATTTACCTATCACATAAAAGTAAACACTTTTCTTTTTGGCAGAGATTGAGGTTATCAACTCAATGAAAAACAATGATCATCACTGTAGTGATCATACTACCAAAAAGGTCGATTTCTCCTAGTGTTTTTAAGTAGTAATAAAACACTATTATTACTAGTTATAACATATGGGATTTTCACTAGGAAACATTTAGTAGAGAAAATTTATACTAAATTTTGAATGGTAAAACACTGAGAGAAGCTTACACTACTAGGAGAATTGTTCGTCGATTTGTTATGAGAGAAAAAATTAGACAATGACTACTAAGCCGTGTTGATAAGTTAAAAGTTTAAGTCATTTCTGCCCCTGTTGCATAAACAAGTCATGCAGGCATTTAACTACTGAACAAAAAAATGAAGCGACAAACACAAGATGGGCATTTCCTCTGCACCAAAGGATTCAGTGATCTATAAAGATACTTGTCGTGTTCCATAAATAGAGGCGACTTGAATTATAGAGTGCTTCCGTACTACCAGCACTAGATTATTCTTATATATAAAAAAGCACTAGATTATTAATGCAACTTCTGATAGTTGTACTCTAGCAATCTGACAAAGAAGTGCTATTCTGTGATTGTCAATTCAATGCTTGTTATTCAGTCTGACAAGAAGTCTCCAGCTACACTGTTAGTGTTTCTTGTTTGTACTTTAGTTGTGGACCAACATTATCACTCGGCAGCATGGTAGGGTAAGAACATGAGACCAACATTAGTACAGAGGAATATTTATAAGCTAAATGATTTTCATGAGTAAAATAAAGTATAAAATGACTAAGAAAATGTCGTGCTTAAAACAAAGTAAAAAAATTCATCATGCCAAGTAAAACAATAATTCACTGCGTAATAATAAATTGATTTAATTAGTTGTAAACAATTCTGTGTTGAACTATACTTTTGTCAAAACTATACTCTAATTTCTAAATTTCTTGAACCATGTCTACTTTGAAAAATAATAGTATATGATATTAGCAATTATGAAAAAAATAAAACAGTTTGTTCTCACTGAGGTTAAATTTTCACCAGTAAACACAATTAAATGGAGTGAGGTGTGTTATCGTCTCAATTTTAAAAACTCTAAAAACTACTTCAGCCTTGGTCTTGACGTTACACCAGCAGCGCCATATTTTTCACCTAAAATCTATCCTGAATTCGAGGGATCGATGATGTTTGAGTAGTGTTGTTTTTAATACTAGTAGTTGAAAATAGAAAAAAAAATGATTTCAGTGGGAAAAAAAATTACCAAGCTGTTAGTTTTACCCATTTTCAGAAAAGTAGGCACTTATATGAGATCGAATTGGCCGCCAGAAACAGACAGCACAGAATGCACACTCTTTTTAGTTTTTTTTTGTTCTCTGAAAGAAATTAATTAAGCAGAATTGACTTGTGTATATATGACGGCTGAGGTAGCCAGCAACAAGCTCATAATTGTAGGAGGAATTTGATCCCTGAAGAACAAGAGATATGTGGACCAACTGACCAAGAATGTGCATACATTATTAGCAAACGCAGCACGTACCGAGCTCGTCGACGATGGTGTAGCCGTTGCAGAAGCGGCCGGTGGGGCCGTCGGCGAAGTCGATGCCGTAGGGGAAGTAGTTGGCCTTGGCCAGCGACGCCAGGTTGTTGTTGTTGCCGCTGTCGATGAGCGAGTCCCCGAACACGAACAGCGCCGGCGCCGGCGCCGGCGCCGCCCTCCCCTCTCCCGTTCCGCCGGCGGCGGCAGCGGTCACCGCAAGCGCGGCGAGGAGCAGCAGCCGCAGCGGGGGGAGGAGATCGCCGGCGGCCATGTATATCGCCGGCCGTGCACTTGCAACACGCCCGCGCTAGCTACTACCTGGTGTTGACAATGCGTGGTTGCAGATCGAGGCTACTGACAAGCAGAGCTAGCTAGCAGCTACTAATCCACTGACCAGTGGCCATGGGTGAACGCATGCATGCAGGTGAAAGGAAGAAGAGATGAAAGTTATATATGTGGCGATGGATGTGGAGTTATTATGTGGCACACAGTATGGCCGCATGTCGTCGTCGTACGTGTCGTGGTGGTACGGTACCTGTGGTGTGCACATGCAGCGATGACTGATGAACAATAAATTTCTACGGTGGCGCGCACCGGCCGGACACCTGCCGTGAAACGCTCGCGCCACGGCGCGACTGCCGACGCACGGCGGGACCGGGCCGGCCGGGTGGAGCCGTTGGAGTACGTGATGACGACGACCCCGTGCATGCATGCAGTTACTCGATCGATCTTGCTGCGCGCGCAGTCGAAAGGAAATGTACTGGCCGGCCGGCCGGCATGCATTTGCATGCTGCGTCTCGATCTGTTTCAGGAGTTTGCTTGGGACGGAGATGGCGGCAGCGCCGGCGAGCATGACCGTCTGCTACAACCATTTCGGGCGCGCACGCAGCCTGCACCGAGCATGCTGCCGTCGCACAGGCACATGAATCGTGGCGAGAGCGGGCCCTGATGACCCGGCCGGCGGTTCTCCCATCTATCGGATTACTCTGTCCGAGCGAGTTGGTCCCCTAATAATCCAAAGTTCCAAACAATGTCCACTCACTATCTGATTCTAAATCCATGCATGCCGGACAAGCTGATTCTGGATTCAGTAACTACCTGAACCAAACATGCTGATTCCATGCCTTTAGTCAATAAATGTAGTCTCAAATATGTGTACCCACCCAAGTACCCAACCAAGAAACACAAAACATTTTTTTTAAAAAAATCAATAATGGGAACCAGTCTACAGAATGGTAGCTTCCTTGGCGCCATCGTGCAGCACATTTTATTGTACATACACAAATAAACATTTATAAACATGGCATCAACATTAATGATTGATTATGCTGGCAACTAATCCCTATAAAGAAAATCCGCAAAAGTACATGGGATTCATCAGGGTAACTGAAAATTCATGAAACATAACCATGTTCACCTAATAGCTTATCCAAGCACAGTTCATCTATCTAAAACTAGGACCAAAAAAAGTAATAACAAGATCATACTTTGTGAGATAACAGTGACTTATGTATGACGCCCATCGTCGTCCTCTCCTACAGCTACAGCATGACACTGTGAGATAACAATGAACTTAACTGTAGCAGGAACTTTATCCTTGATGTAACATGTAATTGCCTTGAGCGCCCTATGGGCTTCCCTGATGAGAACACTGTTGCTGGCGTGGCATTCCCTTGGATTTTCAGAACATCTAACACAATCAATGGTGTCCAATGTAAGACACTCGAGTGACACCGCGTTCTCGAGAATGTAGCATGTTAGTTCAACCAAGCTCTTTGCGGAGTTGAAGCCTGTCATCTTCACATTCTTGAGGCAGAAATGGCGGTCTTCCGGCATCTGCCTCAGACCATAGGAATCTTCAAAAACTGATTTCTGCTTCATAAATTTCAGAGCCACCTAATGGTAAAGAAATAAATCAAGTCAGCGTATCCAAGAGAGTGATCAGACGTATACACGCATGCAATGAACAAACAACGCCTTACATTCAAGATCAGTGTCTCCAAGGATGGAGACGCGTCAAGGAAAGAAACTAGATGAAGATAATCGTAAGACAGGGGCAAGGAATCTCCTGATGGAATATCAATGACGAGGTGCTTGAGGTGGAGGAATTTTGTAGGCAGCATTGGCGGTGTGCTGCCAAACTGCACAACATATATATCAAAAACTAATAAATCTCAGATTAATTGGAAACAAGGTACGACTACTACTTTCTTTCTAAGTACCTTATTAATATGCATGAACAAATAACACATTATGCATGTCTTAGAAATAAATACATACCACGGAACTTGAGATTATATGAAGGGTCTCGAGATTTGGCACAATGGATGGATGCTCAAAACGAGCAAAATAGAGATTCTGTACTATGCTTAATCTCTTCATTTGCATGTTGCCTGCAAGTGAGAGCTTTATATTTCCGTCCAAGTGTAAACTAGAGAGATTTGCAGCTTTGCTCTCTATCACTCGCAGCCAACGGCATTCAGAAGCTGTCAGGCTGCTAAGCTTTTGCAGCGCGCGAGGTAACTTCAGGCAAATTATCCTCACGCAATCTTTGACGTTCAGCTGCTCCAAAGCATGACACCTTGAAAGAAAGCACTCCAACTCATCCTCAGTAACATTTACATGATGCAGGCTCAGAATTGCTAGGTTTCTCAAGGGGCCAAGCTCTGTGGTGGGGTTAAAGGCGCAGAACCCAAGTTTAAGATAGCGAATTGAGTTACCAGCCCTTGTGCTGGATAAAACTGAGCATGGGAAACTGTAGTCTAGTGTCCAAGGAGGTATCACAGTGAGTTCTTCAGTCGTTGCCTTGACAATATTCTTAAGCCAACGGTCAAAGAAATAGGTACCAAAACCAGCTGAAAATTGGATATCCAATATCTTCACACCGATGCCTGAGTGTTTTCTTAGAATGTGGTCAATTATGTCGCTGAAGTTCACTTCAAATCCATGCTTTTTCGGGATTAACGTGTGCCTATTCAAGATGAGATTGGGACGGCATCTCCAAGAATGTAGAAAGGCATGAGACGTGCAAGCGGCACGGGCAGCATCACGGATAGGCACTAGCGAATGTATGTGGTGCCAGATCTCCTGCATACAAAAGCATGGGAATTAATTAACAAAGATTTAAACAGATTAGCCAAATTTTGTTACGGGACACAAGGGGTAATTGTATCAAATAGCGTCAATGTAATAGACAGATGCATTGTGTTACTGGGCTCTACAAGTCTACATGGTAGGAGTGGATATTACTTATAAGAATGGGGTTTTTCCATTCAGTAATTAAGTTCAGGTAATTTGAGAGGAAATATGGTTTCATAGATAGCAGAACGAAATGTGTATTATATGTAGACAATACATGTGTGATATGGTGATACATCGCAAAAAAAAAAAGGCTTTGCAACGGGAACAGTTACAGATAGAGAAAGCAGAGCTGCTAATTGGGCAGCAGCCTACTGCCAAGACAAATTGGGAACTAAATCAATTTTACTTTATAAATACATACTCCCTCTGTCTGTTATTACTCGATTTTACTTATAAAATATTACTATTTTCAGGCTAGTTTGTGTTCCTGACAAGTAGTTCAGTTAGAGTACTCATGGTGATATATATTGCGGCCTTCGTCATCAGAAATTCAGAATCTCTTGGTTAGCACCATACCTCAGGAAGGTCTGCAATTGAAGACCCCGTTGGTTTGCCTGCTTGGGAATCGGAATCATCATCTTGTTGGCAGGGCGAGATCTTTCCAGCAGCCACTGATGCAATGGATCCAACTGCTGCAACGCAACAACCATGGATCATACAGAAAAAAGGCAAAGATTGTTTTCATAAAATGGGATCTAATTACCTCCAGTGATCATGAACACACGGCTTTCATAAAATGGGATCTAATTACCTCCAGTGATCATGAACACACGGCTGTGTTCGTATCGATGTAAATGACGGTAGCTCCCCTACCGAGGGATCTCGCCGCTGATGATTTCTCCTTGTTGTCTCTGTGTTCCCTTTTCGTTTTTTTAACCCTAGCTTGGTGATGAAGAGTCTTCCTCTCGTTTGTGATACGTGGATATAGCAAGAGAGTTAGATCGGATCCCCGTTAGAGTTTAATGCCTACTAAACCAAAACAGAGACAGAGAGAGATGATACACACACATTCATCCTACGTAGATATATATAGGCAAAGAAAGGTAGAAGAGGATAGGACTATCTCATGTTAGTTTCAAATTTCAATCTTTCATAGTATTTATTAGCAAACATGTTCATGCGTTGCACAGTAGAAAAAAAAGTTAAACATTAATGAAAAATGATGATAAGAATATTACATATCTATTTTTCTTCTTTATTCTTTCTATAAAATTCAAATTTTGTAATTCATTTTATGATGACCAAATGCATCCATATTATAAGTTAATATTGACAATAATACGATAATGTTCTATTAAATTTGCATCAAATTAAAAATACAATCTTGATAGATATTTTTTTCATTGTAAGACGCAGAAGTGTTTACTTGTAACTATATCATACTTCTAATTTCTGTACTATGTATGTGAGGATCCATTAAAATATGTAATTCTAATTTCTGATTAAAATTGGCAAGAATCTATTAAAATGTGTAATTCTAATGTTTGATTAAAATTGATAAGGAGTTAGTTGTTGTCGAAGACCACTTTTGATTTCTATATGACACAAATCGGTAAAAAGTTAGTCGTTGTTCAAGACCTCTGTTTAATGGTGTTTGGACTGCTTTGCTCTATGTTTTTCAACTCCGCTCTATATGTTTTAGCCAAACGGTTTCAGCTCCATGCACTCAGTTCGAGGAAAAAAGGGTGGAGTTGTGAGAACACCGTACTCCACAAACTCCAGTTTTTTTTGAGCTACTCCACAGTGGAGTTTGTGGTAGGGAGTGTTTGAGACTGCTCTGCTCCACGTTTTTCAGCTCCACTCTACGTTTTTTAGCCAAACGGTTTTAGTTCCACGCACGTTCGAGGAAAAATGGTGGAGTTGTGAGAGCACCGTACTCCATAAACTCCAGTTTTTTGTGAAGCTGCTCCACAAGAAAGTTTATGGAACAGAGTTTGTAGAGCAGTGACAAACACCCTCTTAATTTCCACAAGTCATTCCCTCGTTGTCTCATTAAGAATTGCACTGGGTATGCGTGCAACTTGGAGATACATTTATTTTGATTAGAATATAGAACTAATTGCACGTGAGTAAACTAATTATGAAATCTATTAAGTCTAACTATTTCACAATTAGAACATGTTTATTGTAGCACCACATTATCAAATCATGAAATAATTAAGCTTAATAGATTTGTCTCGCAAATTAACCTCCATATGTATACTTAGTTTTATAATTAGCATATATTTAATACTTATAATTGGTATTCAAAGATTCGATGCAACGGGGATAAAGTGAGACAACAGGAAACAAGAACCCCAGGTATTTTTACGTGATTGTATGAGAGAAAAAATAATTTCTCTCAATTAGGTTTATTTTCGTCAAAAATATTATATTAATCAAAAAAGGTTTTAAAAAGACAAAAGAAAAATTGAAATCGGCACAAAGAAGGCAGCAGTCGCCGAGGCCCGTGCATTTTCGAGTTGGGCTCAGCCCATATAGGAGGACCATTCCAGCCCGGTCCATCCGGGCCCACTTGTCACCTGACTGAGTGGCGTCTTCCTCCTCCCTTCTTTCCCCAGACCAACCGCAGCAAAAGGGCAACACCACCTCCTCGCCGTCGAAACGAATCCAAGTGACCAGCGAACCGGCGGCGGCGGCGGCGATGGGGATCGGTGAGCACTTCGAGGGCTTGAAGCAGCACTGGGCGAGCAACCTCGCCTTCCTCGACTACTTCAAGAAGGTCTACGGCCGCGCCGAGCCCCTCCCCAAGTGGACCGACGCCGACGTCGACGAGTTCATCGCCTCCGACCCCGTCTACGGGCCCCAGGTCGGCGCTCCCCTCCCCTCCCCTCCCCCTTCCTCCTCGTCGTCTCCTCTGACCACAGATGCGGTTTCCGCAGCTCAAGGCCCTGCGGGAGTCGAGGAAGTTCGCGCTCGCCGGGGGCTTCATCGGCGCCGCCCACCTCGGAGGCGTCGCGCTCAAGTTCTCCAAGGCGCCGCACGGTATGATCGACGGTGTGCCTTGCGGCTATGTGTGGCTGCCAGGTTTTCCAGATCGGTTGTGAGTTGTGACATCGGTTTAGTTTTGTTGCTGTTGCTGATCGGCGGCATTTGTGGGTGGGTGGCTGTCATTGACTGCAGGCGTCCTGTTGGCGACCGGGTTCGGGGCGATCACCGGCGCCGTGCTGGGATCTGAGGTGGCGGAGCACTGGTACCAGCTCTACAAGATGGACAGGCAGGGGGCCAACCTTAGGTTCATCTACTGGTGGGAGGACAAGGTCTCAGGTTTGTTCTTGTCCTTGTGCCATCTTGTCCTCTCTTTCCTCATATGATGATTCCTGTTTAACATACATTGGTTAATTCTGTAGAGGATGTGATGCCCTACTTGTAATTGTGAATTACAATGTTGAAATAATGATGTGGTTGTGTCAATTTCAGCACGACTAACACACAGCTAATCTTACCTGACCAACTATGTGATATACTATGTGTTAAGCTACTTTGCAATCTTTCCGTAAGCTTTTGTGCCAGTTACAGATTGGATGTGGTAATTCTAGTTTTGTCTATTTAAGTGTATTAAGTCTACTCAGTTTTAGAATGAACTTTGTGTTAACCTGTTTCATCCACATCTCCTTGTCCTGACCAAATCAATGATTACTTTCTGGAAACACTTGCCACTCATTTCAGACCTACAAATTGTAGGTTAGTATTATATTTACAGCTGCTTTATGTTCATGTCAGAATTTATGTGTCTGAAAACACTCTTTAGTCTTTACACCTCAGATCTACTACCACTGTTGTAAGTGGTAGGAACTTGGAACATAACCTTTCTGTGTCTGAGACCGAAAGCTGCACCTAATTATTTAGTAACCATGGTGATGACTGATCAATCTTAGAGGGATTCTTGAGCTACCTCATTAAACTCAAACAATTAAGCCACAGATCCATCTACATCTCGTTAACCTGCTACTACTAACAAAGATGCCTTTTAAAACTGTGTGCAAAGTGTAGTTTAGTTCAACAAATATAGTGCTATTTTATGTTGGCTTTATGTTTATGTCAGGATGTATCTTCAGACTAACCATTGCTGTTGTGAGCAAGGCACTGACTTCCAGTCTTAATTCTGGCATCCATGTTTTCTTGGGTTCACCCTCTAGTTTTCTCTAGTACCTGAGTCAGTCTTCTGGTGGAGAGAAACATTTGCATGGGGGAATGGATATGCAAATTCTGTGAGGCACTAAGCAGGACTATCAAATGCCAAAGAGTGCTTCTTGCAGTGCAAATTGTTGGATAGAATGATAGATATATAGTACTAAATAATTTGTGGTCAATATGTACATAATTGCCTCTGTAGTCCTTGCTTTCAAAAGGTTGTGCGTGTAGTTCATGATGAAGAGTGTAATCTGTGGTGCTGGGCTGGTGCTAAGGCATGAAACATCCTATGTAGGTTGTTGCCAACTTGCCATCAGCTGCTTTAGGCTCCTGATGGGTTTTTGGTCGTGTTTTCTTTCCAGCGTGTGGCGCTGATACTCTTGTACTAGGTGCCAGGTGGCCTAGGGGAGTTGGCTCTGCCTCTCCTTTGGTTCTTTTTTCTCTAATTAATGAAATGAAAATTGACTTGAGTTGCGGCTGAATATGTTTATGGTTCTCTTTGGAGTGAATAATATTAAAGTATAGGATGCAATTGTGTCAGTTTCAGCATGAGATTACTTGCCAATACGAAAACAATTGAAAGTCAAGCAACTGCATGATTCTAATACATTAGTTTTTCAGGTTTGTATTAGCCTTTTTAGGTCATCTTTACAACGTTTAAAACTCTTGAAGATTGGAGATTCCTTGTTTGTTCTAATTCTTCTTCTTTTTTCTTTCCGCGAACAGGCCAGAAGAGCTGAATCATGTTGAATGATGCCTATTGTGAGCATACCAGTTTGACAAAACATTGATGTCTCTTATGTGGAATGCTTAGTTTTTGTTTCCTAGTTTTCTCTAATAAGGTGTGTATTGGTTGTGGAAACCAACTGGACAATGTATTTTCATTGCTGTCATGAGTGCTGTTTATCCTTAGTACTTACAATGTTCATGGTCACTCTGGTGTAAACAGCAAATCCTATCCGTTTTCAAGACATGTTTTCTCAAACTACTATTTTTCTGTCAGTAGTTACAATCTCGGAAATAAAAAGGCTGCACGCTGCATCCGAAACACTTGGCCTTCATGTATGCAGGTGTTTCTTGGTCTTTGGGTCTGAAGCTCTGTGTCCATTTCAGAAATTGTAGTTTCTTCTAACCCAATAGGTGATTTTGGTTAATATCATTATTCGCATTTTAGGAGGCAAACTTGAATGCTATATTTTTGCCTGATGATAAGAATATCATGTTTATGTTGCAAGGATTGCTGTATCTGTTTCGTATATAAGGCTATGTATGCATTGTCATCGTTCCTTGGGTATATGTGTACTTAACTACGCTGATGTTGTCTTGTTTACTGACAAGTTTAGAATGTTCATTCCACCTCTGCTATAATTGTAGCTATTGTTGTATCAAGTTAGGTGCTAAAAGTAAAAGAACATAAAATTAAAATGGGGTGGATGGAACATAGATATTCTGATGACTCACCTGATAGTGCAAGCATGGTTTCTAATGCCTATGTTTTTTCTTTATATGTATCACTTTGCTCACCTTGATCTGTGTAAGCTGAAATTATGTATCCATAGTTTTTAACCGATTAATTGCCCTAGTACTGGTAGACACAATGATTAGAAATGAACACAAACATAGATATATTTCAATTGATAAGGAAGAAATAGCACAACATGAGAACTCCTCGGTAGTAGTTCTTTATTATGGAAAGTAAAAAGCACCACAATACAATACCAGGGCACTCCTGAAGGGCTATGGTTTATACGACAAGGTACACCAAAGTAGCAGAACAAACCATTACACAAACATTATTAATTGTATTACACACTAGTAATCATAATCAACAGAATGAGCCCTCCAGGGTGTTATTACAGTTAGAAGGAATAGCCCATCTCTGAGCCCCTACAGTTAGAATATCCACTCAGTATAGTCAGTGGGTTAGTGATCTCTTCTATCAGTGGGACTGTACTAAAATGCCCATTCTGTTGATCCGCTACCACCATGCCTACATCAAGCAAACTACTCTGTTCTACTATCTGCATACAACATCAAATTCGTACCATAAGTTGCTTATCATGATATGGAACAAAACTGAAGTTTATTGCCTAGAGTGAACTGACAATCTGTCAGTTGCTTATCATGATATTATGGAATAAAACCTGAAGTTTATAGCTCAGAGTGAACTGACAATCCGTACCTTTTCCCGGAGAATTTCGTTAGCAGCTTTCAACATGCCTTCCTGCATATACGGAGATACTTTTTGTAAGTTATGGATGCTAAAAACTTTGGGTCTTTATAGAGTTGATGAGTACAAGTTTTTGACATGCCTTGCTTTTTAGTGCTTGTATCTCTTGAATCATTATCTGCATCTGTTAGGCACGATATAATTTTAGCAATGTCTGAAATCGTTTTTTTTTTTAAAAAAAAATTGTTTGCTGAATTACCTTTGCAGAGCGGATGTTGTACATCCATATCTCCAAGTACCTCTCAAGGGCATTCAGTTCGTCAACATTCATGTGTTCATTTGCCCTGTTCCCGTAGATGTACCTACCAAAATGCTTCCTTTTTGTCAGGATTAATGGCAAACTTGGAACGTTTCTCATTTTCTTTTCTTTTTAATAGATTAACAGAATAAGTCTTATTTTGAGAGGGCGGATCAGGTTTTCTTGCAAACAGTTCAGGCCATGTTTGGACGCAAAGTATTTTTGGAGCCTTGGGAAAAAAATACCATGGTTTTGTGGAACACTTTGGTTTTTGAGTGACATGATGTGTTTAGATGCAGCTAAGTTTATGATTTTGAATACCATGGTATTGCCTAAATTGTAGTCCTTTGGGAGTTTTAAAGACTCCACTCTCGATCTTTTTTCCTAAACAATGGGTTATTCACATCGATGGCTCTAAAACTGTGCTACCTCCATTTCGAATTATAAATCATTCTAAGAATCTTGAAGAGTTACAGCATCTCAAATTTAACCAAAAGTATAGTACAAAGATTTATGAAATTAAATAGATATATAATGAAAATATAATTACTAGAGAGTGTAATGGTACTAAGTTGGCCATTATCTTATCATATTAATCTAGTCAAACTTGAGATGTTTTCTCTAAGATTCTTAGAATGACTTATAATTTGGGATGAAGTAAGTAGTTTATTAATACCACAACATCCAAATAAGGCCTCAGTGTTGCTTAAGACCAATAATTCTTGGGTTTTGGAGTTTCTGTCTATTATAGAAATGTTTTGTGTTGTTTGTTTGAGTTGGTACTTGAGGCCTTGTTTAGATCCAAAAACTTTTCAAGATTCTCCATCACATTGAATTTTTACGGCATATACATGGAGTATTAAATATAGATAAAAAGAAACTAATTGCACCGTTAGGTTGAAAATTGTGAGAGGAATCTTTTGAGCCTAGGACAATAATTGCCAAATACAAATGAAAGTGCTATAGTAGCCAACTTCAAAAAGTTTTCACTTTTCAGGTGTAACTAAACAAGGCCTGGGTATGGGCAAAAGCATGGAGCCTGCTGAACCTATGTTATAGCTCTAATTTGTAAGCAAAGATAAATGTTTTCGTTCGAGTTTGTTCGCATTTGCTGGTTAATGGACAGTGGGATTCTGAAGCAAACTGACTTGTAGTAGGCAATTTCTACAAACCGTAAGGCAGAGCTGTGAGAACAATTTACCTGAGTCCTTTCTGGAGCAGATTGATTTCCTGTTGCAGCACCATGGTTTCTTGTTTTGGATCCTGGGTAGCAGACATGGCCAAAGCTTCTAGCAATCAGGGAGAATAGAGGAAAAGGCAGAGAGGTGTATATAGACTGCAGCGAGATGGCTGCTTGTAGTTTTACACTGTACGTGCTCATATCTAATCTATCTATGCAATATATAGGTGCTGTGGATGGCATGAGCATAGCAAACATTTTTGGAAAATCCAGCCACAAGCAGTCCAATAACATCTAAAATCATATAGTACCGTGGTCTATTTACTAGAAGCTCATGCCTTTTGCTAGGGATATTAAAATCTACACAGTCGACTGTTATAGAAAGTGAAAAATGAAAACAAATATTAATGCATATATTCAAAGTAGCAAAGAATGCATGAATGAGCACATGTTGCTCAATTGGGAGAGGGAGCATATATTCTGGTGTTAGTCATGAATGTTCCAGTGATGTAATTGGCAACTGGCAAGCAAAAAGATAGCAGGACGACACAAGAACCAGCACATGATGCCTTGCCGGCCGCCAAGTTGTTTGGAGGGAGGGGAGGGCACTATAGCTACTGCTACTGACCATTCTGTTGTCGCCGGAGCCGTCGGCAGCTTCTCCGCTGGCAGTCTTGTACCTGTCGATCAGCTCTTCCATGGTCCTGCAGTCGATCGGATCATCACCACCTCGTCATCGACCAGCAGCAGCAGAGACGTACGGCGGCCAAGCAAGAACATCGACGGCGACAAGACATACCCGGTGGTGGCGAGGTCGTAGAGCTTGCCGTGCGCGGAGAAGATGATGATGCCGATGTGGGCGTCGCAGAGGACGGAGAGCTCCCGTGCCTTCTTGAGCAGCCCCGCGCGGCGCTTGCAGAAGGTCACCTGCCGGTGCACCGGGTTCTCGATGCGCCGCAGCTGCACTTTGCCCCGCGCCATGGATGCCGAGAGATGGATTGCTGCCTGGTCGCTTGCCTTGGTTGTTACCTAGCAGTAGCAGCAGCAGCAGCAGCAGCAACAGTAGGTTAATTGTCGTCTTGCTCGATCCCTGCACACAACCTCCCACTAGTTTGGACTAGCTTCGAGGTTGGCGAGGGTGCCCTTGTGCTATCTTCTCTCCCTCCTTGTTGCTCCTCCTCGATCTCTGTCTTCTTGCTCAGTCACCACAGGCCCTGCCGGTGCATATATACTACTTCCTTGCCAGCCAGCAGCTCTGCAGCTAGCTAGCATACAGTCTTGCTAGCTAGTCTCATGGAATGATGGAAGAAGAATAATCAAATCCCATACGCATCTCTTGCTTTACACCTGTTGCCATTTAACGTTTTGTTTGGCTCACATCAGAGCACCCATGTCTGAAAAATTCTCCTTTTCAAAAGAAAAATGACTGAAAAATTTTCATGTCTTCGCTAGCTGTGTTTCACAGCCGCCATGCTATGCTGCTGCTGCTGTTGTTTCTGTGCACGTGTGGCGCGGACAGGTGGATGCATGGGCATGGCTTCCCTCTTAATGAAACACGCGTCAACGGACGTGTTTGTGGGGAAAAAAAAAGATGCATGGGCATGGCTGAATTTGTTGGAGTCAACTAGAGGCAGAGAATATATATATACACAGATAGTTGAAGTCAAGATGCGTGGCAACGCTTGCAGATGATGATTGGCAGTGGCAGTAGCTAGTACTGGTCCCCTACCCTCCTGCTGGAATTTTTGCTTCAAATGAATGGACTTCGAATTTTGTATGTCGATTTGCTCTGAGGTTTCTGGTTCCTGGTGATGGTGATAACCAAGCCAATTGATCATGTACATGCAATCAGAGTCAGTGATGCATTTTTCTTTGAGTATATGACAAGTGTGCTAGCTAGAATTATTATATTCTTGTAACAACCTCTAAGAATTTAATATATTTTAAGAATACTTACTAGAATTATATTCTTTTACAACCTCTCTCTAAAGCAAAATTCTTTTACAAGAATAGAATTTTAGGATGCTTGCTAGGATGGTGAAGAAGTTGGTTACAATTTTTTTTAAAAAAAATTGCTAAATCCTCCAGCCAGACACTTCTCTTTTGCATTTTATTTGGTCTACCTCTACAAAACACAAGGAGGCCGGCCAGCTTTCTCCGAATTCCGCTGGCCCTTTTGCGGCACTAGGGTTTTGGTGGCTAATCCTGCTATGAATTCCTCCTCGCTTCACTTTACGACTATATGTCTCTTGTTAGAAAGATGGCTAGCTTTGCTAGGGTTCATCGAAAACCTGATGCCCAACAATTTGGTGTCACGTCAACAACCCCTCCTTTCACTCTCTTTTGCTGGATGGAGCATCTCTTCCCCAACAATTTGCAGTGCCCAGCCCAGAGGATTCCCTGGCCAATTTGCATTTTTAAAACCATGCCCTCTTCTTAGTGCTCTCTCACACAGAATTTGCATCACCAACACCTATGCACAAAAATTTTCTCTGCTTGGCCCACTGAAAAAATGGCTCTACTGCATTCATGCTACTCATTGGATTGGAGAACCAGAACCAGAGAGAGTGAACCCAAGAATATATATGCAATTAATGCCAGATTGGCAGCCATCTTTTTTTTAGGACTGAAAACTATCATTGTGAGAGAGAGTGTGTCATGTTCGTGAAAACGATGTTTCCTCGTCTAAAATACATCCTGACATGAACATAAAGAAGAATACATATGTTATGCTAATCTGCAATTTGCAGCCAGGTAAGATAAATGACAAGTGTTTCTAGAAAGGCATCTTTGTTCGGTGTTTAGCAGATTTAAGGAGATGTGGATGAATCTGGAGCTCAATTGTGGGCGTTTTCATGAGCCAACTTGGGAAGCACACAGTCTCCCTAAGATGAATCAGAGATCACGAAAGGCGGTTCTGAATTTGATGCAGTTTTTAGCTTCAGGTTACACATAAGGCTGTGCTCTCCCTTTTCCATTTTTATAAGTTATATAACAACAGTTAATGTTAGAGTGTATGGAAACTAATCCTACCCTACCATAATTGATCTGATATGTAGATACTAAAGAGTGATTTTCAAAAACATATATTGCGACATGAATAAAGTAGTTTATTTGAGCCTTGCTAAGGTACACCCATTACCTTTTTTTTTTGTTACCTTTGTAGGAGGTAAAATCTCAAATAGATCTCAACCCTTGATTTTTTTTAAATGCATGTAATAATTAAGTAATTATTAATTACTAAAATATATAGAAAAATAAAAAGAAAAGGCAACAACTAAATCAACGGTAAAATCTTGTTTGTTGCCATATATGGATGTACCGACACAGCATGCAACGGCGGCATATACTCTTGTACGCGTGCACTTGTACGCCAACACCACAATACGAAATTATCAGTGCCGGCCCTAAGGGGAGGGGACGAGGTGCGACGGCCGAGGGCCCTCGCGGGATAGGGGCCCAAACCTAATAAGTATATAATACAACATATTCTTTAGCTATAGTTTTTGTTTATTAGTATATATATATATATATATATATATATATATATATATATATATATATATATATATATATATATATATATCATGAGCCAAAAGGAGTCAAGTCACCAATACTCATACACGAGCTGCCACACATAGCGTTCACGAGTCATAATTTCTAGACTTTTGGTGACACGGCGAGACCGCGAGGAGAGACGCAGCAGCATCAGCGACACATTCACCAGTTCACCACGCGATCACGAGCTGTAGTGAATAATACAAAAATCTTTGCGCCCGAGTTCTAGCCTTTCAAAATCCAAACGATAGCGGCGACCAGCTGGTAGGGCTCGACGAGGACTACGACATGTGATCTTGGTCATTTCCTTCTACCCTTTTATTTTTTTGTGATTTGTGAATCTTAGTTCTGTTCATGTCTCAATTGCCTAGGCACTAGTTTTTTTCTTGTTCAATTTTTGTCTAGTACTTTATACTCATATAGTTATATTTTTCTTGTAGTTTAGGTTAGGTGTTAGAATTTTAGAAGGTACGGAAGAAATATTTGTCAGGGACTGTGAAAAGAAAATGAAAAAGACAAGAAAAGCGGTTTGTATATTTGTCAGGGACTGTGAAAAGAAAATAAAAAAGACAAGAAAAACAGTTTGTCTATATATGATTGGATTTGCTTTCTCTTTAAAAAAATAACTTATATTATTATAAAATTTTATAGTTTAGGGGTCGTCGCAATGTATTGGCCAGAGGGCCCTCAAAATTGTAGGACCGGCAGAAATTATATCTGGTGGTATAGATGAATCTAATAAATCAATATAAAAGGTTATGTTCCGATGACTAACAGTTGAACTTATTGTTCAAAAAAAACATACATTTGCAAAATTCTAAAAATACTAATGTTAGGATTATAAATATAAATAAATAAATAAATAATTTAAATACCAACACGTTCAAGGCAGCTGGTACGGTGTTCACGTTCAAGACTGCTCTAGTTACCAACACGTTGATGATCCAACTTTTAGGTAAATAATTAAAGCACACCTCTAATTTTGTCACAATTAGACAAAAATACAACTCATGTGTACAGCTAACATTGACATAAAATACATTACATGTGGGAGCGATCCATACAAGGCTTTGTTTGGATATTGTCGGATTCACTTCAATCCATGTGTGTTGGTGTGGATTTGGGTGGAATTTAGTTTAAATTCCACTCCAATCCACCTCAACACATTTGGATTGATGTGAATCTGACTACATCCAAACAAGGCCCAAATGCATGCCTCAAACTGTTACATGCATGTTAGATCTAATTGATAGATTTTTTACTTAAAATTTTACATGCTTTCCTATTTCTTAAAATAAATAAAATTATTTATCCTATTACTTCTTAGGAGGTAATATGTGATTATTGCCATCTAGATCGACGGTCCACAGTTATTTGGTAGTACCGTAGCAAAATCTAGTTTATTTTCGAAAGTAAAGGCAGCTAAAGTAGTTCTTAATTATATACTAATCTAGACTTCTCAGAAAAATAGATCTACAACTGGCTCTAAAATTAAACTGACAAGTGTTTGAACAGTATCTTTAGATTTAATTAGCTGCTGCCTGTTGGGTGAGGAGATATTGATGACCCTGGGAATTCATTGGTTGGGTTTCATGAGCTTTGTAGAAGCCTATACTATCTAAAATGAGTCATCAGGAATCAGTAAAAGGTATCATTGAATTAGCTGCAGGTTTCAGTTTCTACAGGTGTGTACAAAAGCCTAATAAACTTTCTACATTTTCATTTACATCAGTGGTATATATTAAACTGATCTGATGTGTAGAGACTCGAGAGTCCCTCAAAACTAACCAAAGTAGAAGCAGAAAGAGATCACAAAAACTAGTATATAATCCAGATGTCGTCCAGATTCATCACTGAAATATGCTGCAGCCTGGAGAGGGTGCCACGTGGTGGCACTGGAGGAGTGGAGACATCTCCTTGTGGGATGCTTCATAGTAGTAGATGCTATATAGCTAGTGCTTTGGGCATAAAGCATGAACTGATTCCAATTGGCTTTTGCTAATGGAAGGCAAAGCAACCCAAAGGGAGAATGAGTGAGTGCTCATTGGACGCTCTTAAAAGAAACATTGTTGTCATCTCCATGCATGTTTGGCCTGTGACATTTGAGACCTTTTTTATGCTAGCTGTTTTTCAATACCCTCTATCCATCAGCATAGCATGTTCCTTTTGCAGTGAAAGATTTAAGATAGATGGCCCTAGCTAGCCAAGGATATGTTATTGTGCTAGCCTCTTCTTCTCCATAGTCCTTGGCATTATTCAGTGGCTATTGCAAGTTAATTTAACAGTTTCTTTTAATTTATTTGTTAAAATATTTAGCACCAAACGTCCAATCTATAGCTCAACTAATATGGTTCAAAACACATATATAACTAGAGTCACCAAGAAGAAGATTGTTTGGAGGAATATATTTCAATGATATTAAACTTGAAGTAAAGCGCATTTTGTCACAGATACGCGAGGTGGCCAAGATTGTAAAGCTGTCAACCTAATGATAGATCTTGCCTTTATATTTAGTAACGGTCTCTCTCTCTCTCTCAAAAAAAAAAAAACAAGCTCAGCCAGGGAATATAACATTAGCGAGAAGCATGGTACTAAAACTGAGTGCCAGGTACTTTATTGCTTCAAAAAAAATCATTGAACACTGCCAGGTACTAAAATCAGTCTTATTATACACGAAGCTGCTGCCACAGAGAATCAAGAGTGAACACCAGACCTTGTGGGAAAAAGGGGGAAAAAAAGAATGAACACCAGCCAATCATATTAGGTAACATCGTCAGATTAAAGCAGGCTTTCAAATCTATAGCATATATCCTCAAAGTAAAGTTCATGGTTTCATGGCAACAGAATGCTGTTATATATATATATATATATATATATATATATATATATATATATATATATATATATATATATATACATACTAGGTAGTGTGCCCGTGCGTTGCTACGGGACAATTAAATTTTTATACTAAAAACACACGGATCGCACGACAAGATAATAATGTTATGAAATTAAATACTGATGTTAAAGTGACATTTAATTAAAAATCATCGTGAAATCACAGTTACAGAGAGCACAACATCGTTGGCTTACAAATATGATGGAGGCAGTCAAGACATGGATGCGGAAGACGAGCCACGATGAGCAGCAATAGTAGCGAAATTCTGACCAGGACGATCATGAATTCACCTGATGAAACATATATAAAAAAGAAATCAAACGAGAATAGAGCGGGCATCTATGGATCGTGAATGTCTGGAGTGACTCCGAGCTGCATACAGGGCAGGAGAAAGAAAAAGAATGGCGTGAGGTCTCGCATCAACCCAAATGAAATCACATAGCAGAAAACTGATCTTTCGGCATTTGAATGAGCGGATAAGATGGGGAAGGGGAGCCCACTGCATAGCCCCCGCCTACCCTCTTGGCGTTTGAATGAGCAGATAAGATGTAGAACTTTGCAAGATGTATTTTTTTTCTCTCACCTAGATCATCGATGTCAAGCGCAACAGCATCTCAGTGCATAGCCCCTACCTACCCTCTAGCCTTTCATTCTAAATTTCTAAGTAATAACAGAGCCCAAGAAGCTACACAAGCATCATAGAAAGCATATGAAGAAAAAGAAAAGAAAAGGCACCTAAGCTCGAAGGCCTTAAGGGTCGTGGTGGTCGCACAGTGACAGCAGGTCCACCATGGGGATACCATCGTCCTCCGTTGCAGCAGCTACAGTCTCGGCCTCCACCACAAGCGCCAGATAGACAACCAGATAGGGACGGGAGGTGACGGTGCTCGCGGATGGCATCCCATGCATGGATCTGTGCTAAATAAAATTATCAACAAGGTCAGTCTAACAAAAGATCAAGTTAGATCATCTAATGCCATAAGCTTGCCATAGATTAGTGATTAAAATTCCTAAAATGATGGAACTAAAACTCTCACATGTGAGCATATGCCCATTTAGTAGAAGCATACATTTTAAAGAACAAGAAACGACCATAGGAAATCCAAACATGATGATTAGCTTGCAGAACAATTGATGCCAGCAATGTTGAATGCAGACTGAATTTAATTTACTTTGGATGGAAGAACAATGCCATGTCTGAATACTGAAATTTAGTTCTGCTTACATAGAAGCTTAATTGTAGCAGCCAGAAGTGTCTTTTATTGGAACTCAAATAATGGGACATGAGAAGAAAAAACCATATTTAATTTATAGCATATTTGGCCTTCAAGTTCTAGCAGTTCAAGCATAGTAGATTATGTAAGGAATTGAGATACCATATTTCATTCCATCTATCATACAAAGCTATCAGCCATGAAAAAAACAGCTCTGAGTTACCTTTGTTACGAATGCAGAGCAGGATCTGCTGACAAATGCAATGGCACAAATGGTTGTTCATGTTTTTCCAATAAACAAAAATCTAATTTTAAATGCACAAGCAGTGTCTAAAGTCCAATTACTGGACCTCATCAAACTTGTCTACTGCGTAGTGGATTCAGAAACAGAGCACACATAGCTGGTCTTTTCAAAATAAGTAAATCTACAAGAGATGCAGTGAAAAAAAAGAGAAATGAACTGAGTTGATGGCCAATGCAATATGAAATTCAAAGAGATTGAAAATTCTAAAAAACTTTGCTACTATAAAGTTTAATCACCATAAACTTACTATTAGTAGAGAATATAACATCCATGTAAAGTTGTAAACTAATAAATTTAATTTAATCACCATAATAGTAGAGTTGTTTGGGAAGGTTAATTTACAGAGCTATCTCAAATGTTCGTAAACAGGAATGAGAAAAGTGCAGTTTACTGAAAATGGAGAAAATTACTTGAATAAAACAATAGGGAGGGATTAGCTAATTCAAGTATTCAACGCATAGCCATGTACAGGTCCCATCATGTGAGCAAAGCAGTTATTGAATACACTAAACAAAAATGTGATAACTCAATTTTTGAGTATGCTGTCGTCTAAATAAGATTATGCACAGCCATGCAACACTCTGACAAAAGAAACTTAAAACAGAGGAATCCTACATATATGAAGCTGTGATTACTAAACGATGAGGTACACTTATACATTCAATAAGGTCACACACACATTCAATTAGTAGGAATAATCAACGAAAAAGCATCAAGATTAAAAGAGCTAAGCCTATCACTGATCATCGTTGAGCTTTCCATAGGACCGATCATATATCAAGAACTTGAAAAACGCTTATATTATCAAACAATACGCACCTGCACAAGCTTGAGAGATTTGTAATTCTAAAGAGTAGTCTGCACATATAAAGAATTGAAGAATTCATTAACCGAATATTATCAAGGACTTGCTACTTTGCATATAAACAAGACAAGTGAGGAAAATACTTCAACATTCCATACTGTCTAAATATTGTTGGCATAAGTGAATTATGCAGACATAAATGGAGAAAACCCTCAGGTTCATGAATTGTTCTGCCAGAAGGTTTAAGTTTGCACATATAATATATGGCTGATGACATTAATTTTGAGATAGCTCAAATAGAAAATAGGGCACCAAGCGAGAGATATTATTGGCCACCAAAGAGATATATTTGATATGGGAATCCATCTTATGATGATATATACTTACATCAACCTTGGTAGCTCCATCCAAAATGTTTCCATGCCCTCCCTCTGTTGAATTGTGATTGCCTAATATGCCAAAATAAAAGGAAAAAAAACATATTCTTTGACATGTATTCACAACCAAAATCCCTATCCTAAATAAAGAAGCACTTCTACGAGCCGCTATTTAATGTTGATTTATCATGTGTTGTTAATTTTTACAGCACATTTCCAATTAGGCTTGGAGAGTACCCTTGCAACACAACTAAAATAAAATGAAGCACTTTTATGACAGAAAAAAATGCTAACCGGCAAGTGCTACCTTAAAACTGGTATCAAAATCCCTCCCCTAAAAAAGAAGCACTTCTACAAAATAATATTAAATGTTGTTTTACTTATTCCAATTTTACAACACATTTTCAATCAGGTAGTATCCATGAAACACAACTAAAATAGAATGAAGCTCAGAAAAAAATGCTAACCAGCAACTGCTCGCCCCTCCAAAAGCGAACAAAGTTATGCACATATGCAGACACAGTCTAAATTACTACTCCACAACACAAATTTATATAAAAGTGTCCGCATAGAAGGAAATATAAAAAAACAATGTAAATTTCTGACAGAAATCTATGTCTTCCAAAATAACATCGGTACTGACTCCGTTCTCCGATATCTTGTAATCAGAAACGAACAAAGACAAAAGCACATATATTAGCCTGAAGTGCATCTTTGTGACCAACGTTGTGTTGAGCACTCAAATTAATTATGAAACCATGGTTTTAAAAAATTATCAAAAATGATTGGAACCGCATACAACCAAGATTGATCGTGAATCCTACATGAAGCAGCCGACGAGGCTCGAGCAGTGCGTGCATACCTGGATGGGTGCGGGAGCTGGCACTGTGGTGGCCATGGCAGCAAGGGCCGCCCACTCGGCGTTGCAGTCGACCATTGCCACATCGGAGTCCACGAGGGCAATGGCTGGTGACTGCGGCACGAGGGTGAGGACGAGGATTCGCAAGGGTGGCGTGAGGGCAAGGGCAATGGCTGGCGACGGTGCGAGAACGAATCGATCGGGGCGCGGCCGCTCCAGGGACAGACAGTGCGAGCGCAGACGCTTGTGGCCGCGGTCGCGACGGTCGTCCATGGCCGCGGTCTCGGCGGTCGTCCAGGGAGGGGATCGGGTCGCGGCTGCTCCAGGGCCCGACGGTGCGAGCGCGGACGCTCGTGGCCGCGGTCATCTAGGGAGGTGGCGGCGGTCCCGAAGGTCGTCCACGGAGGGGATCAGGGCGCGAGATCGCTCTCGTGCAGGGAGGGGATCGGGACGCGGCCGCTCTCGTCCAGGAAGGGGATCGGGCGCGGGGATCGATCACGGCGCTCACGCGGACGCAATAGGAAAGGGGGAGGGGATTGCTCTCGCCCAGGCTCATGGCGTGGGGAGGCAGGCTGACGAAACCAAAGCCGCACCAAAAAAAAATGTCCCAGTTTTAGTCTTTTTAGTAGTATAAGTACTAGGTAGCGTGCCCGTGCGTTGCTACGGGATAGTTAAACTTTTATACTAAAATACATTGGATTGCATGATTAGATAATAATATTATGAAAACACATTGGATCGCACGATTAGATAATAATATTATGAAATTAAATACCGATGTTAAAGTAACATTTAATTCAGAAAGGTAAATCCATAAAATGATCCGTCACAAAGAGCATGGCGTCGCAGACTTACAAACTCTAATGTATAAATCTTTCTATAATATAGCTAAATATATTACATCGACAGAAAGATATCTCCAATATCCAATTTTTCGTCAGCTAATAAATCCACAAGTTCCATAGCATCGGCCATTTTTCTCCTCTAGGATCATGCGTGTGCGTTATTGCTTACCACAGGGGAACAACAACCCGTACTCAGCTCAGGGTGATGAGCATCCCCAACTACTCTTGCAAAGCGCCACTGACATCTATCCCACAGTTTTTTTGGTTATTATGGCATGGTCCGGCTAGTATGGCATGGATCAGCTCCTGTACCGCCAACATTTGCACACCGCTGATGTGCATATCATTCTATTTCGTGGCCAATCATCACCATCACACGAAGCTTCAAATAGGATGACAATTAATAGATAATTTTCACGACCAAAACACAACCACTTTGGCCACTCTGATCACTCCCACCTAACCACTCTAGCATATTTCACTCAGCCACCTAGACACTTGCAATGAGAATTGATAGTGTAGTGCACTTGGACCAAAAATTTTTAAATATAACTGATCTGCAATTCTCCATAACGTATAAAATTGCAATATTATTACACAAGCAAAGGAAGCTTTGTCCAAGAAATGATATAAAAATATAGGTGCTGATAGATAACCCTTACAATTTGAAATATAAAAACTGAACACCAAGATGCAGGGTACATGTAACATCTACGAAGGGCTTCCAGCCGGCCAAAAAAAATTCTTTGACGATGCTTTCAGAAAATGGTTGGGATAAAGGTCATGACATTTAGTTCCTGGAGTTATTTATGGTTCACTGAAAGAGATTCTTTTTTTTTAGAGAAACTGGAAGAGATTCTTGCGTTATATAAACCATTAAACATGGCAGCAAGAATAAATTGGGTAGGAGCAAAGCAAAAATATTCAAACAAGAACTGAAAAAACATCATTAATGACTAAATACAAATTGGAAGCAGACATCATACTGGAGGAAAACCATGTAATTTAAGAGCAGGGCATCTGAACATGCCACACCGGATCTGGCAGCGTTATTGCTATGGGCACCGTTGGATCTTGACGGGCCTGGGGAAGGAGGCTGGGGAGTGGAAAGCCTCTGCCTACACCAATCACCTGATCCGCAGTTTGCAATGATGGAGCCACGAAGGTTGACAGGAGATAGAATGGAGATCTGCAAGAAATAAGATAGGAACTTGTTAAATTGGCACAACTCAACTGAACTTCATTTCATCTCAAATTGGCAGAAAGGAAAATTGATTGAACATGCCAATTACATGCATGCTAGAATTACTTATAAAGCAGTACATAGCATCTAAAACAAGGGCTATATGGCATGCCACAGTTGCAAAGACAGATGAACTACTCCAAATAATAGTACCTGAAATTCAGTTTTCTTCAACACTCCTAATTCTGTATTGGCAACCTCTAGGCCATCCCCACCTCGCAATGAGTGAGAGCTAGAGCTGGTCGCACAGACGCACACCCATTGATTTCTCATTCCTACAAAAGAATTGGGCTATAACATCATAGATAAAAACACATAGATCAATAAATATCAATGAGCACATTGGTTGCAATAAGCTTTGTGAATTTGTTGCTCACTCATCTTTCGCCAAGACACCCACTCATTGCGGTGCACCCACACTGGTCGCTGCCTCCCTTGGGCATGCTCATAGTGCGACAACGGCAGCTAATTGAGCACGCTTGCTTGTGCGCCGGTAGGACATTTATCTGGAAAATACTCTTGTCACTATCAACGAAATTAGGCATTTTGTCACCACACCTATGAACAATACCACATTGAAAACAAAAATGCTTTTCACAATTGCAATCTAGAAGGCATATGAATATGGTCAGGCTATGATTGTTATTTAGACATGATAAGTTGAAAATTAGCTAAGAGCAATGAGTAACAGAAAATTAGGAAAGAAATTTGCTAGACAAAGTTTGCAAGTTACTTGCATTGCATTCTACTTTGAATCTCCAGATTCTTATGTGTGGATGCACTTTGACCATTTGGTATCCTAGAACAGGAGGTAATTGATTAGCAAACTAATTTCAATCCTACTCACAGGAATTATATGCTAAATCCATCATTCACAGAAATTCAAACAAAACGCTAATAGACCTAACTGCACAGTGCAAAAAAAAAATACATCACCAATCAAAAAAAATTCTAAAAATCAGAATAAGAAGAGTTGAAGGGTTGGCTATAGAACAAACCATTAGCTGGCGCTCCTTTTCTTTCTTGTTATAAATGCTCACCACCCTAAACAAACTATTATCACGTAGAGACAAAAGAGCTCTGCTTTACCATCTACAAGTTGTATGTCCACATCAAAAGAGCTGTGCTTCTCCTTCTTCACGATCAAGTTGCCTGAACCCATCCCAGAGATGCAAACTTATATAAAAAACTCTTCACCCTAGCAGGCCCATCTTTTCACAACCTACAGGACACCAATAGGCAATCGGATCAATTCCAGCTTGCTCCTTCAAAAACTGCCTTACTCCAGTAACTCCTATTAAGCTTTCAATAAAGCTGGCCTAAGTGGCCTTTGGTCCAAAGAAAAATAGAATCCTTAGCAAATACGGATAGTTAAGTCAGTCCAATGAAGGTCCCCAGCAGATAAGCCAGCAGTACCAATTCCACCCAAAAAAGATAACAAAATACGAAGGGGTAGATGAAGCCACTGTTGCATCAGCACTCGTCTGACAACAAAATTGACACAACTAAGCTAGGTACCTCGATGACCACCATGGTTCCAACAACAGTGGCTACATATGCACACTTGATAACTTTTATAGCAAAATTAAAGTTGGTAGGCTTGATATTAGATCAGATCTGAGTACACCAAAATTGAAGTTAGGGTTTGGGTCAAGGGGATCAGGGAAGGCATGGGTGTACCTGTTGGGTGCTCATTGCCGGCCAAGGGTCCGGTAAAGGGCCCGACGAAAACTTGCGCACCTGTCGTAGGGCTGCCATGCCATGATGGTCTGTTGTCAGCACAAGAGAGTGCGCATGGGCCTGCACCCTGGTGGTCGGTGGCGGGAGGCTTGTATGACCGTGCTAGCGGCAAGCGGCCTGGCGTCGTTGGCTGGCGCCCTTGCCTGGTGGGTGGCTCCCTCCCCTGGTGGGCTGATGCCTCGTCCGTGGGGAAGAGACGAAGGAATTGTCGCTCGATGGGCGTGGGAGAGGAGGCGCTCGATGGGGGTGCAATTGCCGCATGAGAAGGGTCGATGGTGGAGGGATCGATTGTCGCAGGAGATGGGGTGCGATTGCCGAATGTTGTGGGTGGGATCGCATGGAGGTAGAACGATGTACCTACGTTGAGATGTGCGGCGACCGGCGAGGGCGAGGACTGGAGGAGGCGGCGAGGGCGGCGCGGTGGCGCCCCTCGCCCCAGCCGCGCGCCCGCTCCAGCTGCCCGCGCCGAACAAGACGCCGGTGGCCATGCCCCGCTGCCGGCAGCGGACTCTGGTGGCCGGCCGCGCCCGCGCGGACTCCGGTCGCCGTGCGGCCACCTCGGTGTCCAAGCGACTGCGCCGGTGGCCGCGCCCCTCGCCCCCGCCGTGCGCCCGCTCCCGCTGCCCGCACCGAACAAGACGCCGGTGGCCACGCCCTGCTGCCGGCAGCGGATCTGGTGGCCGGCCGCGCCCGCACAGACTCCGGTCGCCGCGTGCCAGCTCTCCCCGTGCGACCTATGTGGCCAAGGATCGAACCCCACGCCCTCGAGAAAAATAAAATGGCATAGGAGGCCGCAGGAGGGAGAGAAATGCGAGCAGGATAGAAGGAATGGCGAAGAGGATTTGGGAGCGGGGCTCCGAGCAGAATACGGGAGGGGCCGAGGAGGATCTGGGAGGGGGTGCTCTGCGTCGAGGCGGATCTGGGAGGGACGGAGGGGGCGGCGAGGAGAGGCGGATTTGGGAGCGGGGCTCCGAGCGGAAGAGAGAGCCGGGCGGGATGCGCGTCGCAGGGGCAGGACGAAACCGCGAGAGAAGAATGTCGCACGAAAAGTTTACCTTAGCCCGAACAACTCCAACAGTTTGCTAAAACTCACTTGGCAAATCTATAGTTTTGCCAAGTCTTAAAACTAAATGCAAAGTGAAAAAAGAGGCATTCTCCAACAGTTTGCTATTTAGGCTTGGCAAAAGAACTTGGTATCTTAGGATTTTTGCCAAAATCGCAAAATTGAGTCTCCAACACGTTGACAAAACTAGTTGGCAAATTGGAAAACACGTGATGCCAAGCGATGGAGAACTTAGACATATTTGCCAAGTGAGCATGGTTTTGGCAAAAATACTAGGATGTCAAGTACTTTTAGGAAACTGTTGGAGGGGAAAAATATAGTTGTATCAGATATTATAAATCTGCGCCAATCATAACAACTGCATTAGATGCCTAGCCGCACAAATCAGTCCATTTAACGAATTCTTCCAAGATTCCTATAGTTTGGAGGCTCTAATATAATGGAGCATCTTATGAAGAAATATCACACCTGAACTTGGACACTTTACTCCCCTTCTTTTTCCCCCAGATTTGTAACTATCACTCTATGAGCTGAGCTCAACCATTGGAGCTCAGAATTCCTCTTTGCTCTCAAGAAGTCGCTGTTCGATCGGTAAATCCGTATCCAGTGGTGGATCCTTACAGAAACTACTGAAACTCTAACTCTAAAAATGTAAGCTTATCCTAGCCTATGCCTACGCTTAACCTATCACTTAACAAACATAAAGCTGGGCATGATCATGTTAGTGGCAGAATGGAGAGCGAGCAACGTGACTGAGAACTTGTTCATGTCTGCCATGTTACACTGAACTTTTGGTCCTATTTCTATGTGTGTTAGGTACAAGTAAGTGACAACAAGTATCCCTGCAAGAAAAGAACTGCAGCCGCTGCAAAAGAAATAAAACCGGGCGGCCTTTCCAGGATGCAAAGGCGGCGAGCGGCAAGACGTCCAGGACCACTCCCTTTGGCTCTGAATCTTGGAACACCAAAAGCAACCAATGTAGAGCCTATTAAGTTGCAAGTTCTTTTTTATTTTTTTTTATTTTTTTGATTGAAAGACCGCCAAGTTGCAGGGTCAGTTAGTACAATATATACAATGCAAAAGATGGCAAATCAAGTAATAACATGCCTTCCTAAGTTCCTATATACTATGCAGCATGCGTGCACAACACAAGAGATGATTGGAAGATATGATCCCTAGCTATATATATATATATATATATATATATATATATATATATGGCCACGGGTTCCAAATAGGGAGCCGTCCTGGTCCAACAAATGTGCAGAGCCTTATTTTCTTTTTCTCTTCCAATATAATTTTGAGAAATATAAAAAGGAAAAGATGCGCCTTTTTGTTGTTGACTAGTATAAGGAACTGTTGGACTGGATATATTTTATGAGCATGAACAGGTAAAACATTCCATTGGCTTGGACCGTACCTTGGAGTTTTATTTCAAGTGTCTCTTCTCAATTTTTGGGTGAGAGGAATGAAGCTCTGGAACTTGCCTAGCTAACAAATGTCCATAAGTAAGCACGGTGACAGAGAGTCCCTTTTCACTTTTACCATTCTCGTGCTCGACATGTTAATGACTGCACAAATCAGACTTGTACAGTGATTGATATTTAGATGAACTAGGAGGATTCCCCGCGCCGCTGCGAAGAAGGAGATGTGTATGTATGGTGTTGGTAATACAACAATATATGTTAATAAATGATGTGGTTTGCTAATGTGAATAGTTTGAATGAAAACATAATTGTATGTGTTAGTTGGATGTATTAGTGGATGCTGATGTGGATAATTTGTATGACGAGATAGTTGAATGTGCTATGTGCTAGTGGGGTTTATCTTTATAAGAAATGTAGATTGTTAGCCGTGATAGCACTGGTAGATCTGATTCAACATGAGGTAACTAAGACACATTTCACTCAATTTTTTTGAGTTCTAAACAGATATAGGAGCAGATTTTAAGTACAATCTCTTTTTTTGAACACAATGGCAGGAGTTTTGCCTTTTTTTAGGAAATTGGAGTGGCCGAGGACCCTACATGGATTTATTAAATAACAACAAAAAAGGCAGTCTTACAAGAGAAGAGAAGAGTGCCTTTCAATTAAGAAGAAATAACATTGACCCAATTTACAAGGAAAACCAGGCCTAAAAACCTTACAAACATAAACTTTATTAAAGGAGAAATGGTTAAAAACCTAAACGTGATGCGAGTACAATATCTGAGATTTGAATATATGGGCACAACCAGTTTAATTAGCATAAAATACATGAAAGCAACACTAGAATAAACAAATTATAACCCAAACTTAAAGGCATCACACAAAGTCTTTTGAAACACATAAAAAATCTCCAATGTCTAGGATAGAGTTCTGAAAACTCAAAAGAAACCTGATTTTACTATGATTAGCTCATTCTGCGGGAACCATCATCACTCCCCAGTCCAAGGGACTTCAGTGCATTGGCAATTCCTTCTTCATCAGCAAGATGTGTGACGCAGGGTTCAGCAAGAGAGAGAAATAAATCAACGGTGTCTAATTTAAACTAGGACACAAGTTTATAGGAGCATCACATATGTCAGGTAGATTCGTTTGATCTTTTTTTTTCGAGACCCAGTTCGCAGAGGCTCATAAACACGAGCGCACACTCACCCTATGAACGCACGCACACACATCCTATCTCTATGAGCACCTCCGAAGAATTTGATCTAAGAACAATGATCCAGTCAAATTAGCAATGTGACTGAGCACTTGTCCATGTCTGCCATGTTGCAGTGTTGCACTGAACTTCTGTTCTCTGTGTTAAGAGGTACAAGAAGTACCCATGCAAGAAGAGAGATGCTAGTAGGTTACCTCTTGAATGAAATAAAGATGGCTGGCCTTTCGGTAGGATCGCTCCCTTTGGCTCTGAATCTTGGAAGCAGCCAATTGCCTGTCAAGTTGCAGGGTCAGTTAGTAGTACAATGCAAAGGTGTTGCAAATCAAGTAAAATGCCTTCCGGTATACATGTATATATGCTGAAGATGATTGCTAATATGATTCCTAGCCAATAGCCATGGATGTATATATGCCTAGATGCATATAATTTATGGGTTCCAAACAGGGAGTCTTCCTAGTCCAACAAATCTGCACACCAAGATTTGCTTTTCCTCAGTATATTTTTGAGGAATAGAAAAAGGATAAAGGAAAAGTAAAAGCAAAAGGAGAAGGAAGCAGGAAATTAAAAGATATGCTCAAGTTCGTTTTTGACTAGTATGCAATGGAACTGTTGAAGTGGATATAGTTTATGAGCCTGAACAGGTATTTCGTACCATTGGCTTGGAGTTTCATGTGTCCCCAATTTTCGGTTGAGAGGAACGAAACTCCCCTTTTCAAATGTACCATTCTCGTGCTCGACAGGTTAATGACTGCAGACATCAGATCTGTAGCATAATGGATATATTGACAAGAATTGGAAGCTGTGATGGCATTGGTAGATGATCCAATTCAAGATATGGTCACAAACCACATTTCACTCAATGAAACAGGAGCGGACTTTGCACATAGAAGATCTGTATTTTAAATATATGGTACGACCAGTTTTACTAGCAGAGAATGCATGTTACAAACACTATAATAAACAAAATTACAACCCAAACTTAAGAAATGTCACACACTAAAGTATTTTGAAGCATATAACAGATCTCCAGTGCCTAGGACAAAGAGTTCTGAACTCAGTACAGAAACTTGGTTTGACCACAATCAGCGCATTCGGCGGGAGCCATCATCATTCCCCAGTCCAAGGGACTTCTGTGCATTGGCGATTCCTTCTTCATCTGCAAGACATGCAGCATAAGATTTAGCGAGAGAGAAATAAACTGAGATCCTGCCTAATTCAAACTAGGACACAAGTTGGAGGAGCAGCACATAAGTGAACTATAGATTCGTTGATCTAAGAACAATGATCCAGCCAAATTAGCAAGGATTGATGCTATTGCTATTTTAGTAGACTTTGTTCCTTGAGGTTCGGAGGAGGACATCAATACCACTATCACCCATTAGAGAAGGGATACATGGACTACTAGTTTGAGACTAGCCCTACTCTATTGCCATTGTTTACTAGGAAAAATAGACAGCATGCAAGTACTACGGGTGGATGATTCTTCAAAGAGCAGATACAAGGGCTATTATCTGTGCGCAGAGCAAGACATCAGCACCCTACTCTTCATTTGCAAAGATTAAAACATTTTCAGGTAAATTAGTAATTGAAATGACATATATGCAATAAAGAGGGATCAGAAGAGTGAAAACAATGAAGCCTAGTTGCCAACACATGATATGAATTATGATCTTCTGTCATCATAACTTACCCCAGAACTGTGTGAAGATCCGGAAGAAAAAGTTTATATTACGGGATACGCTGTATGCCATCACAGGAGGGAGAGGCTTGACAAGTGTGTCCACACTAAAAACTCTCTTCAGAAACTGCAAAGCATCCAGTTTAATGTCAAATAATTGAACAAAAAGTGAAAAGATGTTTATTATTTGTGCCAATGAAGAACTAAATTTGCTATAGAATAGTAATCCATTCAAGAGAAGTGCAAGGCTACGAATCAGGGGTATCATCCCCTTTTTTTGTTCAGGTTCGGTGTCCAGAGCCAAATACAAAAACAAAGGACCGTGTCATAGAAAGCAGCAACACGATGTACTGGACAAGTGACGTCCTTGTGCTATCAACCTAGTTTGGTTTCAGGCTATGAAACTTACACATCACAGTATCACACAGTGTCTGATGCATGAACTGTGTTGAGTAACTTTCAGGTCCTGCTTCTGTTCATAGCTTTGCTCAATCCACGTGTAAGAGCACACATGACTGAGAAGAAATTGAAATTGTGGGGTTTGCAAAAACAACATTCATGACTTGAGACTCTAATGGCGGGTTGGTGCAAGTATCAAGGTGCTGAGGACACAGCTTTTTCATCAGCAGCTGTAAATGCTATTCTCAAGAATCTAGTGCACTTTCCCCATTCGTTTGTTACGGTCAGTTGGCACCATCATGGCAGTAAAATCAGCATAATCCTGTCCTTCAGCAACTGCAATTTACAAACTGGCAATGCTGTTCTCAGTGACGCGGTGCATTTTTTGATTCGTTTTTTGAGCCAATGTCATCCGATATCCAAGAACACAAAACACTAGTGCATTTCCTACACAATTTATAAGGATTCTGAACTTGGCAATTGTTCCAGGGACCGGGTAACAACCCCACAACAACTGCGAGGGGGCCTAAGGAAGATAACAATCCGTAGAGCACCACCACCCCCGCGCGCGCGCGCATGAGCAAGACACCGAGAAGGAGCAGGGGAAATCACTGAGAACCAAGAAAGCGATGGTCGGGGGGGCGTATAGGGTACCCTGCTGTTGCGCTGGAAGGAGTAGCGCAGCTCGGGGTCGATCTCGTCCTCCTCGAAGTCGTCGACGGTGAGGTCGAGTTCCTGGCGCCTGCTCCGGGGCACGCTCATGGTGGCCGTCTCGCCAGGGTTGCTGGTGACGCTGACCTTCCCCTCGCGGCTCATCCTCGCCGCGTCCTCGTCCTCCGCCGCCTCCCCCGTCCGCCACGGCGCCGACGACAGCAGCTCCTTCCTCTTCCGCCCCATCCTCCCCCCTCTCCCCTCGTGGCGTGGCTTCGCTTCGCGATTGGTCTGCCTTGCCTTTCGCCTTTCGGCTGCCTTCGGTCTGAGGACCGGAGGAGGAAGAAGATGAGATGAGACGATGAGGTTGGCGGATAGTGGGCCGGGCCTGACATGGGCTTCGATGGGCTGGGCTGTCCGAGATGAGACATGGCCCAAACGGCCCAGTTAGGCCCATTTCTCCCTGATATGGCCTTCGTCTTATCCACACGCGCTCGGTCTTCGTCCCCACTGCTCCACCCGCACCACCGTCCACCAGCTCGCATGGCGCTCCACGCCGTCTCCCCCGCGGCGGTCTCCTCCCCGCTGCGCGCCCTCTCGCGCAGCCTCCCCCAGCGCCCAGGTCTGCCCCTCCTCATCCTCCTCCCCCCCTCCACCTCCCGGATTGCGCGTAGTAGTTTCAGCAATGACCAATGCGCCAAACACTGGAACGTTAGACGTCAACCATCTAGTTAGGTTATTTGCTTGCCTGCCATTCGCGCTGCACGGACAGAATTCCTACTCGAGTTTCCGTCTGCCTGCTTTGGGCACAATGCCGTCGAATAGTTGGCACTTGCTAAGGTGTTTCTGCGGGACTGGGACAACGATGCCATATAATTGACACCCACCCAATAGTGAAACAGGGCGCTCATCAAATTTGTTGTAGATAGTAGTTCGCCCGAAATGTGCTCAGTTATGGTATACAGAGGATAGTATTGCACTGCTCCATTCTCATATCTCATGTAGTATGGGTGTTCAGTAATTCAGTTGACAGTGTTTGCTGTGAAAAAATCAATAATGTGGCAAACTCTTGACGAAGATGTCCTACTGTACAGGCTGCGGTTGTTTACCAAAGCAATCCCTCGCAGTTTACTCCTCCATAAACTTTGCGAGACTTCGGGCTGGACCAGTGGACTTCGGTGGCAGGCCTCTGGTTCTTCGACACTCGGACAAGAGGCGAGTGGTTACAGATATAGACATTTATCCTGTATTGTTATGGACCGTCAGATTAGTCTTCATTAGCTTGTGATTCTCGTGTTATCAGAGCAGTTTTGATGCATGCTACTATTGAAGAAATCGAAGCGGAGAAATCCCTCATTGAAGACCAAGCTGTATGTAACAGTGTGCTCTGTATTGGGAAGGCACTTTTGCCTTGTCAGATTTTGTACCTCTTGTTTTGACTAACTGCCGGTATGTGTCTTCAGAAAGAAAAGATGGAGAAGGCAATTGAAACAGTCCAAACTAACTTCAACACTGTGAGGACAGGGCGTGCAAACCCAGCGATGCTTGACCGAATTGAGGTTTGAGGACTTGTCCTTGTTCTTTTGGCTCTTACGATGAAGTGCTAACCGTTGCATGGTCAAATATATATTTCCCTATGTTGGTCACATCTTCATGAATCATGACTTTTCCATTTAGCGTGCATTTTGTTTGATTTCCTGCTTAGCTGAAACTATGTACAATAAAGTGTTTCTCATAGCTCAGTAACTGTAAATATATAATCCTGATCTGATTTTAGCAAAGCAGAGTTATGGCTGACACAACTATAGTGCACAGAGACTACTGGAAATGATTGTACTGTTCTATTCAACTAAGATTGAATAAATGTTTCTCGCAGGTTGAGTACTACGGAACTCCAGTGAACTTGAAGAGCATTGCGCAGATAAGCACTCCAGATGCAACTTCTCTTCTTATCCAACCATATGACAAGTCAAGGTAAGCTTATACTAATTAACCTTCTAGAGCCAATGTTTAGTTTTCATCCTATGTAATCACACTCATGTACTGTGCAGCCTCAAGCTTATTGAGAAAACGATAGTTGCTGCAAATCTTGGTGTGACACCAAGCAATGACGGAGAAGTGATACGAGTGACTGTCCCACCTTTGACATCTGATCGTAGAAAGGTTTGTGTTTGTAAATTCATATGTGCATTACATTTTGTCACTTGTTATGTTTTCAGGGAATCTTTTCTTCAACCTTTAGAATGGTAACTCTGTGGAAACCAAAATATATGCAGGTGACCATGCAAATTGCAGATTCATTGAAACCCCAGAATTTACAAGTGCTACCATATATTCCATATGTCTAATGACTACAGTGTGTGGAAATAACTGCAGAAACCATCACTTAAATATGTAAAACTGGTTAACAAAGAAATATATTTTGCTTTCAATAATAGAAGTAAAGTCCTAAAGCTCATTCTAATAGGAGTCATTTAGTAACTTGTATCTGAAACCACTTAGACGCTTATCTGCCAGTCTACACCTAAAACATATTTCTGTCCATACTGAATGATTTTCGAATCTTGTGGGATCACACCTGCCACCTTTACTGATAAATTTGACCAGTCCAATGTAGAATTTAGTTCAGCCCTGGTTTGGAAAAGTAAGTCTCAGTGACCAACTAGGCCTGGCTTAGAACTGAGTAGCCTGCATCTGCATAAATGGCCTACTGTCCATGGTCTGGCATGGTTTGTTCATGCTAGATTAGTATTAAAATTGTTAACGTCATATTCTTCATCAAATAAGTTGTAGACCTCTTTTGTTCTTGCTGATTCTTAAATTCTTAGCACTTTGGTACCTTCTGAAATTATTGATGTTTCTGCAGGAATTAGCAAAGACAGTAGCTAAATTATCTGAAGATGGCAAGGTATTATCCCAAATTTTATCTTTTTCACCTTTCTCACTATGTTTTCGATTCCAATATTACCTTTTTATCTTCTTACTTGGACATTTTTTATCTAACTGTTTCTCGTTTCTCCATAAAATATCACTTTGTTATCTTATCCTGTTTGGACTATCAATGATTGTTTTTGCAGGTTGCTATAAGGAACATAAGAAGAGATGCAATCAAAGCTTATGATAAACTACAGAAGGTTTGCTCCTCTCATTTGTCACTTGTCTATGTGGGCTATCTTAGCTTTGTAATAAAACTCGTATACTGAACTTGCTTATGTAGGAAAAGAAGCTTTCTGAGGATAATGTGAAAGATTTATCAGCTGATCTACAAGTGAGGATCTTGTTTTCTAACTTCTCTTCCTGTAGTTGCACGTAGATTCCTGAGGATATGTTCATATCCCTTGGAAAGCTTTCCTGTTAGATGCAGTGGGAGCTAACTTTCTTGTACAAATTCTGCAGAAAGTCACAGATGAGTACATGAAAAAGATCGATTCCATCCAGAAGCAGAAGGAACAGGTACCTTTTTATCTATTCGTTGAACTTTTGTCTAACAAGACATACTGTTTGCTGGTTCTATGCTCTAATCTGAAGCAAAACAATCGGCATATATCGAATGGAACTTCTGAATAAAATAAGTACACTTGATGCTAGAATAAGAACTTGCAGTATTCTTGAGTTAACCGTTAAAGAGCACCAGAAAGTGAATCAGAATTTTCTGAATTCTTTTCAGGAACTGATGAAAATTTAGATCTCAAGCTGACTGTATGACTGGTAAGTAATGACCGCCTCTGTGAAGCATGAACCCCTGCATATGTTCGTGAATTCAGAATGCAGTGATGGTTTTGCGGCCAATTTTTTTCTGAAGCAATTTGTTCCGTTCATGTTTGGCAGCTTGGCGCTGTGCCGGGGATGCACGTTTTGAGTCAGGTGCTTTGCTGCAACCATTGGATGCACACAAGTTGAGACAATACCGCTGTGTGTGCTTCTCGTTTTTGTAATGCTCGTAAATAGGCTCTCGTCACCGTGTTGTCGGACTTGCTAGTGCTACATTGTCAATGTTTCTCACCATCTGAATCGAATGTCTGAATTGTTTCTGAACGTCTGTTGTCAAAACTCTGCCGAGGTTCAAAGCAATTTTGCAGGTCAAAACTCTGCTGAGGCTCAAAGCAATGTTACAGGGTTCGTTGCGTTAATGTTGAGTCACTGACAAGTAGGGCCTATGGTGTAACGTTATGCTGAGTCACTGACATGTGAGGATATGATAGGATCCTCTCGCAATTTTGCACCAGCTAGCCATGGGAGTCTGGTGCTGAGTGCAAGCTCAAGCAGAGAGTACGTGGGCTTGTGGTCCGTGATGAGGTTGTTGGGCCCGATTGAATTGCGAACCAGAAAGAATGTCCTTATCGCCTTTGGTGGGCCGCTGCTTTGGTTTTGACGGACAAGTCTTTTCTTTCTCTGCCCTATGATCTTGTGCTTAGATTATTATTACATAATGTATATAGTACTCTTATAAATATATTATAGCATCATATTCGTCGACGTCGTGTTCGATAAATAAAATCATTTCTTTGTCTTCTGTTTCCGCGGACTTTATGTAGTGCAAAATATTTTTTTTAGGGAACTGAAGGGGCAAAGCCCCTACAGAATTTATTAATTTAGAAAACGAGGGTTACAATCTGAAATCAAGCATTAAGTAGTGCAAAATATTCCTCTGTTTCCCCGGACTTTTGTAGCAACCAATAGTACCGCCTTCATTTCTCTTTACAAGGGATATTTCCTTTCGCTAGGTGTATTTCATTTCGTTGGAATGACGTTTTGACCAAAATATTACTCTATTGGTATTTGATTGCTGCGGTACAAAATTGCAATTATAGGCAAGTAATTTGCAACAAAAACATTAATTTCGGTGAAGCAAAAGTTATGTATTGGTAGACTAATTAATGGTGAAAGGTTTTACTTAGGGCAGGTTTGGATCCATTTGCACTACTCCTAATTGTTACGGCATCTCCCAAATTAGTATAGTGGAGAAAAAAGAGGTCATTTTCAAAGGTTTTCTATATTTTTATCCTAAAATTTTTTTTCTCGATACTTTTTTTTTCACAACCAGGTCTTATGTTTTGCATCAAGAACCCTGAATTTGTTTCTGTATACGTTTAAGTTCTTCCACTAAATCTTTCTCTTGCGCTTTTCTCACATGAAACCTTATCTTTCCTCCTTTTTCTTTCCCACCTCCTACTTCTCCGTATGTTTCCCACAACATGGTCTTATATTTTGTATAAACCCTGAATTTGTTTTTGTACGTGTTTAAGCCCTTCCACTAAGATCTTTCTCTTGCGTTTTTCTCACTTGGAACCTTGTCTTTTCTCCTTTTTCTTTCCCACCTCCTTCTATTTCTCCAGATCCACGCTCTCAGGGTGTGCGTATATTTGCGCGTAGGTGACAGTGGTTTGCCAAGTGCGGAAAGATGGAGAAGAGATACGAGGAACTGGAGATATTTTTCCTCTTTTTGCCCAAAAAACATAGATGAGGAAGGAATCACTCTTGGAGATGCTCTTAGTGGCCAAAATTAGTGCTAATGGGTCCAGCAGACACCTGCTAATAGTCCAACCAGTAGTTCAAAATGAACTACCTAGCTAATAAAAAGCTGTCAACTAGCTTATCTAGCTATCTCCGTCTTATTATGTATGTAGATATATTGTATATCTAAGTGCATAACTAAAAAATATGCATCTACAAAAATAAAAAATTCTTATAATATGGAATGGAGGGAGAAAAAATTAAATGGAGGAGCTCTTAGTCAACTATAATAGGTTAGCTAATAACCCCACTAATAAAAAGTTATTACTCCCTTCGATTTCCAAAAGGACTCTTGGTTAAAGAATTTATTTGTAGTTAAATTTCTTGGTGTTTGTTACATTTGTTTTGAGGTTGTCTTAAGTTAAAATTTTAAACTTTAACTACAAATAAATTCTTTTAGAATGAGTTTGAAAAAATGAAAGTGATGTAAGTAGATTCACTGCGAAATGTAGTTTCATAAAAAAGTACATATCGACTATTTTTATAAATATTTTATAGCAAAAAAAAATGGTCAAAGTTGTTTTTTTGAGACCATCACTGTCCCAAAACGACATCCTTTAGGAAATTGAAAGGAGTAGTTTAGCTTCTTTTTTTCCTAGCATCTAACTATTAGTACTAATAGAGGTGACATTATCTTGTTTGTTATTTTAGGCCTTGTTTAGTTTTCAAAAAATTTTGCAAAATTTTTCAGATTTCCCGTCACATCGAATCTTTAGACGTATGCATGAAGTATTAAATATAGATGAAAATAAAAACTAATTGCACAGTTTGGTCGGAATTGACGAGACGAATCTTTTGAGCCTAGTTAGTTCATGATTGGACATTATTTATCAAATACAAATGAAAGTGCTACAGTGTCGATTTCCCAAAATTTTTTGGAACTAAACAAGACCTTAGCAACCTAGAGGTACTGGTTGCTCCTTCCCTTTTACGAAGGCGAGACTCTGAGTCAACGAACGCATGTGCACGGACGTGGTAGGTTGAGGAAATGATGTATGGTTAGTTGTTGATGACGATGATGATAGCAATTTTGTTAGGTCACCACGCGGCATTTATTTGCTACGACCAATGAGACACAACAAGGAAAATACGACGGCCGATTTGAAAAAAAAAAGAAAAAGAATAGAACAAACCGCAGTTCCAGTCCAGAGGGGTTAAAACGCAAATCACAATCTAGGTAAGATGCATGTAATACTGCGGGTTCCTGCTTGGACACAGAATATTTTTAGAGTATTTTTTGTAAAATAATATCTGAAATACTTTAGTTTTAAAGTGCCTGAAGTGTTAAGATGTGATAATTTTTATGGTTTTAACCCTCAAAAAATATTTCTTATGGTTTTGAAAACCATAGTATTACTAAAATTGTAGTCTTTTATTTAGAGTTCTATAAACTCCATGCATGATCTATTTTTTAAACCATGGTTTTGTACATCTATATGTTCTAAAAAGTAGTTTCTTGGTACTACGGTTTCTAAATACTACAACGTCCAAACAAAACCTAATTCTCCTTGCAATAAATTTGGTAAATGATAAGTTTTTTAGACAATGGAACCAGGTTCCGACCACTACACCTCCTGAAGGATATACGAAGCCAAATAATACATCATCGAGCACTTAGGCTCATATCATAGAGCATCGAATAAATCCAAACACAAAGAGACACAGAAGCAACAATAAAAATATGAAAGAACCATGACTATAATCTACAATTCTATTCCTAAACCTCCATTGAAACTTGGCAAAACACCTGCATGATTACAATCTCCAAAAGTCTACAACCAAACTTTTAAACTCACTTTTTTCTCCTTCCGCATTTACTATTTAGCAAGGACCACCACATGATCCAATAAGCTGTCCTGAAAACTACCTGTATGAACGTCAATATCGTTTCTTTTTAACCAAATTTTTTGAAAAAAATTTGGTTGAAAAGAAATAATATGATGTTCGTGCAGGTATTTTTTTGTCCAACATAAGGCTGCAACACCTAATAAATTTAGGATTGAGCATGGGCGAAACACCATTGAAAAGGAAATGACAAGTTAACGTGCCAAGTCTAAGAGTTAACTCAATTGGAGAGATCTCACATACAGTGAGGAATCTATCTAACCAACCGAGGTATATACACTCGAGCCTCGTAAGGTATATACACTCGAGCCTCGTAATACCCACCATCTTGTAGTTTTAGGGAACAATCCATATACATGGATGCAAACACATGCGTCCTACTAGATTTTTATTTAATTTTATTTGAAGCATGCACATCGCTGGAGAGTCTTCAGGATCTGCAGGCCTGCAGGATGGGAGCGGCTGTCTTGGCGTTGCTTCCTTGTCGCCATGGTGCAGTGTCTGTCTGCTTGGAATCAGTCCCTGCAGTCTCTCTAATAACAAAGCTAAGATAGCTGCAGTGTAACTGGCCTGACGTCTCTCCCTCCGAAAGCAACGACTTAACTGATCTGATGACCTGACCATGTGTCTGCTTCCCATGTTGGTGAGAAAATTAGGCATCATTTCATAGCATGCAATGCATGCAATAGTTGCTAGAGCTAGCTTTTCTTAATAATCCACCATCCATTCTCATGGTGCTGTGTCTAACGTACGTAGGTGTGGTGGTTCCTTTCCGGCAATCACAAGGAGTTGTTTCCAAGCACAAGCAAAGACACAAATAAAGAATCCTCTTAATGAAAAACGGATGAATGCCCTGATCGAGAAAAAAAAGGCACAAACGAAGACCATTGCAATTGCAAAAAAAAAAAAAAAGAGGTGTGTTTCTCTGAAAAAAGAAAAGAAAATAAAAGAAAGAGAGGCAAAAATGTTACTTTTGTTCGTCAGTGCATGCATTATTCGGGATATATATATGCTTGCTTGCAAGGTATAGTCAGTTCCAAAGACTCTAGTCATGAAACTTGCAAGACCGTACAGTGGTACGCAAAACGCGTTTACGGCGATATGGATATGGAAAATAGTAGCTAATTAATTTTTTTATTAGTAGCCCATATGTATAAAGTATGCACTCAATCATCCATTATTATGGTATACGATAATGGAACGAATAAAAGATATAAATGAATTTAACTCTAAGAATTTGTTTATATATTCAGCTACGCAAGGGAGGAGCTAGCTAGTATATATATTCAATTATTTCCTACAAAACTATTTATTAATTAACTTTAATTATCCATGCACTAAACCTAAATTTCAATCCACCGAATAATACATATATATCTAGTACGAGTAGTATATATCTATCTTCCTTTTTGACTGATTCCTCTCTCTCCTCTCTCTTTTAACAGTGGTGCATATGGCTTCTCACCAATCTTTTTCCAGTGGAAATCTACAGGAGGCCGACACCTTGACGTTGCTATCAGTATCAACCTAATGACAGCAGCTATAGAACAAACGAGGAACGAGTGCAGTGCGTGTCTGGCGGCCACATGCACCGTCATTATTCCTTTTTTTTTAAAAAAAACAAGTGAGAGGAATGCACTACAATTATTTTTTAATTGAGAGGAATATTGCACTATTATTCGTGCCCTGCATATATGCTCATAGGAAAACATGTGCTGCTTGAGATTATTGACCACCTCAGCTGCTGGCCCCACCTTAGCTCATCATCTCTAGCTCACCCTAAATATATGAGTTGTCAGTCACTAATGAAAAAAAGATTATGGAGTTACTAAAAAGATCATTTCAAACTTATAATCAATGATATATTAAATTGCAACAGTAATCACTGATTTTTAATTTATTTCTTGCCCAAAAAGATTTTTTGCATGATGTCAACTTCCTGTTTTTTTTTGCTCATGTCATGAATGCCTTGCAAGTTGCAAATACGTCCCTCCATCCAACTCTCCACCACCATTCCTTGTCAAACGCTATCTCCATAGTTCAAGACGCGTACTATTTTTTTTTTTTTTGCATTTGCATATATATAGGAGTAGTAGACCTTTGACCTTTTTTCTCTCTCCAAGAAGAAAAATCTTAGGTGTTAAGGGTTTGACAAACGAACCCATAACAAGCCATCAAAGTTGACACAGCTAAGCAATTCAATTGAATGAACCATTTTTTTATTTTTTCAGTCCTAAAAATGAATATTTATCACAAATCAATTCAAAAGTTTCAAGCCTTGCGATTAAATTCAAAATCTTTCATGCTGCTGACTAGAGTTTATCTACTCTATAAGTCTATATATCCCCTTGCTCTCTCTCTCTCTCTCTAGAAAATATCTGTTTCTCTCTCCTCTTTTGTTTTCACCAACCAACGTAATTTTCAGCATAATAATAAATAAAATATAAAAGAGGGGGCAGAGAGAGGAGGGGAAAAAAAAAATAAAACCACCAGAACAAAAAGGAAATCGACCAACTGACCAAGTGCTTGCCAAAAACCAAACAGAACAAGGACCAAAGCAAAAGGCCATCACTGACGGCAAGAGAGAGAGCGAGAGAGGAGGGAGATCTCCCGAGGGCCGACGTCTCGCGATTTCCGGCTGCAAGGTTCGGTTTTGATCCCAACCCCAGGCTCCCCACCCCCGATTCTCCCAGTCGCCCGCCGCTTCCGGCGGAGCAACCGGAGGAAAAGATCCCGATTTTCTTTTTCTCCAGTTGCAGTTCGTGGTGGGCGCCGCCTCCGTGTTGCGCGGTTCCGATTTGGCAGCTGCTGGGGTGAGGTGGGGAGCGCGTGCGGTGGGATTCCCGTTCGGATCTGCGGAGGGGGCGGCAGCTTTCCTGCTCCAATTCGGTCGGCCAGCAATGAGGGTCCTTGAATCTTGTTGATGTGCGCGGCCCAGATGCGGGAGGCGTACTGGGAGAAGGTTTCTTGAAATCTTCGTCTGGGCTTCGTGGAGTGGGATCGCCCCGTCGTCCTATGGGCTGTGTCAGTTCCAAGCAATTCCACGGCGGGGACGACCATGGGGACGGCAAGCCGCGTCGGCGGCCCTCGAGCAACTCGCTGAAGCGCCTGGTTAGTTACAGTTCCAGCAAGAGGCATGAGGAGCTGGAAGAGGAGGATGAGGAAGGGGCGCCTGTGCCAGCCACTTCGTCCTCAAGCGCCGCACGCCGCGTCGGGAACGACGCCAGCACGGCAAGGCTGATTCGGAAGCCTCCAGCACCTGTGGTCGAGGCTGTGCCAGCATTGCCAGAGGAGGCTGTCACTTTGGCGGTTGGTGCAGTTGATGCAGAGAGGGCGGTTGCTGCAGCGACTGGGAATAGGAAGCGGCCTCCGGTGGATGTACAAGTCAATGGTGTGGCGGAGCAAGAATCGAGGAGTGGTGGTCTTAGGCCGGAGGGGGAGGCCAAACCAAGGATCAGGGATGTGCCCAATGGCGTCCAGGGTGAGCATGTGGCGGCAGGGTGGCCAAGATGGCTCACAGAGGTCGCGGCAGAGGCGGTTCGTGGGTGGCAACCTCGGAGGGCTGAGTCTTTTGAGAAGTTGGATAAGGTTTGTAATTATGATGACCATTATTTTTGCGACAAATTTATCATCTTTTCTACTGTTTTTCTATTGGCTATCACTGGATCATATTATGAGTTATTGCCTATTGGGCATAACTGTTTTTAGGTTGTTTATGGCTTATGATATTTTGATAGGTGTTGGACAAAACATGTTTATAGGGTTCATAGAATTTTTGAAATTTCATTCTTGAGGGTTTGAACTAGTTAGAAAGAAAACAAATTGTAACACTAGAAATGTAGGCTTATGATATTTTTGTATGTTTATTTTATACCACCTGGTCACGCTATTCCAGTTCTGGCATAAAATGCATTACTAGCTCCAAAGTCTAGACAGACTAATACGTAGACAAACAAACATCCGCCATCTTGATCAATGCTGCTCCTACTACACGACAACTAAATTACCACGTTTAATACAACCGTTTTAGACTTCTTGTAACAGGATGCAACATTACAGAATTTAAGTTCTTTACAATTTGAATTAGTATCGAGTCACTGACCCTCTGTGACATTACTTTTCTCATTTTATCTTTAAATATTTCAGATAGGACAAGGTACATATAGCAGCGTTTATAAAGCACGTGATCTTGAAAATGGAAAAATTGTGGCTCTGAAGAAAGTTCGGTTTGCCAATATGGACCCTGAGAGTGTCCGATTTATGGCAAGGGAAATTCACATCTTAAGAAGGCTTGATCATCCAAATGTTATCAAACTTGAAGGTTTGGTGACGTCACGCATGTCAAGCAGCTTGTATCTTGTATTTGAATACATGGAGCATGACCTTGCAGGACTTGCAGCTACACCTGGCTTAAAATTCTCAGAACCTCAGGTTTACCCTCTAGATTTGTACTTTGGCTTTCCATTCGTATTGAGGTTTAAGTTCTCACTTCGAAAAATGCTCATTTCAGGTCAAGTGTTACATGCAACAGCTACTTTCTGGACTTGACCATTGTCATAACCGTGGTGTTTTGCATCGGGATATAAAGGGTGCAAATCTCCTACTTGACAATAATGGCATTCTTAAAATAGCAGATTTTGGTCTAGCTACATTCTTTAATCCCAACCAAAAACAACATTTGACAAGTCGTGTAGTAACATTGTGGTACCGACCTCCTGAGCTTTTGTTGGGTGCTACTAACTATGGTGCTGCTGTTGATCTATGGAGTGCCGGTTGCATTCTTGCTGAGTTGTTATCAGGGAAGCCTATCATGCCAGGACGAACTGAGGTACTGTTTGGCTATTCTTGCCGTGATCAAACTTGCAGATGGTGCACTATAGGAATAATGCAGTATTCTCTACCTGCCATAATCCTAACAATGCTATAATATTTCTGCAAATCTGTCATTTCTTCTTTTACACTATTTTTTTTAGAACATGGTGCATAAAAGGTTTAGGGGACGAATGCGAGTGAGTTCTTTTGAGTACTCGGCAGTTGGTACAGTGTAGGGTATTTTCAGTTATGAATCTAAAAATGTCAAGGAAAACAATATAATCTTTAGCTCAAGATACCTGTAGTTTATGCACTAAAACATCATTAGTGTTTTAATATGTGTATCAGACAACATATTCTTATTATTAACATGCATAAAGGTTGAGTGGCAATAGGCCTATTTTTACTTTCGCATTGACCAAAACCAGTTTGAAGTAAATAATATTATCTGTACCTTTTTATCTTCATGATAAATGGTTAATTTATTTACCATACATCCGTGTAGTTTTAGATTTTTGAACATCAATATGAATTTACAATGGTTTGTTCTTTTGTGTTCACTCAATCAGGTGGAACAGTTGCACAAGATTTTTAAGCTTTGTGGTTCACCATCAGAGGAGTTTTGGGCTAATTTGAAGTTATCCCGAGCTACCATATTCAAGCCTCAGCATCCGTACCGCCGATGCGTGAATGATGTATATAAGGACTTCCCTACTACTGCTTTAACACTTCTGGACCATCTACTTGCCGTAGAACCTGGGAATAGGGGTACCGCTGCATCTGCCCTTGACAGTGAAGTAAGTACTGACCCTTACATTTGTTCATCTGCATGTCTGGATCATGCGTGCTAAATTGGCCCTTCCATTTTTTGATCTTCATGTTTGGTGTATTGCCTGCACCGAGTTATCAAACTGTGATGCATAATGTACTTCTGCAGTGTTACCCAGTTGGCCTAACTCCCCCCTGTATTTATAGCTAGACTAGGACTTTTGCATTATCATAATTTCTTTCAACTTTTTTTCTGTGATTTTTCTTTCTTGTTTTTCTTTAAGTTGCAGCCTCCGTTGCCAGAAATGGCATATGAGATGCTAAAAGACTAAAACTGCTCCTAGCCTCCTCTTTTTTTTCTCGAGCATGCAGGAGAGCTGTGTATCTTTGTATTAAGAAGAAAAGGGGGCAATAGCCCTTACAGCGCACACCCACATTCCTAACCTCTTAGACAAACACACACGCCTTTTACTAAGACAGAAAACAACTTCACTTCAGCAAAATGATCCTACTGGCTATCTACAGGCTCAAGAGAAGGGATGGAGCTTCCCTGAGCCTTTGCAAGATTCCAGTAACGCTGTTCCTCACTTGCGCGTATCGTTGTATTAAGAAGAAAAGGGGGCAATAGCCCTTACAACGCACACCCACATTCCTAAGCTCGTAGACAAACACACACGCCTTTTATTAAGACAGAAAACGACTTCACTTCTACAAAATGATCCTACTGGCTATCTACAGGCTCAAGAGAAGGGATGGAGCTTCCCTGAGCCTTTGCAAGATTCCAGTAACGTTGTTCCTCACTTGAGAACAGCAATGCTTCAGCCACGTTAGGAGTACCATAAAAAACACATCGGTTGTGATGGTTCCAAATTGTCCATGCCCCAAGGATGATAAGCGAGTTGAGTCCTTTTTTGTGTGAACCATCCATTCTTGACTCTGCCTTGGCCCACCATTCATTGAAGGAGGGTTCATCCTGTAGTGGCGAAAGAGCCTGTATACCCACTCTTGGCAGCAAAAAACCAAAATTCTTGTGCAAACACACATGATACTAATAGATGATTGATAGTTTCTTCCTCTTCTCCTAGCCTCCTAGGTTTATGTGTTTCTTACATCCAAACATTGGTATGTATCTGGTTGTTCAATCCAGAAATACAAGTTTAGTGATATTGCTGTTAATTTGTTGTTTTCTTTTTTTAGTTCTTTACAACAAAGCCGTATGCCTGCGATCCATCAAGTCTCCCCAAATATCCCCCAAGCAAGGAATACGATGCTAAGCTTCGAGATGAAGAAGCTAGGAGGTGATTCCCTCTTGAAACCATGACATGCTAAGAATCTACATTACCAATGTTCTGTTCTCGACATTTCATATTCAATCTAAGTGCATGGCTTGTTTATAGGCAAAGAGCAGCTGCTAAAGGACAGGAAGCTGAAGCTGGACGGAGGAAGCAACTTCCTGCACCCGATGGCAATAATGGATTGCAGGTACTGGGATTCACTTGAAATATCAAGGTCTTTTACATTCTTGTTCTTTTTTTGCTGGTGCCAAAATGGTAACAGTATTTGGTTTTTGAAATATTGCTGGGAGATTATTGAATTATTGAAGTACCACATGTTAGGAGTTCCATGAATCTTACTGAACACATGATTCATTACTGTAATTAGCTGTCTACATAACCATCCAAGTATTCGTTTGGAAGTTGGTATGGATCTACAATGCATAGATTCTACATATTCAATTCCAGAACGAAATATATCATGTATATCAACTAATGTCCTGCTGTTTCTTGTTACTGAATATTTTGTGTTCCATGACTTCACAGCACCGCCGAGTTCAGGTGAATCCCAAAAGCAGCAGTTACAAGTTCACTCCAAAGGAGGATGCTGTTTCTGGATTTCCAATTGATCCGCCCGCAAGAGCTGCAGACAATGGTTACCCTCAGCGTGTTCCTTTGATGCAAGCTGGCCGTTCTTCCTCCACTCTGGGCAGATCAAGTGGAATGGATCCAAAGGCCCAAAGATTTCACACCTCCCAAATTATTACTGCTGAGATGTCCAACCAATCTACTGCATCTGGGCAGCGAGGCAATGCTCCTAAGATGTCTAACCTTGGGGAAAGTGCCAGGAGACAATATTTGAGAGAGCATCGGTCCAGTTCAAGATACAGTCAGCTCACTGCTGCTGACCCTTCTGACAGAGCTGAATGGAATCATCAATTCCAAGAAAGACCATCGTCTTCCCATCGGAAGGATGATGCTGCAGCAAACAAAGAGCCTACAGTGGTGAGTTTTGAACATCCACAGCTGTTTATTTATTTTTTTTGTCTAAATGTCTTCATAAAGCAGTCTTTGGCCATTGCATAACATGGTTTTATTCCTCCATTCCTATATGCTGTTGACTCTTATAGAGGTCAATATAGATGCCTCTATGTCATTCTATAGAATGCAATTGAGAATGGTTGCACATGAGTGTGTTCGTCACACACTGCCAAAGTATAGGAATCAGGTTATTGGTGCCATATGATGAGAAATTTTCTCCTTGTTCAGGTGAATGGCACAAAGAAGAACAGAATCCACTATTCGGGACCATTGATGCCTCCTGGAGTGAACATGGATGAGATTCTTAGAGAGCATGAGCGACAGATCCAACAAGCGGTGCGAAGAGCCCGCCTTGACAAGGGAAAGGGAAAGCACAACGGTGAGAGAGACCAGTCAGAGGCACTGCTGTATACTACCGGGAATATCAGGGCTGATCGCTAATAAAGATCAGTTTGGTGTCGACCCCCGAGTTGAGCAATCATCAAAAGCATAGAAAATAGCATTGAATCCTTTCTATTTTTCCGTCCCCCCCTCAAGTGGAGAGGTTTTTGTTTTGCCAGAAACTCCACTGCTGATGCGGTTTGGTACCCAGGAGGCCAGGAGGGCAGCTGCCAAAAGAAAACCTGTTCCTGTAGAGATTTACCGCCTGAGTTTAGCATAGGCTGTCTGAAATATTTTCTGAAGATTTGTTGGTTATCCATAGTCGTCAATTGTATATCTCCAGAGTACTCTCCCCAAAAATGAAAATTGATCCATACACTTGTTTTGGCATATGACAAGATGAATACAGATCAAAATACAGGCCATTGCTATCCTCTGAACTCAGACGTTGTGATTCTGAATGTACTGATGCCTGAGTGATGTGTTTTATCCAGTTTGGATTCCTCTGGCGCGTCCAAAAACCAAAGCTGGATGGTTTTTCTTGAAAATCATCCTGGTTTCATTGACAGGGCATTGACATGCACTTGTGGCATTGGATCTCTCGCTGTCCCTTACTTGTTCAGAGCTTCTGTTTTGCTTTTCCAGGGTTTAACACGGGGAGGACAGTTCCCCAGCTGATTCATTGCGTTGACCGTGGCTACATCAGCGGGGCGTGTTGCTGGAGGTATTCTCTTGAGGTGGAGAGGGACCGTATGCCTGTGCATGTTGAAAAACATCGCTGTACAGGCAGTATACAGCCAGCTGAAGAACTGAAATTACCCGACAGCAGGGTTCAACGTGCTGCGAAAAATGCACTATATGTTTTTGAAAAAGCAATTTCAGATTCCACTCGTTTGGTTAGTGTTCTGCATTTTTGGTAGCAGAAACGTTATTCATAAACCGAACCCAACATATATTTATTTAAGTATTTCTTTGATCCTCATTCCACGGAATCATGCATCTTTTCCACCAACACACATCTGCGGCAGCACGATGTTTAGACACATTCATGTAGCATTAAATATAGATAAAAAATAACTAATTGTACAGTTTGCATGTATTTTGCCATGATTGGATATTATTTTCTATAGTTACAAAATGTACTACAAAAACTTTTCTTTTCGCGAACTAAACAAGGCTGACGAGCTACAAGATCACGAGAGTTATAGAGGAATGGATAACTTCCAAACCCCTGGAGAGGAAGTAAGCGTGATGCTCCTAAATGTGCCAAACACACACTCCCTCAGAATTGCAAAATCGAACCGAAATGAATGTATATTGCACGACTACAGTAACATTTATGATATAATATATATGTTTATCCTCAATGTATGTTTCGATGGTTCAAGAAACAAAGCATGTTTAATCTAAACTTAAAACGAAACAATTATACACTGCACGATTTATAGTGACTTCTGCCATGAGAGTGAAGCTGCAGGGCTACAGAACAGTCAACTTGACTGAAGCTGGAACTCTATCTTCTATGTGTGTTCTGATAGCCAAGAGCCCTCTATCAGCTGTCCTGAGAGTGCACTTTCCATATATTTGTAGATGGCACTTATGATTACCATGATTGGTGTTCAGTGCAAGACATTCAAGTGACACCGCATTCTTGAGAATGTAGAATGTTAGTTCAACCAAGCTCTTCTCAGAGCTGAATTGACTGATCTTAACGCTCTTCAGGCAGTCATGTCGGTGTTCAGGCATGTGCCTCAGATGTGAGGCATTTGCAAGAATCGAATTTTCATGCTCCATACAACATGGAGTCGCCTGAAGGTGAAAAGGATAATATGATTGAATTAAGTGGACCAAGAGAGGCATCAGATATGTTTGCACAAGATGAATGAATGAAAGAACGTCTTACATTTAGTATCAAAGTCTCCAAGGAAGGAGACGCATCAAGGAAAGAAACCAGGTTGAAATAGTCATATGGCACGAGAAAGGGCTTCGTCCTTCCTGATGCCGATGGCAAATGAACGGTCAGGTGCTTGAGGAAGAGGAATTTGGTAGGCAGCATTGGCGTATTGAGAAACTGCACAATAATATGCCATGTCTCAGATTCATTATACACAAGATGACTAGTGTATTGGTGTTTATCACTAGGCTACAACACCTTAAATTTAGAGAATATACCTCAATTGGTGATCCTATGACAAGAGCTTCAAGATTTGGCATAATGGAGGGCAGTTCGGTACGAGCATAATAGACAGCATTTGGACCATCCATGTCCATCTTCTTCATTTGCAATGTTTCCCCAAGTGAGAAACCTGTGAATCCTCTATAGAGGAAACTAGAGAGGTTTGGAGCCTTGCTCTCTATCGCTGTCAGATTGAGGCATAGACAAACACGAAGGCTGGTAAGCTGCTGCAGGGCACGAGATATCTTCAGCCTTACTATATCTGGACAAAGAGTGAGCTCCAACTGCTCCAAAGCAAGAGAGTTGGAAAGAAGGCACTCTAGCTCATCCCCATTAATGCTCACAGAGCACAGGCACAAACTTGTTAGGCTTCTGATCGGGCCAAGTTCAGCTGTGGGATGGAGGCCACAACAATGAAGTTTAAGGTATCGAATTGAGTTCCGAATCCCATCAGATAAAAATGAGCATGGGAAGTTGTACTGTGTCTTGGTGCCACGCACCATGAGAGTGAGTTCTTCGATCCCTGGTTTAACAGCAATCTGAAGCCAACTGTCGAGATAACGACTGATATCATCGACTTCACAGATGTAACTGCAATCAAGCTTGAATATTTTCACGCCAATGCCAGAGTGGTTCCTGATAATGGTGTCAATTTCACAGCAGAAGTTGATGCGACACACACTCGGCTTCAAGCCAATCATATCTTCATTGAAGATGAGATGTGGACGACCTCTCCAGGAACGTAGAAAGGCATGAGACACGCAAGCAGCACGAGCAGCTTCACGAATTGGCATTAGGCAATGTATATAGCCCAAGATATCCTGCATGCACAAAACACAGGATAAAATTATTCTATATATGGTGGTTGTAATTTGTAAAGCTAAATTGTGATCTTCTTTACATTCTTTCTGTCCTTTTTTGTTTCTTGAATTCTGTTGCTTGAACGCATCTTTTTCTTCTATTAATCAGTAGGGGGCTACCCCTCCTGTTTCCTCTTTTTTTGTGTGTGTAAAGCTAAATTCTTACTTCGACCAGAGAAACAAAGCAGTAGAATCACACAGGGTAATGGTTTCACAAGGAGTGATGCAATGCATTTAGATGGTGTAGTAGAAGCCTAGAAGGTGGTTACTGTACATGTGAATTCAGCACTGTCTAAAGAAGTTTTCCTGAACAGTGTCATTAAAGCCCAATTACAGGTATAAAACTCATGCCTGATAATTCTTCGCTACTGCAACAGTTAGGAAATGACTATATGCCCTATACATTACAGGATTATAAAAGATCTGATCTCTTTTTGTAAATTCGAATAATACTGGAACCTTGGGCATATAATGCTGGTATAGTGCCAACAATAATTTGTGCAGTTAGGTCAATAGGCCATATATTGTGCTCGGAATATAAGCCTTCCATCAACAGTATCAGTATTTCATAAGGCACCGTACCTCTGGAAGTTGAGGGATTGATTGTCTCCTTACTTTGGCAGCCTGAGAATCGCCATCTCGTTGACAGCGTGAGCCCTTTCTTCTTTTCTTGCGTTCAGAAAAAGAGCCCTGCTTTCTTCTTTTTGAAGGAAAAGAGCCCTTTGTTTTAGTAGGCTCTGAAGAATCCATCTGCAGTTCGACACGCACAATGACGAGTTGTTATATCGTTAGAAGGAAAAATTAAACGAGCTCAAGGAGAAAATCATGCATGCAACAATCGCTTGAAATCTGCACCCAGAATTCTTCGATTTTCCAAGAGCCATGCAAATAATGGAGATAGGGCAACACAGCAACCTTGTTCTCTACCAAATTGAAGCGACAATTCTGTAGAAACCAACTCGAATAAAATCAATGAGCGACGCTAACAAGATACCACGCTGCACTCGTTGTTCTTTAAGAATGAATCGAAGAGAACAAGGATGCGGCGGAGGTGTAGATGAGACTGAGAAACCTTTGCTTTCCTTTCCTTAATTTGCTTTACACTTATAGGCCTTGGGCTTGGATCAGCTTTCATTTACCCGTGGGCGGTTGGGTCTTGGGCTCGGATCTGCAATCGCTCCTCCATTTATAGTTTTTGTTGTTTCTCAACAAAAAATAGTTTTTGTTTGGATGATTTCAATAATTCAAATTTTTAAAAAAAAATCTTACATCAAAACTGATCTATCTGCAACACAGAAAAGGCAAATAACTGTCGAAATAAAATGATTTGTACAAATTATATGTGGTCAAAACAGCTGACGGCTACAATTTTGCATGGCAATTTTTTTTTTGAGTTCAGTTTGGCCCTCATGGCCTTTCATTAACAAACCTAGACTCGACGAAATTGCGAGCCGCAAGATTGTTTACAAATTCCAGGAGGGGATCATCCCATACTAAGGATTGACCCTTGCATGCCATTGAAACACATGTAAGTTGTAATTTTGTACATACGCATTGTGCTCGTTTATACATTGGGTATATAGCTCTAGAAAAGAACAAATGGACTCGAAGCTCAGAGACCTCAACGTTTTCTTATTGCTGAGAACTTTGCTAAGCCGTATTCCGTCTCTCTTGGGGTCAGATTAGAACTTCGTAACGAATCTTTGGGGGGTAAACAACTTTAAATTAGAATTTGTCAGCTACAATGCTGCAAATCACATCAAGTAAATTTCATATAAAGATTGTTTCAATTGAGATAATATGAGAAAGTTGCAATTTCAAGTCACTCGTCAATGGGCTAATGATAACCGGAAGGAATTGTATGCTTGAACTATATAAATTTTTTTTTAAAGAAGTTGCTTCATATGATTTGCCAAAAACATATTTCACCATTTCAATAATCCTTAAAATTGAATTAATAATCATAATTTAGGCATAAATTAATTAAGCTATTATGGTTGTATATGAAATATATTTATATAATATTGTCCGCAATACGAGAGAGATATTATAGTGTTGTATTTGTATCGTATGGGAGCAAGTTTAAGAGTATGTTATAAGTTACAAAGTAGAATCATAACATGGTGACTTATAGAATCTATCTGAATCTCCCACGCTATGAATTTGAAATAACGTTATATGTGAACTTTGTAAAGTCATGGAATGTCAAATTCTAAGCTAAATAACAAAGTCTATTAAGTAGTTTCTAGTTCCCCCAACGAAAGGATCCAAATGGCCCATAAGTAAAATATTCTATTGTTGCCCTTAGGTTGGAGAAAATATAATTTGGTGTTGGATACTATTTTGTGCATTCGCACAAAACAAATATTTGTACATTTAGTCAATCTACGATTATTTTTGCATAAATAAAAGACAAATAAAAATCCAGATTTCTCAAGCAGAAGTGCAGAACTGAAAACATGTCCGTAATGGGCCAGCCCAAAAACTGAAAACATGAGGCGTGCAGAACTTGATGGCCCGCCTCGTTGGCTGGCGTGAGCCGAGTACCCATACTAGCCGTCTTGGCGCGCCGAGACCGAGAGCCCCAGACGGCAGAGCCCACGGCCTTCCCTGCCCCTGTCCCAATTCTCCCGCCGCCCGCCTCCCTCTCCGCCGCCGGCGAGGTGTGATGCCACGAAGGCGGCGGAGGCGCCGCCCCTTTGATGCGCCCACGGCCGCCTCATCGCGGCGCGCTGTCCAAGCACCACCTCCTCCGCATCCGCCGCTGCCTGCCACCCGTTTGGCTTAATGCCGCCCCCGCTCAGGACCCGTCCCAGCCGCAGCCGCCGCCACCGGCCTCCTACTTCTGCCCCGCGTCCCTCTCATCACTCATACGCTCCTGCACGTCCCAGCGCGCCCGTCGCCCCGGCGATCAGGCGCACGCGCGCGCCGTCGCGCTCGGTTTCGGCGCGCACCCCTCGGTGCTCCCCAGGCTCGTCACCTTCTACATCACGCTCGGCGACCTCACCGCGGCGCGAGCCGCCGTCGAGCGGGCGGAGGGAAAGGCGCGGGCGTTCCCGTGGAACCTGCTCATCTGGGGGTATGCCGACCGTGAGCAATGGGACGACGTGGTCCTCGCGTACCGCAGGATGCTGGCGCTGGGCGTGGCCGCCGACAGGTTCACGTACCCGTCGGTTCTGCGCGCTTGCGGCGAGCTACGGGATGCCTCTGTTGGCCGGGAGATTGAGCAGCGTGTTCGGTCGTGGGGATATGGTCTGGACATGTATGTTTGGAACGCTCTGGTGGGGATGTACGCCAAGTGCGAGGAGATGGAGGACGCACGCAGGGTGTTTGATGGAATGCCTGCGCGTGATGTTGTCAGCTGGAATGCCATGGTGTCTGGGTATGCGTCGGCTGGTATGTGGGGCGAGGCGTTTGACCTGCTCCAGTGGTTTCCTGGGGCAAACATTGTCACCTGGAATGCGGTTGCGGCAGGAAATTTGAAGGCGGGGAATGACAGTGAGGTGATTAGGTTGTTGTCACAAATGAGGAGCTTCCATGGTCCGGGGCTGGATTCTGTGACTGTTGTGATTGGCCTCAGGGCATGTGCTAGGAGTGGGTATCTGAAGATTGGCAAGGAGTTGCATGCTGTGTCTATTCGTCTGCGCTTTGATAGGCTTGAGCACGTGGAGAGTTCACTGATCACTATGTACTCCAGATGCCAGAGGATGAGCTCTGCATATCGCCTATTCAGAACATGCTCAACTCAGAGCGTGGTAATATGGAATTCATTGCTAGCAGGATTTGGATTCATGGACCAGGTTGAGGAAGCTATTTTGCTGTTCAGAGAGATGATTTATTCCTCTGTCTTTCCAAATGATGTTACTGTGTTAACTATGCTTTCACTTAGTGCGCGTTTTGGACACCTCTGTCATGGAAGGGAGATGCACTGCTACATTATCAAGCATGGACTTGGTGCCTCTAACATACTGCAGAACTCACTTGTCGATATGTACTCAAAATCTAGACAGATGGCAGCTGCACAGAGAGTGTTTGACCAGATGCAATGTCAAGACAGGCACGCATATACTTCATTGATTTTGGGCTATGGAATGCAAAGAGAAGGGCATCTATCACTGAAGCTCTTTGATGAAATGATCGCCAACAATATCAAGGTGGACCATGTAACTATGGTTGCTGTTCTTTCAGCCTGCAGCCACTCTGGGCTGGTAACTCAAGGGCAGCTACGATTTGCTGAGATGTTTGATGTGTTTTGCATTGCACCAAGGGTGGAGCATTTTTCTTGCATGGTTGATTTGTACTGCCGTGAGGGTTTGCTGAGTATGGCTGAGGAGATAATTAACAAGATGCCACTGCAGCCAACTGCCGCGATGTTGGCAACTCTAATCGAGGCTTGCAGGATCCATGGCAAAACAGAAATTGGGGATCGAGCTGCAAAGAGGCTGCTGGCAATGAGGACAAATAACCCGGGTCACTACAAATCGATTGCAAACATGTATATATCAGCAAAACGCTGGCCAGAACTAGCTAAGCTTAGATCATTAATGAGCGTCATGGAGCTAAATATGATTCCAACTCGTTCCTTACTGGAGTCAGAATATGACATATGTCCAGTCGAACAAGATTATTGCTTAAACCGCAGTCTGCATGGAGGCTTGTCTTATGACATGACAGATACTGATTTCTCTAGTAGCGAGGAAGTGAAATGCAATGAAGCTTTTGGTGGGTAACAGTAAAGCTGGAATCCAATAGGCTATTTTGGGATCATGACTTTCATTTTAAGCAAATATCTTAACAGCTTGTGTTCTTCGCATCATGGAAGAGGTAATATGTTTTTCTTGCTTTCATGCTACTTTCTGGTACACGTGCTCGCTTTTGTGGTTTGAACTACCTATAACGGGAACTGGGACCCAAATTGCTCTTTGCGCTGGAAATCTACGGCTCGAGGCATTTGCCACGAGTGTGGGCGAGGGGAGAGGAAGAGATAAGGCGGCGGGCGGACCTCGAGCTCCGCTTGGCTGCTCCTCTGCTAGAGTCCACCGGCCGGCCGCCCCTGCCGCGGAGCCGCCCCTGCATCTCCGCTTGGCCGTCCGCACCTGTCGTGGAGCAGCTCCTGCATCTCCGCCGCTGCAGCCATCGGCCGTCCGCAGTCCGCATCCGCACGTAACGCAGTCGCCTGCCCGCACCTGCCTGTCTGCCCGCTTCGAGTCCCCGCTGTCGCCCATCCGCACCTGCCCGTCTCCCTAGCAAGTGTGTACGCCCCCTGCTGCTGCCTCTGTTTTGGTCCCCTAAATCTCGCAGCCCCGTGCCGCCTCCTGTGTTCTGGGTCGTGTACTCTTCTCTGAGTATTGCTGTGAGTATTGACCTGTTACATACTCACATACGGAGGAGACTAATGTCTGCTTGTGCTTGGGTTGTTATTTTCTTAGACCTTTACAAACAACACACATCACAAGGATCTTTCTTTGTTTAGTACTCAATTCATCCCAAATTATAAGATGTTTGACTAGTTTGACTCACTTGTCTTGTTCAAAAATTTGTGCAAAATATCACTTCTTTTGTCGTGGCTTGGTTTATTAATAAAAGTTCTTCAAGAATGATTTAAATTTGACTATGTTTGTATAAATTTTTTGAATAAGACGAGTGGTCAAACTTGGGGTCAAAAAAGTGAAACCTCCTATAATTTGGGATGGAGGGAGTATAATATCTGCTTGGTTCTTTCTTTAGTCTTTACACTTTTACATAACACAAGTAGAAGGTGCTTCCTTTGATTAGTATGATAATTACTGATTAGTAGTGCTCTCTTAGCTATACTAGTATTCTGCTGAGCTCAAGAATTGGGAAAAAAGTATGTATGTGCTGCACTAGTATCTAAAAAGTAAGTAAGTATGGTTTCATCACCTAGAACTGCTAGCTGCCTAGAGCAAATTTTTTTCCTTTCTTTTTTTGTTTCTTGATTCCTGTACTTGTACTTCTTCTTCTCCTTGTTCCAGAACTCTTGTTTTTCTTTAATAATAATAATTATTATACTGTAGGGGGTAAAACCCCTCCAGATTCTTCAAAAAAAAAAAAATTCTAGCCTACACAACGCCTTCATGGAGCCCATATTGTGCGTATGGCGTCGCCTAGGTGTCCGCCCGCCATAAACGCCTATGCGTTGTGAGGGGGTAGGGCGCCACACCTTGCCACAACACCTCAAAAACCATGCTTTCAGCTACAATTTTCTGAATTGGCACTTTGGATTCTTTTTTCCCAGGTTCTTTTACATCTGTTATTGATTTGATTCTGTGGTATTTTGTCTCACTTACCAAGATGTTAAAGAAGATAGTTTACCTCTTGTAGTCTCGTGCTAAGTAGTAGAGCCATTGGACTGAAACATTGTGCCCTTTCTTTTCTCGAAAGGGACTCAATCTTAGCAATTTATGTTTCAAGTTCTTACTAACCTGAGGATAATTTTGGCGTCTGATGCACTGATTTCTCTTTGTTTGATTGTTCTTTTAACAGAGGACCTTGCATTGCCACATATACATACTTCCAGTACTGCCTTCAAACACGACCACAAACAATTTGGCACGGTAATACAAAAATTTGCATACTATTGTCATTTGACGCTGTTCTTTTACTGTTTCTGCACTTATGTGATTCATCATGGTCATTGCAATTTCAGAACCAGTCTACCACCTCTGTTGCCTCAGCAGCAGCTGGCCAACCTCTGAATTGCATGAATGAAGGACAGCTCTGGTAAATTTGTTCAATCATTTATAAAAGCTGATTATATTTTTACTGGAGCATATCAGCATAAGCAAACTTCAAATTTTTGTTTTTCATTTGATTTGAGGCTGTTGTAACTTGTAAGATAATCTGTTGCTGGGCTCTTGTATTTTGCTGCAGAAGTTGGCAATATGTCAATTCCTTGCTATCCTTTTCTTCTCCCCTCTCTACTGCAGCTGGTATGGGCGTATGGCAATAGGCCACTAAGTCAAGGCTGATGTAAGCCATGTGGAGTGGTTGAGGCTGATCTCTACCTTGTAGTTGTTCAGCTACTACTCCTAGATGTATATACTCGATGGAATGGAACAGAGAGAAGACTATTCAGTTGCTGCACTTGGCCGTGTGTGCTCTGTTCTCACCCCTCTTCTTCCTAGCCTATAACCAGTGTGTGTGTGTGTGTGGGGGGGGGGGGGGGGTGTTGAAGCTGCTGGTCAACTGTGCAGGGAGGCTGCCAACAGCCGCCAAGTGTAAGGCGTGTTCGCTATCTCAGTAGTTTGTTTTGGACACGGGGCTGTTGTTAGTTGATCTTTTTTCTGGCCTCTAGCGCTTATCCCACAATGTCTGTGTTTATTTTTCTTTGTCCTTTTCATGTATCCGTTGATTACTGTGTTTGTATAGTTTCTTGGTATTGAATCTTTATTTCCATTATATTATGCAAATATACAGTAGCTCATAAACTATATTAATAAAATAGTGATACTACTCTATTAGACCTTCATGGAAAAGGATGGAGATGGACTGACTTAGAAAGACCCACATATGTTTTTTCATGGGAAATTTGGGACATCAAGTATGTTGGAATTTTTCTGTCAATGTGGAGTTGAAAAAAACAACACATTATGTCTTTGAATCTTCTCCTTTGGAGAGAACCAAACTAACAATGGTGATTGCTTCCATTTTCAGAAAAGTATGTATCAGGCCATGCTTTGCATATCACCGGAGTATCAGATACGCCAATAAAGCAGCGTTCGGTTGGGCACACTTAAGTGGGCGTCTCAGATTATAAGCTGTCTACTCAGCAGCCTGGAGCAGCAACTGGCAACCATAATGACAAAAATGGAAGGCTCTACTGGCAGTGTCCAAATCGTGTCTAGGCGTTTGGTCCAGCCAGAGTCAGGAAGCTCACCGAACATGGTGCCATCAGAGGCAGAAATCATTCACTTGACTCCATGGGATCTCGCGTTGATCACAGTGGACCACATCCAGAAGGGGATCCTCCTGCCCAAGCCTGAGACAGGAGGCGGACAGCTCGTTGATGACCTTGCTTCGTCCTTCGCTAGGGCGCTGGGCCGTTTCTACCCACTGGCTGGCCGTCTCACTGCCTCAGAGATCACGGACGGTGTTTCAAGTCCAAGCCTCGCCATCTCTCTCTGCTGCAATGGTGAAGGTGCCGAGTTCATTCATGCCGTGGCTCCTGAGGTCACTGTGAGCCAGATAACCACCCCACTGTACATCCCGTCAGTCATGTGGTCCTTCTTCCCGCTGAACAGGCTGCTGAATGTGGAAGCTGTTGTGAGCTCCCTCCCTGTGCTGGCCGCACAGGTCACTGAGCTCGCAGATGGCATCTTTATTGCAATGTCGCTCAACCATGGCGTCGCCGATGGGGCTACATTCTGGCTCTTCTTCAACACCTGGTCAGAGATAAACCGGCGTAGCAGCAGTGGAGGTGAAGGGTACAAGCTGTCCACACCGCCGCCTGTGTTGGACAGATGGTTCCTCGACACCTGTCCAGTGCCAGTCCCTCTACCCTTCGGCAAGCTGGAGGACATCGTCCAGCGACCTGAGTACTCGCCGGTGCAAGAATGTTTCTTCCACTTCTCTGCGGAGAGCATAAAGAGGCTCAAGACGAAGGCAAATGCCGAGATGGCGGGAACTGCGACGGCCACCATCTCCTCGCTGCAGTCCCTGCTCGCTCACCTTTGGCGAGCTGTGTGCCGAGCCCGGGGGCTCGCACCACACCTGGAGACCACGTACAAGCTTGCCATTGGATGCCGCGCTCGGGTGAAGAGTATACCACAAGAGTACATGGGCAACGCTGTGGTACTTGATGTCGCAAAATCCACTGTCAGCGACGTCCTCGACAAAGGGCTCGGCTGGGCGGCGTGGCTCCTGAACCGCGTCGTGGCGTCGTTCGACGAGGCGAAGGTGAGGAACAATCTCGCCTGTTGGGCCCAGAAGCCGAACCTGTTGTATGCAAAACCCTCCAGGAACCGTCCGCATACCGTGACCGGGAGCTCGCCACGGTTCGACGTGTACGGTAATGACTTTGGATGGGGCCGGCCGTTGGCCGTCCGGAGCGGCGCTGGGAACAAGGTGGATGGGAAGGTGACCGTGTACGAGGGACGCGACGGCGGAGGCAGCATGGCCTTGGAGGTGTGCCTGTCTCCTGAGGCACTCAGCAGGCTAATCGCCGATGAGGAGTTCATGGAGGCCGTGAGCACCGTGTGAAGGCGTGGTGCCTCGTCGTCGACGGATGATGCCTGCTGGTGGTAGTGCGCACCATATGCACTCTTCTACTGCTTAGTGCTTCTTAAATAATTGTTGTATTCATTGATTCGATAACTAATTTATCTTTTTTCTGCATGCTTTGTTGAAAGAACTCGATGCTTCTTGCTGTAATATACGAAGTCAGGTGCTGTTGTTCTAACTATTTTTGTAAAAAAAAATGCTGTTATAGATATAAACTCATGTTTAATACCTATCCTTGTGCTCTCCTTTATGTTTATTTTGTAACACAAATACGAATATAGATGCTATGTAATCTCTAATCCGGCTATACTAAATTTATCAATCACTTCGTAGTTTTTTCCATCCGTATCATACACATGTCTTCCATTTCCGTATGCAAACATACACTTAGTAAAAAATGTTAGGTTATGGTGGCTCTTTTGCTTAATGATCGTTATAGCAGAGTCTGGAAATCACACTCTGAACACAATGTAAACATTCAGAATTATCATTACATTGGTCTTGTAGCTCACGTAGGCTTGGCTTTGCTGATCCATAACATATATAAGCTTTATGCTTCAGGAGTCGTTACTGTAGTCACAGACTCGGTTCTTTTAGGCCTGATTTAGATCCAAAATGTTTTTGGATTTTGACAAAATATTTTTGGATTTTGACACTGTAACACTTTTATTTATACTCCTATTTGACAATTATTGTTCAACCATAAACTAACTAGGCTTAAAAGATTCGTCTCGCAAATTACGGAAAACTATGCAATTAGTTTTTTCTATCTATATTTAATGCTCTATGCATGTGTCATAAGATTTATTGTGATAGGAAGGTGGAAAAGTTTTTGGATTTTGCGCTCTAAACAAGGCCTTACCACAGAAAGAAATACAAAATGTTACATTGCATTTCGATTTAGAGACGCTGGAACTAGCCATTCACAGTGTCCTAGGGAGAGGATATAGATATGAAATCAAGAAGAATAGTTTTCTTTTTGATAAAAGAAGAATAAAAAATTTGAAAGGGAGAGACATAAAGAAAAAAAAAGAAATTTCCAAAGAAATGCGTGAAAAAAAAAGTCCGGCCCAGAAGAAGGCCCGTGCAGGTACGCTCTTGTTGAGCCCAACAACCTCGACTGGGCCGTTTCTTCCCCCTCTTCCTCCTTCCGCCGCTCATCAACCCCTTCCCTCCGCCCGCTGCCTTCCCTTCCCCCCGCGTGGTCCTCCGCCGCCGCCACCGCTCTAAGCTAGGTGCTGAGGCTTTCGTTGGCCTCTTCTTCGCCGGCGACGAGCAACCACCAGGTACTCCCACCCCTCCCCTTCCCCTTCCATCCATTCCCTTGCCTTCATGCTGTGCGAAATTGAGCACCGAAACCCTAACCTAGGGCTATTTAGCTATTTGATTTGACAAGCCTCCTAACTTCGAAGTCCTATATGCTGGATTCGATTCGCCCGTGGTTTACCGAGCGATTTCTTCGCAGGGCACGGGCCTCAGGATGCAATCGTTGGTCCGGAATGTCTGCCGAGCCGGAAGCCGTGGAGCGGCGGCGAGGCTCCTGGAGCTTGCCGCTGCTCCCGTAGCCGCGGCTCATCCGGGGGCGGCGCAGCCATCCTCGGCCGTCAAACACCTCTGGCAGCCTTACGGGTTGGCTCGCCCGATCGGGGTAGATCAATCCGTACGTGTGCAGAGCCGGGTCATTCCTGCTGCTGCCTCCGGTTTCGGTCACTGCGCAAAGGTTCTTGTTGCGACGAGGGGTTTGTCGACGGTGGGGAATGCAGCTGAGGTTGCTTCTGATTCGGACGATTCCACCTCTCTTGCGGTTGAGCACCCCCCGCGCATCAAGTTCAAGAGGCCCGACAAGACCGCCAGGCATATTATGAATGTATGTAAGCTGAGTGAGTGTGTTACTTGCAGGAACTATGTTGTTAGTTGTTACATCCAGTGACACTTTACAAAATCACCATGGGAACAATAAAGCCGCTGCTTGTTGTTTGCCTATGCAGATCCTGAACAAAGAGGCAGTCGATAAGGTCCGCTCGGAGAGGGAGATTCCTGATGTGCAGCCTGGATGTATGATTCAGATGAGATTGGTAATATCATTTCTTCATGTTCTTGCTTTAGCGCTGTTCGGATATGTATCTGGCACTGATCGTTCCTGTGAATCAATGAACAGCAAGTTCCTGAGAACAAACGGCGCGAGTTGACATTGAAAGGGATTGTGCTAGGAAGGCGCAATGCTGGCATCAATACAACCTTCAGATTACGTAGATTAGTGTCTGGCATTGGAGTCGAGTCTGTCTTTCCACTGTAAGTCAATCCAAACATGTTCTTCTCTACTCTGCTTTGTTTGCTGAGGTTGAAGTACTTGTTATATAGGTTCTTTATATCCTTGTGCTGCCAGAATTAACTTATTGTCCATTGATATCTGATAATTATTCAATGACTGCTAAACTTCATGTTTCTACTATCTAGTGGGATATTTCTCCCTGTCCGTTACTATGGCAGACATGGAGTTCTTGTCCTCTGTTGTGCATAACCTTACAATATACTCTGATAAATTAAGGCCAGCTAAACTATAGATAGATGTTTCTGCATGACAAATGTAATTGGATGTTTGCAAAACTGGGAAAACTGTTCTCAAGAAATCTTGTTTTGTCCTTCTGTTTGTTGCAAATCCATGAATACTATATTAACCATGCTATGACACATAGCTAGTGACCTGAAGCAAGTTAATGATGATGTACCAAACAGTATAGTCGGATTGGCCATTTTGCAGAATGGACATAACTGCTTGTGCCCTGTTAGCAAGCATCCTAGTACGAGTGGAGATTATAGTTTCATAAATACATTATCCAGTTATGCTCCTACCTCAGTTGTTCTGAATTTGTAGCAGATTCTTTCTTTGTTTTGCATTTGCCATGGAAACAAATACATTAAAAAAATATTATTAGTAGTAGATTATATGCTCTTTTTTCTTTTTTTCTTTATTATCAGGATCTTTGTGCTTCGTTCAGCACTTAACTTTTAATGTTTGGAGCTAGCATAACCATGGAAAGATATCATCGCATATGACAATGCATATTCGATACTAGATTGACTTGAGATTTTCACCAAATTATGTTTTATGTTTTGAATGGAAATCTGCTGGTGTTATCTTTGAACAGCCACACGTCTTTCTTTTAATTAGCTATCAGCTATTTGCTTACACTATTTTCTTGATGTGACTTTCTCTTTTACGTTCAGTTACTCGCCAAACATCAAAGAAATCAAGATCTTGGACAGGAAGAAAGTCAGGAGAGCTAAGCTGTATTACCTGAGGGACAGGGTGAACGCACTTAAAAAATGAGGCTTTCAACTTGTCTCTAGGATTTTTGCCCATGTGGATCAGCATGGTTTCTGAAGATGCAGCAGTTGCAGCCTGAGAATCACATTGTTTGGTTCCATGTTTGAAAGCTCATAACTTGTAGTTTGTCAATTGTCATGCTTGGTTTCAAGCTGCAAGTGCTAGCAGAATATGTTTTGACACAAAATTTAGAAATGCGGATCTTCCGTCTTTTATTTGCAGCACTAACATCGGTGCGAAAAAATAATGTGCTCAGGTCTATTATATTACTTCCCCACCCCCATATGCGTTTGACATAAACAAGCTGGAATACTTACCAAAGTGAAAGTATTATGTGATGCTTCATGTTAGCAAGGTTACGGTTTTATATATCAAACCATTTAGTGTTTGCTTGCAGAAATCTATTGTTCTGAAGAATGGTCTGGTGGTCTCTGTTTGTCCAGCTTGACCAGCTGTGAACAAGAACTTGTTTGAGTTTTTATGGCTCAGTATGTGTGGTGTGAATCCAAGTGATTGTCAGTGACCGGTATTGTAACAATTGAGGTCGGCTAAATATGAGTTTTAGGAACTGACACCTGATAATCATCCAAATTTTATGGCCATCGCCTTTCTCCGAATGCAGGGGGGCCTTACCTTATTTTTTAGGGGGGTTTTTGCATATTATATTATCACCGTCTGTGATTTTGGCCTATATGGAGTTGATGAAATAGGGGCATCTATATAGGCTACTAGCTGGTTGCTGTTCTTTTAGCATGCAGCCATATATGGATGAAGATTGACTCTGTGTGCCCAGTGTGCAACCGGTTTGATGAGGATGGGGGGGCACCTTTTCTGAAATGCAAATTGGCCAAGAATGTATGGAGAAATCCTGAAGCTACTTGAGGAATGCCCGAGACATGATTACCCAGGTTTTGCGGGAGAAGCGATGCCTTATCTTTACTAGCTGTGGTTTCTATGGTCGTTTTACTAGCTGTGGTTTCTATGGTCGGAGAGAAATTTCATTAGGGAAGAGGGCCGCCCGGCCGAGCTCATTGCACGATTAATCAGGACTTATGCGGATGAGATGGAAGCTTCAAAAACAAAACCTGGAGGGGTTACACAGAGAAGAATTGGGAGGTGGGTGCGGCCACCTGAAGGGATGCTGAAATTAAACTGTGATGCATCATACTATCAAGAAGAAGGTTGTGGAGGATGGGGCTTTATCATCGGAGACAATGATGGAGATGTAGTGCTTTCTGGTTGGGGGGCGAGTGAATCACTTGGTGAACCCTTTGCAAGCGGAGATCATTGCCTGTTTACAGGGAGTGCAAGCAGCAAGCAATTTGGGAATTGGTCATTTGATACTAGAGACTGATGCTCTGAAAATTAAATAAGGCTGGGCTTCAAACCAGGAAGATCTCTCGGTGACAGGCTCTCTGATGGAAGAGCTAAAATCCTTTACGTCTACAAATTTTATTAGGTGTGATTGTAATCATGTTCCTAGAGAATGTAACAAGGCAGCACATGTTCTTGCTGCTCTGGTGTGGGTAGCACGGAAGAGATAGAGCACATTTCGTGTGATGTCCCGGATAGTGTTAATGTAATTGTGGTTGACGAGTGCAATGAGAAACTGCCCAAATTCAAAAAAAAGAGCATGCAGCCATATATGTTGGCAACTAGCTTAAGAACCACGTGTGTGGTAATGAAAGGCAATCAGCTTAATAACCACCTGTGTTGTAGCTCAATGTTTTACTTCACCAGAGTAGATCCACAAGCAGAGAGCACATATATGTATGTATATAAATTAATCTCACTTAATCTAAGAAAATATATAAATCAATCTCACACCACAAACTTGATGATAGATTATTGTAGCATATCTGCATATGCATATCGAGCACGAGGTTCGCACGCTACCAGCATGTAGATGCATCCGCTTGGTTTCATCACATAAACACAATACATTTATAGTTATAGATGGGTACATATATAACAAGCAAAGCAGCAATCAAATCCCATGAGCGCAACCATCAAATCGCACAAGACAAGACAGGTGCGGATGATGCGCCTTACTTATTACAAGCATCTTGTCTGAGAGGTGGCTGAAACACACACACACTACACACCTCATTGTTCAGCAAGCTGAAACACACACAAACAGACAACCAGACAGTAGGTGGCTGCCTCACGGCCAGGCCTGCACACAACACCAGGCCGGCATGCAGGCATCAGGCACCAACCAGGCGCCTCGAATGGCCGTCTTTCTTATTTCAAAATCAAACCAAACACACGCTGAGAATTGCAAACGGAAGCAGCTGGCCAACTCGGCCAGCCAGTCATCAAAGGCAGGAGCTACCCTGAAGCCCCGTACCTTCCCTGGCCTTTCACACAACAAACAAACTGATCAACTTGCAGTTGCAGACAGCATCCATCGATCCTCAGAAACGACCGACGACATAGCAGCAATATCAGATGCGTACTCTCCAGATCGAATGAGTTTCCATCACCTGGGTAGAGTGTGAGTGATGGAGAAGTAAATCAAATCAAATCAAATCAATTAAGAGTAAATATGTAGCTAGTATGGATGTATCTACTTTGTTATTACCTGAGAACAGTGGTCCTGAGCGTGCGCCTCTTGTAGTAGCGCGAGTGCACCGGCGCCTCGTACAGGGAAGGGTGGTGCCCTGCGTCCACCCCGTCCCACTTCAACGCATCCCACACGTCCTTCTCTATCTCCACGACTGGCCTCCTCATGCCTGCCTTGCGGCCCTTCAAGGCCGGCAGTTGGCGCAGGCTCCAGCATCCCCTGATCTTGACGGTCTCCAGCGCAGGCGCTAGCACCTCGGCAGCGGCCTCACATATCTGCTGCAGCGCCGGGAGGTCGTGCAGGTGGATGGTGGTCAGCTTCGGGAACTCGATGCTTGTGTGCTGGTACATCTTGTACCTCTTGTCAGCCGGTACGAAGATGTGCATGAGATTGCCACAGTGGATGATGTGGAGAGTCTCCAGGCTCGGGAAGGAGGGGCGAGTGCCCATCGCAAGCCCGAACTGGAGGCTTGGACAGCAGCGCAGGTGCAAGTGCCGGAGGCTTCTGAAGCGATTAGCATAATAGTTGATGGAACCTTTGCTCCATACACAACGAGCCATCAGGAGATCTGATGCCCAGATGGTCTCCAGGTTACCATGATAATCCTTTGCACCCGGAGGAAAGACGACGTGCAAGTTGGGGCACCTCTCGACGCGGCACCACCTGAGGGATGCCCAATATCCTGTAGGCATAGTATTGCTGCAGGTGTGGACATCATGCACATGCAGGGATTCAGTAGTATACACTGTCATCAATGAACCTAAATTATCTTCATTAGGATTTGCGTCTATCTCACTGTGCACACTACGGCTTCCGTCACCAATCTCAATATGGTGATCCAATTGTCCTGTTGGGCCCTTGGGGAAGGTCTGCATTGGGGTTGGTTCATTACCAACCTTAGTAAAGATGTCACAGTACACGCCTCTAGCAGCTATCTCATAGTGCCGTTGATGACAACTGGATCCAACCGTCTCATTGCTCATTGTTGTTTCGGGTTGAATAGTCTCCATGCATGTAGCTGAAGAGGTGACGCTGATGTTGAAAAAGGAGCCATTGTAAGGCGCACAAGATATGGGAGCACAAAGGGATCGAGCAAGCCTAGCATCCACAAAGATTGCGTGCACCTGCGGCCGCAAATATTTCTGTCGGGCACCAAGGGATAGTGGCCGAGCACATCCATGTACCCTCTTGCTCCCAGGCCGCGTGTCTATATAGATCAACTCCAGTTGTCCTTGCACATAATCTGAGCCCCAATTTATTGCACGAAGGTTCTCACAGCCAAGCAGGAAGAGACGCTTGAGCCTCGGGACATCCATCACCATCGATCCAAAGTCAAGTACCTTGATCGCACATCCTGAAAGGTCTAGCTCCTCTAGATTGGGTAGCCCACGCAAGAACAGATCCTCCAACAATGTGCAACCTTCTAGAGATATCTTGGAGACTCTGACATCCTTATTATCTACAACAGATGGACGACACTCTGGACGAGAACTCATTGGAGGTATCTTGCCGGTTGATGTCCAATGGGATGCTGGTCCATAGCCATCAAAACTGAATGACTTTAGCAAGGAGTTGTGCAACAGAACATTCTCAATCCCATCGCAACCATCTAGAACAAGTACTTGAAGTTTGCTTGCCTCTGATAAGCTTCCTGGCAGGATTTTCATGTCACTGTTACCAGACAAATCAAGTATTTCCAGCTGTTTCTTATCCACCAATGAGTTGTTGTTGTTCATGGATGGTTCTTCCTGATGTGTAGGTTTGATTATCCGGAGTCTTTGAAGGTAAGGTAGCCTTTTCTCCAATAATTGACCTGTGTACTGCCAGCACCTAACTCCTTCTATATTTAGCTCTATGAGATTAGCCATAAGACCTATCTTTTGCTCACATAAGATCTCACCCCAGTCCGTGTAACGCAGATCAAGCACCCACAGGCTATGCAGAAATAATGTCCACTCGGTGATACAATCCCCTCCTTCAAGTTCACTTGTATTTTTATTCTGATTTGTGCAGTTGCCCAACCCAAGAAATCTTAATGTATTGCAGTGGAGGAAAGGAGGGGATGCAAAATTGAAGGCACAATAGGAGAGAATTAGAACACCAAGTTTGTTGCAGTGTTTAAACAAGCTACTTGGTAACCTTGGTGCAATACTAGTCTTGTCAAACGATAGGAACACTGATGATGCCGTTGCCAGTATAGTTTGCATGTTGTCTTTAAGTACCTTATTCTTTGAGGTGATAGAAATCCAACGGTAAGGCCTCTTTTTATATTTGTCAATGTTGCCGTAATCTTCATCTTCAACTAGCAGATAAGAAGACTCTGAATGTTCTGCCATCTTAGCAAACACCTCACCAAGCAGAGAATCATCACCCTCAAAAGTAATTTCTGAATCCAAAGCATTGCTAATCTCCCTAGCTCTATCCCCTTCTGGAATGATCCCATCGCATATCCAGAAATTGGGAGCATGAGCTGCCCAATCCAATCCAAATAAGGTGATGCGAGGATTGCGGCGCAGGAAAAATGCATAGCGACAACAATCTATGATCATTGTTAAGTTGATGTCCCTCAAAAATGGACAGCTAGCAACTATGTTGGCAGCCTCTTGAAGAAACAGTGCATTAAGCTCTGAGTTTGATAAGGTACGGATAAGAAAAAAACGGTTATAAATGAACAGGCCTGTGTGTCTTAAATTCTCTGCTAGTGTTGGAATATTATGGGTCCAACTGTCATGCATAGTCACGAACCTTCTTCCAAATGTCCATATTATCATGCCGCCATACTCTAGAATACCAAATTCAGTTAGGGCGACCTCATCAGTACTTCCATTAATGAAAATCATCAAAAATCTAGTTTCCCTCAGGGTATGGTGAATCATTACTGAAACTTGTCGTATCACATCCCTAGATGCATGATCCACTCCGTTGAAGTCATCCTCCTCGTCCTGCTCCTCAAACAGGGCCATGGTCTTCCTGTCAAGTCTCAGCTCCTCTGCAATTTTTCTCTGCATCACTCTTCTACTCTCCCACCTTGAGCAATCAATGTAAATGGTTCGGCCAAAGCATAGTTTTGGAGGAGGATCTTTCATAGATGGAAGTGCTTGTGCTATGGATCTAAGAACAGCGGTTGCCCCAAAGCCACCCCACCCGTCAAAGTAGATTATGTTGTTCTTGAGGTTCCTCTGAATAAGATTCAGTATTTCCTCTCGGGCACCAACAACATCTCTTGGGTCGATACCCTGGAATATGGGGACAGCTAGCTAGTTAAGATCCAGTCGGCATTTATATAAGGAATTTGGTAAAGAAAACAAACTGCTCGGAAAATATGCATAAAACATGAGAGTCAGAGAGTAGCGGTACCTTAATATCTGGAAGCATGGTGAAACTCCTCTGCTACTGTACAAGAGGAGCAAATTATATCAACAGGAAGTACACGTGCGCGCAGACAGATTCTCGTCTACTTAACCCATGATGAGCATGGGTCGATCAATCAGCTAGCATATTTGATCATCAAAGACGACCTCTCCGATCCCCTGCTACGTGCAGTGCACATTCGATCGATTCCCTGCATGCAGGCAGGCGTGTACACACAACGTTATTATATTTAATAGCCTGTCAGTGAGTCGATCAGTGCTTGTAGGAGACTTAATTGCACACGCAGCATCGATGCGATCTTACGGCAAGCAAGCAATGCAAATTAAAGCATGCGCTCACAACACTAATTAGTTTCTTAATCGGAGTACTATTTTGGAGTAGCTAGTAATGTAAACTGGCTACTACGTACCGACTCGTTAATTTAAAAAAACATGGATAATAATGTACACATACACCGTACCTTTAGTTTCTGCTAGGATCGATCAGAGATGAAGAGATTGGACGCTGGAATGAATTGAACGATCCAAGGTCAGCTTGATGAAGCTAGTAATGGATTAGATGATGAGTTGGTTGATCGATATCCCAGATAGATGCTCAATTGCCCAGCCAACCATGGAAGAATTAAGCTGATGGAATGAAAGATCCAATAAAAGCCGATGGATGGAATGAAGGTGATTGTAGCTAGATATATGTTGCCATGTCCTCCTCGCTAACAGCAAAGGCAACATAAAGCAAAAGCTCACTCACAAGCCAGGCACGATCCCTTGCTTGCATTGCATTGTTGGAGTATCTGATATATGCACGATCAACGCTGCTTTTCTTCTTTGTTGGGCAAAGCTGAATTGGCATGCATATATATGAGCTCCCCCTTACACTTTTTTTCTTTTCGTTCTCATCCACATATACGCATCGTGTTGCGATGATTCTGTCAGCTTTTTGCTTTTCTGTTTTTGTTTTTGTTTTACCCCCCTCTTCTTTTAAAAGTAAGAGAACCTACCCATCTGGGTTCAAGTCTCCGACTTGACGTGGGTGCTTGTATTTTTCTAGATTTATTCTAAGATTTAACGGCGCTATGCTTTTGTGGTAGGCAACGTGTCCATCGACAACGAGGCGCCTGTGGTGACTTCATCAATCTCAAGATTTGCTGGTCCAACTCACAGTTCTTCAGAGGTTCTCATAAGAGTAGGATGTGCGTGTGTGCGTTCATAGGAAATGAGTATATACTCGTGTATATGAGTATCTGCGTCTGTAACTTTGTCTCGTAAAAAAAATTGATGCCAATACAACTTTCGTGGATTGGAGACATGCGTACCACTGCAATTCATCTATTTCCATACTAGTATTATATATAATTTGTTCCCTGTCCAATATATGCTACCAGCAGCCGTAACCCTGCCACACACACGTCACCAGCTGGCGCTGCGGAGAAGGCACACGCATGCATCCCTTTAATTTGGAACATTTATTTAGCCTATGATTTAGTAGACTTTAATCATTATCATCAACTAACAAATGTGCCCATGCATTGCAATGAGAAGAATGATAAAAAATTTATGAAAAACAATGACATGGTACGTATTCATTCATGTTATACCATTTCTTCAACATTTAAAAGATATAACTTATTTTATAATAACCATAGCATCCATAATATAAGTTAATGTGGTAATAATATGAAAATACCATACAGAGTTCTAAAAATTTTGGCCCTAGTCTTAATTTCTAAAAATTATAAAATGAAGTGGATCTCCCCACAGTTTTTGGTTTAAAAAAATAATATGAAAAATACTCTATTAAGCATGTATTAATTTGAAATACAACCTTGATATATTTTTCCTATTTCAAAGGTTTGAAATATTACCACCTAAATATATCATACCTTTACTTTTCATACTATCTATAAGAAAAAGATATGTTGTATAGTTAATATGGATAATTGTAGAGTTATATTTATTTATAATGGATTGAACAACAAGTTGTTTAAAATTTTAGTTTATGATTAAATTATCTAATTTAGGTTTTAATACGATTAACTTTTTGAGAGGTAGTGCTCTCCGCGCTTGCCACGTGCGGTGGTTAAACTACGACAGAACCTAGTGCTTAAAATCTTTATTTCATAGAAACTACAGAAGGTTTAATGGTTAAAAGGCCCACAACATTAGATTACATTATTTATTTTTATGTTTATAGAAAAACAAAAAGACACAAAAAACACAATAGGAGGTAAAGAAAAAAACAGTTAAAAAAGGCACGGAGGAACGGGCTAAAAAAATTTGTGGAGAACATATGGAGGACGATGACATGACTCGTCTTGAAAGCTAGTAGCACATGCAAGGATAAAATTAATAGGCAGATGCATGCATTCAAGTAATTAATTGTGTGCTGGAATTTACACTACAAAGGATGAAGAGTGAAGTAAAGGAGGATGCATGCACACTTGAGGTATCCTAGTCACAACCATATCTTGGTCAGTTTGAGATATCTCAATATCAATTTAATTAATATATATAGGAGGTCTATACTCCAAATTAATGCAAAGATTTAATACAACATAATTATGGCAATATGCAATATGGCACTTGACGGCGTATGTCCGGCTAGGATTTTAACTCACAGCCATGTCTCGGTGGGTTTGAGATATCTCGATATTTTGAATTAATTTAATATATCCAATATGTGGTAGTTAAAAAAAAACAGATCAAAAATAGAGGGTGAGAAATTTTACCTCTTTACTATTAGATATAGATAATAGCCATCGGATCTATTCTAATTTTTAAAGAACTACCCACCTATGCCATCATGAAAAAAATCATAAGGTAATCTCCTAAATTTGCATGCCGTTAACTTCTGCTATTATGAAAGGTAAAATAAATTCTGAATTTGTATATAAATTACACGCATATGCTTTTATGAAAGAAAATACAAAGTAACTCTAAATTTGCATATAAATTTAGCACATATGGCATTATGAGTAGATAAAAAAATAGCCCTAAATATGATTTCGAGTTACCCGTATTTTTTTTACTATTATAAAAGATGAAAAGTAGTCACTTTAATTTCTATCTACGTGCCTACCTCCCTGCCATTGTAAAAAATAATTTTAAACATTTCTCGAATCAACATAAGCTATTAACAACAATTCAATAACCATATAAAGTATGCTATATGTTTTTCTATATTACACGCCTCTGCTGCTATTAAATTTGAAGACCGAGTAAATTGCATATATTATGATAAGATTTTATTTAGTTGATTTAGAATGAAATGTTCTCTTAACAAACCGCATACAAATAATACTAGCGCACACTTTAAAGTATACTAATATTCCATGGTAACAAATTTGTAAGCTTAGACAAGTTTATACATTTTTGAGTGAAACATTGTTGTCGACGAAATATATACCTAGGGGTATGCCTAAAATAGTAGATTATCAGCAGACATGTACGCAAGCTATGAATTAGATGGTGACGCAAAACAAACACAAGAATTTTATCTAGGTTTGGCTACCGTGAGGGCGTAATACCTACGTACTGTGTCTGATTGTATTACTGTATATGAGAGATATCAATGACATGTCCTCTAAGGGATTCTGCCCCTCCTTATATAATGTAAAAGGACAGAGTTACAAGTAATAAAGTATCCTATTTGTTATAATATCTTCTTGTTGTCTTGCGGTGTACGTCGACCAACATCGTCTTCTCTTGTGGATTGGGCCACCTCCGATGATACGGCCCATATCGAGCCATGAGGGTATAGGAATTTATACCCCACAGCTAGTTCCCGAGCTTCATATATTGTGATGCGACATGCGAGCCTTTTCGATGCTCGAGCTAGGTAAGCAGAAGCAGACTGCAGGCACCAACCACAACCAGACGGCGCGGTACGCGTACGTGTTTCTTCTTATTTTTGAAAACCAAACACACAGTAGAGCAAACAGAGAAAACCAAACTAAAGAATGAACCTGCAGGGAATCCAGGCCAGGCCAACGACTCCATCGGCTCGGCCAGCCATCTGATCCGTTGCACGAACAAGCAGCAGATGCATCACCTGGCCAGAGTGACAAGCAAAAAAAATTACAGTGACGAGTAAAGCTGCCTGATTAGTTAAATATAATCACATGTGGAGATGTCTGGGTTTTGGTCATCTAACGTTACAGCTTACTCGAAACTTTTTGAAATTTTTACCACGGCCTCCACATGCGATGGCGAGACAACTCATCAAGTTTCGTCAATTTCGGACTTCGTTTGGATTTTATATAATTTAAAAACACTTTACGCACACGTAACTCTCCATGTTACGACGCCAACATAGTCGTAATTTCATTCGAGGTCCTGGATACAACATCAACATACTCAGAGCATCATGAATACCATTTTTTGAATCGAAAAGTTATATTATTTCATGTACCTGCAGTTCAAATTTGGAGTTGTCAGCAAAATACAAAGAAACAGAAATAATTAACGAAATATAGCAAAAATACTCAAAATTGTCCCAAGTTTTGAAGTTGGGTTGTATTTGATGTTGGAAGACACCAAGGAAAAAAATGGGTAGGAAAAGACAAAAACAAATTAAACTTTGCCAATGGCATGTGAAGGCCATCGGCAAACCCGGTGGGCCTGGCCGCTCCTCAGGCCGCCACGTGGCCGGTCTATGCCGATGGCCACGGCTGTCGGCAAAACTAGTTGTTTGTCGACGGTCTGACGGTACGGCCATCGGCAAAGGGCACGGTGTCGGCCGGCGTTTGCCCTGGGCCTCTTTTGCCAATGGTCGTGATTTGCCGATGGTCTGCCGTCGCCAAATAATTGAGTTTGCCGATGGCTGTTTTTTGCCGATAGCCGTGTTGTCGGCAAAGAATGACTTTGCCCATGGCATGTCTTTGCGTATGACTGGGCCGTCGGCAAAATATTTTTGCCGTTGGCTTCGCGCTTTGCCATCGGCAAAGGCTGTGTTTTATTTGCCGATGGCTTATTCCTTAGCCATCGGCAAACACGGCAGCCGTCGGCAAATAAGCCGATTTCGGTAGTGAAGTCTCCCGTCTCCGTAAAGAAAGAGTACAGGTATTGCTGTCTTCTTCTTCCAGGCCGCTTTTAACGTCATTGAATAATCAAGTTAATTTGGATCAATCAGTACATATATATCTTCTTGTATGTAGTCATCATCTTGACCTTCGCCGCATGTAAACATATGCATATGAACGAGTTCGTCGATCCCTGTCATTCTTGAATCTTCCTCTCGCTCTGAATATACATATATATAGCTGCGAGATAGTAATTAAGCACGTACGCAAGTTTCACACCTCGATCGTCATGACGTACGTACATAAGTTGTCGATGTTGAGCTGATATAGGTCATTTGGCTGATGCAATCATGCATGTAATTTTCTCCCTGCCATCCAATCAAAGGCTCTCCCCACTCGCTCGCTGATTAGCTAGCTTTCGATTCTCCAAATGGCGGCAGCGTAACGGCGCCGCCAACTCCTCCGTTTAAAATTTCGTTCGTATTTGTTATTTTGTCTACTTAATTAGAAGGCGGCTGTTGGTGCTCAACATCAATCAACATATACGCGAGCACGCATGTCGTCATGATACTTCTAATCATTTCCAAGGTCAATGTCACGGTCCAGTTCGGCCATATATAGTTTTGAGGACTCTTGATGAACATGACATCATGGGACTAAGCTAGGCTAGATTTTTAATTTTTTTCCGTTTGTAACATGATGGCACCATGGGAGAATATGCTAAGCAAAGCAATGATGGAGCATACTACCATACAACAATTAGCGATCAACAATGACTGCGCTGCCATCATCAGGCAGTTGTTGTAAACCGAGCAGATTATTAGGGGTGAACTAGAGCAAGCGATACAGAGCGCGAGGGGTATAGTACCATACTGTACAACACTGTATAGCGGCTATCAATTTTGAAGGTGATAATTCATCTTTTTTTTTTGGCTTGGGTAGTTTTGCCCCTATCAATTTTGCTTGCACGTGGTACATACGGTGCAGACTAGCCATGGGTTTCCACCCTTTGATAGTTAGATTCAGTATGAGGCTCGTCTTGTTTGGTTTCTTCATTTGAGCTCCATGCTTAATGGACCTTCACATCATTGCATTGTGCTTGCTATTTCGGTTTGTTAATTGTTGCCTTCTTTTTCTTGATGTGATATTCTTTGTGTGCCACAAGCTACTTGGTGCCTTTGTTCCTTTGTTGTTGTAATGGTTGTTCTTTCACTTAATCTTAATGAACACATAGACTCAAAGCACATTCTAAAAGGAAGATTTTAGTGTTGGTTGCTTGTTTTGGCGGTTATGGTAGATATTAAGCTTTTAGTCCCCCTATCCCAGATTCTAAGACGTTTTATCTTTTCTAGGTACACTACTTTTGCTATACATGTAGACATAGTGTATATATCTAAGTACATCAAAAGCTATATATCTAGAAAAGTCAAATTGTCTTATAATTTAAAATTGAGAAACTATAAACCATTTGCCTCATGTGGAAAGATCACGATAGGTGGCGTATCAATCACAGTAAACTCACATCATTAGAAACTCATTTTTCACCATTAGTTTCATTTTATCTATTAGTATTATAAATTTCAATTAAAATTTGCAAAACCAAAGTTCCAACTTTGAAGCTTTAGATTAGACCGGCCCTAAAGCTGCATTTCTGGATTTAAGCCACGCCAAAAAAAGGCTAGGTCTTTTCAGGTCGCGCTTGCTCCTTAAATGGGATTTGTTAATGAAGTGATTCAAAAGCTAGAAGTGATGGATGGTTTATACTAGTATGAAAACAATTTTTAGTGGAGCCACCTATATACAGCATTGGCACAGTCAAATTAGTTGGGTTGTTTTCTCGACTAAATTGAATTGTTTAGTTGGGTCGTTTCGACCAAGTTGGAGCAAGCAGTGACGTGAGTTTTATAGTTGTCCTGTAGTATATACCAAAGTTGTGCTAGATGAGTGAGGCGTTCCTCAGTTTTATGGGCCTAGTTTCTATTCAAAAAACTAGGTGAACACTTGTCTTTTTTTCTTTCTCCATTTAATATAAATCGTGACAAAGTGTTTGTCGTCCTTTCTTTAAAAAATAAACATTCCTTTCGCTAGTGTAGTACATAGAGGGTCCCATGGTATTTGGTAAAATGCCTTTCATCACTAGAATATCCGGTGACATGGTCGGTCAAAGTCAACTATTGTCACTAAAATATATATCTTATGATCTTATAAGGCAAAACTTTACTAGCTATTTATATTAACGTATGTAAGTTGTTCAATTAGGCAATACACTGTCACATATATACAATTAAGATCCACTGTGGCACATACAACTATAATATCCACGTCAGCAAGATATATATATATATATACTAATATACATATCATGCAATTCACTAATACGCAATTATATTTCTATGGCAATACACGGGGTATGCTCTAGAGACTGGTGACATAACAACACCGTACCACTAGAAATATCAGCACAGGTGACGTGCGTGCATACACCCCGTTGTATGTTTAGTAACTTAGCTAGTGTCGTCATTCCTAAAAAACTCATTTAAAAAGAGTCGGCATTAGGCTATCTCCAACAACTGATCCATATGAGAACTCAAATCTAAAATAGGTAGCAAGAGACTCAAAATCGGTCTCCAACGGGAGACTCATTTTGAGTTGTCTGAGAGGCACAACCCAAATATAAGTATCCTCTCTCTAATAATGATTCTTGGACCCAAAATAAACCATTCCCCTTCAGCATATAGAGGACTCAACTCCGATCACGTCGCCCCGATCCTATCTCCACTATTGTTGTCTCTCTTATCTTCTCCTTTAATGTTGCAACCCTTCTTCTTTCATTGTCCAAGCATACATCCCCTCCTCCTCCTTTCCACACGGTGAATCCATAGTGTACTGGCCCAGCCCCTTTGTGTCTCTTGGCATGAAGAGGTGGTGATACAAGCTCCCTGGCCCGGCCTATTCATCAACCACCGTCCTCTACATCAGTCTCCCGACCACATAAGCTACCTCAGGCATCAGTGACAACATGTCCATTGCAGGGGTCATCAAAGACTCATTTTGCACATACGAGTCTCTCATGAGTCATGAAGGGTCATTAGAGACTCATTTTGGTTAAAGGAGTCTCTAGTGACCATGTCGTCAGTGAAGCGTAAATGTTGTTCACATCAAACACGTAGTATTAGTGAAGTGTTTCCTCACGTCTCTGACATGGTGGAAGGCGCTAAGTTTGTGCACGTGGCAGCACTAGGTGCTAAGGGTTGTCATTGCAGAAATCCTCCTCCTTGCTCTGCATGCCACCCATCGCTTGTCTCTAATCTACGTATGTGTGGGCGCTAGTTCTCAAGGCAACTAGCCCTGCATGAACTATTTGAATGTAATTCAAGTTTTGATGTGAAGCAAAACAATCTAGTTCATAGCGTAACAATCATCCTTGTTATGGCTATCTATTCTACCACATCATGTCATCTTTGATGCACTTAAGACAGAACTAATATATAAATCAAACAAATGGTATATATATATATATATATATATATATATATTGTAAAGGTTGAGAGATGAATAATTATTACAAATTGAATGTTAGATATAGCTGACCACTAAGAGATACAATTCTATATAAGTGTAGCATGTAATGAATCTAAATGCATCACAACTTCTTAGCATCATTGTAAAGGTATTGTGGACCTGACAAGCACCATCAACAAATAGTCACAGGAATTATCATCATGCATATAAGCGATTTATTAATATTTAAAGCTAAAGTAACGTTGATTATCATGAAGAAAAAATATAGGAGATATTGTCTTGTTTATGGAGTTAGCGCCTCTTTATAAACAATATTATTCTAAGTGTATTTACCATTATCGATATTTGTTTCTTCTTCCCCTTGTTCTTCATGTCCTTCTCAACTATTAGCACAACCAAGATTCTAATGTTAGATCTTGTTGTGGCTCTAAATAGCGCTACTTATAACAGTTTAGTAATAAATAACTTGTTTTTATTGGCCAGAGATTAACTATACCTTCCAAAAAGGAGATTAGTAGGAGTGTTGGACCACCGGATATGCCTAGATTCTTTGAATAAAGTTCATTTGTATCTTTGTCTTGCAGTCACAGTTGAGACGCACACAACACATATGGATGATGGAGAGTATCAAATGTCATTTTTAGGCTTTTTTGCTCAAGAGATAGAAACACAAAGCGTGTACAAGTAGACGTCATGACGCTGTCGACGTTGAGATGCCGTCGTCATGGATGAAATATTCTCTCTCCCAGCCAAGTAATCCTCCTCCCCACATAGTGAAGCTTTGGACTTTCCAAATGGCGGCAACGTGTAACGGCGGCAACTTTGTTGTCATTTGTTAAGCGGCTAATAAGTAAACTATATGCAGCCATGTATGACATTAGAATGCAAGTTTCTGGAATATTGACTATATCAGTCTTCGTAGACTATCTGTGTATCTATATATATACACACACATTTAATATTAAGGAACAAAGGTTTCTTGTGTCCAGCTTTTTTTAGTTCCCAAACTGTTCTCGCGTCATCTGTCTTATATGTGGCATGAACTCATGATATGCTCATAAGAGTTAGAATAACTCATGTCTAGCATTTATATAGAGTATAATTCCAAGACGTATTACATTCTTTTATAATTTATAGACATATTTGCCAGTAACTTAGAAGTAGCATAGCACACTGATAAAAAAACCATCGATTTCCTCCTCGAGAAAAATTACGAACCGTGGAACATGTCTCTAGGTTCAAATCCTTGATCTAACATTGATTCTTTTATTTTTTAGAATTGTTCTAAAATTTAACGTTGTTATTCTTTTATTAGTAAGTGAAGTGCTTATTAACACAAATGTGTCTTAAGTGACTTTATCAATCTCAAGATCCGCTCACTCAATCATTCGGAGATACTAATCATAAAGGTAGTGTAAGTGAAGTGCTTGTGCCACCGTCAACCATTGTCGACGCCAACCTTTGTCAAGTGTGGCACTTGGCAAAGAGGCTCTTTGCTGAGTGTCCGACTTTTGGCATTCGACAAATCATATGACACTCGGCAAAGCTCTAGTTTTCTGTAGTGATATGTGCATATATATAAATGTCTATGGCTATCATGTGATTTGCACAGGAAAAAAAAAACAGGTGGCGTGTCGTTCATAATAATGAACTCATGTATCGTTCTTCCTGAGCTTGGGGTTAAAGCGCAGCAGCGTTCGCGTCCCTTGCCTTGTAGCGTTGCCGGTGAGCAGCATCAGTCGGAGTGTCGGACGACACTGGAGCCGTCAAGGTGGATGCCCTGCAAGGAAAGTAGAAGGTCTGCATGCTCCAAGCGAGCAACACCGGTTAGTCGAGTACATATATACATATATAAGTGCAAATCAAACCAGCTCTACAAAAACTTAGTACACTGATTAGCCGTAGGATTAGTCGTAGGCTGTACAAACACGAAGAATATCTAACTATTTAATTTGCTTCATAATCACTAAAAAAATCTATTTGCTTCACAAGATTGTGTAGTTCATGATGGACTATTATATTAGTTCTATCGTAAGTTAGAATTTGCAAATTAATCCTAGCTAACTCTCCGATCCTATTTTTAACGTGTATTAGATCTTACTCCCTCTTTACCTGTTTTTCATGACGTTCTAAGCGAGATGATGAAATTCACAAAAATTGACGTCGTGGCGGAGTGGAGTTGTGCATATGGACGCAAGTGCCCCTACGCTCAGCTGAAACCTGTAATTAATGGCTGCCTCCTGGTTCGCTTCATCCTCGCGACTGCTCGGTTATCCCAAGAAAATGGCGTATAGCAGTCAAAAAATACGACTCAGGCTATGAAGAGCTCACCAATCGAGCTACATTAAGTTGTTGTAGAGAAAACACCCACAGGGCTATTTAATAGGGGCAAAGCAGGAAAACTAACCCCTAATTAATTACTTCTTGGTTACCACAATCTTGTCTTAAATGTCAGCTAATTTGGGTATGGAGAGAGTATGTAAGTTCGAACGGCCGAGGTCGTTGACCCTTGCTCTCATCTCTCTCTGCCTCTCTCCCCTTCACAGAATTGAAACACACACATCTTTAGGTTTTGCAACATCTAAGGCGACATAGATATATCTAGCAAATCATGTACTAATAAATTGAGATATTTTGTTAATAATAGATAGGTAGAAATTCATTATTTTGGACTCCCTCTTTGTCATGCAGCTAGGCTCCATATGCAAGCTGGTCCAAAAATAATGTTGCCGCGTGACGATGCACATGCATACGGACCAGCAGCTAGGATCCAAATGCAATGACGCGTCAACGTGCCAAGTCAAGTCAATCTGCCACTTCAAAAATTTTATTATACCTATAGCTATAATACTAATAAAGAATAAAAGGATTTTCCATCTCATTTTTACTTTCCAAACTGCCTTGCACCCTCCGCGTCTCGTATACATCCTGAATTGATCCATGCTTATATATAAGAGTTAAAACAACTTGTGTCGAGCGATTATAAGAAGTCCAGTTTCAAGACGTATTAGGTTCTATTGCAACGTATAGGCATACTCACTAATAGGAAAGAAAAATATATCAGTTTTAATTTTGTGATTCTACCCACATAGATAATTTTTGGTTGCAAACAACCCATTGAAATGATGAAAGGGTGAACCAAAAGTAAGGAGGGGTCGACTACACAGGAACTATTGATGCGGGTATTAGCTATCCTATACTATAAAGAATGTTAGATTACAAAGACTTTACGAGTAAAATACATGTGAAGTACTGAAAATTGCTTGACATAAAAGATTATTCGATGAGGTTATGTGCAAGATGGCATAGCGCGCGTATGAATCGACTAAAATAAGTTGCTAGTTGCTAATAAGAAGCTATTACAACTTTTAAAAAATTATAAGCTGGTTTCAGATAAACAGAGCTTTATAGAAACTAGATATGTGTCCATACGTACGTTGCACCGGCCCGGGGTCACGACTTTATTAACTGAACTTTAGTAATTGGACATGGATGATATGTGAGCTCTGAGACGACTTCATATCGCACACGTACATGTAAATTCAATATTCGTATGAGAACCAGATAGGACGTGGACGCGTGGAAGTTGTGAGTGGAGAATAATTCATATGTCATGTGGATACATAAGCAGCGGGGATCAAGATTTAGTGTAGAAGAAGAGAAGAGAGATCGCGTAGGCTTACGAGAAAGGTTACGAGATCCTTCGGTCATGAGGGGGATCTTTTGTAAAACCCCCATCTTCTTGGGATACAATGTGGCCAAGGCATGGCGGCGGCGGCGACGTTGCTGGCAGGGGGCGACAGCGTGCAAAGGCGGTGGCCATGGCTAAGTTGCATGGCAGGCAGCGGTCGCGGTGTGTAACGGCAGGCGTGCGGCAGCGATGGCACATTTCATGCCAGCAGCATGCATGAGGTCACGTACTGGCATGCATGTATGGTGAGGAAGACTGTTAGAATTATAGGCAATTTCCATATCATTTTAATTTCATAAATTAACATTATGATGATGACATATATAATATAATTAATCATAGAAATCATGATATTAAACATGTTCATAGGAATATAGAACATGTGATCCATGGACATGTAGAACATGTGATTATTAAAAATATAAAAGCATAATATATGAAATATAATAAAAAGGCAAGACATATATATTAAAATAGCAATAAACAAGAGACTGTATGTTAAACGGCGAAATAAAACTACTGAAACATATGAGAAACAGTATATCAAACGACGTGACTGAATTACTAGTGAAACATAGAGACAGTAGCATATAAAACGTTTTAACTTAACCAGCGAAACCACATAGATCTTATACCAGAAACATATATAAGATAAAAACAGAAAAGATATGGTAGAACATATGAAACATAACCAGGATAGTATGCGCAACAAAATAAACACACTACTGCAACATGTTCGTATGAACAGAAAGACGAAACACAACAGGAAGATGAACGGATCATACCCTCCCATGCGCTCCGATGATCCCGATCCTTGACCAACTTCCATGATGTAGAGGATGAAGACGATCTTTCCTCCGGGAAGAAGAAATCCGCCCGAACCAGCTTGAGGAAGACGAACAGCGGCGGTGGATTGTGCAGTCGCGTAGACGCTCCCCAAAAACCTAATTGCCGTCCTCCCCGTGCAAGGATCACGAACGGCAAGGGCTTCGGAGGCACCTGCCCTCTCCCTTCTCCGTGCGCGCGGATCGAGGAGATGGAGAAGCCTACGTTGCTGCGGAATTGTGTCTCTGGATTGCGTTCTTCACACTTGACTGACGTAGTAGTATGTTCTATATATAGGCAAAGCAAGAGATGGGCAAGCCAAAAAGTAAGGAGCCTCATGGCTTGGAGGTCAAAAACCTCACACGCATGCAAGATAGCCAAACGCCCATGGTGCTCACGCCACTCCTTTAGTGAAGATAATGACAATTCATTTAATTAATTAGAATAGTGGAAGTAACTCTCATATTTAATCACCATGATTAACAAAATGAAAAGTCTCTCCATTCGCCGCATCACGTCCACGATACGTGACACATACCTCAATCGTTCAGTCAAAAACTCGTACCGTATAAAACGGTTTACATACCAGGTTTACATACCATAGAGTTTATTGATTTATTAAATATATAAATGGGTCTAACCCATAATAAATCCAACAAAGACATGGCAGCAGCAGCCAAAGCTAGCATCCATGGGGTCACGTAACGATGATATGACGACGTCGTCGACGGCGGCAACAACGGCAAGGGCATATATATATATATATATTTCGGTACAATTTTGCTTTTTTGCTACTGTAGTATTTTTGTTTTTATTTAATAAACATTGTCCAATCACAAAGTAACTAGGCTTAAAAAATTCATCTCACAAATTACAGATAAACTATATAATTTTTCGTTTATATTTAATGCTCTATACATGCAACCAAAGATTCGCTGTGACGAACAATCTTAAAAATTTTTGCGAACTAAACAAAGCCTACACAAGCATGCAGCAGCCCGGCCCAAAGAACACGCGCGGGACTTCCGAGAGCAGCATCTGCCACATATGGACGGAGGGCGCCACAGCCCACAGGTGGCTGCGGCGTGTGTCCTTTTGTCTTGCACAATTCCATTCTTCTGGTCGTTCATTAGTTTTAAATCTAGCGAACGATATATTCCGGTCACCCACCCTCTTTCCCCCTCCTGCCACTTCTCTTTCTGCTTGACGTCATCATGAAAAAAGTAAAACATTTATTTCAAATTACTATAACTTTTAAATGATGTATCTATTTTTAATTCCGTCTACACCGGTGTGTTCAACGCGACGAGGCGAACAAAACTAGACCCCACTTCTGTATGTTTCGAAGATTTTTATTTTTCTAGTAGTAATTTATGTATATTAACTTATAACATATAAGTTATATTGCTAACTTATTCTGCTAAGTTATGTTGCTAACCTATTCTGCTAAGTTGTATTGTATAACTTCTGTTTGTGTATAATAACTGCGTAACTTTCTATATACACTAGTATATTAGTTGTGTAACTTATGTACATAAGTTGTATTGTGTAAATTATAAAATGTTTTGATATTTCTACATATATTGAATTTGTTATGTGTATACATATATAATTGTGTCTAGATACATAGTAAATTCAATTTAGAAAAGTCAATATGCCTTATAATTTGAAATAGTGGGAGTAAACTTATGTACATAAGTTATATAGTATAACTTTTTTGAGAACGACTAAGTTAGCAATGTTGAGTTATTCCTTAAACTTATGTTGTCTAGAAGCACTAAGTTAGTACTGTTAAGTTTATTATGAAAGTTATGCTTTTTAATTTCGTTTTATAAGTTATGAGCACATGCTCCTTAAAAAATTAAAAAAATATTAAAGAACATGTGATCTAGCAAAAGAAAGTAAAAAGAGAATCGAATGTCTTAAAAGAAAAATAGAAATGATTCTTGTTCTGTCTAAAATTAAAAAATAACATATGCATTTTTAAAAAAGGACAGAAAATGGCTGTCGGAAATTGACCGCTGGTTTCGTTTCGGCTGAACGTTCATAGAATAGTGGCGCGCTCTCTTGCCATAGCTAAGTTCCATGCAACAAGCTGTGCTACAAAAATACTAGTAGCAAATAATGGTGCCGCGTGACGACGCACATGCGGCATGCATGCGCGGACCAGCAGCTAGCTACGATCCGAACCAAATAAACGCGTCATCTCGTAGCAAGTCAAGTCAACCGGTCACTCCAAAATAATTAATACTTGCATATAGCTAGGAAAGAAAAACACCTCATATACAATCGCTGTGATTTTTGGATTAATTCTACCCGTACGATATGATATTTGCTCTCATCTCCCCTGCACTCGATCGGTTCTGTCAAAGAAAAAAAACATCAGCCGCACACACACCTGCGCTACTAATAAGCCAATTGTGCTTGTCTCTGCCACCGGGAAACGTACCGTGCATGCAGTTGCTACTTGCTAGAGTTTTAGTGTGCCTCCATATTCTTTTATTTGATAACTCGGTGTCTCAATCAAACTAATTAGATTTTAACCATTTTATTTGTTTCATAAAACACATTTCTTTATTTCATATTATATTGTTTATGTTTTTAAACGTATGATAGCAAATAATGTGCTAAATTATTGATCAAAGATGATATACTTGTGGGCCTTATATATAAAAGAATATGGAGGTAGTAATTTTGGGTGGGGGTGGGGGGGAATCGTCGCTGACAAGTTCAAGCATGGCCTCCTGGTCTCTTTCTATTTGCAAATTTTCTTAACCTCGACAGAATGATGACATAAACTATAAGGGTACCTCAGGTGGTTGAGTTCATGTCGTGTGTGCATCTCGTATTTTCTAAAATTTATTTTAGAATTTAACTGGTTCAGTCATGCTTATTCATAGGGATAAGTATATGCAAATTGGCGGCTCATTCTTAGTTTTTCGGAGGTGTATATGTACACGTTCACGTTCATAGGGTGAGTATGTCTGTGTGTGTACCGTTATTAGAAAATAAAATAATGATAAGATTTACTTGGCTATTGTAGCTCCATATATATTAGCGAACCCGAATCAGCTAAGCACATGATGCTCCTCCATTCTCTATTATATATAAGGCACACTTTAATAAGTAGTTGTGATGGACTTTGCAACAAAGTCGGCTAGTGGGTCTATTTGAAACAAAATAATATCTTATGAGGTGAAGTAGTCAAGTCCAAATGACATAGTCATCATATATACTAGTTTTGCAATCTTCCAGTTTATATAGTAGGAGGCTGAGTTTGTTCAAAAAGAATTTGTGCTAACATGTTATAAGATTCAAACTTCATAATTCTTGACCAACAATTAGTCTATAAAAAAATGTTTGTGCTCCGAACGTAGTTACATAGATGTTTTACTTACAAATACTTTCAAATAATCAAACAATAATTTTGTTGCAATGGAATGATGTATAAAAATTGAATATAGATTAACTAATGATAAAAATATGACCTTGAAAATCACATAAGTCTGGATTATGAGAAATGGACTCATCTTTGACAGCAAATAATGCTCCCTCGTGGAATGGTGTGCACAGGCCAAGCAAAGTATAGAAGGATCACTTAGGCCAATTTCAATGAGAGTTGAGTTTCATTTGAGTTAAATGAGTTACCACGTAGGCATGGCTGAAAGTACTGTTCGCTGATTTATCGTGAGAGAAAAATACTATTGGTTGGCAGAAAAAATATGGCTTATAAGACAAGCGAACTGACATGTTAGTGTATTTAAGAAGAGAGAAGAAATAAGTTCTCCTGGCATAGTTACCAACTCTCTATAAATCTTAAAATTAAATGCTTTTGAAACTACAAAATAAAACTCTCCATTGAGTGTAGGTGTTTTATCCCAGTTTTATTTTATTTTATATGACATGACAATCTTGGAAACAACGTCATGAAACTCACTATTAAAATTGGCCTTAGAATTTGTAAGGACAATTTTCCCTAGTTTTGCTGGCCAATCTTAATGATGTTTTATTGGAATTTTATGGACATTAAATATGGTGCTGTGGCACTGTATTAATGAAGAGAGAGGTGATAAGAGTTTCATGTGAGTAGAGAGAGTTCTATAGGGATAAAACTCTTTTACACTGTTTTCAAAATATGAAAATATTGAAAACTATAAAACATGTATTGAGGATGATCTAAGCTCTTTTTGCACCACTCGTGCTCGATCCTGTAATCTTTTTGTTACCACTTATAGTAAAGAGAAAAAATAATAGGTGGGGAATTTTCCCTGCTGATTGTTAAAAAAAAATCACACCAAGTCATACTTTCCTTATTAGTGGCAAACCCATAGCCCGATGACCCTACACCCTCGTCCGGCCCTAGCGTCACACGCACTTAACCCTTCGTCACAGCACCCTAGTTCTTATTTAGATATTGTCGGATTTACTCCATCTATATATATTGGGATAAATTAGAATCCGATTACATATGAACAAGACATTAGTTGACAGTTTTTTTTAGGAAACAGTAGTCGAAAGCTTCAAATCACATGATGTGATCAGTGTCTTGAGTCTCGCACTCGCTCCAGCTCAATTTCAATTCTGGATCCGCTACTACTTCTTGTATACTCCCTCCGTCCACGAAAGAATCAATTCCTAGGATCCGTGCCAGTCAAATTTTTTAAAGTTTAACTAACTATATAGAAAAGAGTAACAACATCTATAATATAAAATGCACATTATATGAAAATATATTCTATGATGAATCTAATAATACTAATTTGATACTATAAATCTTAGCATTTTTTTCTAGAAATTTGGTCAAAGTTTAAAAAGTTTGACTTAGGACAACTCTAGAAATTGACTCTTTCGTGGACGGAGGGAGTATATTCTAGATGGGATGTAGCATATGTATTTGAGTACAATTTTGTGCAAACAGGCCCTGAACACACGCGGCTTTCCAAGAAAGCAGCTGCCACATATGGAGGGCGCGATGGGCTGCGGTGTTGTCCATGTCGTCTCCCAGCGCATGGTGCGCCCGTCCACGTCGCCGCCGACGGTGAAGGGGAACGGTTGCCATGGTCCCAAGGCGGAGGAGGAGGATTCCGAGGTGATCCACTTGACGCCGTGGGACATACGCCTGATCAGCGTCGACTACATCCAGAAGGGCATCCTGCTGCCCAAGCCTCCATCATCCGTGGGCGGCGACGACAACGACCTCGTCAACGCCCTCCAGTCCTCGTTCGCCCGCGCCCTGCGGCTTTTCTACCCGTTCGCCGGCAGGCTCGCCTCCGAGGAGCGCGGCGACGACGGGACCGTGTCCGTGTTCTTGCGGTGCACCGGCGAGGGCGCCGAGTTCGTGCACGCGGTGGCGCCAGAGGTCGCCGTCGCCGATATCGTGTCCTCGCTGTACACGCCGCCAGTGGTCTGGGAGTTCTTCCCATTAAGCCTGGTTCTTGGCGCGGACGCCGCCATCGAGGGGCTTCCCGTGCTGGCCGTCAAGGTCACCGTGCTCGCCGATGGCGTCTTCATCGGCATGACATTGAACCACTCTGTCGGCGACGGCACCGCATTCTGGCACTTCTTCAACACCTGGTCGGAGATCAACCGCGCCGCCGCCGGCGTTGGCAGCAGTGCCGACCTACAGGACGATCTGTCCACGCCGCCGCCGGTGTTCGAGAGATGGTTCCTCGAGACATGTCCGGTGCCGATCCCCATGCCATTCCGCAAGCTGGAGCACATCGTGCGGCGGTTCGAGCGCACGGCGGTGAAGGAGTGCTTCTTCACCTTCCCGGCGGCGAGCGTCAAGAAGCTCAAGGCGCGCGCGAACGACGAGATGGCGGCCGGCGGCGCCACGGCCGCCACCATCTCGTCGCTGCAGGCGGTCCTGGCGCACTTCTGGCGCGCCGTGTGCCGGGCCCGGCGCCTCACCCCAGAGCAAAGCACGTTCTACTCGGTGGTCGTCGGGTGCCGCGGCCGCGTGAACGGCATACCGCTCGGCTACCTCGGCAACGCCTTGGTGTTCGGCAAGGCGGAGGCCACCGCCGGCGAGATCGAGGAGAAGGGGCTGGGCTGGACGGCGTGGCTGCTGAACCGCGCCGTGGCGTCGTTCGACGAGGCGACCATGAGGGAGTCGCTGGAGCGGTGGGTCCGGCGGCCGGACTTCACGTATATGGACAACCTGTCCTCTGCCGGCACGGCGCTGGTCACCGGGAGCTCGCCGAGGTTCGACGTGTTCGGGAACGACTTCGGGTGGGGGAAGCCGCTGGCCGTCCGGAGCGGCTCCGGGAACAAGGCGGACGGCAAGGCCACGGTGTTCGAGGGGCCGGAGCGGGGAGGGAGTATATCGCTAGAGGTGTGCATCGCGCCGGACGCGCTTGAGAGGCTCGTCGCCGACCAGGAGTTCATGGACGCGGTGACCACACCACCGGCGGCGTGATGAGGCCGGTTGTTGCGTGATAGACACTGTGCATTAATTACTCAGTTGACAATTTGTCGCATGTGCATGTATGCCGGCTCGCCACCATAGAATCAGCTCGTGGTTTGTTAATTATTTATTAGTTTGCCTAGTTATGAAAGTCAACCATTTTTTGTTTAGGATTTCTCTCTATTGGAGTCAAACGATTTGAAATTGTTAAGTTATTTTTCGTGCATTAATGAAGTTATCAAGTCAAACGATTTGGGATGTATATGCAGGAATTTTGTCCTCTAGTAGTGCATATGCATCTTAAATTTGTTATTTTCATATGATTTTTCATATATTAATTTTGAATCTTAATTTTTTTTTTTTGCAAAAATGTACATCCACAGATGCATTGTGGATGTGCATAGTTTCAGTTGTTTCAAAAACTCCTAGATATGTTTTTATTCTATTCACGATTTCATCGAGTTAGATGGTTTGCACTGAGTATTTTTCCTGATTAATGTGTATGTCAACAGTCCTATTAAGTGCATTTGATGTTCTTAAGGAAATATTTGTGCTATGTATAACAAATATTACCATTTATAGAGCGAATGTGTGATATAACAACTTTATTCGAGGGTTGGGGGTGTCGGAGCTTGGTATTTTTGCTTTGTTTGAGCATAGATGACCAAAATATAATAAATGTAAACCTTGATTGAGGATTATGATCGATTAGATAAATAAGTAACTAAAAATGTTGAGAAAACAGTATTTGTGCTATGTATAACAAATATTACCATTTATAGAGCGAATGTGTGATATAACAACTTTATTCGAGGGTTGGGGGTGTCGGAGCTTGGTATTTTTGCTTTGTTTGAGCATAGATGACCAAAATATAATAAATGTAAACCTTGATTGAGGATTATGATCGATTAGATAAATAAGTAACTTTTTTTTCGAGACCACGCCGAGCGGCGCGTTTTTCATTAAGCAGAAAAGAGTTTGGTACAGCAGAGGAAACGGGGTAGCGGTAACGACAGATTACCCAAACCCTGCAGAGAAAACCCTAGACACCCGAGCAAGGCGCCGGCCTAACACAAAAGTAAAGAGGAAAGGCTGGAGAAGATGCAGAGCAGGTGCCGGCGCCCTCAAGCCGTGGAGAGCAAAAACGCCAGCTGCCGGCACCCTGCGGAGACCCAGGTGTCGCCTTCGCTGCCAATCGCCTGAGCTAGCTCCAACGGCGAAGAGCGACCACCATTGAAGGTCGAAACATGATGAACTCGCAAAGTAGATGATGAACTCGAAACATGAACTTTGCAATATTAGAAAAGCAATGTAGTAGTCCCCAAAGCCAAAACTATTAGCATATTTGGTTTCCTCCTCAACTCGCATATGCCAGCCAGGCTAGGCAGGGATACCCTCAACACATGCAATTACTTTTGGTTTAGAATCGGAGCTTTAGAGTATTTGTTTGGTTGGGTGCACCAGGATACATCATATCAAATTGGAATTAAAAAACAAGTACTAAGATACTATTTATTTTGTTTGAATCAAATGTATACTAATTAATTTTATGATATTAACCTTAATCTACTTTAAAATATACTAATGCTCCTTACAAATTATCTTGCCAAAATGGATATAACTTGAATTCATTAAAATATAACCAACGTACTCTCTTGTGTTATATTGTTATATTATCGGTAGTTCCTAATACACATAATAACATCATCAACCAGAGACACAGCAAAATCAAACACTTAATAATTTTTGCAGAATTTCAACGACACTTCTTTAAGTTTTCTTATTTCCACACTATGCAAAAGTGAGTTGGAGGTCGATTCAAATAGCGGTCAGATGACAATTAATCTCGAACTGGCAATGGAGCTTTTTTTTTCAAAAGTTGGTTACACAATGAAAACTCAAAGATTCGGTGGCTGTGTCTAGCTAGTGTGCTATGCTAGCAGATTTTTTTTTAAAATCAAAGGCATTGCCTGGCTTTATTGAAAGCGTAACGATCCACACAGAATCCGCTGGGGAGACCAGCTTACAGATTACCTTTCAAACAATCTTCAAAGAGTGTACAGACAGAAACAACAAACTCTAGTAGACCTCTAGCAACAGCAAGCACTAGCTAAGAACCCAAACAACAAATAAAAGAGAGACATGGCGACAGGGACACCAAATTACATACCATTGGCACTCGCCGTGATCAACTGAAGCATGTCTTGTGTCATAGGCTTGAGCTTCGGCTTCAACAGTGGGATCCATGTCTTCAACAGCGAAATGGTCCTAGCAGGAAAATTTAGCGGAGTCGTGATGATATTATTTTTCATAGACTGACGACACATTATCGGACCACTAAGATCAGATAAATATTTTACAATGTGGACATGTGGTCTCAAATGGTTTGAGCGTTGCCTTGTTCAGAGTCCAACCTCAAGCTGGCTGCTAGGTCTCGTGTAGCGATGAACACGAAATGTCTGCAAGTGAAATTTGGGGATATATATATAGATGCTGTCTACCGGAAAGTTCTAAAGTGTACTTATCATAGAGAAAACTTGGTCATGACTACCTATAAGCAGCTGATGATCGATGGCATTTGCTGCAATATATACAATCTGTTGCATTGGTCCTGGTCCACCTTTGACAACAAGCTAAGCCGCCGCATATGCTTAGCTTTTATTTCAGAGTTGTTGACTGGATGCTGGTGCAGATTGATCGACAAGACACTAACAACTACAGTTGCTATTGGCTTTGCAGCCAGCATGGTCGTCTACGCTAAGCCGTGCGTTTACAGATTATATTGCGTGTATATGCACGTGCATGCGCAATTCCTCTTTTCCGGCTGCAAAATACTAGTAGGATCAGAGCGCTGAACGCTTCGTTGTTCGTTCATGAGGTAACCTACCGGCTGCATGCATGCATTGTCAAGCTGTACAGTCAGATTCAGACAAGTTCAGTGTTGAGAAGTTGAGAGCTTGACGTCTTGACATCTCAGGCTCGGCTAGAGATCAGCCTGCGACATATATATATATATATATATATAGAGAGAGAGAGAGAGATACAGTCCCATGAAGATGAAGCAGCACTGTAGTACTCGTAAGTAGTAACAGCAATATTTCAGCATGCATGCTGCAATAATAATGCTCATCAGTCGTGTTATGTTGTCAACGATCGAGCAGCATCGGCCGGAGAATAATATAAATCCATGTGTGAACTTGCTTGACTTGTAGCCAGCGAACACATCAACAACAACACCATCGACAACGATGCAGCCGTCGACATTGTCACTTACTCACTTGTCGCGTGCAAGCAAAGCTCGGTTGTGACTTGTGAGGAGGGTACGACCAGCGTTCAAGCGGAGGGTGGGAAATCGCGTTACAAAGGTCTGTGGGCTGGATTGGCAGTAAACTCTAGGCCCATGTAACAGAAGCCCACATCGGCCCCTATGTGCCACGCCGGCGGTGTGAGTTGATGACCGTGCGTTATACTAAGAAGAGGTTTTTACTGCTACTATAAAAGTTGATAATTACTTATAAGTTATTAAAAAATTTGAGCTCTTATAGGTACCATTGCTCTAAACTTTTTTTTACTTCATACTCTTTCCGTCACATTTGGCTCTAACGGTGTCAAACCGTGAGTGTGAAAAAGTTAAAAATATCCTCAAGACTGAATATGTAATTATTTTTTTTGAGCATCTTAATGACCTCAAATAAAAAAACTCAAAACTACAAAGTTATAGATCTCGACAATATCTATAATTTTTGTATAAAAATTATTTTCATTAAATTCCATATAAAACATATATGATTTGATATGATTAATATATCTTAGAAAAAAGATATTTTTTATACAAAATCAAATAAAAAATATTTTTTATATAAATATTTTAGATCTCGATGGGACCTACGAATTTCTAGTTTTGAGGTTTTCATTTTAGATCATTAAGATGCTCAAAAATATTAATTGGATATTTAGACATGAGGGTATTTTTGACTTTTCATAACCTATAGTTTAACACCGTTAGAGTCAAATCTAACGGAAGTGGCGTAGAGGGTAAAAGAGTTCGGAGCAGTGGCACCTGTGAGAGCTCAACTTTACCAACTCTTATAACGACACACATGTAAAAACCTCCAGACACTTTCACTTATGCCTAAACCTGTGAATTTCCACCAGCCTTCTGTCTTCATGCCCTCAAGGTGTTTGCTCCGATTCCACCCAACATGAATTTGTTTTTTTTAACAAGGGTAAGCTCCAAAAAAAAACAGTACATAGTTTTAGTTTTAGACATCTGCTGGGGATTCCAGCTTACATGAATGAAAGAACCAAACATACTCAAAGAGAGCACCTAGAGCAGCAGAACGAGCAAGTCCACGAAAACAGAAGAGCCTTACCAACCAACTAAGTACTCCGTAAGAGGGAAAGACTGAAGCGATACTACAAGACAACCTCCACGATCAAATTCTATCCAAACTCCTGTAGCCAGCTTTTCATCGTCTTCATCTGATCATCCAAAAACTTGGCATCCTGGTGTTTCAACAGAACGTGCCACCGTACCTCTGTAAAAAGGAGAAAAATTTGAGAAAAAAAATCATTAGGAGCCCCTTGGAAACTTATGTTCTATCCGTAGCAGCCATGTTCCATTCCGGGAATGGGAACAAAAATTTGGGGTATCATTGTACAACGTGGGAACGGGAATATTCGCATTTTCGGAATGTAGACGTTCATGGAACGTGGAACATGGGAACAAGAACGTGGGTCATGTTTCCGCTTTCTATCCCCATTTTATTTCGAATATTCCATAGACCCCATAAAATGGTAGCAAAGATGAACAGTTTTATATGATAATCTTGGCAGCCTAGAGGAATCCAGTTATCTATTATATCATCCATACTAGTTGGAACTCTATCCCACCCCACCCCAAAGCCTCCTTTAAACAAAACCAAATACTTCTAGTGGCATGGCAGTTAAAGAAAAATGTGATCTTCATTCTCTACCCTGCATAGACAGCAAAGTTTGCTGCCCGTCCATTCCTTCCTACTCGGATTGTAACCTGTCTGCAGTCTTTTCTGAGAGACCATCCACATAACTCTATCCCAACATGAATTTGCTATTTCCAGCAATTGTGAGGACTCAGGAGGCTTGAGTTCCTACTCTTTAATGTCCATCTCCTTGCAAAGATAGCATTTCATTAAAACTGTTAAGTTTTATTGGACTGCATGCTAAAATCCAATTGCAAATTATTGCATATTTGTAAATATTGCTTCAAAAGTTTGAATGGCCATGCTTAGCAAAGCCATCAATACACTTCAGATGGTATATGTATATATGTATTATTCACCTTTCTTCCTCAAATGAGGTCCTAATTGATGTGTATAGACATATTTATGCAGATTTGACTTACATAGGCATTTTTAATACTGTCAGTAGATTTTTTTAAAATGCTCTGCTGCAAATAGAGATTTTTAATTTAATGCAGAGCAATAGGTACATTGTTAATGTGAAGATTAAAAGCATTGTCCTTGCGAGCCAACAATCGTGGTGGTACTTTATTGGGCTGCAAACAGTGATACTCCTACCTACACTTCCATGAATGGAGTTTTGACAGCAGAATGGAGATTGCTATGCACATTCCCCCTTCTCAGCACAACAGTGCTCCGCTAAGATCTAATACTGTTATAGGATACTGAAACATATCCAATTGGGTATACAGACTATCATATCATCACAGCTATGATGTTATAAAACTATGAAAGATCAAAGATCAGTGTAGTTTCATTGCCTCATATTCCCTCAATCACCATGTTCCCAAACTTGCGTTCCACATACCACATATAGGCAAAAGAAGCGTCCACTTAGTGGATCACACATTGAGTTAGTGCAATGTTAAAAACACAAAGACATGGCTGTGACGTGAATCGGATGATGTACCTTATTAACTTCAGTCTCTGGTGTACATCACTTCCCTCGTAACCATCTATACCACGTCTTAAGCGAGGCGATATGGTAAAAAGTGGTATCAATTTCCTCCTCAATGAGCTTCTGCAGTCTCTCTTTAACCTTATCATCACTGGTGAAGCTCAAAAACATGGCCTTGGCCAGTTTGTTCAGCTCTGCCTCCATATAAGCTCTGCCATCTGCGACGATGTAAAGTATGGCAGTGATGAGCAAAACACAGAAAACTGAAGCAACGGCAGACATAATCCTCCAAAGAAATCGCTTCATGCCCATCATATCCATATCCCTGTCAAGCATGAAAAAGTATAATTTTTTTTAATTCGTTACCCAAAAATCACCCCCTGTCATTGTTTGAAGAAACGGAACTTACAGTTTTTGATGAAGCTGATTGATCCCGTCAAGAACAGCATCAAGCTTTTGGTGGAGGGACGCATCGTTGAGGGAGGAGGGATCGTTGAGGGAGGGAGACGGTTTGTTGGAGACGTAGCACAAGGCAGCACCGGCGGCGGGCTTGTAGCAGGTGAGGAGGCCTGCCAAGGCGGCACCTTTGAGATGGCCTGGCGGCCCCTGCTCGGCGGGCTTGGCGAAGTTGGCGCGGGACGGCGGAAACCTGCCCACCGTCCTCGTGGCGCCCGGCAGCGAGGCCCGGACCAGCCCCACGCCGCCGCCGCTACGAATCGTCGTCGGAGCCCTCCCGGCGCGCGGCAGCGAGACCCGGAGCAGCAGCCCCACGCCGCCGCCGCTACGAACCGTGGCCGGGGCCCTCCCGTAGCCCGGCAGCGAGACCCGGACCAGCCCCACGCCGCGGCCGCTACGAACCGTCGTCGGGATCATCTCAGCCGGATTTGCAGCCGTAGGTTGGGTTGCGCCTCCGGCTCGACGGAAGCTGTGAGTGGCGCAATGGGGTTTTAGGGAGGGATGGGGAGGGGAGAATGGGGTGCGTGGTGGTGGTGGACTGTTGGTGGAGGGGGTTTTTAGGGAGGGATGGGCCGATGGGGTGCGTGGTGGATCAAGATGGCAACGGGCCCCGATACCCGATACCCAATGAGGATTTCATCCATTAAGGGATGAAAATGAGTTATTTTTTATCCCCGCGGGGAGCTTAACGGGCGAAATCCATCCCCCGTCGGGTGAGCCGGGGAAGGGAGCGTTCTCTGGGTCCCCGTCCCTAAACCCTAAACCCTAAAACCCTAACCCTAAACCCTTAACCCTTAACCCTAAACCCTAAACCCCCGTCACCCGTCGCGGCTCCCCAGCAGGCCTAAAGAAGCCCACAAAAATAAAATGGCCCAACTCATAACAACCATATAAAAAGGATCTCAAACCCTAGCATGTACTTCTCCATTCAGTCCAGCCGCCGTCGCTGGTTCCCCCTCCTCCCTCTCTGCTCCCTCTCTGCTCCTCCCCCTCCTCCCTCGCGACCTCCCTCTCCGACTCTCCACCCAGAAGGAGCAAGGCGTGACCGTCGGCGCTCCTCCCTCTCTGCTCCACGCTCGCAGTCGCAACCCTCTTCCTTCTCCATGCGCGACCCCTGCGCTCCTCGCCTCCTCTACTATTGCTGCGACCCTTGGCGCCTACGGAACTTCCGATCTCCATGAGTGATGGCCGTGAGGTCGTGAAGCACCTCTTCGGCTCTTCCTCAGTTCCTCCATGAGCGCCGGGCCAGTACAGAAATCAAGTTATTGACGGATCTAAGAAAGGGATCCAAGGGCGGCTGCAGTGTTGTTATGTCCAATTTTTCTTTCTTTTCATGATGTATTGATGTTGGATGCCTTGTGTTTATCGGGGACGGGAACCCCATCGGGGCTGTGATACCCGTGCGGGGACGGGGACCCCACGAGCGGGGACAGGGACAGGGAGCGGGGGATTTTCCTACTAACGGGGACCAAAACGTTCTGGCCAAATCCGTCGGGGATAGCCCCGTTGCCATGCATAGTGGTGGAGTCTTAGACCTTTTTACCTATGTGCCATTATAAAAGATAGAAATGATCTACGTACCATTAAAAATTTAAAAAGTCTATAAATATCCTTTATTTGAAGTTTTTTTACCTGTGTGCCACTTCTGTTAATTTTGCATGTAACGGTACTTAAAGTCTAGTGAAAAATATGATTTTGCCCTCAATTATAAATACATCAAAAAATTCATTCTCTCCTCTAGTGCCACTGTAACTTTCTGCGATTCAAAAAACTTCACTTTTTTATGTTTATCATTATGAAAAAAATCACTGTAACAACTTGTATGTGTGCATGTAAATTTTTTAATAACTATAATAAATTTGAAATTTTGGGATATTCACTATAATGAATATTTTCGTTGCATTTCAAATTATTATAATTATTAAAAAATTTCATATGTACACATACAAGTTGTTACAGGCAAAAGTGAAGTTTTTCTAATCACACATGAAAGAATGAAACTTTTAGTGCGTTTTATAACTGAAGGTAAAAGCGTCTTTCTACTAGACTTTAACTGCCGTTAGCAGCAAAATTGACGGAAGTGGCGTACAGGTAAAAGAAACTTCGCACAAGGGGTACCGAGGAACTTTTCAAAACTTCAATGGTATGTATGTCATTTTGATCTTTTATAATGGCACATAGGTAAAAGGCTCTATAATCTACTTAGGCCTTGTTTAGATTAATTTTTTTTGGATTTTGACACTGTAACACTTTCATTTTTATTTGACAAACATTGTCCAATCATGAATTAACTAGGCTTAAAAGATCCGTCTCACAATTTACAGGTAAACTGTGTAATTATTTTTTGTTTTCATCTAGCCACAAGATTCGATGTGACGAGGACTCTTAAAAAGCTTTTGGCTTTTGGGGTGAACTAAACAAGGCCTTACTAAATTAATAAATCTAACAAGTTAATAAAAGAAGTAGCAGCCTCAAATTTTATCCTTCGATCTACAACAGTTCTCTATAATAGCTTTCAACAATTAAAGTAAAGCTCATATCTATTTTCGCTAGATGATCTTTTTTCCCCTTCATCGAGGAGCATTGCTGCCGCCTGTACATGCATCGTAGCTGCCCGGCGAAAATAAATTGTTAGTGTAGTTGTGACTTGCATATATATGTTGTTAATTGTTATACTAGTAAAACTAATGAACAATTAGTGAAAATAGTGAAATGTTTTAGCATTTGGTGAAAATGTTGATGAAAATGAGTTGTTGTCAGCTTGATAGACCGTGGGTTGACACGGCATGGCGTGCTTGACAGGCCACAACACGACACAAAAACCAATCCACGGGCCGTGCCTTGGGCTGAAGTCCATGCATAAAGCTTGCATAGGCACGATGACCCGTAACGGCCCGACAACCTGCGACACGACATGGCACGATGTCGGGCCATGTCGGCCTAACACTGCGCGTTGGACATATATACATGGGGACGCGGCGGAGCAGAGCGACGGCCACGAACCAGAGCTGCTGAGACAACGGGGTTGCGGGAGCATAAGAGGACCCAGCATGGTGATGTTGGAGTGCAGGCGCAGCGCGTCACTGCCCAAGGACATGAACCCTTTGGAGAACAAAGCTATTACGGTCTGTGTTGTCGCTGCAACACAACACCTATGCCCAAGCTGCACCACAACCTCTGTAGCTCTGTCAGAAGCGAGCCAAGACACATAAGGAAGTCAGCTTTGAGCTAGAGCTCCTAGAGGCGCTCGTGGCGGAAGATGAGGGAGCAAAAGCTCTACACTAATAGTGTGCGGCATCGGACATGATGCCCATGGGACCCTGTGGTTGTCGCACTGATTCGCACACCCATCCACATTCGACATGCTCGCGATCAACCCACTCCACGATGGCATCCACGTGGACCTGCTCTGCTTCATGTGGCGAAGGGGGCACTACACTTTGTCGGCCGCACCTTGAAGCGTGGGTACCTACTCCACGGCCCACCGGGCATCAGCAAAACCAGCCTCATCACGGCCATCATCAAACCTCCTCGAGTTCGACATCTATGACCTAGAGATTACCATGGTGCAATCCAACAACGAGAAGTAGAGCAATGCCGTCACCATCGCGGTGGCATTTGCGATTAGGAGAAGGTAATTCGATACCTGACAGTGGAGAGGGCAACGCCCACAGCGGAGCGGAGTAGTGGCGTCGTTGTCACGGTGGCGTTTGCGGTTAGGAGCAAGGAAGGGTAAACTTGTGAAAATAAATAAATATAGGGGGTCTTCTATAAATATAAATATAAAACAAAGAGGTATGGACTATTTGTGCACCACTTATCAAGACTAGTATAATACCCGTGCTAACGCTACGACTTAATTTTGGGATGCTTCTAAAAACAAAAATTATAGTTCGGAAATATTTTTTCATGTAACAAGGCATAATAGAGTTGTTTGTCGTATTATGAGCATCTATGTTACATTTTGTCTAACTCTTTAATCATGTATTAGACATCTTCAGGGATGTTGTCGAAACATTTGTTTGCTTTGCTCGCCAAAATGTCCGCCAAAAATTCCATCCTCAGCGAAGTTGAGCGTTGTGCATGGCAAATGATAATTAATTATTATTTATTTCTGTATTGTAAGATATGTATTGTTATAGGAGAGCATATGCTATGAAAACCAACTAGCTATGCAAACTTTAATTAAGCACACACGATTCTAATCCGATGGCTTCTAGTGAAGGTGGGACAATTAAGCACTTAAACCCTCCCACCAATCCAATCTTATTTTTTTCAACTCACCCAGACAGCGATCGCTCCGTTCGCCTCCTGTAGGACGCCGCCGCTGCCGTCCTCACGCAGCAGCAAACATCAGTCACCATTTGAGACCAATTCTTCCCTGGTATGTTTGAACGTGAACATTGATGGCCATTTTATTTATTTTTTTCAATTTATAAGAAAAAATGAGAGATAAAAAAGAAGATTTGAACATAGTTATATAGATATAGGTTAGATGGATGATAAGTTATTCAAGATTTTAGTTATCAACGAATTGGTTTATCACATAAGGATAAAGAGTTTGAACACCCATGATATATTTACTGTTTTTTACGAAATTAAGTATGAGAGAGAGAAAAAGTCAAAAGTCACGTACACAACTGAACGTCGGGATGAACAAACGAACAAAACAAAAGAAATAGGAAAAGGACGTGGACAGGAAAGTTGGAAACAACGTTGGTTTAGAAGAAAAACAAATACGGTTTCCTGACTGAGTCACGTTAGCGATCGCTGCCTGCGTGAGTTGAAAAAAAAGATTGGATTGGTAGAAGGGTTTAAGTGCTTAATTCTCCCACCTCCACTAGAAGCCATCGGATTAGAATCGTGTGCGCTTAATTAGAGTTTGCATAGCTAGTTGGTTTTCATAGCATACGCTCCCTTGTTATAGACTATATGTGCTTACGTTGTTGATTTGTGGCAAATTTTTGCCGTCCCACAACTTTATGAAGTTGTATCAAGAAAGCGTCCCAATTTTATGGACAAGAGCAGTTGTTATTGATGTGCACAATGAATGAAATTACCATTTTACTGACAAATGTGAAATGTATTACAAGTGGTTACAAGTATTTAATATTATTTGTAACCTTTGTTACAAGTGGATATTCTTGCTTCCATTTATAAATATTGCGAGTACTCACGTTATTTCCTTGTCATCTCCTTTTGTTCGTCGGACATCTCAGCTCGACGAGCCCGTAGCTGCAAGTTCCGTTCTTCCCTCGTCGTTGGGCGTTATCTAGAGAGAGAGATAGGAAATAAATAGACACTCACAAATACTATACATGTACCTTGTTTGGCATCATACCTGCGACGTTAGTCATGTCACTTAGTGCATTGGGCGTATCTCGCGGCGTCGATATTGAGTTGGAGAGGAGGCAACACCTTTTGATTTTTCAAAGGATCGCGGTTGTCCACAATAGAACAATCAGAATGCACAAATTTAGAGAGAGAAATAAATAATAACGTAGGCATAAATTTAGAGAGAGAAACAAATATTAATGCAGATAGAGAGTCAATGTTTTCAAAATCTGTAAATTTTATATATATATATATATATATATATATATATATATATGCCACAGTAATTTTTAGTATTCATGGATGTTTTCTTTTATTTGTGTGAGCAAGGTCCGGTGAACAATATACAGGTGAACCCAATATACTCGTATTGTGATGCCAAATGGTGCTTGCCGCACTCATATCACTCGGACGTCAATAGCATGGCTTGATTAGCCTTTAAATTGGCCAATGTTTCTCTAACTCTCCAATATGGGATAAACAAAAAAAGGGTAAAGTTTTTTTTTCTTTTTGAGGGCACATACTCTCACTTTAAGGAAATCGGGCCGCGTGTGTACGTACATTGGGGTTGCATGGCCCAAAAGCCCATCAATCGCAACCAATCATTTCGACAGGAGCCCAATGCAAACCCCTCACTCCTAAAGCGCCTCCCATCGCGATCTGCTGCGGTGGCTGCTGCCGGTGCCGTCCACCCTCCACCGCCCATCACTGCCTCCATCACGTCCACGTCCCCGACGCCACCTCTCAGTCTCTCACTCCTCCCTCGCCGCGCCGCCCAACGCCCACGATGCGGCACGTCCTCCTCTCGCGCTTCCTCCTCCGCCGCCAACGGGGCGGCGGCGGCGTCATCCCTACCGCCCACCACCATCACCTCCTCCGCGCCCTCTCCTCCGCCTCGTCCCCGGTCTCCTCCGATGCCGAGCTCCGCAAGTACGCGGGCTACGCGCTGCTCCTCGTTGGCTGCGGCGCCGCGACCTACTACTCCTTCCCGCTCCCCGCCGACGCGCTGCACAAGAAGGCCGTGTCGTTCCGCTACGCACCGCTGCCGGAGGACCTCCACGCCGTCGCTCCGACGGCCGACGAAGGGTTGATTTGACGCGAGGCTGAGGGTGTGTAAGGTCGTGATCATACTTCTAATATGGTCCGTTAAATCTGTAGGACATGTGCTGTGAGTCGTTGATCTTGCAGGTGAGATTTGCCTGGAGAAGATTTCAATTATAGTAGAGATTTTGAATCTAAATTTATGCACACAAACTCTACTCCTATGAGCACCTTCGAAGGACTGAGACACAAGTATCGAAATTCATGAAGTCAGCATGGCGCCTCACTGTCGACGAGAACATCGCCTACCACTAAAAACATAATGACATTAAACCATAGAATAAATCAAATATTAGCTATAGGAAGTGAAATCGCCTACGCCATCGTCCAACTGGGCCCGAACTATTTTGGGTTCTTGGGCTTTGCATAACTTCTAGCCCATTCCTTAGACTGTCTCCAATGAAACATCTATATAGGCAGCTAAATCCAAAATAAGTAGCAGGAGACCTAAATTCAGCCTTCAACAAAGTACTTATACGGGAGACCTATTTTGACCCATTTTAGATTGTCTGAAAGACATAACCCAAATATATGAGTATTCTCTCTCCTGAGTTTGTTATTGAAGAAGATGTCAAATGGGTATTGAACATTTTGCCTATAGCACTACCCTTGAATATGTCTACATGTATGTTAGGTAGCGGCCTCCTCTTGGATGACGCCTTCTTCTTTTTTTGCCACCTGATGCTCTCCAGCTTTCTGGGTGCTCTTCGTAGGACTCCGGACATTCTCCCCTCCTTAAGAACCGGCTTGACCTCAAGCGACCTCAAGCGGTGCTGCTAAAATTGCTTCTTCAGCTCGACTTCGAGTTTCCAAGTACGTAGCCATTGATGAAGACACGAGGACCATTGAATCAACACCTCATATACCAGGTAATCACCATGAGGTTTTTAGTCGGTGTTGCAAAACTCTAGCATAAAACCTGAAAGCATCATCGCTAAAGAGACCTGTAGATCAGTTGATGGGATAGCCTTCTTGAGTTGGGATACATGAAAAACAACAGGCACTGAAGTAGTATCAGGAAGAAGTAACTTGGAAGCCACCCTGCGCACTTTATCAACGACTTGCTAAGGGCCAAAATACTGGAATGAAAGTTTGTGATTGGCTCTGGTTGCCATCGAAGTTTGGTTGTAGTTTGAGGTTAACTGAATCACCCACTTCAAAGGAGCGTTCAAATCCGTGCTTATCAGCCTACAACTTCTGACGTTGTTGAGCTCTGAGTAATTGTTGCTGGAGAAGCTAAACCATAAGCTTCTTCCTCTCCTTGAGCCAGAACTGTAGATCAGAAACAGTACAAGACTGACTCTACCACATCTATACCCAAATGTCTAGGTTGTTGATCCATATTCACGCTTGCATCCCCTTCAAGAACGCAGAGAGATCGTGGATATGCTCCTGCATTCCTTGCAGCTTCTTCTGCTCTCTGGATTGGTACTGCGGGCGAAATAGATAGTCGGGTGGCGCCGCCAGACTTGATTGCTCGCCGACTGGAAGAACTCGACGGAGTTGAGTTGATGGGTCTGCTCCAAGGATCTACCGCTCTGGTACCAATTTGTCATGAACTCGACTCAGATTTCACTCCATCTCCTCTGTATGGTGTAGCAGTAATGTTTAGAACGGAGTTATGAGGTTTTTCGACTACATGATCAGGGCAATTTGCTCCTGCCGCTGCCTTCAAACACAGTCGGGCAACTAGTTCCTCCTTTGTTCGTCCCACTATGCTCTGCTCCCCTCTCTCGCTCTATACAGGAGCCGAAATCGCCTATGCCGTCATCCAGCTAAAGCACAAAGTACTATCTTTGATTGAGCTTCTTCATTCGTTGAGCCTGTTCACTTATCTGAAAATTCATGACTGAAAATACTATTCGCTGATTTATTATTAGATAAAACATAGTTGATTGACAGAAAAAAGTATGTCTTATAAAACAACTTTCTTTCCATCGATGATCTTCAACTGGAGCTCTTCCTTTGACTCTTGAAAACTTGCTGACAACCCGAGAGGTTGGTCAGCTACTGTGACCTTCTCTTTCTAAGCTTTTATTTTGATGATAGCATCCGAGTTGCTCTGTTGCAGGTTCTGCTGACAACCCAAAGGGCATTATCATAGAATAGAAGACAACATTTACCAGAGTGACAAATTCTGAAAATGAAGCTAAAGCCAGTAATTCTAGTGTCCAATTTACGACAGCACCTGCTCCACACGGCTTATATAAGTCATTTTGGAGGCGTGGGACAGAGGCCTGATCGACATGGCAGCATCAGCCAGGGGGACCTTCGTGGGTGCGCCGTGGGAGCAAGTGGCAAGATGGAGCAAGAAACAAGACTCATCTAAACTAGTAAACTTGGAAGTGGATAACAACATAGAGATGTGGCTGGTGGGCGTGACATCGACTAGGGATGACGCCTTGCTACAGATGATGGCGGTGGATGAACACAAAATGTGGAAGCTAGCAGGGGCAAAAGCCTGTAAATCCTTAGAGATTTTACTATTTAGCGAGTAATCCACATTAATGTAATCCCCTTCTCAGCAGCCTGCTGAGGAGGACCCAGTGTGCATTGCGTGCACATATGTAAAACTGCTTCCTTCTTATCAATGCATGCCGACTTGGTCGGATCTTTCAAAAAAAAAAATAACAGATACATGGTCAATCACACATGACAAACCAGTATAGCATGCCAAATATTAGACACTGAATAGGTTCTGCATACCAGAATTCAACAACATAAATAGGTTCTACCATGATTACATACTTGGCTTTACATATCATAAATAGAGTGGACCTGCAAGGCTATGCAATACAAGCCCTAGCTACTTATCTTCACCATTCGTTCTCCTACGTGCTCCAATAACAAAACCAGTTCTAGCATATTCCTCACCGAAGGCTTTCTCAAACCAATCTGCTCCCATAAGAAAACCAGCAGAAATAGGTGCAACCGTGTAGATTGCGAGGCCACAACACAAGTTAAAGCAACAGACCACATCGTTGATTGCCTCCCTATCAAAAGGATCGAGGTGAACACATTTGCACAAATGGTAGGATCGTTTCATTTTATCTAGTAAAAATCAATAAGATAGGGCTCCCAATTACCTTGAAGTTTCAGCCTTAATTTTAGCTATCTCAGCATTAACAATACTGGCTATCTTGTCATGTATCTCCACTCCCTCTTTTTCTAAAGTCGCCAACAAATGTTCAACCTGCTTCTTCGTCTTGCTAGAACGATCAGCTTTAGCTCTTTCGCCAGATCCACCCTGCTAGAATTGATTAGAGAATACAGTTGAGATGGTAATGCACAAGTAAAAACAATTGTTCATATGCATGTTAGTGGATGCTAACAAGAGAGAAAGGCTGCAAATTGGCTATGAATAATCCTTTCAAAATTCCATATATACAATCAAACTATCAAAGTTTGACAACTAGTATGTCTAAAGCTATCCAGATTGACTATATATGAATTACGAAATTTATATTGCTACACCTGTTCCTGGAGGTGATTTAATAACAGTAGAGTATACAGAGCTCTAATTATTCATGGATATAAAAGCTATAATAGTGGTTAGAGTTACATTTCAACAAGGTTACTCATGAAAAATATAACGGAAGGATGGATTTCCCCCAAGTAAATCAAACAACCATATGTCATGAATTAATTGTTCACATCACCAATTCCTTTCAGGCAGAACTAACAAATATATATCGTCAGCAATACAAAATGCTTCAGCCAGCTACTACGTCTTGACAAAATCAGACGAGCGCTACTGGTTAATATCCAACAGATCTCGTCAGAAATAGGAAGGGATGGTGAATTGCAGGCAAGGCGGATGGATCGATGGAAGGAGAGCGGACTAGGTACCTCAGAGGTGGGAGGCGTACAGTCCGCCGGCACGGGAGCCCAGATCCCCGTCTCCGACAGCATGCTCACCACCAACGTCCTCTCCACTCCTCCTAGCAATGTTTCTTTGTGAACGCGTCGATATGCTCGTGCACGTCGGAAGTGCAATTCACGATCGTGGCGTCGCGGAAGCGCGGTAGGGACAGCGACCTCGAGCAGTACCACATGCCATCCTCGTTGGTCGCATAAGGCTGCGTTCGTTTAGTGTCTATTCCTGGCAGGAATTAGGATTCGCTGTGTAAATTGCACAAGGATTTTGAGGGCATGAATCCCGAACGCAGCCTAAGGCGGCCTAGCAGTGCGTCGTGAAGCTAGCTAGAGGAGGCCGCTGAGTGAGACACAGCCGTGGTACAGGTCGTGGGTTTGCCGTGGAGCCGGCCGAGGTATAATTAATTGGTGAGGAGAGGAGAGGCGACCCTTGAGTAGGTCTAGTCCCGACAGCACGTTCGCAAGTTGTGGTTGTGGCCACCGGCCGATCGGAGCTGCGATGGCAATGTCGCCTTGCGTATAGGAGCGGCGTCGATGGTTGCGCTTGTGTGTGTAGGCATGGCTTGCTCGTCGACGACAGTGATGGACCAAAGCAGGGCAACACGGGGCTTGATTGATTGAGGCTGCCTTGCCCGATGCCCGAGAGGACGACCAAGGCTACACCGGCTCAGAGTGGAGGGGCGCGGTTCGACAGGTGATGAATAAGATGGAATTATAGCACCCGATTGAGCTGGGCGTGGTGGCGAGCAAACGCCAAGGTCGCCGAGCTTTTATTGCCAAGCTCGTTCAACAGTACTAGCAAGGGGAGGGAGAGAGACCCGAGCTGCCGACCTAGGTGGCAACTTTTCTCTCGCTAGCTGGCTATGTTCGCTTGAGCTTATCAAGCTTATTTTTCAATTATAGAATAGCATTTTTCTTCAACATCAGGTAATAAACAGCCAGCCGAACAGAGCAGTTCTATCATACATGATTACATGCATACTTGGTTTTACATATCATAAATAGAGTGGACCTTCAACGCTATGCAGGCCCTAGCTACTTATCTTCACCATTCGTTCTCCTATGTGCTCCAATAACGAAACCAGTTCTCCTAGCATATTCCTCACGGAAGGCTCTCTCAAACCAATCTGCTCCCATAAGGAAACCAACAGAAATAGTTGCAACCGTGTAGATTGCGAGGCCACAACAAGTTAAAGCAGCAGACCACATCGTTATTCCCCCTCTTTTTGACTCATTGATTGCCTCCCTATTAAAAGGATCGATGTCAACACATTTGCACAAATGGTAGGATCGTTTCATTTTATCTAGTAAAAATCAATAAGACGTAGGGCTCACAATTATTACCTTGAAGTTTCAGCTTTAATTTTAGCTATCTCAGCATCAACAATACCGGCTATCTTGTCATCTATCACCACTCCCTCTTCTTCTAAAGAGGTCAAAAAATGGTCGATCTGCTTCTTCGTCTTGCTACAACGATCAACTTTAGCTCCTTCGCCAGATCCACCCTGCTAGAACTGGTTAGAGAATACAGTTGAGATGGTAATGCACAAGTAAAAACAATTATTCATATGCATGTTAGTGGATGCTACCTCCTGTTCTAAATAGCGCGCTATAGCGGACGCTATAGCGCTATTTAGCGTTTCTCGAAGAAAACTGTCAAGCTATGAAGATTTTAACGCTAAATGATTGTTCCCGCTATTAGCGGCTAATAGCGCGCTAATTTCGCTAAATTGGGTTAGTTTAGCGCCGCTATTTGACCTTGGGCTTCATTTCCATCGGCCCAAATAGCAGGGATATGTCCTTATGTGATGTATGTTATTATTGATGTATCATGTATAAACTACGAACTTTGATGTAATAATATGTTAGTAATACTTTGAAATATCTATCTCTATTGGTATTCATAATGTTTTTATCTTTATTATATGTAAAATTACATGATGTTTGACATATTTTTTGCTCAGCCACTAAATGGCTTAGCCCGCTATTAGCGCGCTATAACTTTTTTTAGCCTTTTAGAGAGGCTGCCGCTAAGAGGCTTAGCCCGCTATTTAAAACATTGATTGCTACCAAGAGAGAAAGGCTGCAAATTGGCTACGAATAGTCCTTTCAAAATTCCATATATACAATCAAACTATCAAAAGTTTGACAACTGCTATGTCTAAAGCTATCCAGATTGACTATATATATGAATAACGAAATTTATATTACTACACCTGTTCCCGGAGGTGATTTAATAACGGTAGAGTATACAGAACTCGTATTATTTATGGATATAAAAGCTGTAGTAGTGGTTAGACTTACATTTCAACAACAACAAAAGGTTACTCAGGAAAAATATAACGGAAGGATGGATTTCCCCCAAGTAAATCAAACAACCATATATCATGAATTAATTGTTCACATCACCAATTCCTTTCAGGCAGAACTAACAAATCGTCAGCAATACAAATTGCTTCAACCAGCTACTACGTCTTGACGAAATCAGACGAGCGCTACTAGTTAATATTCAACAGATCTCGTCAGAAATAGGTAGGGATGGTGAATTGCAGGCAACGCGGATGGATCGATGGAAGGAGAGCGGACTAGGTACCTCAGAGGTGGGAGGCGTACAGTCCGCCGGCGGCAGATCACGGGGGGGCAGATCCCGCCGAAGAGTCCCAGACATGGCACCAAGGATCGGGAAGCCGGTTGGGGAGGCGTCGTCGACGAGGAAGGATTTTTTTGATTGGGGAAGCGTCGGCTAGGGTTTGGTGGCGACTGCGATTGCTTCTTGGTGGTCTGCGTTTTGCCGCTGGTTTGCGGACTCCTTTGCCTTTGTTGCCGACAACAACTCCAGTAACCGTGGGCCCAAGGCCCGGCCTCTTGGGCCTGTTGCGTCTGCACGACGAATTTTTTTTTTAAATAAGTGGCTGTTTAGTTCTCAAAAAATGTGTAAAATTTTTTCAGATTTGTTGAATTGTGGTGGCGGGTTGAAATTTTGACAATTATATATTAGGAAAAAAATAATATTTATTGATTAATATTTGACAATTATATATTAGGAAAAAATAATATTTATTAATTAATATTTGTGTGTGTGTATTAATGTATAGAAATAATCTGTGACAAAGAACAATATCGCGCCATGGTATGGCACATTGACGAGTCCTGGACAGAGACACATCGTCATCGTCAAAATTTATATTTGGCAATAATACAGGGACTCTCGGAGGGGGAAAAATCATGAACTTCTGAGGGCACTTGGGCGGCAATAGAGCAACAAAAATCAATCCTATTGTTTAGGATTTGAACTATCTACCTTACCTTATAAGAATTCGTGTCTAATAATAACCATATAAAAATATAGAGCAACAACAATCAATCCTATTTGATTAGGATTGGAACATTCTATCTTACCTTATAAGAACTCGTGTTCAATAATAGTCATATAAAAATAGGAGAGTACGCTTTGGAATCGAACTTCATATCCAAGGAATATATAAGAACTCGTGTCCAATATAATATACATTTTGCGAACTTCATATTCAAGGGATATATATAAATCCAGACCGAAGAAACTCTCTATTGTCTGTAGTTAGAGGAGACGAACCAAACAAATGGATGGACGAAAAAAAGAGACTGAAATTTTGTCTCTTTATTATTAGGTATAGGTATAGATTCTCGTCACATTGAATCTTGCGGCACATTAAATATAGATAAAAAATAACTAATTACATAGTTTGTTTATAATTTACGAGACAAATCTTTTAAGCCTAGTTAGTTTAGAGCACTCTTAGAAATTATCATAGTTTGTGTAGATATTAATTATAGTGTCATCTAAATATTTTGCTGATGTGGCAAGATAGTTATTGAAGAGAGACTAAAAATCATAAAAACTTTTTTTTTTGCAACAGACAAGACCAGTGCTAACTTGCTCTTTTTCGAACAACTAATTACCTTGGTATGGAGGCACTACTGCTACCACTTGGTGGGACATTTACCCTAGTACTAGGGCACACTTACCATGTTCAATCATTTCCCCTTGAATGAACCAGGTCACTTGCCTGTATAAAAAAACACTGTGAAATGTCTCGTTCAGACATTAGACATAGGCCATTGTGGGTTCAAGCCCATACAAATCAAAATCTCTTTTAATCCTCTTTAATCCGAGGGTAACTGAAGAAACGAAGCCTTTGCTGAAGATAAGACAAATAGGTGGGCGTTCATGGTGGTGCTCACCACTGGCAAAGATCCTTAAATAAAAAGGGTCACACTTGGCATGGGGCGCGACAACATCGATCTATCACCATGAGAGGGAAAAAGCGCATGCACTGATGAGGAAAGCAAGAGCGATGGCGGCGGTTGCTGCGTCATTTTCAGAAGACAAACCTAGGTGCCAAAGCCAGTAACTGGAGACTCCAATATACCACAAGCACGTGCTCCACGCGCGCAGCTTATATATATAACAGATGCATGATCAATTACACATGCCAAAAACCAGTATAGCACGACAATTATTTAGACACTAAATAGGTTCCACCATGATTACATACTTAGTTTTACATATCATAAATAGAGTGGACCTGCAAGAAGGCTGCAACTGTAAACCCTAGGCTAGCTACTTCTTTACACGTTTTGTTCTCCTGGCAAATTCTTCACGGAAGGCATTCTCAAACCATTTTACTCCCATATCGTAACCAGCAGAAACAGATACAACGGTGAAAAGTGTGAGGCCAAAACAAGTTACAACAGCAGACCACAACGTCATTCCCCCTCTGTTTGACTCATTGCTTGCCTCCCTATCAAAAGAATCGATGTGAACACATTTTCACAAATAATGTTAGGATCGTTTCATTTTATCTAGTAAAAATCAATTACGATGTAGGGCCTCCATTTACCTCGAAGCTTCAGCTTTGATTTTAGCTATCTCATCAACAATGATACTAGTTATCTTGTCATCTATCTGCACTCCCTCTTTTTCTAAAGTCGCCAACAGATGTTCAACCTGCATCTTCGTCTTGCAGTAAGTAGATCTCGTCAGAAATAAGTAGTAGGGACGCGGATGGATGGAACCAGGCCAGAGCGGACTAGGTAGGTAGGTACCTCAGAGGTGGGAGGCGTAGAGTACGCCGGCGGCGGGCCCAGATCCCGCCGAGGAGTCCCAGACATGGCAGGAAGGATCGGAGAAGCCGGATGGGCGGGGAGGCGTCGTCGGCCAGCAAGGATTGGGGAAGCGTACGTCGGCTAGGGTTTGGTGGCGACTGCGATTGTGAATTTGCGATTGCTTCCTCGGTCGGTCGGTCTGCCTTAACAACTCCGATTAACCGTGGGCCCAAGCAGGCCCGGCCTCTTTGGTCTTGGGCCTGTTGCTTGCGCGCGCGCACGCCCACGAGTGAGTGCTGCGGTGCCTTTGCTTTTCTGCGTCATCTCCGATCCCGTTTGCTCACTCCCATATATTTGCTTCTGTCAACAAAGAAAAAATTGCTATTATAGAACTCCAATAGTTTAGTTAGAATAGGACTTCTGACATGGATTTCGCTAAAATATGACTACAAACAAATTTGTATAAGCTATAATAAGATTTTGATCATTTTAACCATATTTTCCATCTTCTAAATATATTTATTTTTTCATAATGACCATAGTGGCCTTGAGGGATCGATCGATCGATTCGCCTTCTTCTGGTCGAAAAAAAATCGACTCAGCATCCCTTCCGTCTTTCTCCCGTACGTGACCGGCTCTTCAACTACCGCCGCCGCCGCCCGTCCTTCCTGCTCCCGCCGCCGCCCTTCCTCCTCCACGTTGCGGCCCTTCTTCCTCCACGTCGCGGCTCCACTTCCGTTGCTTCCTCCATGGATGGAGGAGAGCCGCCGCCCACTGATCCAGCATCGTAGGACACCACTGGAGGCACCGCCCCTAGGCAAACCCTAGGCGATGGGCTGGTGGCCGCGGCTGCTGGCTTTGTGGCCGATGTCAGAAACCGAACGGTGGTGATCGCCGATGGCGAGGACACGAGCGACAGCGACAGAACGCAAACACACGCAAACTCATTTTAGTTGATGGAAAATATGGTTAAAAGGATCAAAATCCTATTATAACTTGTACAAATTGTTTGCAGTCCTATTTTAGCCAAACTCATGTTAGGAATCCTATTCTAGCGAAACCAAACGATTGGAGTCCTATAATAGCTATTTTCTCGTCAACAAATGGTTCTGATCCGATCATATATGTACGTCTGCTCTCTTGCTCCATTGTCAATAATCGTTAGAGTCGATCTCAATCTACAGCGGTTCCAATCCATTGGTACGGTCGAGTGCGAGGATGACCGGACGGGGAACTGCCAGCTCGAAAACATCACCTTCATTTGGTTTATCTGCCTCGTCCTTCAAAAACCTGTTGAATAAAATGCATGTTTAATCTCTACAACTAAAAAGACCCGAAGGTCATCGTCTCCGACGGTTTTCGCCCCCCCCCCCCCTAACCGTGGTTTCGCCCCTCTCCTGGTTTCGCTCCGGCTCCGCACATCTCGGTCGCCCCCCCCCCCCCCTCATCCATGTCTCCGGCGGTTACCACCCCGTTGTTTCCGCCTTTGACCCACGCACAACTTGGACTCCTCGTTGCCGGAGCTGAGCACTCCCATGAGCACTCCCATCAGCGCCGCACTTCTCGTAGCCGCCGCCGAGCCCTCTCCGCCGGACACGTTCTCCGAGCACGCCCGCCGCCGCGCCCACCGCCAGCCCGCCAAGCACGCCCTTATCGTCGGCGACGCCCAGGTCCGCAGCTCCCCGCGCGAGGCTCCGGGACGCCATCGCTGTCCACGCCGCCGCCGCCGAGCACGCCCGCCGCCAAGCCCTCTCTGTCGGACACGTTCTCCGAGCACGCTCGCCGCCGCGCCCGCCGCCAGCCCGCCAAGCACGCCCTTATCGTTGGCGACGCCCAGGTCCGCAGCTCCCCGCGCGAGGCTCCGGGGCGCCATCGCTGTCCACGCCGTCGCCCTCTTCGTTGAGCGCACGCCGCGCAGCTAGCCCCGGCCCCTGCGCACTTGCCGGGCGCCATTGCTGTCCACGCCGTCGCCCTCTTCGTTGAGCGCACGCCGCGCAGCTAGCCCCGGCCCCTGCGCCCTTGCCCTCCGCATCCCGCGGCCGCCGCCGCGTTCCCTCTACCTCCCACGGCTCACTGCCCACACGGTATGCCTTCTCTGCTCAGGTTCCTAGGTGATATTCTGTGTTAGAGATTGGGGGTTTCCAACATGAAATTATTGTCAATGAGAAATTGGCTATTATGGGACTCTAAACGTGCGGCTTCTTCGAAATAGGACTCCTAATATTGGTTTCTCTAAAATAGGACTTGAAACGTTGGTAATAAGCTGTAATGACATTTTGGGTCTTTTTAATCATATTTGGAGTCTCAAATACATGTATTTTATCGTATTGACCGTATTACCCTTCTGTGCATCGATTCATCTACTCGATTACCATCGTTTCATCTACTTACCATAGTTTCATCTGACCATGAGTCGCGATCGAGCGCGACGCTCGTCCTTCCCTCTCCCCATGACCAGGCGGCGGCCAGCCAGCCTAGGCCACGGTCAGCCATGACCAGGCGGCGGCCACCAGCCCAGCCATGTACGTACAGCCAGGACAGGCAGCCGCGGCCACCAGCCCAGCTGAGACAGCCACCACTTTAGGACTTAAAACAGACAGCCAGGGGCAAAAGAGTCATTGCCATGACCAAATACATGTATTTAGGACTTAAAACATGGTTAATTGTATTAAAATGTCATTAGAGCTTATAAATAATGTTTGGAGTCCTATTTGGGAGAAACAAATATTTGCAGTCCTATTTGGAAGAAGCCACAACAATTGGAATCCTATAATAGCTATTTTCTCGTTGTGAATTATTGTGTTGTTGATTCTATGCCATCTCCATGCAAGTACACACTACACAGGCACCGCGCCTGACAGTGAGAACTTTGGTTGCCCGTCCAATAGCTACCGGCGGGTGTTATGTTTCTTCAGTTGTTTACCTTCAGTAGGCCATTGGACGTGGGTCGATCATTCTTGTTTGGTTTAGTTTTAGACTCTTGGTAAGTGTACCAAAATGCTGTCTATTTCTGATTATTGCGTGAAGAACAAAGGGCCTTTCAATTCATGGAAGAAAATAGAACCTGATAAGAAGAAAGCGCAGGTACTTAAGCCTGCATTAGCGCAAAATCTGCATATATTTCTTATGTCATAAACTCATAATACAAAGATATTACCAAGGAAGTGCAGTTAGCTTTTTTAGATTAAGAAAGAAATGCAATTGTATACGGGTAACACATCGAAAATGTGAGTTTAAAAATCCCGCATCACAAGTTTGCTTACCTTAAAGGGTTCATTGTCACTCCGGAAGGTAATGTTTGGGACATCATGTAGCCAAAACGGAAATCCTCTGCATGGACCAAACAAAAGGTATTCAGCATTTGTTGAGGTAATATCCAGTTTTATTTTACTTAGATGTTATTTAGTCCCTTAAATAATTTTTTGTGATGCTTCTCTAAAATAAATATTTTAGGTCAGCGAGAATATATGCTTTTTTTATTTATTTCATTCATACCCGTATTTCCATTCGGACTCTATGAAGGGACCAATCCTGAGGTTTACGTAGAGGCCTTGACCTTGAATTTCCTTGATGAACCTGACAAAATCATATCTTCCCTCGAAGTTGTACTGGTGAAATGATACCATTTACACATCTTAGTACTCGGCGTCTCACTCACAGGATATTTTTCAGGTGCTTTGACAGGTGTTCATATGAAGATGAGAGGAGCGTCTACCTGGCCCTGGACAGGCTCATGAACATTCCAGAATACATAGGTCTGTATCACATCAAGGCCACCTTCCTTTGCTTTAGCAATGAGTTTTGGCCACATCTGCAATTTTTTGAGAACTTTTTAAGAAGAAAAAGTATAACTGAAACATGCAGTGCATAAGCCAGAAAACGTTACTAAGTTCATTTATTATATTTGAAGTTTGTCCCAAAAAACCTTTGTTTGCATTACATATTCTTGCCTATAACTCCCAACCAAAGGATTTTGTGTGTGCATGCCCTCATTTTCTGAAATGCCTGGCACCCTGGCCTCTAAGCCAATTCAGCTGTGATTACCATAATCCTGAAACTCAGGATTGATGGTCACTGAATGTTTTCTTATTTCAGCATGAGGTTTGCAGTAGTATTCAGTTCGTTTACTTGATGCTGTCAATCTCTTCAATAGTGTCAGCGCTTAGCAAATATTTCATTTTTGTGGTGTACATCAGTTTTGCCAATCAGCTTAGCACATGGAAATCATTTCGAATCTGATCATTCTTAGATCGCCAAGTCACTGCTAACAGTAAGTGGCACCTCATCTGTGGGTTTCATACAATTTGTGTGCAACCGGAAAAGTTACTTAATATGACCCGTCGTTAGCATGGGTAATAATTGAGCTTTTGCCTTGAATTACAAAAATCATAAGGACAATGGGGAGGAATCTCCTAGCTTCTACATGAAGGGTTCTTCAGAATATAGCTTCAGCCATTTTCAATTTTTTCTCTACAAAAGCAGGGAGAGACACAGCACAACAATTCAAATTTAGACGAACAACATTTAGTTACCCTATGCATACTTTAGTTGTTCTGACAATAATTTAAAATGCAAGTGCATCAATACATACTTTTAATTGTTCTGAAACTGCATTCTTGATTAAGTATTCTTCAGTTCTGAAATTTCTCTTTATGATGATTTGTCTCAGGTCCAGCTACATCTGTATGTTACTCCACCTGGTGTAGGCCATCAAACACTATTCTTCTCCGTCTCCACATCCCCTTCCTGCAGTCCAGGTATTCCACAAAGACATTGCACGATCTTTCCATTATTTCACAAAGACTTGTGGTTGGATGGATGTGATTTGAGATACTTAATTATATGTCTTGTTCTTGTTCTGGAGTTACTTGCTCATTGTTTATTGGAACTACAAAAAATGTCTCTTATAGCAATGTCCAGTATGGCATATATGAAATGAACTCAGTTCTCAGTTATATAAAATTGCAAGTCGAGTGACTTTGTGACCTGCAGTTCTGTGTGCTTTGATTGATTTTCCATGTGCTGAAAAATCCCTGCAGTTCTAAGTGCTCTAATTTGTATATTTCTTTTTCCCTTCATCCAAATTGCTGCTTTGTCATTAGATTTTGAGAATAAGTAATTTGGATAAAAATAGTACCTGAATGCTTAAGTAACTCTGTACTGATTGTTTGATGGCAGAATATAACATTTAGTTAGTCGTACCTATTCTTAATAAGTTGGGTGGCACTTCCCTGTAAAAATTGTTAATCAGTAACCAAACCTACCCATTCTGAATGCCATAGACCATATTCAGAGAAACCATTTGTGAAAGATATACTAAAGAGACTTATTGCTGAATGGCCTAAAGGAGGTGGTTAAAAGGCAAAAGAAATATAATCGCAAGGTGAGACACTTGATCTTTGGTTTGATTCCTCCACAATCAGGCATTTGTTAGTACCTTTTCCTTCTAAACATCACTACAGACTATTGTATGGCTATTTCTTTTTTACTTAAATAAGCACTATAGATCACCAGAAAGTCTACATGAAAATAAATGCTTCCCTGATTGATTTTTTTCTCTTCAAATGATTAATTTTTTTAGAAAGAAAACTAGGCTGATACCAAACAGACCGGTATACTAGGTGTTTCCTTCAGAGTTGCAAGACATTAGATTAGTATATAGTAGGAGTAGCAACCATGATAAATTGGGAAAATTATAGTCACTTGCAACATTAGTCTTTTACAGGGAGATTGATCGGCCACAAAAGCATCAGCAGCCTTGCTTCAACTGGCTGTCGCCCTTGCAGGGAACCATGAACTGGATGCAGCCCGTGAGCCTGGCGGGACCAAAGTGCATTGTGTGCGTAGTTGCGGTCAGTGTAGAAACACAAGAATTTATTTTAAAAAAACACAGCAACAAGAACACGACGAATTAAATCTGAGCAGCCGTCTATAGGCGCACAACTCCCTCGCAGCTGTTGTGCCTATGCATCTAGGGTCCTGCTACCGGCGACCAATGTTGCCATATAGATTGCTGCTATTTATACATAAAATTGCTATGATTACTTATCTGTAATTATACTGTGAAGACTGAAATGATAGTTTGTTTGTTCTTGTGATTTTTTTTGTTCATAAGATATTGTTTATACCCGTAGCAACGCACGGGCACTCATTTAGTTAAAAATAAAAATGGATGCATTCCATTCCACGACAGGAAGGTGTCACAGCTGGAGCACACGTCTTCGTTCATCAGGGGGAGCAGGGATGATCATACCTTACATCTATATCTATACCTATCTATAAAGAGGGAAAATTTCAGTCTGCCTCAAAAGTTTTCTTCCGTCATGTCCTATATCCTGTTCCGTCTAGAACAGCGCCTGTTACGTTGTGGAGGAGGAAAAAATAAATAAAACCTTTTCTAGAGTTCCCAAAGCAAAATCTCCTATATATATTAGAGCATGTTAAAAATAAAAAAAGTACAGGGGTTTAAGTACAAATCTGTGCGCAATCTATCCGGCTTCATCCACAAATTAGGCCCGTAGGTAGACTGTTTGGAAGAGAAAAAAATAGAAGTTTTTTTAGGTTCCCAATGCAAAATCTTATATAAAAATTAATAGATGTATAGTAATCTATCCGGCTTCATCCACAAATTAGGCTCGTAGGTAGACTGTTTGGAAGAGGAAAAAAAGAATAGAAGTTTTTCTAGGGCTCCCAATGCAAAATCTCATATAAAAATTAATTAGTGTATAGTAATTCATAGAAAAATCTAAAAATTACAAAAAAAATTCAGCTCCATATATTTAGATCCATGCAGTAAACAAAAAATATCACAAATTTTAATATATATTTTTGTTCGAGATGCTTGTCTATGCTTTTTAGTATAAAATTGAAATTGTAGTTATCTTGCTCTAATTATTATGAAAATTTTATGATAGCCTATTTGATGTGATGCTTGATTTGTGGTAAAAGTTTTAGCACAATTTCTATATATCTCACTGATTTACTAATTTATCTAAATTTATGCTTGATGATGCTTCCACTACCTTTGCATGATGTGTTGTTATTTCATATGAACACTTTATAAGTCCATGTGTTCATAATCTACGTACATTTAACTGATATATCATATTTCATATGAATCAACAAATTTCTCATGTTTTAATATAATACTAAGGTATATTAAGAGGTAATATTAAAGTAAGATAAAGTTTGACTAACTTCTATTTTATTATTAAATAAATATGTCTCTAAGCTACATATTGTTTTAAATATTAACTATCTAATACCATAGATGTCATGTTCCTACATATCTCATTGATTTACTAATTTACATAAATTTATGCTTGATGATGCTTCCACTATTGCATGATGTGTTGTTATTTCATATGAACACTTTATAAGTCCATGTGTTCATAATCTACGTACATTTAACTGATATATCATATTTTATAGGAATCCTAATCTAGATAAAAAAATAAAACTAGCAACAAACTTCTCATGTTTTAATATAATACTAAGGTATATTAAGAGGTAATATTAAAGTAAGATAAGGTTTGACTAACTTCTATTTTATTATTAAAATAAATATGTCTCTAAGCTACATATTATTTTAAATATTAACTATCTAATACCATAGATGTCATGGTTATCAATGAAATAACTTATGGACTTTAAATTTTATAAAAAAAAGATAAATATAAATAGATATGTAATATTATATCATAACTTTCTATGGCTATTTGATGTTTTTCTCTCATTGCAACGCACAGTAAAAATCAATCTCAAGATTTACATAGACTTCGGCTTACCAATAAAAAGTGTATTGTTAGCTTCTTGTCTTTTCACGAACAATACACAAATTGACAGAAACTTATATAATTTATATAAAATCAAAATCAAATTTAGAAACTATAATTCAAAAGTTTATTAGACTCCTTTCAACCAGAGAGTATAAGGTGCCATTGCACGTGAAATAAAAATCCTAAAAAGTCTAAGAGCATGTATATAAATTATATATGGACAGACTGCTTCAAAGTCAGTTTTAAAAGCTTAAAAATTGTCAAATTTAATACAAAGGATAAAACACAAATAAATATAACAAAGTGCTCATTTTCTACAAACGTCTATTTGCTTCCGTAGCAACGCACAGGCATATTTTGCTAGTATATACTCAAAAACGCCCCAATATTCAAGAGTGCCCCAAAGTTATATATAGCAGGGCCATTTAGTTTTTCTTTTGTTGTCCTCTACCTTTTTTTTGCTATGTGCCAAGTTGTTGCTAGCACTGCCACCAGATTAATTACATTCCAGTTGCCTTTCCCAATATTCAACCAAAAAACACCTTAGTAAATGCATTTTTTTTATTTAGGTTATAGGTCTTTGAAATAACTGAGTTTTGTTCTATACAATAACTGACTCTTGTATATTTACTACTTATTTCAAATTGTAACTGTTTCAAATTGGTATATTCTGGGTAATAACATATGCTTTTAATATGTTTTGTTTCAAAATTTCTGCTGGCCTTCCGTCAAAAAGAAAAAAAACAATTCTGCTGGCCATTCACTTTCCTGTATGCATGTCATGCTTCGATCAGATTTTTTTCCTTGACCATGTAGAAGGATCGATCTTCCTTTGGATTCCAAAAATAATACTGCAGTGTGCAGCTGTAGCCCCTGAACCATTTTTTTTCCAATTCTAAATGTTCCTATATATCCTGGTTTCCCTTTTTTAAATCTTATATAGTGACTAGTTAATTAAACAAACTTTTTTAATCTACTAGGTAGCGTGCCCGTGCGTTGCTACGGGATAACTAACATTTTATACTAAAAACACACAGATCACACGACAAGATAACAATACTGTACAAATTAAATATCAATATTAAAGTGAAATTTAATCTAAAAACAAAGTTTATTAAATTAACACGGTCATGGAGCATGTGACATCGTAAGCCCACAAACTCTACTTTGTAGTCATTTGTAGCATTTTTGCAGACGTTTTTGTGCATTTTTCTATGCATACAATTCACGTCATCTCTTATTCAGTAGTGCCCTTTGTTTAGGAGATATTGTACCTTTTGATTTTTTTGGTAAAACTAAAAATTTGTTCACGTTGATATTGTTCACGACTAAATATAAACTAAAAAATAGTAAAACTGAATTCAGAAAAGAAAAATCAGGTTTACCAGCTCTTTTCCGATGATATTGTTCACGATGCTTTCTATTATTTTCATTTCTCTCTTCTAGAGTCATTGCTGCCAATCATGCCTTTTTCTTGTCCCTTTAAAACATGGTGGCATTCGTGTTTTCCTTGTTCGATTCAACCCCGACATATGTTATATAATAATATAATAATGATAATTTATCTATATGAGAGCAAATGTTTATTCTATGTAGGTTTGTTAAAATTTGTTTGTGGTGGACCACTCAACCCATCAGCTAGTGCAGATTCTGGCTTCTCTCATTATACTTATCCCTATGTTTTTTTCATGCCTTTCTTCTTGAGTCATTGTTGCATGTTGTGCGCACGTTCATGAACTTGTGCCTATAAATTTGATTATTTGAAAATAAGTTCATATAGATTTACTTAACTACCACAAATATTGCATGTGAAAGCGTCCCATGTATATGCATGTATAAACAGTTACCTCAATTGATAGTGTTTGTTAGGTCTTCAAATGGTGTACGACCTTCATTATTTTGAACAGGTTCCATTCTAATTGAACTGAACCATTTTTCCTTTTTTACTTTTGTATTTTGGACCATACAGGTTATAGATACCCTTCATTCTAGTTCTGCCCTGCTGGGCGTGCCTCATTCACTCCATCAGACAAATAAACTTGAAAAACTTTTATGAGTTCATTGGCTATATCAAATGGGTCATAAGAAGCTAACTATTTTCTCACTGAACAGCCAAAATAGTTGCCAAGCTTTATTATTAGGTAAGAATCGTATCTCTGAAGATATAAGAGCTATTTGGTTTCTACTACATGTTGTACATATATTAGTTCACGTCCTCAGATATAAATTTTTAGTTCATATAATTCTCAGTCTGATTGTTCTCAAGATATCTTTAGCAACAAAAAAATAATAGTGTCATAGTCTGCAAAAGTATTGGATATGGTTGGCCTGATCACTCCTAACTCCTAAGAGTATGTGATGACTTAGGCACCTCTGAACTCTGAAGCTATGTGAAGCTATTGTCAGATTTCGTTCAGCCACCTATGTGATGTTAGACACCTCTAAAGAATTCATATTGAATTTAGTCTTCAGTTTAGATAAGTTATGAAAATACATGCAAATTAGCCGAGCCTGGTTCTAAATAAATTGGGTTAAACATAATACCGTGCTCTGAATAAGATCCTTTAGTCTAGTTCTAAAAATACTACATTCTGAATATTTTCAGGTTTTGAAATGGACCAGATGGGAGCATTCAACATTGAATTACAGTTCATGAAGTTACACAGGATGGACATTTGCTAGCAAGGAATGTTCAGAATGAGGATTGGCCATGCAAGATTTGGGAGACGTACTTGCATCGATCAGATGGGAGCATCCAACATTGAATTACAATTCATGAAGTTACACAGGAAGCACATTAGCTAGCAAGGAATGTTTGGAACGAGGATTGGCCATGCAAGATTTGGGAGACGTACGTACCTTGTATGGAGGCCGTCGGCCAAACCGTGAGCAAGACGGTTAAAACGTCCTCTGCAGCAACGACGTAGCCGCAGCCCACAAGCGCATCCCTTCAGAGTTCAGTCCAGCGATGATCACTTAGATGGAGTGGTCTCTGCAGCACTGGTTGCTGGATGGTGACTCCATGGTGATGGCAGGCAGTGGATCGGATCAACGTTGTCGGATCATGAACAGTAAGTGGAATGAAAAAAAGCTAGGATTCTGTGGTGCTCATATATTATTTTGCCATCCCTAATCAATAGTTCATAGACAAAACATATCTCTATGTAGACACTACCATCGGACCTCTTCTTAAGATGATCGTCATTTAATAATCAGAAATTTAAAAACATAAATGATGGTGTGAGATGTGTTAAAAACAATTGATTGAGGACCAGTAAAAGACAACAAAGTAGAGAACTTCAGAAGGTGAACAACCCAGGTGACATGTGACTCAGATTGACAGAATAGAGAAGCTTCCAGTTTAAAACCCAAGGCCGCAGGATTCAACACAAGATTCAGATTGCAGGATCAACGCTGAAGTTGTCAGATCATAAACAGTAAGCGAAAGGAAAAAACCTAGAAGTATGCAGTGCTGCCGGCGACGTGCATTGCAGCATTAGGTGTCTGTGTGCGTGGCGGCCGTGATGAGCTTGTGTTGGGCAATGGCGTACGCGGTGGCCGCGGGGAGCCTACGTCGGGTGACGGCGTGGGCTGCAGCGACGAGCCTGCGTTGGGTGACGACATGCACGGCGGAAACGAGCCCGCGATGGGCGACGGCATGCACGGCGGCGACGAGCCTGTGTTGGGCGACGGTGCATGGCAGCTACGGCGAGCCTGTGTGGGTTTGGATCTCTGAAGTCCTTCTGCTGCGGCATCTTCCGAGTTCGGATCCACCATGCGACATGCGAAAAGACGAATGGGCACGCCGACAACAAATGACGCCCTTCTTGGTCCGGCATGCAATTGCTCCCAACACGGATGTAATCTCCTTTCATCAATAACGGCCAAGGTGTTGACCTGAGCTTCCTCTCCTTGACGGCCAGGTCCTCCAGGAGCAGCACCTTATCATTGTCCTGGACGCCCACCATGTGCAGGTGCTCGCAGTTGTCGATCTCCTTGCCCTTGAACAACAGCCTCTGCTCGCTAGGCCACAGCCCGGTCACCAGCGATAGCATCACCTTCTGGTCGCCTGCATTGGATTGTTGGAGCAAACGCAGCTTAGCAAATACCGTCATGCCTCCTGTTACTGGTTTGATCACATGAACAATGGAGAGCAGGCAGCACGCAAGGCAATGCGGTGCCACGGAGCATGGAGGTAGACGGCGATGGACGTACCGAAGGTTCCAGTGGCGTGGATGGAGACGTCGTGCCACCGCGAGCCGGTGGAGACTATCATGAGGATGTACTCCACGGCCGCTGCATCGTCCTCGGGCGACCGCCACTTCTGCAGCAGCATCCCGCCGGGCCACACCCTCCCACTCGATCTTCTCGTGCTCGGCGACCAAGGCACAGATGTTCACGCTGCCGCCGATGTTGGTGCTCCTGGACCGGCTCCCGAACAACCTCCTATAGGGCTCAGAATCTTCACCATCTCCACGCTGCCGCCGCTGATGGTGGCGATCAAAACACCGCGAACTCGATCTGCTAATCTTTGGTCGACACCATCATGCTTTCTATGACCGGGGTCGCACAAGGAAGGGAATGTGGTGCGCGATCAACGTGATCCGTGATCAATGAGGAAGGGAAGGTGCGCGATCAACGTGATCGCGAGGAGGGAGGCCCACCTGGTGTCATGAGTCATGGGATCGCACGATGAAGGCAGATGGACGAACCAAAACAAATATTGCACCAAAAATTGTCCACACTTTGTTCTTTTTAGTTGTAGGAGACTACCCCCACCGCGTTGTTGGTTTCTGTTACCGTTCATTTCTATCATGAATACATCTCATATGGTGCCATGTCTTGTATTTCAGGGCACCATATTTTCCCTTTATCTTCTTCCCAAAAATATTTTATATGAACAAAGTTTATTATTTCTTTCGTCCCAAATTATAAGTCATTCTACACTTCTTGTCATTGCCAGAGCCAGGCCTAGCATTGGACGACTGCCCATCCTTGTCCTCAGCCTCCCTTTTGTAGGCGTTGGACTTAAGGTCAGGGCCGAGGTTGGATGTTCCTCACCCATGACGTGTCGTACACCTAGGTGGCTCCTTGAGGATGCACCAAATTAGGGTCACTCATGCCACGTGAGCTTGGGCCGCTTCTTGGCGTGCTCCTCGTTTGTATCAATCTCACGAAATATAGTGATTCTCTAGTCATCTTCTCGTAGCTGATTTTTAATGTGGTATCTCCATTTCTATAGTGAAATTGGGAACCTATAGTGGACTTAGCATAAAAGGAAATAGAATAATATAGTAAGCATAAGTCGAATGTTCTTCTTTCCTTGATGGATACACGGCATTAGTAGGTAAGTAGAAGTTTTACACTACCCATCATGTCAAAGGCATGCCATGAATGCTTACAATTTCTACCTTTGATAGTCTAAAACCTTGAGGGTTTTTTTAGAAACCCTAAAAAATGCCACTTGCCAAATGTATTACTCGCAAACAAATGCCAAACAAACTGCCTATTTGTACTTACCAAGAAAGAAACGACATACATGTCCTCTCATATTCTTGAAAACCAACAAAACTTAATTCATTTTTCACTAATAAAGTAAGAGATTGCATTATTGATTAGTCTTGTTTAATTACTTGGGTTGTAATATTCCACCAAGTCACCACCATGTCAAGAACCGCCTAAGCATCCTACAAACCTTGGAACCCATAGATTTTTTTTAACACATCGAGTCCAACTTGACTCCCAACATTGGGTGTGTTTGATATCGGCCCATAGGGCCTGGCTGTGGCCCCCAGCTGCTACTGTACGTGTTTGAATATCCATTGGCCCTCTCGTAGCCCATCTCTCTCTGCCAACACATGAGAAACCAAATTAGGGCTTGGCTCTCTCCGTCTCCTCTTGGGTGATTTTTGGTGGCGGCGGCGGCGGGCTCACGTGGGAAGGCAGAAATCTCCACGCGCTCCCTCTCTCCCTCACGGCGTCGTCTTTATAAGTTGCTCCCTCCCCATGGCATCGTGTTCTCCTTCCTTTTCCATCCTCCTCCCCCTTGTTCTCCACCACAATCCCGTTGAGTAACTAGCAGATTTGGTGAGGTGGTGGCCATCGTGACGGTGGCCTACGACCTTGGGCTTTGTCTTTGTTCCCCCACTTCAGATCTGCTTCACCGCTCTGTCTCCTGCCGGGCTCCGTGGAGGCGATCATCTTCCTCCTTTGTCTTCTTCGTCTTTGGTTCTGCAACTTTTGTGCTGGCGGTGGATCTGCTTTGTCTCCTTCTAGATCTACTACATCTTCACCGGCGGCTCTTCTTCTTCTCCGTCTTGTGCACCTCCAAGTCTCCGACGAGCACCTCGAGGTGAAATCGACCCCATTCCCTCACTCTGGCGATGTTAGGGTTTTGTTTGTCCCTAGGATTTTCAATGCACATGTGGAAATGATGAATGTCATGGTTATTTTGTTACGCTTTTGCCTGTCTTGAGTTCATTGAGGTGGATGATGTTGTTGTTTCTGTTAAGGCTGGTTCTTTGGAACAGATCGATGTGTATACTCATGTGTCTAGTTTGTTTTATGTATTGTTACGTTCAATGATGAATATGTCAAACGCGCTGGAGGCATTTTTCCTATGCAACCGTGCTACTTTTTGTTGTGGAATACTTACTCATGCATGTTTAGGCTAGCTAGGGTGTACTAGAACTAAGTTTTGCCTTTGAATGTTGAATGCATGTAGATGGATCCCCTGCACACCGTCAGTTGATGGCCAAGCAAGCGGCAACCATGGTTGTGGTGCTTTTTTTATCACTAGGCTTAGAAGGATTAGGCCACTTGCTTGTCACTAATATGTACTTCATATTGTTGTAAGTCATGTTTGGACACAATGAAGCTCTATTTGTTCATTTTCAAATGACTTATTCCTTGTGATGTATTCCTTGTTGGTTCCTAGGACATGCTGAGCCAGGCCAACATCAAACAAAATCTCCAACTGGTAGTTGGAATTAGTTGGTCATGGCCCTGGTTGCTTGGTTCAAATCAAACATAGGACTAGTTGGGCTAGCTTGTTCTAGTGCAACATATAAAATATGCGCACGTGTGCTCGTTGGGCAAGGTCATGGCTGACCTAGGGCTGCCTAGTGGGCTAAGCAGGACATATCACCAAAATCAAACACACCCTTAATATCTCATTCCCTACATAGAATGCAATAATTGGTCTCAACTAAGGCCGAAAAAGGTGGGCTCTTTATCCTCCCTGGATTCTATCCCTACCCTTCTCTCAATGGCATCTTGTGATTATAAAACATGCCAAACAAGGCCTAGTAGTCTCATTTATCCCGCTTTCTTCCTTTGATCCCTCTCTCAGATCTAAAGCTACTTGGTGATTTTCCTTCAATCCTCCATGGATTCCACTCCACCTTCATTGACTATTACCCGCATCCGCTCATTACCAATGCGGAGCCAGCTAGCCATGAATGTGCCCATGGAGGAAGTGCAGACGTTGCCACAGACACTCTCTCCGTTAGCAAGGTCAACACCATCCTACACAGCAGGGAAAATCTTCTTGGATTTCACTTATCGCCATCTTGGACTCATTCGCGCTGTCACCGAAGGTAATTTATCATTAGTAAATAGCTAGCCTCATTGTGTCATCTCAAGCGCATGGATCCAATGAAATAGTTATATCTAGGTAGCTTGTTCAATTCACTACTAGGAAAATTCAATGATTAGAAGCCAAACTTAACACCTTACTATGTGTATGATAGCATCAATATAATCATTCTAGTTTGACAATTGGAATGCTTTTCCTTTGAATAATTGTTTCCTAGATGACATACATGGAGATTAAATAGTGAAATAAAAAACAAGAATCTCATGTTCTTTCTTTCATTCCTTGACGATATCAAACTTATTTATTTGCAAAGATTGATAGTATATGATCTTTCTTTGGTGGCATTATTTTTTGTGTTAGTATTTAAAGGTGCACTTTATGAAGAGGAAGACAAAGAAGAATATGCATGGAGTAGCAATATTTTTTGGTGGCTTGGATGGATTATGAGTTTATAATTTTTCGTAAAACTTAAAGACATAACAATAAAAATCAATTAGATATGTTGGTTCATCTATGAATATATTGCAAATATAATATTTCATTATGATACTTTATATTCTAACATTGATCACCTCAAAATATCTTAGCTCTTCCACTGTACAACCATACAGAAAAGGAGGGATTCTTTGGTAAGCATGACCAAGGTGAGTCATTGTGGGATCAATATGAGTCAATGTTTGATCTTTTATTGACTCACAATGTGAATGTTGTGACCAAGTGAATAGAAACAATTTTGTGTTTGGTGTAGGTGCACACTCGTTGTATCTATATGGCAACATTGATGGGAGTTGGGAGTTGCGACAATCAAAGCCCAATGAACTACTTGGTATCAACTTAGTGAGAGGGAATTTGAAACACACCAAATGGCTGGAACACATTGCCATGCATGGCGATGCGTGGCTCATCAACATCTCCTTCTCCCTCAGCCAACATATGAAAGCTAAAGAACGGTACTTGTGTGTGCTTCATTGTTTTTCCTTCTAAAGATTTTAAATATTTTTCTTTTTACCCGTGTGTTGTTCATTAGTTATATAGTGATTTACTATGCATACATGAAAATAGTTTAGCCATGTCACTTATATTTCATTATTATGAAGAAAATTCAATCTTCTTTTGATTTTATTTCAAACTCAAGTAATCAACTATGTTAGTTGTTTCCACAACCTTTCCATCTTCTTTTTACATAGAATTGATTCTTTTGGTATGATTTAAAAATATATTTGTTACTAGAAAAGTTACAATATAGGTGAAGTTTGGCACATTAAGCTTGTCCATATTTTACACATCAGATCAATTTCATATACCACAACTCCACAAGTGAAACAAAGCATCAAAAAGTAACTAGATACATATCAAATTTGTTTTAAAATTTTAGCTAAAGCATTATTTATAAGTCATGATTTGCTCATTGTCTGGCAGGGAGGTCTTATTCAATATGATTAATAGCTTTCCAACAGTACACGAAACATTCCTTGCTAGTGAAACCTATCACCGCATGTGCCAACTAGAGGAAAAGGTACACTCTATTGTTCAAAGTATCAAATATACAAACCGATCAATTTGTACTAAAATTAACATAGATTGATTTCTCATTTCATTAGGCAAAGCTATGTGGAACAGTTATTGAAAAGAACTATGAGCCTGAAAGTGAGGATGAAGCTCTAAGTGATCCGGCTGTATGTTCAGTTTGTGATGGCCACTACCATACAAGTGCATTTTGGATCTGTTGTGATATTTGCAACCAGTGGTACCATGGAAAATGTGTGAAGATTACAACCAAAAAAGCAAAACGCATAAAGCACTTTGAGTGCCCTGAGTGCTTCAATGATAGGACTGGACATAATTAAGATGGTTACACAATCCTATCAAACCAATTCTATAGATGTGAAATGCACCCAAGGTTGTTTCCATTTGGCTAGTGGTTGTGAACTCCTTGATACTTTGTGATCCTTAATAAGAAATTTGTTGTAGTTTTTACTGTAGAGTATGAACCGATGTTAAGTTGTAATCCTAGATGCTTATTTTCCTTGGCAATTATTAGTGTTTAATTGTTTGTAGGATTTGGGTACACTTTCTATATTTTTATTAATATATCTTGTTTAGTTTCATTGGTTGTCTTGTCAAGGCGGCTGACTAGACCGTTGTGCTACTTCATTTGATTTTTAGAAGATTGTAGAATCTTCTATTTTAAAAGCTTGTTATGGATGTATTCACAAGAATAATGTGAGGGTGTGTAAAGATGAACTTCTTAAACATGTCTAGTTGAGACGTTCACATAGAAACACATTCATACATGTAGATGTATGAACATAATACATCTTTTAGTTTTGAAACATTGCACATTGGTTTGCTTGTAAGTATCGTCATGACTTGTATCTAATCTGGTAAGGCTGTATCGTTTAATCTCCTGCTTGGTTTGGTATTAGTCATGATTTGTATCTAATCTAATAAGGCTACATCTTTTGATCTCTTGCTTGATTTGGTATTAAATAACCAGATATCGATTTTATTACGTTTAGTGAGGCTACATCTTATAATCTCTTGCTATATTTAATAGAATCACTAGTTATCGATTTTACTATGTTTAGTAAATTTGCACCTGATGATCTTTTACTAGATTTAGTAAAATCACCAATTTATCCTACTAGATTAAGATTCATCGGCTCTTAAGTTGTCATCTTGTTGTTTATCTCGTTAATCTCTATTCTGACGTCAAATTCAACTATATCAGCGAGTGTATCTTAATCTTAGTCAAGCATAGTGCTCAAGGCTTTGTTTTGTTATAAATAGATTTATTGCATTACTAGTTTTTATTTATGGTCTTACTACCAAGGTTCTCTCAACATGATCCGATTGGTGGTGATAATAGATCATATCTGGTTAGTTTATAGACTTTTTATATATGGAAAGCAAAGGATTGTGTTTCATGGGCTTTGTAGCCCATGGTATGTGCTTTCATGATCTATCCTGTTTCTAGCTCTATAATTTACATTGTTTATATACGCGTATAGCTCTATTTTAGCTGACGAAGCTTGTTTAAACTATTTCACACTATCAATATGCTAGATATCGGCTCTGTAGCCAATAGCTTTATTTTATTGGCTCTTTAGCCGATCATGGAACTGTCCGGATCTTCACGTTTCACTTCAAATTACTGATTATCATTTTTCTTGTTAATTATAAGTTAAATTAATTAGCACTCTCGAGCACTGAAGTTAAGTATATCTTCAAAACTTGTCACGTGTCTTGTGTAGTGACCAGATTTGTACATCGACATATTGTTAACCCTACAACTTATAGACTGTTTCATATAGATTTTTAAGATATACTAGTAGTATTCTAAAGATTAGTCGAACTTGACTTTTTTTTATAAAAAAAAACATTACTTAAAGGGTACTAATGACTCCTGAGTTTCTCATCTGTGCGTTTTCTTTTCTTTTTCGAAAAAAAAAGAGGGACAACCACCGCCGCCTGGACTCGTCTCGCCCGCGGCCGATCTCCTCTATCCGCTCGCCTCGCCGCAACCCGGAGAGGAGACTGCGCTCGGTCCAGCACCACCTGGGGCCCAGTTCCTCGCGACCATCTCCGGCACGGCGCCCGCCCTCTGCAGCCCCGGTGTCCCTGCGACAGTCGCTGCTGTCCTACTTCGCCACTCGCCACTCGCCACTTTGGCCGGCGACGAGCACCACCAGGACACTAGGTATTCCCTCCCCTTGGTCCTCCCTTCCTGCTGTGCGAAGCCGTGCGCCCAAACCTTAACGCAAATTCATATCATAGGTAAAATGGTGCGCCCAAACCCTAACATACTATTCGTAATCCGATCTGAATCTGATTACAGGTGTATATGCATGTGTATGCCTACTAACTTCGATTGCTTTGCAAAAATTATTGGGTGTACATGTGTACACCCATGTCCTTTACTGGGTCCACCCCTGTGTAGCAGTAAATCAGGAGATCTCGAGCTCTGTTTGGTGGGAAGGGCCACATATTCTAGATGCGAATTTGCTCCATCCGCATGGTCAGGATTGTCTAGAATCGCATTCTGGCACTGTATTGTGTTGTTCTCTTAAACTGATGACTAGGTTAAGTTGAACTGATCCATATTTGCAAGACATGAAATGTATTCTAGTTCCTATCCTGTATCAGCAATATTATAGGAGTGCCAGTCTTCTCCTTTCTTAACAATTCTATTGGGGTCAAACCTTGTTTCTGGGTCTGATCTAAGAAGTGTATACATGTACTATGCCTACTAACTTTGATTGTTTATGAATTATGACTACTTACTAACTTTGATTGTTCAAAAAATATCGGGTAGTACATGTTTGCACCCATTCCCTTTAATGGGTCCTCCCTATTGTAGATGGCCACAAAACTTGACCATTCTTCTGCGGAGCATCGCCAAGCAAAATCCACAGCGCCATCGTCTTTGACCCCCAAGATCTCAATGTTTGGGGCAAAAGCTGGATTCGTTATACCTAAGAACAAGCTAGCCGGCTCACTCGTAGTCCGGAGCACCAGTGCTAAGAATGAAACGCCAGTTGCATCCAGGGAAGATAGCAGCAGACATGTTCAGAGAAAGACAAAGTGGGCACCTGACCTTGCTTTGGACCCCGTCGTGTGCAAAGGAAGGGCATTGGCCTACCAGGTATCGTACTATCTCTTATCACTCTCCTCTTTCACCTCCATGGGTTTATGCTTCTATCCTACTCTATCTCTTGGCATCCATTGTTATATGCACCACTATCATCTTTTGCATTTTGATTGATGTGATATGTTTAGTTCAACTTTTACCTAATGGTTAGATTATGTTACCTTTTCTCAGTAAAAATAATCCTTGGAAATAGCCTGAGACAGTTCTAAATAATTCCATATTACTTCCAGTAAAAAGGATGTCTAACTTGAGTGTCTTTTCTTAAAGTATCTCTTTCTCTTGGTAGCCTGGTACCTGTGTCAATCTGCATTAAAAAATTAAGCAAGCATAGTATGCACACATTTTTGTAACCCCTTTAGAAATTTAGGACTTGCTTCATACTTCACTTCCTTTGACTAGAACGGGAATGCTGAACAACTCACTATTGAGTGAGCATTATTTTGGAGGGTAGGCTAAAAAATATCATTAATTAATACTTTATTGAAAGGATAAGCCCAGTCTCCCCACTGACTGGACTGAAATGGGCATTTTTCTTGTGATTCTCTCATGTACGATACTTCGATTGCCAGGTGTCATTAATTCATATTAGTTCATGAGCAGACTCGAGTGGAGCAAATTACCAAGAAGCTGAAGTCTGGAACTTTGGATACGTCCGAAATTGATGGTTCATTGTCTGCTGGAAATGATTTGAATTATATTGGTTCTGACGTCTTGAAAGAGAATGAGGTATTCCCAATTTGAATGCTGTCATCACTACATATAGTCTACACTTTGGCAATTTTTTTTGGATGTGAGCCCATAGTGTGTCAAGATAAAACAATTATATGCTTCCATTTGGTAACCATTTTTTACTCTTTTTGCAGCTGGGAAATGTTGAACTATTAGAACTTGAAAGACGAGAGCTTATTGGTCAGAGAAGCTATCCTCTTCTCCTGTATTCATGTGCTTCTTTTAATTACTGAAGTGAAAATAAATATGCCTGAGTCAATGCATCTTGGTGCTAATGGGGCCATGGGGTTCCTTTATTGAGTAGTATTTTTCTTGATAATGCATGTAGTTGCTTGAACAAAAATATGTTAGGTTCTTAATTGTTATTGGCCATGTGAAACATATTTATTTAGTCTCCAAGAAAATCTGTAGTCCTAACTGTGATGCATATTATCTGTAGGTGAAATTCTCCGTTTAAATCCAGGATATAAGACGCCTGAGAACTACAAACCAGTACTTAAGGAGACAAAAGTCCCTCTTCCGGTATGTAAGGTCACTATCTCATCATGCTTATTGCTTGTTTTGACCTTTAGCCATTAATTAGTTGTTTTGCTTGTATGCAAAGATGCCGTTGACCTTTTGATTCTTTTGCCACTATATTTCTGATACTCCAAGAGTTCCTTGTACTTGGACAATCGAGTTACACCAGTAGGAGCTTATCTTAATTTTCCTTTGTAATGTACTAGAATTATGCATCACAGCTTGGGTTATCTCCAAGAGTAGTGTATTGCTGATTGATCTGTTTTTTTTACCTATGATGTGCTATACTTCATTTTGGTATAATATTTAGCCTTTTGTTAAAATTTGATAGATCTTTTTAAGTTCTCATCATGTCCCTGGTTAGAGGGACATGCAGAACATTGGGTGATTGTGGGTGCTAGGGTGAACGGATGCCGAACCGAGCACTTGGGATTGGACACACTGGGGACGGTGGCCAATCTCAAGGCACGGGGGCTGAGGTAGATGAGGATATCTCCTGGCAGAATTATGCTTACTTACAATTAATACAACTCCCCTTTTTTGTATATATAGAGAGATTTACTTGACTCCTAACAAAGGTGGCTAATCTTCTCTCTAATCCTAACCCTAATGAGCCTTCCTTACTTCCGATCTGGCCCATAAGGTCTAGCTGACTGCCCATGGCATTTACTGTCTGCTTTTGGCCATTGCAGGCAGAAGCACATCCAGGACATAATATTATTGGAGTTCTTCTAGGACCTGAAAGCAATACCCAGAAGCGACTACATGAAGTATGGTCTATTTTTGGAAATCTTATGATATTATTTTGTTGAAACATCCCTGAGAGCAGTCTCTTTGTTAAACTGTTGGCTTTATCCACACATGGCAGGAAACTGGAGCTGTCATTCGAGTATATGGGACTAAGAAAATCAATGGAGAAAAGGTATATTTTGCTAGGATAGTTTTCAGAGTGATTTTTAAATGTCCTGTTCCATTTTGCAGTCCTTTTGTCATAATTTTTTAGTTATCTTGATGTTCATTCTACAGCACATCATTTTGTTGTATGTTGTCCTTATAGTAATAACTGCTATAGCAACTTCGACACAATAGACAAATGAAGCACCTTTTTTTGTCATGCGCAGAATGAGATTCGTCATCAAGACATAAATGAAGCACAAGATGCTTATGAAGACCTATACATCAATGTATCGGCTGACTCTTATGATAAAGTAGATGCTGCAGTTGTGTTGATTGAGCTGCTTCTTGCTCCTGTTTCCGTAAGTCCAGCATGCCTTTCTTCCCCCTCAAAATCAGTTTGTTGTCAACTGACCATGGAGTCATTTGGACCTTTTAGGTAAAGTCAACAGCTACTTCAACAACTACTGCTGTTCCTTCAGAAGTTACCTCCAAGGATGCAGTTTCAGCAAATGTGCAACTGGTGCAGAATACCACTTCACAGCCAGATTTACTTCATTACCAATCACACAACGCTCCTTGGCTGCCCACACCCCAGACCAATGCTCCATCAATACCTTCTATGGGGCCTGTTTTGAGTACATTACCTAACAATTCATTGCAGCCACAACCGCCTGCTGGTTCTTTCAGTATGCTTCCATATACAGGTCAACCTCCTCACATGAATAGCATGCCAAGAAATCCATTTCCTGTTCCTGGGCCTCAGCAATCAACACCAAGCAATCAGCAACATCCACCTCAATTTCGAGCTAATAACTCCTCAATTGGGCCTTCTTTTGGTCAACCGCCTGTTATAGTAAGCCCACACATGACACCATCTTCCTCAATGCCACCACCAGTTAGACCTCTTCAAATACCCCATCCATCTGGTGGTTGGCCACCTTTTTCTCCTGTTACGCCACAATCTCAGAGGCCTCTGCAAGCTTCACCGACTTTTATGGCAGTGAGACCTCCTATTTCTGTCTCTCCTGTTGGTGCAACTCCACCACAAGGTCCCGTTGCATTGGCACCATCAAATATGCCCACAATGTACCGTGGCCAGCATCCACCAGTACCAAATTTCACTGGTTCAGCACCATTCGTTTCCAGGCCTCCTGGTGGACCTCAGTCTTTTCCTACAGCTGTGCCTCAAGGTCCTTCCTCAGTAGCATTTCCTGGTGGGGCATCACCGCAGTCACCTTACCCTCCAACACCTGATCAGATGAGAGGGCCACCTCCAGCTTTCTCTCCAGTTGGATCAACTCCTGGCATGGTGCCTCCATCAATTGCATCTTCCGGCCCGCCTGCCCCAGGTCCTGCAAGCACAAGCGGCAGTCAGGCACAAATGGCCCCTTTGAGACCTCCACTCCCAGTCATGGGTGATTTTACTTTTCGGCCTGTCGTATCACCAGCGCCTACTCCAGACTTCGCAGCACCAAGCAGTCAAATGGGAATACAAGACAGAACTCACCCTGGACCATTCTTCCCTCCTAGCAATCAGAACCCCAACCAAGGTTTCCAAAGGCCTTTTGATGGCAGGCCTATGAATATGATGGGTCAGCCTCGGATGCATCCTCCACCTCCACACTTCCATGGAGCCTTCTCCAGGAATCCATCTCCTCTCGAGTTCCCTGCAGGGTTCCAGGGGGTCTGGCCAGCAGTACAAGCACCTCATATGCCGGCACCATCAAATCCGTCAAATTTCCTGCCTTCCCGGACATTTCAGTTGAGGCCACCGCCACAACAGGATATGTCTGGTGCAGGTGGCAACAGGCAGGGTGGCAATCAAATCTACAACCCTTTTGCACCAACAGCAGCTCAGAGAACAGAGACGGACCCTGAGTATGAGGATCTCATGGCATCAGTTGGCGTGAAGTAGCGCTGGCTGCTGACCCCTGATGTGTGGGAAGTCAATCCAAGCTGTGGTTAACTGGTGACACAAACACAATGGCTCTATTGCTTGCCAAGATGTGCGAGTTACTAATCTCCTATGTATCTCTAGATGACTAGATAGTGAATTCCATCAAAGGCAGATGCCTGAAATAAAAATGAGTGGACCTTGTTTGAGAATGCTGTTGGGGTGTCGAAGGTTGTGTTTTGGCATCACAATAACCTCATGCATGTTACTCCCGGCATCAGTTGATGTTTATTTTAGGGAGAGGAATTTGTGAACCTTGTTATTAAAAGAGCTGGAAGAAAATAGAGTTTATAGTGCTTGGTATTACTACATGTATATACCTAGAATGGAGTGGAATATTATAGGTTTCAGTACGTGGTGTGATGTCCATGTTAAGTGAATGAATCATAATAGTAGTTTAAAAAATGAGCAAGTGTCCATAACAATTCATCCTGTTGCAGCAAAACGTTATTAGCAATCAACACAAACACGTAGATCTAGCCAAACACAAACACGTCAATTCATCCTGTTGCAGCAAAACGTTATTAGCAGTTTAGCACGCTCGAGCTCGATCGAGGGGGGAAGTAAGCTGAGAAGAGGTGAGAATGGACTGGCCCAGCTGAACGTCGTTGTATAAATGGGCTTTATCATGCTTTTCAGCCCATGACAAGCAAGTGCCCTCAACCAACCGATGTTTTTGTTGCTAAAAAAATACCAATGCTGACCGATGTAGCTGGTGTTTGATCCCACCTCTACCGCTTTTGGTCCATTTTTTTGTGTGTTTTTTTTGTTGCTAATAATACAATATGGTTTTTTCTGTGATTTTTTTGGGTTTTTTTTTTCAGTTACGCGTGCTCAACTAGGGTTTGGGATGCCTATCCACCAAATCGATCACCCTCCTTCATGATGTCAGAATAAGGATACACACGAAACTTTAAAAAACAAAGGTTGTCGACTAATACTTATTTGGGTTCCTATAGATAATAACTATTGGCTAATAACTATCAGTTTTGGATCCAAACACATACAACTACAGGTAATAGGCTAGTTAATTGTTAGCTGGACCTATAAATAATAACTATCTTAGTTTATATATATATATATATATATATATATATATATAGATATATATATATATATAGAGAGAGAGAGAGAGAGAGAGCGCAATAGGAAAATATCATATGCAAACATGAAAACCCCTTGGAACATTTTTGTTGCACATCCTAGTGCATCTATAGATGTGCATGGTTACGAAATATGAGGTTTAAACTCAACATAAAAAATTCATATGAAAATAATAAAACTCTCGTGCATGTGTGCTCTGGAAGACAAAATTTCTTATTTTCGTAGAATTTTAAAAAAAAATATTTTGCATCCCAACTTTTGCGATAACGTACACTTATGGATGCACTAGATTGCTTAGTTTTTTTTTCAAAAAAAAACTTCTAGGTGTGTATACTCAAGGATTTTTATAATCATACCAAATGGGTAGTTTACTCATTTTACCGGGTATGATCAACAATTGAAACCGTTAACTCTCTCTCTCTCACACACACACACATAAGTCCACTATATTGTGAATGTGTGATGAGTCGCGTACGAACCTCGAGATTGGTATATGCATGGAGATCTGCAACGTAACAGATGATTCTTAAAAGTTTTTTTTTTTTTTTTTTTGCAAGGGCAGTCATCAATTCCACGTGAATCGCGCGACCCGATTCTCGAACTACCTGTGTACGTTGACGTTACAGCTGTGTACGCTGAACCTGAACAGCCAATACACATGTCCATCCATCATCCATATCATTCATCATTCATCTAACAATCGAACACAAAAAATGAAAAATAAAGCCATCATTTTGTAGATCTGAGTTTGTAAAGATTTCCCTATGATCTTCCGTGCATTAATTGGATCATTAAGGGTGTGTGTGTGTGTGTGGTCGCCTCTAGCAAACAATACTATATATTGATCAGGTACACATGCAGCACAAAGCCATACTATTGCGAGTATCAGTTCTCCAGGATCATATCGTATTTGTTGAGATGATGCATGCATGTAAACGCATTGTCATGCGATCGTGTCCTGACTCCAAAATGGATGTGCTCAGCACATGCAAGATCTTGCAGTTGCTCCTGATCCTCAGATTTGTTAGGACGCAACTGTCCCTTTTGTGTGTATATATTATTACTTTCCAACACGTACTATGCATGCATACAAATACAATAATTTTTTTTTAAATGAGGCAAATGCCAAGAGGAGAAGATATATCTTCTGTGGAGTGGATGGTGACAAGTCCTTTAATCCCTGGAGTCAGCGAACGAACTTTCAGGCTGGAAAAGTTTGCACATGGAGGAGATACGACTACCACCGTGTGTATGAAATAAAGTCCTTAAAAGCGAAAGTCTTCCATTCAGTTGAATTATGAAATAAAGTCTAGCCCAAGTCAAACTATCTTTTAACTTTAACAAAGTTTACAGAAAATAGCATCGATCAGTATTTATGACTTTAAAATAAAATAGATATACTACGAAAATATATTCTAAGATAGATTTAGTGATATATATATTTAATATGTTAAATATCGATATAGTTTTATACAAATTTGATTGAACTTAAAAAGTTAATTGATCAAAACTATTTTATAATTGACGGACGTAGAGAAGTAGTCCCTCCTTTTTCAATTATAAGATATTTTATCTTTTCTAGATATATATTGTTTTGCTATACAAATAAATATTCACTATATAATACAGAACAAAAACAACGTATTTAAAAAAATCAAAATATCTTATAATTTGAAACTGTCTTCCCGGTGCTTAGGATGCTGCTTGCTCTCTTCGTTTGGCCCCTCGCCATCTGTTTTGAGCCAGCTTTGTACTAAGTTCCAACAATTCTCTGCCTCTTAATGAAATACGGGCTCCACAGCCTTGTTCGCGAATTTTTTTTTGAAATGAGTGGAACATATGATGATCACCGATTGACAGACGTAGAGTGTGCGACGATGTTGCTCCTAATCTGGTGATGTTTCCCTAGATATCTTAGGCCACATAACATAACCCCTATCCCTACCACGTCTCTTATGGATGTGTAAAAGTTCAAACTCGAAGCATGATCGAACAACGACCATTCTCATTATTTTCAGGGAAGAGACGGGGACGTGTGGAGACACAATGCACGTGCCCGTTTCTCTGACGACGAACTGTCATCTGAACGTACGTAGGTAGGAGAGTGCAAATGGCCGGACACTCCGATCGATCGATTTCAGAACACGATCCTCCTTCTCGATGTCTGAATAGTCAATTAGTCATGGTCATCATCCACTGATGCACCGTCAGTGGTGGATCAGAAATCCACGCGCGGGCCGGCGTGGTCGCATGCTGGGACTACTGGGATCGAGACGGAATGGGAAAAAAAAAAGGTGAGCATCTATCTTTTGTAGGGGCTTTTTAGTTCCTAAAAAATTTTATAAAATTCTCAAGATTTCTCATCACATAAAATTTTGCGACACAGAAAATAACTAATTATATATAGTTCGTCTATAGTTTGCGAGATGAATCATTTAAGGTTAGTAGTTTATGATTAGACAATAATTGTTAAATACAAATAAAAATAATATAGTAGTCAAAACCAAAATTTTTCACCAATATGGCCGCTATAGATGGATGAATATATCGAAGCAGCAGTTGCTTCAAGGAGCGAACAACTCCGATCGTCGTCGTCTGCCACAGGTCGTATCTGTGTGTGTGTGTATCCGTGGTGGACGAAGACTAGGAAAATTCAAAAACATGTGCTACGACTTCCATGCACCATATACCACTGCAAAAATATATATTGGCTGCTATAGTTGATTCTAAAATATATATATATATTAGCGGCTACTGCTTTGTACATTATTATTATATATATACATGCAGAGAACGAAGCCCCTTACTGGTCAACGGTTTCAGAACACCATTTTGTACCGTTCACTGATGATTTTTTTTTTTTCGCGATCGGCGAGTCAGTCAAGAGTCGCCAGCTCGGCCGCCATGGATGCTTCTGTCAGTTCCATTTTCTACTATCCTCTTCAGGTCACTACTACCATATCTATACCCATTATTCCAACTCACATACTAAAAGCTTCCATCTTAGTGGTCGCACGCAGAACACTGGGTTCATTTTGTGCAGCTTATTATAAGGCCTTGTTTAGTTCCAAAAAATTTTAGGAAATCGACACTGTAGCACTTTCGTTTGTATTTGACAAATATTATCCAATTATGGACTAACTAAGCTTAAAAGATCGTCTCGTCAATTCCGACCAAACTGTGCAATTAGTTTTTATTTTCGTCTATATTTAATACTCCATGCATGTGTCTAAAGATTCGATGTGACGGAAAATCTGAAAAATTTTGCAAAATTTTTTGGGAAGTAAACAAGGCCTAAGCTATACTTATATCTAAAGTTCTGTTTGGATCCTTATAGGTAGTAGTTATCTGCCAGTAATTATGTCTTTTGGATCAGACTAGCTAATTGTTAGCTAGATCTTTAAATAACAATGACAACACTATCCAACTAGCTAGGCCAAATCAAATAGTAAATTATTAGCCAGCTAACTATTATTAGATAATGAATCTAAGCAGAGCCTACAACAAGCCACTTAATGAAAAACGCACCTTAATTAGCGTGGTCTCAAAAAAAATACTTCATGGATGATTATGCTTAAGGAAGACGACAGAGGGAGGATGTCTCAAGTGAAGGACAAGGTGATTTGTTGGATGCGAAGCTTCAAGACGAACATGACGATGCCAACTGATGTTCATGAGATTTGAGTAGAGAATCCAAACTGTTTTCAGATTCTCTTTGTATCTTTTTGCGCTTTGTTTGTCACTGGTTACTCCAGTATGTACCCAAACTATGTGCTTTCTTAAAAGCAGAGGTTTCCCCTCTTTTTTAAAAAAAAAAAATACTTCAAACGATACATTCTTTCTGCAGCTTCTTCAAATACAAGCTGAGGTCAGACTTGTTTATTCTGAACCCTCTTTTACTCCGTCAGAATCAGAATATAGCTTAGCTTCTCCGGCAATCACTTGTGTGACAAACTGTATACTAACAGGGGCGACTCTTATTCTGATTCTGATGTCTCATCGATTTGTAATGGCTGACGAGTCACGTGTCACCATAGATGCCTCTTGAACAATTTCTTGACAAGGGAAACAAAATTCCCTCGCCTGCTGTTGTTAGCCTGCTAAATATCCGTTATCCTTAGGGAATATAGGAAATTAAGAATAGGACAAAACAAAAACAGCTTCGTGTCACGACGTACAACACACTCAGAAACAAACAGCATTGCTTACCCAATCCAACTACCCCCCCCCCCCCCCCCTGACGTATGACTGCAGCTCGTTAACTACTATTGCCGGGCCGATTTCTTTTTTTTTTTACTCCCCAGAAACACCCAATAGGCCAATACCTGATGAAACAAAGAAAAAAAAATGAAGAAACTGATGCCACCAACAACGAGAACGAGAACCCCCGTGCTGTCCACTGCCTTTGCTTTTCCCTGACTGCATTCAGTCTTCATATATATATAAACCCCACCCACCCAAAAGCCAAGCGCCTTTCTGAATTCTGCGAGAGCTCTGCTCGTGCTCGGCGATTCCGGGTTTTGCTGCCGCTGCCATTCGTCAGGCTCAGGTCTCGCTCTCTTCCTTCCTTCCCCATCTCATCTGTTGTTGTTCAAGGATGATTCACTCCTCCTCCCCATCGCCATGGATGGATGGATGCCTGGATCGATTTCGATTCCCTCACGTTCCGTCATCCTTGCTGTTTCTTGCCATGTGGCAGAGACCCCTCCGCATTCAGATTTTTGTGCTTTGTACGATCCCTCTGCATTCAGATTCTTGTGCTTTGTGACTGCCTGCAGATAGATCATATCCCTGGTAGCTGTTCATCTTCAACCAGCATGGGAAGTGAGGAGTTGCAGCAGGCCAAGGTAGGCACCTTCTGAACCAGTTTTCCCTTTGTTGCTATGGCGTATCCATTTGTTTGTTTGGTACCGACAGTTTGTGTTCTTGGATTCCTTTTTTTACAAGTCACTTTATCATCTCCTCTCTAGAACTTGACCCATCATGATGCATAAGATGAGATGTTCCTTAGATGATCTGCAAGGATATTCTTGATCTTCTCCAATCCAACCACCACTTATGTCCTATCCTCACCAACCAAACTACTAGTCTGACATGATTGTTCCTTCCTGGTTTATAAATCTAGGTGCTCTCGAGCATCGATTGCTCGCAGCCGCCAGCAAGAACTTGGCAAAGGAGATTCGACGATGAAGGCAAGAAGGTTGCCATGTACAGCTTGACCATGAATGACTTGACAGCAATTGTAAGTTACATACACTGCGTTTGGCTTAAAAAAAACTAACAAAGGGCTTTATTATGTTTTACAAGCTGCCAATTTAAGTTATTATACTGGGTATTTCCTACAATATATACTATATACTATTTCCTTAGGAGGAGGAAAATGCCAAATGCTCAGCTGTCGTGATCGCCATAATTGTTACTGACTGACCTGAAAACAGCAGCTGTACTTCCCATACTAGGATGCAACTGATTAATTAGGCTTAGTCATACTCATACTCATACCAACAACTGTCAATTAACAGCTGTTACATTACGCTAGATTCATCTAGAGCAATAAGTGCACATTCCTTTTTCTAGGTTGACAACACTGACCAAATGGTTTGTGGTGGCATCGCAGGTGCCCTTGATAGTCAGAGTATTGAAGCTGAGGATTGAAGAATACGCACAAGGCCGAGTGGGTTACCCCCCTTTATCACCAAACTTTATGATTGTGTTTGTTTTTCCCCCCGAGATTAGCTTTATGGTTGTGTTTCAGTGCTGAAACATGACTTATTAGATTATGCTGTCATGTCACTACTTTTTTGTTCTAAACAAATCTTGCTTTTCCAAAAGGTTGGTGTTTATGATCCTCTGAGGAAGTGGATGGACAATTGCTACCGTGGTGTACCGCTCGGTGGGATAGGGTCAGTTTACTCAGCCTTCTCAATATTTGAGTACTTTAAATTTGCCTATAGCTGATGACAGACGGGTTTTTCAAACTGGCTTTCGTTGTATTTCATCAGTGCAGGAAGCATAGGGAGAAGCTACAGAGGGTACTTTCAGCAATTTCAGATATTCCCCGCGACGAATGAAGAGAAACCTATTCTAGCAAATCAGTTCTCGGTAATCATTCTGTAACTCCATTCATGATTTTTGCAATGTCCAGTTGCACTCACTCAACTGTAAACACCTTCTGAACTGATAGCCAACGTTTTGTTACCTAGGCGTTTGTTTCGCGCCCGAATGGGACCAAGTACTCCACGGTGTTGTCAGCGCCAACCGCTGATCTTCTCAAGTGAGCAGTGAAATCCTAAAATTGTTACTTATATTATGCAATTGAATAGGCAGGACATATCATGATAATGTTACAAATTTAATTTGCAGGGAAGTCGATAAAGCCAGTATTGGATCTTGGGACTGGAAGCTGAAGGAGGAGAAATGCACCTACCATGCCCTGTTTCCAAGATCATGGACAGTATATGATGGTAAGTTAGTTGCGGCACTTCAGTCTCCGATTAGCAACTCTAACCAAGAGCAATAACCGTATCGTACCTAGTACATAAATCATGTCAATTACATGACATTTGGAAATTTCGATGCAGGTGAGCCTGACCCTGAGATCAAGATCACCAGCCGTCAGATATCGCCCTTCATCCCACACAACTACAGAGAGAGCAGCTTCCCGGCTGCAGTTTTCACATTCACGGTACAATCTGTTTTCTTATCCTCCTGTTTTCGCTACAGATTCAATGACTGAAATGGAGTTGCCACATGTTAGTAACAAGTAATGTTGGCGCCTGCATTTCAGGTACACAACTCTGGGAGCACAGCTGCAGATGTGACACTGCTCTTCACCTGGGCAGTAAGTGCAGGCCACCACCTTTAATTTGCCTGTTCTTCATTACACAGGAGATGAAATGAAACATTTGGGAGAAGACCTGACTTTTGATCTTATCTTCTTGTAGAATTCAGTTGGTGGGAAATCAGAACTGACAGGAAACCACGTGAATTCCAAAATGACGTAATGGACATTATCACATTATTCTCACCTGCTGCTAGTTCAGTGTATCAAGCTAGCAGGAATAACTGAATCTGCCTTCTTATTTGTTGAAAATGTGTTCTTGTGTCGTTTGCAGGGAGCAAGACGGCGTCCATGGCGTTCTCCTCCACCACAGGTTCGTTTGATCTGATCTTCCATGGCGCTGTCTTCCCTGCATCTCAGTTGTGTAAATGTCAATGCTTGACGCTGACGCCAATGCAGGACGGCGGGAGGGCACCCTCCGGTGACGTTCGCGATCGCATCCCAAGAGACCGACGGCGTCCGCGTCAGCGTCTGTCCGTCCTTCACGATGGGCCCGTCCGGCTCCCGCGACTTCACGGCGGCGGACATGTGGGACGAGATCAAGAAGGTAGATACCTCACCTCCGTCCGTCCGTCGATCCAAACACCCTACATGTTCTGTGCTGACTGACATGGAACGTTTGCTCGCAACAGCACGGCGCGTTCGGGCACGCCGGCGCTGGCAATGCGGCGAGGGCGGCGTCGAAGGCCGGGTCGTCATTGGGCGCGGCGGTGGCGGCGTCGACGACCGTGCCTGCGGGGGAGACGCGGGTGGTGTCCTTCTCGCTGGCCTGGGCGTGCCCCGACATCAAGTTCCCCGCCGGAAGCACGTACCACAGGTGAGTTGCGCCGCGCATCTTCGCTGAACCTGCAATGGCTGGCCACCGGCTTGTCGCCTGACATTGGTGTCGTGTCGTGTTGTGTTCTGGATGGTGCAGGAGGTACACCAAGTTCTACGGCGTTGATGCCGACGCAGCTGCAGAGCAACTGGCTCATGACGCTCTTCTTGGTTAGAATTTTTCTGACTGGAACCGTCCTGCAAAAGAATTTCATTTTATTTGACCCTTGTTTGAAATTTGAATTCACTGTATGATCAGAGCATATGAACTGGGAGTCCCAGATCGAGGAATGGCAGAGGCCAATCTTGAATGACAAGAGGCTACCTGAATGGTAAGAAGAACTTCAGTCAGATCAATCTCACGACACTATGAACAAAAACTGACAATGCATAAGCTTTTGGTCTGAAACACTGAATCATTTGGTGTCATCATCAGGTATCCAGTTGCCCTGTTCAACGAGCTCTACTACCTCAACGCTGGAGGCACAATCTGGACAGGTAAATGATCCAGTCACAAATGATTATTCAGTCACTGAAGAAAAGACGACGACTGACAACAAAACATGCTACTGCAACAGACGGACAGCCTCCCAAGAAGGCCGGCTTCGCTTCGTCGTTGACGGGCACCGAGCCGTTCTCGATCGACACGCTCCTCGCGGAAGACGGCGGCACTGGCGGCAGCGCGGTGGACGGCGTGGTGCGCGCGGTGGCGTCGGCGAAGGAGCTGTCCCACTCCGCGGCGGCGGCGTTCGGCGCGGCGCTGCTCCGCGACGGCGAGGACAACGTGGGGCAGTTCCTGTACCTGGAAGGCATGGAGTACAACATGTACAACACCTACGACGTGCACTTCTACGCCTCCTTCGCGCTGCTCTCCCTCTTCCCATCGCTGGAGCTGAGCCTGCAGCGGGACTTCGCGCGCGCCGTGCTCCTCCACGACCCACGCCGGCGGCGCACCTTCGACGGCCGGACCGTGCCGCGGAAGGTGCTCGGCACCGTGCCGCACGACGTCGGGCTCAACGACCCCTGGGTGGAGATGAACGAGTACATGCTTCACGACCCGGCGCTGTGGAAGGACCTCAACCCCAAGTTCGTCCTCCAGGTGTACCGCGACGCCGTGGCCACGGGCGACGCCGCGTTCGCGGAGGCGGCGTGGCCGGCGGTGTACATAGCCATGGCGTACATGCACCAGTTCGACCGTGACGGGGACGGGATGGTGGAGAACGAAGGGATCCCCGACCAGACGTACGACATCTGGTCCGTCTCCGGCGTCAGCGCCTACACGGGCGGGCTCTGGGTGGCGGCGCTGGAGGCGGCGGCGGGGATGGCGCGCGTCGTCGGCGACCGCCACGCCGAGGCCTACTTCCGCGGAAGGCGCGACAGGGCGGCGCGCGTGTACGACGCCGAGCTCTGGAACGGCACCTACTTCCGGTACGACAACAGCGGCGGCGGCGCGTGCAGCGAGTCCATCATGGCGGACCAGATGGCCGGGCAGTGGTACGCGCGGGCGTGCGGGATGGAGCCCGTCGTGGAGGAAGGCAAGGCGCGGAGCGCGCTGGCGACGGTGCTGGACTACAACGTGATGCGGGTGAAAGGCGGCGCCGTCGGGGCCGTGAACGGGATGCGACCCGACGGCGCCGTCGACGCGTCGTCCGGGCAGTCCAAGGAGGTGTGGCCTGGCGTCACGTACGCCGTCGCGGCGGCCATGGTGCACGAGGGCATGCACGAGGCCGCGTTCCGGACGGCCAAGGGCGCACACGACGCCGGCTGGGGAAAGGATGGGTTCGGGTACGCGTTCCAGACGCCGGAGGCGTGGACGGAGGACGGCGGCTACCGGTCGCTGCATTACATGCGGCCGCTCGGCATCTGGGCGATGCAGTGGGCGCTGTCGCCGCCTGAGCTCCACAAGGATCTCAGGGCACCCGGCGCGCGGTCGGTAGAAGAGGAGTCGTCGCCGGCGGACGCCGCACTCGGGCAGGCACAGTTCGAGAAGGTGGCGAACATGCTGAGGCTGCCGGAGGAGAAGCAGCCTAAGGGATACCTTTGGGCCATCTACAAGGTGATTAGGCAGATGGTGCTCCCAGAATGAGAGCTGATTAGCTGAACGAATTCTTACTCCATGCCTGAAGCAGCAGTACCGTTGAATGCAAATTGAGCCCACTATTATATGATTATGTAGAGATTTATATAGAGATGATGAAACTTTTATCTTTCATTTCAAGCAAAGACCATAGCGCCCATGCTAACTATACTAACATGATTCGGATTCGGTCAGATCAAATCTAATACAAACAAACCCAGCGAGTTTGGACGAACGGCAGAACTGCAGAGTTATTTATTGCCACCGATCATCATTCCATAAACACGAAATAGAAAGCCAAACACCAATAATCAACATCACAAATTTGATTAAACTTAAAATACTTTGACTCTTAAAGAAAATTGAAATGACTAAGGTTGGAAGGAGTATTTATTTAAGCATTGTTTAGTTCGAAAAAAATTAAGTATCACGTCAAATATGTGAACACATTCAAAGTATTAAACGTAGACTAATCAAAAAATAAACATAGACTAATCAAAAAATAAATTACATAACTCGCCGCCAGAAACTGCATGACGAATTTATTAAACCTAATTAATCCATCATTAGCATATATTGGTGAAAAGATTCATCTCACTATTTACAACCAAACTATACAATTAGTTTTTTTTTCTACATTTAATACTCCAAGAATGTGTCACAAGATTCAATAAGATTCGTGAAAAAAATTTAGGCACAACCAAGGCCTTACAGGAACAGCGCAAGAGCAAGCCAGAAACATAATGATTGCCAAATCGCAAGGGCACCTATCATTCCGTGAACCGCCGTAAGAGAAAGCCAAACACCAATATTAATTTACAGGAACAGCGCGAGAGCAAGCCAAACATAAAATATATGACTGGTTAACACGGATCCAAAAATCACTTGACAAGATGCGAAGTAGCAAGACAAGGTTTCGTTCAAACTGAATATGATGTTTAATAAAGTCACATTAACGAGAGCCAAGTATCACAACAAGGGGTTACAATCCCTTTTGATAACGAAGTCAAGACCTACCCGATGCATCCACAGACATCCAAAAGACGCAAACACTGGAACAGGCGCCAAAAGCGGTATCCAACACGATCTTGCTGTCAGCAAAGTTTGAGAGACGAGGCTCATGCTGTCCACTGCCCACCAGCACCATATCCAGCAGCAGCAGGTTGTGGCGAGACCCCTTTTGCTGCAGCAGGCTGCTGTGGATTTGCTGGAGGTGCAGCATAGCTGCTCTGAGTCGCTGCTGGTGCTGCAGACTGATCATAACTTGGAGGATTCGTAGGTGGCTGGGTGTATCCTGCCTGGCCATATGCAGGCTGGCCGGCTGCTGGCGCAGAGGTGGCATAACCAGCCTGACCAGTTGCCTGACCAGGAGGACCATATCCTGGCTGTGAGTACGCACTTCCATAGTTAGGATCTGCTGGAGCTCCCTGGTACCCATAGTTTGCATTAGCTTGAGCTGATTGATCACCATATGCTGGTTGGGTCTGCGGGTACTGTGCATAGCTACCTTGCTGTGTGCCTTGCTGAGGATAGCCTGGAGCTGCTGGTGCACTCTGACCATATGGAGCTGGTGCCGGCCCACCCTGCTGTGGGTAACCCTGTTGCGCATACCCATCAGGTCCAGTTGCTGCACTGTATGTTTGCCCATAAGCAGGAGGCTGCTGAGACGGCGGCCCATAAGATGCAGGTGGCGCCTGGTAGGAGCCATCAGTGGCTGGAGCACCCCTGGGCGGCCATTGTCCAGGTCCACTGTATGGAGGCCTAGCATAGGGATCTGGCTGTTGAGGATAGCCTTGCTGCGGGCCCATTGGTGGCTGACCATAGTACTGCTGGTTCGGAGGGGGAGCATTGTATCTAGGATCACCATACCCATGGCTGTAGTTCTGTTGAGGCGCCTGTTGCGGATACTGAGGTTGGCCATAGTTAGGACCCTGGGATTGCCCATAACTGTTGTAATTCCCTGGCCCAGGAGGGTAGCTTGGTGGCTGGCTATCATATGGCTGAGAGCCCTGCTTGTAGTAGTCACCACCACCCTGGTACGAAGGATGGGGTGGAGGGCCCTGCCTCTGGTCCCAGCCCATACCACCTCTTGGTGGTCCCTGCGGCGGGTAGCCACCGTAGGGTGCGTTGTAGTTTTGAGGTGGAGGCATACCTCTAGGTGGGTATCCATAGCCATGATTCTGAGAACGTGGCCCCCACTGAGAACCAGCACCATGACCCTGAGGTCGGTAACCTTGTGGACCATATCCGCCAGATTGGTTTGTATGCTTTGAAAATGTCTGTACAAGAAAGCATGTTAGAAACCAAAAGGGGAAGTAAATAACAGACACTACAAACTAACATAAAGCCAAAGGTAATAGGAAGCCATCAAGGGGCAGCCAGACTGTTCACATTGCAGTTAAATAAGAACAGCATTAATATATATGCCTGCATAGTAGCTCATATCTCATACTTATTAAACACTGTCCAGCATTAATCACTAAATCGTTCAAGAAACAATGTTCAAGAAAAGAAATCCGTTAACAAAATCTCCACAAATTTCTTTGGACAACATTATGCAACACCATTAATACAATAGGAATATCAATAGTACCCTTGGTTAACCATCATTAAAAATTGCAACAAGAAATGTAGAATAAAAAGAATACTTCAGAATTTAACATATTGGTGCATCTCATAAACATAAACAGCTTCAATAGAGAACACAATTTATATCGAGATTAAATGCACTGCATCACACATTATCAAATAGCAACCGTTACTAATGGTGGAAAAATAACGCTAAGCAACCCAAACTCTAGTTAAGGGTGTCGTACCAAATAAGTAACAATGTGTAAATCCGTAATCATTTAGCTATAGCATATGGAAGTTGTGTTTTGCAGACAACATACAGTCACAAACAATTCAGTTTAGCAAACCTATACATGGTGATGTAGTAGCCTTGTCATGGCAATGATACACTTGTTGCAGTCTTCCAATGCCATACCGTTTCTGTTTCCTTTCGGCATAGGCAGCCTTACCAGTTACCAACTACATAAACCATGCAAGGGTAAGGGATAATGATCAATATCCCTCTTCGGTGCAAGTAAACGATGACCCCCATGAAGAAAGCTAGCTGTATCTGCATTAGGATGCCCAACCAACTCCAAAATTGGCACCTTCAACAAAAATCATTGACGGAAACTGGAAGCGAGTGAACTTGATGTGTCAGTTCAGACTGCTTATGTAGGAAACAGAATCATATCTTAGCTAGCAACTGGATAATCCGCTGGTATGGTAATACAGCACTTGCAAAGCTATAGTCATGGACACTGTGATCCATTCTAATTCAATTAAGCATGCCCATGTTTATTGCTAAGGGTGATAGATGAGAAAAGTCCTACTCATAGTGTATTGTCCTACAAAGAATAGTCAAGCTAATGGGATCAAGAATCCAATCTGTATCCAGATCTCCCAGACGAATCATTTGCTATGTATTACAGCTCAAAAGTTAATTTCTGAATTGTATGATCATGCACTCTTTTTTACTCTTCAATAATTCATATTACTTAACAAATAAATAATTCAAGAACTTTGCTCCAATGGACAGATATGGAATGGAAGCGTGCATGATCCAGTAAAAATGAGAAGGGAAAATAATCCATAAAAAGTTCTCAGTGCTTAGCACCCAGGATAAGGGATTTTGAAGAGGGAAATGCAGTGAAATATTCATTGAGTTAATGAATCCAATTTACAAATTTTACATCCTTAATCTTGAGAAAGCAATGGTGTCTCGTTGTCTTTCATCGGAAGATGATAAACATGAAGAAGAACTTACCTTCCAGCCCAATTAGGCACTGCTATATATCAAGATGGATACTTCATACAAGGCCAATTGTAGAGAAGAGTGATTAGTTTAGAACAAATCTTAAAATTCAAGCCAACACTCCCAACAAGAGAAATGACAATATATTCACAGTATGAATAACAAAGTACGAAAGCAAAGTGTTTTTGTTTATAACAAAAATATCAGTACACTTGGGACAAACAATACAAGCTAGAAAGCTTATCAGGAAATTCTCAAACTCGTCTTGATCAGAAAGATGGTACGAATTGCATGCAAGGCATATTATGAAACCCAAATATCAGTACACTTGGGACAACTATACAAGCTACAAAGCTTATCAAGAAATCTCCAGTTTGGCTTGATCAGAAAAAATGGTACAAATTGCATGCAATGATAAAGCAGGCATATTACAAAACTCAAAAGCTAAGAAACCAATCGGTTAATAATAGCATTGTAATAAGGCCGTGTTCTCAATAGGGATGCCATGAATTTCTCTTGGGTAACAAAAAATACCATGAAGACAACATTAAATTTGGTATCTACCATCACAAAAGTAACCATATCATGAACCAAGAACAATCAATCATGAAGCATGATCACATCATCAGCAACCATCAGGGTAAAATCACAGAATGCATGAACAATCAAAAGCATATAGTAGTACTTAACAATGAAAACGCAAATCGACTACCAGAAAAGGACAAAGGAAGATCACATCACCTGATTCATAGCTTGCTTGATCAAATCCTTTACAATTTCAATCTGCTTCTTATTCCCAGTAATACGTACAATTCTTTCAGTCAATGTAACACCCTCTGGAGGATGTTGGGGTATTAACTACAAAAAAAAAACAAAGTTATCTCCTTAGACCTCTCAGTATATACAAGTTGTAAAAGTTTGATAATGGCAAGCCACCATGACAAGTGACATATCCACCTGAATACGAGCACCAGATTTGGTCTGCATGCCTTTAATTGTCTCACCCCCTTTTCCAATAATGAGACCAACCTATGAAATAAAGGTAATGGTTGAACATATAAAATGGCACACTAATACGACATCGTTAGCTCCAAGAAAGAACCTTGTTATCAGGAACTGTCATCTCAAATTGCTCTGATCCAGGCTGTCCACTTCCAAATCCTCTAGCTATCAAGGCAGGGGAACCGCCAGCCTCAGCCTGGAATAGAGCGTAGAGCATCCAATGGAAATTTTAGAACTAGCGTGCAGGTGAAAACACAGCTCAAGAGCAACTCGAATTAAGGAATCAGCACATATTCAGTGTACCTCAGCTATGACACACTTAATAAGCTGCTCTGCTTTATCAACACTTCCAAGGGTTCCAACTAGTTCAACTGACCGAGTCAGGGTATTTGGGTCCACATCAGCGTCCTTGGTGATTTGGATCTGTGCACCTGAGCTCGATTGCAAGTTCCTAATTGTCTCACCAGATTTTCCAATGAGGACACCAACCTGCATGAATTCCCAAAGTAAGAAATAAGAATAGACTGAATAACATGTAGAAGAAATTGTAGTTTCTACAGTAAATGTTCTTATCTATGTCATTTGTTTACGACATTCGTGAGACATAGTATAAGCAGAATCTGACAGTAAACGAGTTTGTTGGGAATAATATACCTTGCTGTTGGGCACTTCGATCTTACGAGAAATATCCTGTGCATCAGTTGCTGCATCACCTTCCTGCTGGGGAGCTTCAGTTGCTGCATCACCTTCCTGCTGGGGAGCTTCAGCTGCTGCTTCAAGCGGCTTCTCATCAGAAGCCGAATCTGGAGCAGGAGCGGCTGCCGCGCCGTTATCACCATCCATCGCCGCCCCATCGGTGGGAGCAACCTTATCCTCCGCAGCTGCGGGCTCCTCCACATTCACGGAGGAGCCGTCTTTCTGCAGCTCAACCCCTGCTCCTAATCGAGGAAAACGAGCGAATCAATCAACCGGGTGAGCCGCAAGCTTCATCTATCTAGAAGTAAAAGCGCGACAAACCATAGATTCCAGACAAGGGGGGGCTGAGAGATCCACCTGTGGCGACGTCGGGCTCGCCGTCCACGCGCAGGCGCTTGGCGTCCTCGCCGGTGCCGTTCGCCTCCGCGTCGGCGCTGACGTCCTCCAGCTTCCGCTTGTTATCGACTTCGGCCGTCGCGGCCACCTCCTCCTGCACCGCGGCGACGGCGGATTCGACGGCGGCGAGATGCTCCTCGGGGACTAATACCTCCGGAGGCGGCGTTGGCGGCGCGGCGTCAGCGTCCGCCATGGGGAACGAAAGGATTAGGGTTTGAGGGTTTTCGCCGCCCTGGCTTTTTTTTTTTCTTAGGATGGGTCGCCGTGGACGTCCGCCGGATGACACGATGGAGCCCGTGGATGTCCTAGCCCGTTTATATACAACGGGATCATCGGGTGTTTCTTGCTACACATAGTACGTGTCGTATGTAGAGAAACGTATTTCAATGTTGTGCTGGTATTTTTGGTGAAAGTCAAAGCATATTCGACCGTATTTTATTTGTAGTATAACTAAAGTAAAACACTCCCCTCCATTGTGGTAAAAAAAGCATTCCCTCCATTCAAAAAGATGTAATGTAATTATATATAGTGATATAAGGCAAATTATTCAAATTTTTTACCAAGTTTATGTGAAAGATACTAAACAATTACTACAAATTATATTTTCATGATATATCTCTTTATATTCATATGTATTGATTGATACTTTTTCAGTATAAATTTGATTAAATTTAAGATATCTTAATTTAACTATACCTAAAATTTCATCATAGACGAAGACAATACTATATATAATAATATGAAGTATAGAGTCGTCCTATTCTAATGGCCTCTATACGTGTTAATATTAATGTGAGCTGTCAATATATGGTCTGTTTGATTTTATATATTTTTAAAATAAAATAAGCTTATTTCCACACTCGCTATGACGAGTGTTTTATATGCACACCCTACTTCATTGTCCGATATGCGGCTTTCCTTGTGCTCATGAAGTCGCACTCTTCCATCGACCCGTCATCTCCCTTCCTCTTCCGAACTAATTTTTTACTACTAATAGTATTATTTTTGTTAAGCAAGGCCTTGTTTAGTTCCGAAAACTAAAAAATTTTCGAAACTGTAGCACTTTCGTTTGTTTGTGGTGAATATTTTACTAACTAGAGTCAAAAGATTCGTCTCGTGATTTACAGTCAAACTGTGTGATTAGTTTTTGTTTTCGTCTATATTTAATGCTTCATGCATGTGCCGTAAGAATCGATGTGATAGAGAATCTTGAAAACTTTTTGAATTTCGGGGTGAAGTAAACAAGGCCCAAATAATTCTATCCTTAATGGAAGCGGTTAAATCTCCCTGTGCTAATCACTGGGGGCATGTACGGTGTCCAGGACTTATTTAACTTATTTGTGATAATTTTTCCCACGCTCCGCTGGCCTAAATCAAAATTTCATTTTACTAAACCATGGTGGCTGGTCATAATAAATCAGTCACGGTTCACCAAATTTAAGCAAAACAAACTCTATAAATTATTTGAACAAAAAATAATTTAGGCTTATTTAAATTAATCATTGCGTGGCAATCTGTCCGTCATTTCCCTCTTTTACTCCATCGGTGTTAGCAAGAATTTAAAAAATATAAACATGCATGCAACAAACAAGAAAGTAATTAGTTATGCATGTAGATTAATTAAAAAGACTACTTTAATTACTAGCGGCTGTCAATTTTCAAAGCTCACCGGCGGCCTTGTGTCCACGGCGCGTGCTCTGAATACTATTCATAGGCCGGGCTTCCAAAAAGTAAGGTCCTATATATATATCGGTCCTCTTTCTAATTTATGAACATATATAATTAGGATCGGATATGTATTTTGACGGCAGTAGTTGATCGACCGTCGTCGTCTGTGATGATTCTCTTGGTAAAAGAATCTCTTTCTTGGTCAGTTCGCGGGAACTTTGCTCCAGCGTCCGGATCAGGAAGATCACAGTAGGAACAAAGCGACTCTGCGTTTTCACAAAAGCATATCTCCTCCAAGTTAACCGCTGCCTGTATCAGACGGCGTGTGAATGCCACGATTGTCTCTTGGGTGCTGTAAAACCGAGCAATTGTGACCCTGACCAGATTATAGTGCTTGAAACTGGAGTCGACTTCCCATGGCACATTCTTCCTGCCGGCCAAACCACAGCAGTTATGTTCCATGAGCTGCAATTTAGCAAAAAAAAAAAGGGCAGTGTAAGTATATTTGATGATGTTGTTTGGTTTAGAGAAAGCTATAGTACGTCATAAATAAATTGGCATAGTGATATATAATTAATTTGATCTAGTAGTTGTTGTACTAAAGCATGCTAAAAAAAAAGGGGGGGGGCTGAAAGACATGCATCTAGGTAATAAGTTAAATAAATATCCGGGTACATATACATACCTTGATGTAGAGTTCCTGTAAGTGTGGTGCAGATTGGAGGAGGAACATAGTCCAAGCAAGGCCACACTCCCGGTTGACATTCTTGAGCTTTAGATTCTTGAGCTTGCTAAACGCATCTGTCAAGCGTCTTGAGGTTTCTGGTCGAACCCAAATCTGCACAAACAAATTAATTAAAACCAAAATAAATAAATAAAATTGATTGCAAAACACATACTATATATATATATATAGTATGTGTTTTGCAATCAATTTTATATAAGAACATGCGCAAAAAAAATACAATAGTACTTACATTACTGCCACTGAAATTGAGGCGTAGATCGGTGAGGGCAGTGCTGTTGGCAAGGATGCGGCTTAACCTGACGGTCTCGTCAACGACGATGTCACCGGTTAGGGTCATTGTAGTGAGTCGTGGTACATGACCCAAGGATACAAGCTTGTCTGTTGTCCAGAACCAACCTCTCAAAGTGAAACTCTCCAGTCTGGGAAGCCATAGGAGCTGGATGGCGCTAGGGAAGCACAATATGACCTTGATGTGTTTAAGCCACGCATGGCGCACACGCCACAGCCAACCGCGCTCGGGCCCAAAGTTCTCCAAGGTCAGCTTCTCCAGTCTTGTGCAGGTAGCGAGGATGCCGCCGTCCAATAAGTCAGGACCACCGTGTCTCATCTTCTCTAGGGTAAGCTCTGTCAGATGAGGTCCGAAAATCGCCGGGCAAGCGTCCAAGAGAGCCTTGAAGCGCCGGCCGTAACCAACCAGAGTGCGATGAATGCTCTCGCTGTCGCGATCGTCTTCAAACATGGGATACGTCGTCGTGATCGTCAGCGAGACCTTGCGCACCCTGCCGCTGGCCACGGCGTCATCGAGCAGTCGTCCCAGCTCCATGTAATTGTGCCTCAGGTAGAATCTCATGGCCACTGTATTGTGGACGGCGGCGGCGTCAAGTGGAGGCCTCCAGGAGGATGCCAGCAGCGCCGTCGCCGCGTTAGCCATCTCATCTCCGGCGTCGTAGAGGTCGTCGTCGTCGTCGTCGTTAGGATCATCGACGGCGGCAGGCCCGTGCGCCGCGTCGCCATCCTCTTCGCCGTCAGGGTCAGCGTTCTCCACCTCCACCGCCGCAGCAGCAGGATCATTGCGTGGGAGGAATTTGGCGATATCCAGGACAAGCCTCGGCAACTGAGCTGGAAGACACCGCCATCGCCGGGAGAGGACTCCGGCACGGACGGCGGCACGGAGGGAGAGCTTCTCCAGGATCGAAACTAGGACGTCGCTAGGCAGCTGACTTATCAGGTCTTCCTCCGATGATGGAGTAGTGGACTCCATCACCATGATGATCACCTGCTAGCTTCTTCTTCTTCTGAAGTTCTGATGATGGTCTGATGATGACTTAAGTATTTGGATCGTTCTCACTCTCACCTATTATATCTATCTCTGCAATGCAATCACGCACATGGAACTAGAAACAAAGCAGCGTTTGATGCATATATATATATATAATACGGGGTGGTCTATTACAATGCACATACGACTCCGATCCGCGATCCGAATCCGTTTCCGTTCCGTAATAGAATACTAATAAGTCAAGTCCCCGTACAAGTGTCCGACTCCGACTCCGAGTCGCTTGAGGGCCAGAGGCAGCTGGCCTGCGGGCGCCATCGCCCACCAGAGCAGGGTCTGACTGCAGCGTCCGTGGGGAATTTTTTTAGCACTTTTTTAAACATATTTCAAATTTAAAACCAAAAGTTTTTTATTTCTAAATCTAATACTTTTGGCCGCACCACCACACACGGCGTGTTATTTGAACTCTACGCGCCATACATGGCAGCGCGACAGGGCGAATGACATGGCACGTGATCGGCCCACAGGCGCTCACGTGATAAGTCCTGCCGCGCCACAGATCTAGGCGTGACATTGCCACGCCGTGACCTGTGACACGGTAGGGCCAAATAAACAAGGCCTCGGTAGCAGCAACAGCAGCCAGGGTATTCATTGCGCGCCATCAATACGAGAGCAAGTCCCAAGGATCTATCGTCCTCCCTCCTCCTAAAGATTTCCAAACGGGCCGCATAAAACAGGCTGGCCGAGTCCGGTGCGAAAAAGCCCGGCCCTAACTCGGCCCTAGCTCGTCCCAGCCGTGCCCGTGCCTAGCTTGTCCCGATGTCGTGCCCGTGCCTGGGCCGCAAAGTCGGCCCGTAGTGCCGACCCAGGCACGGCCCGCTCCAACGGGCGGCACGACAACGACATGGCTTAGCCGTTGGATGAGGGAGGAGCGAGGACAACCGTTGGATTTAGGGCGACGGGGCTGGCCATATATAAGTCGGCCGCCGCGGCCGCCCCCTCTCGAACCCTAGCTCATCTGTCTTCTCCCTCGCGACGTGCCTGCTCTTCTGTCCTCTATCGCCCGTTCACAGCTCGCTCGTCGCTCGTCGCCCTCTCGCTCGTCGTCGTCCCCTTCTCTGGCGGGTAATGGGTCGCATCTGGTGGGTTCCTATAACACTCCAAAATTTTTAATTTTGGATTGTTATTAGAAAAACACTAAATTAAATAAGGATTTAAAAATTTTCTAAAATATTCCAAGATTCATTTAATTATTGAATTCATAAAGAGATAAAAATGTGGAATTTTAAAACTTTTATAAAGTTAAGTGAAGGGTGTTTTGTTTTGTTATTGTGTGCTTTGTGCCCTAGCTTTGTTTGGCTTGTGTGACAAAAATGAATTACAAAATTTCTAGCGAGCCACGATTAGGTCCTTTCGGTTTTCGGAAAAATAAAACACTAAAAGTCCTTTTTGAAAACTAATTTATATTCAAGTTAAAAGAAAAAAACATTTAAAAAGGTGTTATTAAGAAAATGTGCTTTGTTTTCAAAAGTAGTAAAGAAAACAATTCTTAAAACAACCTTAAATTAATAAATCAAATTTTGGTTTATAGATGTGGTGAAGAATTTGGTTTCAAACCCTTTTTAAATAAAAATAAAAGTCTTTTTTTTTCTTTCCCCCCCAACCTTCCTCTCTTTTGGGCCCAACCCTGCAGCAGCACCAGCCCAGCCCCCCTCCTTTCCCCCCCCCACTCTCAGCCGTGGGCCGAAGCCCACCTGCACCTCGGCCCACCCCGCGCCCCTCCTGCACCTCGCCTTCCCCTCTCGGCTGCCGCTGACCTGCGGGCCCCGCCTGCCAGCCCGCGCCCGAATCGCTGCCACCGCGGCCCCACGCGTCAGCCGTCTTCCCCAACCTCCGTCCGCTTCGGGCGGATAGGAGACGCCACCGCCGCCGCTGAATTCGCGCCTATGCGCGTGGACCGAGGTTGGCCTCACCCATAAAAGGGACTCGCCCTTGCGTGCCGCGCCCCTCCCTAAACCCTAGGAGCCGCCGCCATCTCCCGAGCCCTAGCCGAGCCGCGTCATCGCCATTGCTGTGCCACCGAGCTCCAAGCCGCCGTCAATCTCCGCGCTCGTTGCGTCCCGGCCAACAAGGAGACCACCGTGACGATAGCCCCAAGGTGAGGAATCCGCCCGACCCATCCCCGTCCTCTCTCTCGCTCCCTAGGACCGACGCGGGCTCGCCGTAGTTTCGCCGTAGGCGTCGAGCCGCCCCGCCGCGCGACCCGTTCATCCCGGCCTCTCCCTCGCGCGGCAAGCACGCGCATCACGCTCGCCTCGGCGTGCGCAGCACGCCCGTGCCCTCGGCACGGCCCCTCGTGCCCCGTAGTGCCGCCACGGTGAGCCGGAGCACCGCGGCCATGGTGCGCCGCCGCAGAGAGGCGCTGCCCCGGCGGCCTTTCCGGCTGGAGGGCCCGCAGCCGCCCGATCTTGAGCCAACGGCTCAGATCTACCGCGGACCAAGTCAGCGCCTGCGTCAGCGCCGCGTCAGCGAAGACGGGTCAACCAGGTCAAGCCACGGTCCGCCCTTGCACTTTTGCAGAAAACACCCTCAGCTTTTGTGGAATCAACCCGCAGTCCATCCCTGTTCAAAAATAATTAGGTTTAGGTCCCGATTTTATCAGTTTAACCACTGTAGCCATCGGTATTTAAAGATTTAGTCAAAAATGCTTTTAAAATTCAGTTTTGATTATTTAAAATATGAAAAATAGTTCTGTTAATTCACAGTTTTGCCACTGATCTAGTTTTGGCCATAGAACGCGCGTTTTAACTCCGTTTGAGCCCGTTCTTGTCGCGTTAGTTTCTTATCGTCGTAAACTACGCTTTAGCAGTAGTAGTTACCTCGTTTGACCATTTAGGTTTTCACCATAAATACAAAATGATTAATGCCTAACTAAATGCCCTTTTAATCTACAGAAGCACCTTATGTTTATAACTTTGGTTTTTCATAAACAAATATTAATGTTATTAACACCAACATAAATGCCTTTTTAGTTGTGATCTACTTAATCTAATCTTAGTCCATAAATGCTTTGTTTAACTTGTCATAAATTCTTTGTTTTCTAATAGTAAAGTGACTTAAGTGATGTAGAATGGTTCGTAATTAGGTTATGACTGTCGACGAAAGCTGGTCGGCAGTCTACCTTGGGGTATACCCACGGTAGTAGTTTATCGGTAGACGGTGCGCAAACTACGAACTCGATGGTGACGCAAGACACGGACAAGCTTTTTATCCAGGTTCGGCCGCCGAGTTGGCGTAATACCTACGTCCTGCGTCTGGCTGTATTGATTTGTGTTGAGAGAATATGATGTGTGCTAGGGGGGTCCCTTGCCCCTCCTTATATAGTCTGGAGGGCAGGGTTACAGATCTGGAAACTAATCCTAGTCGGTTACAATTGCCATGGATAATTCGATATCAATTCCTATTCTAACCGACTAGAGTCCTGCTTAATCTCCACATCTTGTTTCCTTGCGCGAAACTCCAGGTTGTCGGATCAAGCCTTGAACTCGTCTCGTAATGGGCCCAGCCTCCTGGCCGAAGTCTAGCCGTAAGGGTATAGGGGTTTATACCCCCACAGCTAGTCCCCGAGCACCATGTATTGTAATGTAACACACCGTCTTGAGCTTCTTCGATCAGTGAGGCTTGACGTCTTCAACAAGCAGGAAAGTCGCCCGAACAGTCGCAACGGTATTTTGGCCAACTCAAAAGACAGTTGATCAACATTGACATCGAAGAAACAGGTTGTTCGAAGAATGCATGGTGCTCTTAAAAGAAATTTCTTTCCTAGTGAAGTGTGCCCACTTTACTTTTTTGAAAGGTACAAACATCAAAAAAGCAAGCAAATTCACCGCTAGGTGAAGTGTGCCCACTTAGTCCCCGAGCCTGGTAGTAGGTGACGTAGGCACGTGGTGCCAGGGTCAAAAGAAAATTCCCCAAAGTAGTTTTGAGACTGAGATGCATCGCTAGATGCATCGTACCGATGTAGTCCCCGAGCTTGCTGGAAGGCGAAGTATGAGCCTTGTAGTAAGGTCAAAAGTGAATTTACCAGTCCCCGAGCATGTCATGCTCGTCTGCAACTGAAGAGACCAATCGACCAGTCCCCGAGCACTAAGTGTGCTCCTTGGAATTATATGTTGCTATACCGTACGACCAGTCCCCGAGCGTCGAGTGCTCGGTGGTCGGTGCATGCCTTAAAGCTTTGAGCTGATAGACTGGGCGACCAGCTCCCGAGCGTCAAGTGCTCGGTGGTCGGTGCAGTCCTTGAAGTTCCGAGCTGATAGACTATGCGACCAGTCCCCGAGCGTCGAGTGCTCGGTGGTCGGTGCCGTCCTTGAAGTTCCGAGCTGATAGACTAGGCGACCAGTCCCCGAGCGTCGAGTGCTCGGTGGTCGGTGTCGTCCTTGAAGTTCCGAGCTGATAGACTCGGCGACCAGTCCCCGAGCGTCGAGTGCTCGGTGGTCGGTGCAGTCCCCGAATTGTTGACTCACTGGCGTACGTATCTTCTTATTTTTGAAACAATCTTTTCATTTAAAGTTGACGTGACGAGACCTCCTGATGGGTTGTCAGATGGACGCATGAAAAGTTGCGCCTGGCAACTGTGCAGCCGCCCGTTGCATGGTTTGAGAAAAGGAAACCATCAATTGGTACGAAAACTCCGCCACATTAATTGTCTATAATCATTGTAAACCGAAACGCCACATCCGCCGCATAGCCCGCCCACTTCCCGAGAATACGGGAAGTGGGAGAGGTGGAGCTGCGGGTTATAAGGGCCTGATAGTTCCGCCTGTACTGCTTACCCTGCCATTGCCTTCAAACCTTCCGCTCTCATCTCCTCCAATCGCCTGCATCTTCCTAACTCAAGCCCACATTCACACCTCTAATGGCGAAGAGCGACTCCAGGAAGAGGGCCGAACTGATGGCCAAGGAGTGGAAGAAGTCTCGCAGCACCACAAAATCTCTTGGTGACCTCGTCGACATGGGGCTTCTTCACGGCCCGGAGCTCGGCGGCTGGAGGGCACCGGAGGGGGAGAGCTACCCCGACCCTCGCGCCGGTGAGATCGTCGTATTTGAAGATTTCATTAAGAGGGGTTTTGGTGTTCCTGTTCACCCTTTTCTTCAAGGTCTTCTTTTGTATTATGAGATCGGGATTTGCAATCTGCACCCGAACTCAATTCTCCTCATTTCCACTTTTATCCACCTGTGCGAGGCCTATGTTGGCATAGAACCGCACTTCGATCTTTTTCGGTATCTTTTCTGCTTGAGGAAGAAGGGAGCAGTTGGAGGCTCCAAGGTTGCAGGTGGAGTATACCTCAACCTTCGTGATGGAATGAAGAATCGCTACCTGCACTGTCCATGGAACACTTCCTTGACCGAATGGTACAGGAAGTGGTTCTACATCAGGGAGGAACCGGGCAGCTCCACGTTCTGCGACGTGGGATACATTCCTGAGAAGAGGACGAGCTGGACCGACCGCCCGGAGTTCGACGGTCCAGTGGCGGATCTCGTGAAGCTGATCGACTGGTCGCGCCTGGACGGGCTTGGCGTGGTCGGCAACTTCATTTGCCGCCGGGTGATGCCCTGCCAGAAGAGGGTGCACTCGGCGTACGAGTATGCCGGAAGCGCGGACCCGACCAGGATGCGGCCGGAGATCTTGGAGAAAGCGGAGGTACAACAGCTGTTGAACGAGCTGTTTAACTTCGCGGATGGAGGCTTCATCCGTGGCAGTGATCGGGTGCAAGCCTTCAAGTTAGGACGACCAGCACCAAAGGTATGTAGCAGATTCTGTTTTAGCGTTCGTATATTGTCTACAGTTGACTCATCTCTGTTGCTTTTGCAGATCGGCGATGTCGACCGGTGCACAGTGTATGTATCACTGGCACCAGGGATGGAAAATCCTGCGGGAGAGGTCCCGCCAGAGGAGGACGCTGCTCGGTGTACTCATTACACCAGCAGTGAGGAAGACCAAGCCCGCCCCGTCCCGACCTCCGAGGAGAGGGTAGCGGGGAAAAGGCCATTGCCGGCAGATCCTTTGCCGACACCGAAACTGCCGGCAGATCTACCGGCGGAGAGCAGTCAAGCACCGAAGCGTCGTCGGCTCGTGCGGATCGTCGACGACGACGACGACGAGGAGGCTGCGCCGTCGTTGGTCCGACGGCCTCGGAGCCGCCCAGACACTGCGCCGGTCGCCCCTGATCGAGTGGCCAGCGGCACCGCTGCCCCGCAAGCTGTCGAGATGGGGGCACAGGTGCCGACCGGCCGGGCGAGGAGGAGGTTCACCGCGACCCACCGTCGGTCAGACCTGTAAGTTTTCGACTTACGTATTTTGGACTCCTCTTTGACTCTTTTTTTTTTGAAATTTGACTTTTGTTCCTGTAGTGCGGCATCGGATGTCGACCCCGGCCAAACTGCCAGCCAGGGAACGGGCGAGCCTGCCCGCGGTTCTGGGGATGCGGCTCCCCAGACCACAGAGCAGCCAACAGCCGCAGTCGCGCCTGGGAGCACCGAGGGGCTCCCGAGCGCGGCACCGACTACGACGAGCAGCCCGACCAGGGCTGGAGAGGCTCCCCCAACTGACTCCTCAGAGAAGGGAAGATCTCCGACCGCTCCTCCTGCCGGGGGGAGTGAAGTCCGCACGCCGCCCCGAGCAGGAGCCTCTTCGGCTGCGGGCTCCCCAGGTCTGGTCCAAGGGCCAGTAATACCTGGGACCACCACCGGGGGTGACGCAGCACAGGAGGAGGAAACCCGGGCGGCCTCCGATGATGAGGTGGAAGAGATCGAGGGTCATCCCCGTGATGGCCGCCAACACGTGTATGTGTGGCGCCAACGCGGGGATCACTTTATCGGGCATGAGGAGCTCGCCGAGACCGAAGAGGCCGCCAGGGTGGAGCGCGCGGCTAAGCGCCTCGTCGACGAAGTCAAGGTAAGCGGCTTTTTGTACCGCTGCACATTCTTTTGCCTTGTCTTGCATGGTCGTTATATGCTTGCTTTGTAGGACATAATGAAAACGGCGAAGTACCGGAAACGGTGCTTTGACCAGATAGAAGGCGTCGTGGCCGAGAACAAGGCCCTTGCCGCGGAGGTAGACCGGTTGCGGGCGGAGGTCGGAGAGAAGGTGGTCGAGATGAGTGCCGAAAAGGAGCGTCGTCTCGACCTCGCTCGTCGTTTGGCCGACCAGTACCGGCTGCAAGAGGGTTAGTCACACGCTCCGAGCAGCTTCGCGTACTTGTATAGTTTGCTTTGCTGACCAGTTTAGGGTTCACGCAGACTTGGAGGAGGAGGTGGCGAGCCTCCGACAAGAGAAGGAGCAGCTCGGCCAACAGCTCGCTGGTGCGCTGGAGTCCGGGCGGCGAGCAGGAGAGGAATTGGGTCGAAAAGACCGGGAGCTATCTGGTAATGGGTGCCGCCTTGTTGGTTGCTGCCTGCCCTTTTGTATGCCGAAAATAACGCGTCGTTTCGTTTGCAGTGCTCAAGGTGAACGCCAAAAAGCACCTGGATGATCTGATCAAGGACCGAGACTCCTGGAAGGTCAACTGTTGTAGGATCTGGAAAGGAGTGTCCCCGGTCCTAGACCTGATCAGTCCCGAGCTCCCGGAGAGCCAGCCCCGCGCGCCGCAGTTGACCCCGGTCGAGAAGGCGCAACGGGCGTGGGACTGGCTCCAGCAGTTCGTGAAGGACGCCGGGGAGTTTGCCGGCGCGCACGTCCTCAGCATGGTGCGCGCCCACTATCCCCTGGTCGACTTGAGCAGGCTGGAGAAGGGGTACCCGAAGGAAGTCGGCCCGCAGGACGCGGACGAGCTTCGGGGTAGTCTGCTGGACTTGTCGTCGACGGTGATCGGCGACATCAATCTGTGCGGAACGGCCACTCCTCCAGACCAGCCGAGTTCAGATAGGTCGGCCAGGGAGTTGTCGGGCGCGTCCTTTGCGGGAGATGGGCGGTCGACGCCTGCGGTCTCGACCAGCCAGGCGCCGGTGGCCCCGACCCCTTCGTCCGGACAGCAGGGCCAGGCGGGTGATCAGCCCGAGCAGCTAGGCCAATAGAGTAGTCTGTAGGAATAGACTAGTGTCTGCCCGTCAGGGTATTTATTGTAAACTTTGTATGTAAAGTTTGAAATAAAGTTTGCTTTCTGTCATGACTGTTGTTTTGAGCGCTGTAAGAATATCTGAGTGACGTGTCACCGTATTCGTCTTGGTAGTCGCTAGGAGCATCCATTGCAGGAGTTTTGCCGAGTGCTGTGTGCGACAAGGTATGGGCAAAAAATAGAGAATTTCATTATCAAAAATTATAAGATACTTACAAAGGAAAGTTATCAAAACTTTATGGATAGAAACGTCGCAGTTTGTCGATGTGCCAAGAGTTAGGTACTCGCGTTCCGTCTGGGTATGCCAATCTGTAGGACGTAGGTCGTGTGACCTCGGTCACCACGAAAGGTCCCTCCCAGGGAGTGGATAGCTTGTGCATTCCCTCCTGGCTTGTTTTCCATCGAAGTACCAGATCGCCGACCACAAAGGAACGGTCTTTGACGTTCCTGTTGTAGTATCGCCTGACTGCCGCGAGATATTTTGCTGTTCGGAGACAAGAATCTAAACGCTTTTCCTCCATGCAATTGATTTCGAGTTCTCTGGCGTTGTCGGCGGTCGCCTGGTCGAAGTGTTCGATTCTAGGAGATCCGAAGTGTATGTCGGACGGCAGGACCGCCTCTGCACCGTACACCATGAAGTAGGGAGACGCCCCTGTGTTTCGACTGGTCTGAGTTCGGAGGCCCCAGACCACCGCCGGCAATTCTTTCATCCATCGACCGGGTGCTCTGTCGTTTTCGGTGTACAACCTTTTCTTTAGGGCGTCGACGATCATTCCGTTAGCACGTTCGACTTGACCGTTGGCACATGGATGTGCCACTGACACGTATTTTATGACTATGCCTCTGTCATCGCAGAAGTCCCAAAAAGTGGTGCCAGTAAACTGAGTGCCCAGGTCGGTGATTATGCTGTTCGGGATGCCGAATCTGTGTATGATTTGATTGAGGAACTCCACAGCCTTCTCGGAGGTTGCCTTGACCAGGGGCATGTATTCAATCCACTTGGAGAACTTGTCGATTAATACGAAGACAAACTTGAAATTGCCCGGGGCTGGTTTAAATGGTCCGATCATGTCAAGCCCCCAGCAAGCAAAGGGCCAAGACGACGGGATGGTTTGAATTTCATGGGCAGGTACGTGAGTCCTCTTAGCGAAAAACTGACATCCTTCGCAATGTCGAACCAGTTTTTCTGCGTCGCCGACCGCGGTTGGCCAATAGAAACCTGCTCGGAAAGCCTTTCCGACCAACGTTCTAGATGCGGCGTGATTGCCGCAGGATCCAGCATGTATGTCCTCTAAGAGCTTGATGCCATCATCTTGGGGTATGCACTTGAGCAGTACTTCGGAGCTTGCGTTTTTCCGCATGAGTTTTCCGTCGACCAGGATGTAGTTCTTTGATCGTCGGATGAGGCGCTCGTTCTCTGTTTTGTCCTGAAAACCTGTCCCGTCTGATATGTATTTGATGAACGGGGTACGCCAGTCACGCCCACCTGTTGTCGGAGTGGCGTCGTCTATGAGCATTGCCTCGGTGGGTTGCTTGTCGACCAGGGAGGAGCCTACGCTCGGCTCATGGATGTCCTGGACGAAAATACCCCGCGGGATTTGGGCCCGAGATGAGCCTAACTTTGACAACGCATCTGCTGCTTGGTTCTTATCCCGGACCACGTGGATGTACTCTATGCCATAGAAGTTAGTTTCCCATTTGCGAATTTCTTTGCAGTAGAGATCCATCTTCTCGTGGGTTGCGTCCCACTCCTTGTTGAGCTGGTTGATGACCAAAGCGGAGTCGCCATAGACATAGAGGCGCTTGACCCCCAGTTCAACGGCTAGTCGTATGCCATGCAAGCATGCTTCGTATTCGGCGACGTTGTTTGACGCCGGAAAAAGGATCCGAAGGACGTAACGGAGTTTGTCTTTGTTGGGTGATACGAACAATATCCCAGCGCCTGCACCGTTGATGTTCAAGGACCCGTCAAAGAACATTGACCAGTGGTCTGAGACATCGGGAACGGAAGGCTCGTTGAGGTCCGTCCATTCGGCAATGAAATCGACCAGGGCTTGAGACTTGACAGTGGTGCGACTCTGGAATTCCAGGGAAAATGGACATAATTCCATTGCCCATTTCACGATTCTGCCATTGGCGTCTTTATTGCGCAGGATGTCCCCGAGAGGGAAACTGGTTGTCACCAGGACTCGATGGCCGTCGAAGTAGTGCTTCAGCTTTCTTGACGTTATCAGGATGGCGTATATAAGCTTCTGTATTTGTGGGTACCTGGCCTTGGACTCGTTTAAGACTTCGCTTATGAAGTAAACGGGTCTCTGGACCTTGAAAACGTGACCTGGTTCATCTCGCTCGACCACTATTGCCGTGGAAACAACCCTGTCGGTTGCAGCAATGTAAAGGAGTAGGTCTTCATTGGGCTGAGGCGCTGTAAGGACAGGTGGTGAAGTGAGGAAGGTCTTAAGCTGAGTGAACGCTTCGTCGGCTTCCTCTGTCCAAGAAAATTTTTCTGACGCTTTCAGTAGTTTGAAGAAAGGGAGGCCTTTTTCTCCCAGCCTTGAGATGAAACGACTGAGGGCGGCCATGCATCCGGTTAGCTTCTGAATATCCTTGACGTTCTTCGGTGGTCGCATGTCGAGTACGGCCTTGACTTTTGAAGGGTTTGGTCGTATGCCGTCGCGACTGACGACGTTGCCGAGCAGTAGACCGGAAGGAACGCCGAAAATGCATTTCTTGGGGTTGAGCTTCCACTTGTACCTATTGAGTGCCTTGAAGGTTCGGTCTAAGTTGTCGATTAGGGTGCTCGCGTCCCTTGTTTTTACGACCACGTCATCCACATAGGCCTCGACGAGGTCATCGCGAATCTCGTCATGGAGGCATTGCTGGATGGCCCTTTGATAAGTGGCCCCGGCGTTTTTAAGTCCGAAAGACATGGTAGTGTAGCAGTATGCGCCGAAGGGTGTGATGAAGGATGTTTTGATCTGATCTTCTTCCTTTAGCGAGATCTGGTGATAACCAGAGTAACAATCTAGAAAGGAGAGGAGTTCGCATCCGGCCGTTGAGTCGACCACCTCGTCGATGCGAGGAAGACCAAAAGGATCTTTAGGACAGTGTTTGTTGAGATCGGTGTAATCAACGCACATTCTCCATTCATTATTCTTTTTGCGTACAAGAACCGGATTGGCGAGCCAATCGGGGTGATACACTTCTTTTATGAATCCGGCTGCTAGAAGCCGTGTTATTTCTGTCCTAATAGCCTCCTTTTTGTCACGAGCGAACCGTCGCAGTTTTTGCTTGGTTGGTCTTGCGGTCTTCGAGACATTTAAGGAGTGCTCGATCAGGTTTCGTGGGACACCGGGCATGTCTGCGGGTTTCCATGCGAAAACGCTCACGTTGTCCCTTAGAAACCTGACGAGCGCGTCTTCCTATTTTGGATCCAGGTTGGCCCCGATGAGGGCTGTCTTCTCGGGGTTGCCTTCGACCAGCTGCACTTCTTTGTACTCCTTGGATTTCGAGTTCTTTCTGGATGCCTCCTGCTCAGGTAGTCGGAGCTGGTCGGGAGGCAGCTGTGCGGCTTGGTTTGCTGTTTCCGCTATGCGGATTGAGAGGTCGATTGCCTCGGTGATCTTGAAGCTTTCTTCTTCGCAGGTGTACGCAGTGTAGACGTTGCCTCTGACGGTTAGGACACCCTTCTCCGTGGGCATCTTAAGGACTAGGTATGAGTAGTGCGGGACTGCCATGAACTTTGTCAGCGATGGGCGGCCCAGTATGGCGTGATAGGTCCCGTCGAAATCCGCGATTACGAAGTTGATGAACTCCGTCCGGAAGTGATCGGGTGTGCCGAATTGGACAGGCAATGTTATCTGTCCGAGGGGCACCGAACTTTGACCTGGCAAAACCCCCCAGAATTGGGCGTCGTAAGGTTTTAGTTGTGCCGGTGATATCTTGAGGGCGGGCAGGCTGTTGCGGAAGAGGATGTCGATGGAGCTTCCCCCGTCCACGAGCACGCGCTCGAATCTGATGCTGTTGATGCAGGGGTCAAGAATCAGGGGGAAACGACCCGGCTCTGGGATAGCGGCCCACTGGTCTTTCCTGCTGAACGAGATCTCCCTGTGGGACCACGTGGGAAATTTCGGGTCTGCGATCAGCCCGTCCGTGCTGTCTATGTTGAGGCAGGCTCTTTTTAACAGCTTTCTTTCTCGCCTGGACTCGGTGGAGACCTTGCCCCCGAAAATGGAATGGACCACGTCGGTGGGGCTGACGTATTGGTGTCGGGGATCCCTATCTTGGTCCTCATCCTCGTCTTCGCGGTCGTGCCCGTCGCGCTTGTTATTTTTCTTGGCGGAGTCGTCTTGGGCGGCCCGCCGTGTATAGATACTTTTGAGGACGCGGCACTCTTCCATGGTATGATTGGACTTTGGGTGCAGTTGGCATGGTCCCTTCAACGTTTTGTTGTAGTCTTCTTGGTAGTCCCGTCGTCCATTGGGACGTTTAACCGTATTTACTTCGTGGTCGTAGTCGCGGGGGCGCTTTCCTCTGAAGTCGTCGCGGCTGTCGCGCCGCCGATCCCAACCCTCTCGGTGATCGCGGTTGTCGGAGCGGCGGTGATTTCTGCTGTCGTAGCGACCACGACCGTCATCTCGCCGGGGAGGCTGGTCGGGACCTCTCGCATCGTCTCGGATTAGTTTTTCTGCGTCGTCGGCATCGGCGTAATTTTTGGCCGTGGCGAGGAGCTCTGCTACCGTTGTTGGACGTTTACGCAACAGCTTGCTCCTCAGCGCTTCGTGGAATCGCAGGCCCTTGATGAAGGCTGAGATGGCCTCGTCATGAGAGATCTTCGGGATTTTGAGGCGCATATCCGAGAATCGTCGGATGTAATCGCGCAGAGGTTCGTTCTTCCTGTCCCTTATTCTTTCAAGGTCATACTTGTTTTCGGGCTGCTCGCATGTGGCGATGAAGTTGTCGATGAAGGCCTGGCGCAGCTCTTCCCAAGAGTCGAAGGAGTCCTCAGGCAAGCCGAGAAGCCACTGATGGCCAGCCTGGTCGAGAACTACGGGGAAGTAGTTGGCCATGACGTGCTCATCCCCTGCCGCTGATCGGACGGCGATTTCATAGAGGGTGATCCAGTTCTCTGGATTTTCCTTGCCATCGTATTTTTTAAGTTTTTCGAGCTTGAAATTGCGAGGCCACACAACCTGGCGGAGGTGTGAGGAGAACTGTCTTAGGCCCGGAGGACCGTGCGTTGCATCGTACTCGATGCGGCGCAGGTTTTCGTGGACTGCTCTCTCTGCGGCGCGCCTGTTGATGCGGTCCCGGGCATCTTTGGGAGGGATGTTGTGGCGGAGATCCCTGTGTTGATTTTCTTCTTGGCCGCGTGCGCGGTTCTGCTGGCGGCGGCCATCGGCATCCCCACCACCATTGTCGCGCCGTGAATCCCCTCGACGATTGTCGGGGGAGCGGCTGCGGTGACGCCTGCTGGGCGAGGCCCGGCTACGATTAGTCTGGTCGGAGGCGGCTCCCGTATAAGAGACGTCCTGGACTCTCTTGAGCAGAGTGGCTGTCTGTCCCATTGCGGCGATCAGGTGTGCTCGGATGCTGGTCCGGACTCCCTGGCATTCGGGGGTATCAGGAAGCCGATCTAGGTTAGCCATGGCAACAACCACGTTGGCGCTTGGCGTTTTGTAGACTGGCTGGTCCCCGACCATGTCAAAGGCATCGTTGAGATTATTTGGTGGCATTTGTTGTTGCTCGTCCGCACGTCGTCGGGCGCGCTCGGCGTTACGCTGTTCGCGGAGTTGCCTCTGGTCATCTGTTTCTCCATCAACGTCCGGTTCGTCGGCGCTGACATTAAACACAATATCCCCTCGCCGGGGGGGAAATATCGGGAATCGGTCGAAACCCGGAGGGTGTGAAGGAAAATCCAGGTCGTAGTCCTCGTCTTCGGTGTTTATAACCTCGGTGGGAACGGAGCCAGTGCTTGAGTTGGTGCTGGAGACCTGGCCGTCCCGTATTTCTCGGATTGTCACCATGTTGACGTGGTGACGATTGTTCCTTGTCGGCGACCAACCCGCCTTGCTGAAAACGGATTGGGTGTGCCGTGAGTAAACAGAGGCCGAGTTGTTCAGGCCGCAAGGATAGTCTTCCTTCCTGAGCTCGACGGATCGTCCTGAGGGGGTTGAGGTTATCGTCAAAGACGTCCCCAGCCGTTCGTGTGTGGCGACACGAGTTAGCCGGCGGGATTTGAAAAAATCTGCTGAAGCAGCTTGGTCGGGCCGACACAGAACTCCATCTATTAGTTGGGAAACTTCGAGTAGCTTGGAGTCAACGCGATCGAGCGCTTGGAGAAAGTCCGAGCAGTCGATCTCCTTTCCCTTGTAGAGTGGGAACGGTGGTCGGGCGCTTGGTGCCGTCGAGCGCGTGGTCGGAGACTGCGTGGTCTCAGATTGGATCTGGGTCTCATTCGAAACCGTGGTCGCGAAGCCGCCGCTGTACGTCGTCCACGTGATCTGGCCGACGGTGAACGTGAGGCCTTCGGGCACGGTCGCGGAAGCTGGGATCGTAACCATCTTGTTCGCCGGAAAAGTTGCACGCACACCCCCTACCTGGCGCGCCACTGTCGACGAAAGCTGGTCGGCAGTCTACCTTGGGGTATACCCACGGTAGTAGTTTATCGGTAGACGGTGCGCAAACTACGAACTCGATGGTGACGCAAGACACGGACAAGCTTTTTATCCAGGTTCGGCCGCCGAGTTGGCATAATACCTACGTCCTGCGTCTGGCTGTATTGATTTGTGTTGAGAGAATATGATGTGTGCTAGGGGGGTCCCTTGCCCCTCCTTATATAGTCTGGAGGGCAGGGTTACAGATCTGGAAACTAATCCTAGTCGGTTACAATTGCCATGGATAATTCGATATCAATTCCTATTCTAACCGACTAGAGTCCTGCTTAATCTCCACATCTTGTTTCCTTGCGCGAAACTCCAGGTTGTCGGATCAAGCCTTGAACTCGTCTCGTAATGGGCCCAGCCTCCTGGCCGAAGTCTAGCCGTAAGGGTATAGGGGTTTATACCCCCACAATGACCAAAGTTTAACTCCAGCTTTTATAATTCTTAATAATTTGGTCAACTCAACTTTGATATATTTCTTTGGAAAGTCTATCACCTTCTTTTATTAAATAAAATATGACCAGCGCATAGTTGTCCTCTCCGTTACACTTTGAGCCTCGAAAATTCGTGTCCGTTTAACGATAGCTCCGTTCTTAATCGTTCTTGCGTTGTCACGATCGTAGCATCAAGTCGTGTCATTTAGCGCACTTCTTTTCAAAGCTTTTCTTTTGATTGTTGTTAGTTCTTAGTCGTTATTGTTTGTTTGTTTGTTTGTGTTGCTTGGTTGCTACGAGTAGAAGAAGCGTGCATCGTCAACAGTGAAGATCAGGAGCTGAGGACCGATAATCGAAGCAGAAGTTGGAGATCAGAAGAAAGAAGCCAAAGGATTCTGAGTAGATATACACTGGGAATTAAGGCAAGTGCAGACACCCTTTGATCATATTGTACCTATGAACTTTAAATACATTTACTTTCCACTGCATGTGTCTTAATACTGCAAACCCTAAGGACGTGACTAGCCCTCTACTATATTCCTTATACTTCTGGGTTTATACATGGGTAGAATAGTGAACAGTAGTTATGCTTAGCTGCTCTACTCATCTAATCTATATAATAATAAAAGTAATAATCTTGATCAATGAATTCTTCAATGATGAATAATGTTTAAATGATGAACAATGGTCACTTCGGTGATGGAGATGTTGCGGTGCTTGCGAGCATCGTGGTTTGGTTGAGAAAAGGGGGAGCGGGTAGTGTTGGTGGTCCGGTTTGCCGGGCGTACCCGTTTCTGCTCTCCGTAAGGACTTAGTCAGGGAGCGGCCCCCTGGGACTTACAGTGCAGCTCCAAGCTATATGGCTCTGGCTTGACTAATTAGCAGGACCTCCACTAGTAGGGTGTTACTTTCTGGGTAGGCGTGAGGAAGTAGCTTGGGTAATGAATATTAAGTTAGCGGCTGCTCGGTACGCCATGGCTATGGGTATCGACTGTCGAGCGCCCCGGTGAAAACTTGCGAGTGACATCCTATTAGTTGGACCCTGTGAAAGGTCTCATAGTGAAACCCTGTCTGCTCACCTCGGTAGTGTTTTGGGGAGTCGCGACCCCGGGCGAATGGGAATCACGACTTGGAGTGAAAGTGCACACCTCTGCAGAGTGTAAAACTGATATATCAGCCGTGCTCATGGTCACGAGCGGCCCAGACCCTCACTTGATGAGCAAATTGGATTCACTGGATACTTGGAGATGGATCTTGGCGAGGTTGCTACCTCGTGTTTTGGCGGAATGGCTATTCCGTGTTGGCAGGATTGCTATCCTGCGTTAATATTTGGGGTTAATCCCTGGACTTCTATAATTAATTAGGATAGTCCTTTAAAAGATGCTAATTACTACTTACACTAATTAAGGGTTGGGTTTATGCTACTCATAATTAGTAGTAGGTTGTTCTAATAATAGTCATAATTAAAAGTGATCAACTAAAATGCTACCGCAGTCAAACCAAGTCAGCTTTACCTTGTTTTAAGTCTTGCATGTCATTACTTTCCGTCTGTGCTTGCTGAGTTCGACATGAACTCACCCTTGCTATTTCCCCCACACCCCCAGTGTGTAGTAAAGTGCTGCTCAGAAGAAGGATAAAGATGTCATGAAGTTTTCCAGAAGTATATCAGAAGTGCTTGGTGTACGGAGCCCCCAGTCAACCGTCCCTGAGAAGAATGGAGCCAAAGAACTTTAGCTACTGTTTCCGCATACTCTGATGTTTGTAAGTGTTATTATAAATATGTTTTCCGCTATATATAACATTGTTTCTGATATTTCTATTCTTTTGTTGTATGTGTGGACTTCCTGGGCACACATATGACGACTCTGGTCTTATTTTAAAAGCCAGGGTGTGACAGTTCCATCCTCAATCTCGACGCTCCCCCTCCTCTCTGCCCTCAATCTCCCTCTTCTCTATCAGATTTGGTGGTTCTCGCCCTCAATCTGCATCTATTCCCTTGTTCTTGATCCCTGAAAGTTGATTCCTCCTCCCTGACTCCTCCGTGTCTTCTGTACGTCGTTCTCATCACCGTTCGGCGCACCTTCCTAGGCTCCAGTCTCCGTTGAGGTACGGAGGGTGTGCTCACGGTCTTTCCCGTCATTTCCGATGCTCCGGCTACATAGGTAATCCCTAACCCTAATACCTAACCCTAACCCTAACCCTAATCTGCATCTGTTCCCTTGTTCATTGATGCAGCCGTTGAGGTACCGGAGACGGCAAGGATGGCCCTAGGCGACGATAAATGCAAGTTTGATCACTCGCAGAATGATGAGCTGCGGATGCGCGGGATGACCGGGGATGATGAGGATGACAATGTCCAAGATGACGTGGTTGCCGCCTTTGGACAGTTTGCTGCCGATCCCCATCCTCGTGATGATGATGACATCCCGGTGCATGCGGCTGCAACCGATCCTGAGGGCGACAGTGGCGATAGTGAGGTAGCAGGCTCCAATCGGCCTTCTACCTCTGCTGCCTGGGAGGATTTTGACAAGATGTGCAAGAAGGTTCCAACTAAGAAGAACCCAATCAGGTATGGTGGTGTCTGCAAACACTGCAAGAAGAAATACTTTGTTTATTCTGCCAATGGTACTGGGTGTCTTACTCGACATCTTAAGGTTTGTGTTCAACGTCGTGAAAAATGCCGCATGTCTCAAACTCATATTGGTTTTAACCCTGATGGTTCTGTTAGAAGTTGTACATACAATGCTGATCTTGCTCGTGTTGAACTTGTCCGTATGCTTGCTAGGCTAGATTTGCCCTTGATGATTGGTGAAACAGATGCTTTTAAGGAGTACATAAAAAAGGCTCACAATCCTGTGTCTAAACAAACCACCGGTAGAGATCTGTTTAAGTACTATAGTCAGCAACGTGAGAAATTGATTACTTATTTACAAGATAATGTTGTGTCGTCTGTTACTGTTACCTCTGACATTTGGTTTAGAAAGGCCAAATAAGACTACCTGTCTGTTGTGGCTCATTTCATTAATGCCGATTGGCAATTAGAGAAGAGAGTGCTTGATTTAAGGTTGATTGATGCCTCACATAATGCTGATAACATTGTTGAACCTGTTAAATCTATCTTTGCTGAGTATGGTATACTCAATAAGGTTTTCTCTGTGACTTTAGATAATGCATCTGCCAATAAAAATGCAATGGATAAACTGAAACCTATACTAAAAGAGTATTTAGGTGCTGATCTATTTTTGCATCAAAGATGTGCTTGTCATATCATTAACCTGATTATTAAGGAAGCATTGATTGTTGTAACTCCTCTTATTGATAACTTTAGAACTATAATCTCTTTTTTGAACTCATCTAATCAAAGAATTGTTGCATACAAGAGTTATTGCATTGCTTTATCTGTTAGACCTAGGAAGTTCTCACGAGACATGGATGTGTTGTGGAACTCTATGCTGAAAACATTGTTACCTCACAGGAGTACTTTTAGTACTTTCATTGAGGCTAATTATCCTAGACCAACTGGTTCTCCTTTCCTGTTGACTGATGATCACTGGGAAATGGCTGAGAAGATGTTAAATTTCTTGAACTCTTTTATGAGTCCACTGTTCATTTGTCTGGTGTGTACTATCCTACGTCTCCACTGATGATTCATCATATTGTTAAGATTGCTATTCACCTGCATAAATATCAACATGATGAACACCTAAGAGCTATTGTCCAGTCTATGATTGACAAATATAATAAATACTAGAAGAACATTCCTAGTCTTTACTCCATTGCATTCATACTTGATCCTAGAGCTAAGATCAAGGGCTTTACCAAAGTGCTGAGAAAGTTAAACCTCTTTTTAATGTTGATTACACTGACAAATTGCTGGACACAAGAGCTATTCTTTTTAAAATGTACAATAGGTATGATGCAATGCATGGCTGAGATGTTCCTGCATCCCATTCTGGTAAGAAAATAACAGCTTGGGCTGACATTTATGATGATGATGAGCTTGACGTTGGAGCTGTCAGTGCTTCTCTCCCTTCTAATCTTGATCAGTCCAGGAATGTGTCTGTCACTTCTTTGCTACAGGTAGCTTGTGCTACTAGCTCTAGTGAGCTTGCTACCTACCTAGACTCAGATACAATGAGCCAGTTAGATGATGATTTTGATCTGATGCAATGGTGGCATGAGCACAAGCTTTCATGTGCTTTCTATTCTTGCAAAAGATATATTTATTGTCCCTATGTCAACCATCTCTTCAGAATCTATCTTTAGAACTACTAACACAATCATCGAGGAGCGTCGGCGGCGGCTGAACCCTGAGACTGTTGAGGCACTAACCTGCATCAAAGACTGGGAAAATGTTGAATCAAGACTGCAGCACATGGTGGAGGACAAGGAGCTGGAAGAGGCCTTTGAAGCACTTTATCTTGATGTTGATTAAGTTCTCCATTTATGTAATGGTTCTGTAATAATTATTAAAACTTGGACATGCTGGATGATGGATGTGATGAACAATTTAAGGAGTTGGCTGTACTCTTTTCCTGTTTAGGATTTCTTACAAGGGTGAGTTTTACCTAGACAAGTTTTTAATGAGGCAGCCATTGCACAGCTCCTTAAATTAGTTTTAGTTTCACAACTTCTCTGTGTTCTTTGCTCTGTTGCTTTCTTCTTGCATTGTGTGATGATTTATTGATTTTGATGACTTACAAGTTATGTATGTGAAATTATGAGTTCAATGAGTGGCTTTGTAATAGTAGTGCCAGGGCTGGCACGGGCACGCTAGGCCGTTGTGCCAGCACGGCACGCCAGGCACGACTCAGCTGGTTTAGGGCTATGCGTGGGCTAGGTGATCGTCACAGCACGACACGACCAATGCGAACGTACTCATGTGTCGCATCTGGAACCCCATAGGTGAGCATACGCATTGCGGCAGTGACTTTTTGGAAGCAACTCGACCCAAGAACATTGACCGCAATTCTTTTCTCGACAAAGTAATCACCATGCTCTTCTACAACATTCATTATGCGTTTGAAAAGCTCCCTAGACATCCTGCAAGAAATAGAATGAGAATTTTTGAGACATATCTACATTGAATTTTAGTTGTAAGTACTAAAAAATCTTTAAACATTCGGTTGAACACTCATAACTATATTAGGGTGAGCAAGGTATAGTCATCATACCCCTCTTGCAGAAAAACCCAAGATACATGGACTAAAAGTCTATGTTTAACTTGTAAACTATTGGGGGTTGGGAGAAAGATTGCCTCCTCCCACCTACCCTATAAATACAACCATGTGTGCCAAGGCAAGAGACATTATATACAACCCTACTCTTTCTCTCTTTTCCAATGTTTATTTTGAGTCAAGTTCATGGTGAAGGTACACACGAGGACCTTGATACCAACAAATTCTTTGTACAAAAATTAATATATTTAACATAGTGGTGTAATTATACTAATTAAGAGAGAATTGATATTAGTTTGTATTAATACTTATATAGTCCCACAAAGGTATATCATTCTTACCATCAAGTTTTTTGTATGGATTTGTTTTAATGAGTTATATATGCTCATGATCAAGGGCATAAATAATAAACAAAACCTTATGTATTCACAAAATATTACAGTAAAACTATCTACTCTATGATAAATAAGTTGACTATAAAGAGTACTTTATCATAACTGCAAAATACATAATATTCTAAAACTATGAATCAATAAAAAATTATGTTAAGGGTATAGAAGGGTTTAGAAGTCTCTCTCTTGACCATCTACGAAGAAGATGATGAATTTGATTGCAACAACTAGACTTATAAATTAGTTTTCTTAAGTTTACTGTAATCAGATGTCTTGTTCATGAAGATGTAAACAACTGCCAAAATGCATGAGAAAGTGTAAGTACATTTGACACCGTTGCGGGACCAATGAGTTCATCGAGTGATATTACAGCCCTTAGTCCCTTAAAAGATTTAAAATAAAGTTTATATGATGAGGCACCCCTCAATTCAAAGTTTAAAGCGGCTTCTAAAATCAAGTGGCTTCAATTTCTAATTTGGTTTGAAATTGAGTTTAGGTTATGCCTCACTATCAAGAGGAATACAAATCTAGGTGATATAAAGAAGATCGAGTTGCTAAGTATCAAATTAAAATCAATTTTGAGAGACACTCTATCACAACAACATGGGCACATGGGAAGAATTTGGTTTTCTTCCTCTATTGGTAGTAATGATCTATGTCAGTGGTACTTATGAGGTTGGCGGTACCTTCCTCTCGGCGGTATTGGTAACTGCTAGTGGTACCAACATGTTTGGAAGAACCTGCTGATGCTGGTGGTACCAACGATCATCGGTATTACCGACATTTATTGGTGGTATTGACTATCTTGTTTGCACAGCTTTGCCAGTGTCTGTATAAAAACTATAGGTGTTGGTACTATGGATGATGCTCTAGATGATCACTCTCCCCTTTCTAACTATTATCCATTGGGTACTGCTAGCGCCCAGACGACTAGCGCCAGAAGCGCGTCCAGACGCCGAGCTCCCCACCCGCACCACATAGAGAAAAAAATAAAACCATCCGCCCTAACCAACTCGGCTCGCGTGGAGGACTGCCCTTCGTCCGCTCCCTGCGGAAGGAGCTCGTCCCCATCCCCACGAGCATGAGATCCTCCCTGCCCCTCACCTCGCTGCCCCCTAGCACATCCGCCCGCCGTCGTCCCCACAGAAAGTGATTCCCGCCCCATGCCCGCACAGAGAAGAAAGGCGACCATCACGTGCATGGATCTATCTGCCCCAACCTTGCCAACCTAACACCTCTGATCCAACCACCAGGTCACCACCATAGTCTGTCCTCTAGCTGCAACATGAAAAAAGGCTATTGCAAACATCGAAGGACATCTAAAATGCAACAAAAAGAAAAACTGCTAAAACAAACAAAAATAGCTATTAAAACATCAAAAAGAATATCTAATGCAACAAACAAAAATATGAAATGCAACATCAAAAAAGTCTACTGCAACATTCAAAACACATCTACTGCAACATGAGGGGAGAATCGGCTGCAACATTGAGAAAAAGTTATTACAATATCTCAAGCACTACTAATGCAATCATAACGCCTCTTTCAACAAAAAATCTACTACAACATCGGGAGAAAATCTGCTAGAACAATGAGAAAAATCTATTACAACATCTTACGCACTACTAATGCAACATAAAAAAAGGCGCTTGTTGAAACAAAAAAATCTACTGCAATATCGAGGGAGAATCTACCACAACAATGAAAAAAGCAAAATGAAACATCTCAAGAACTGCTCTGCAATATCAGAGAAACGCCTATTGCAACAACCAAAAAAAGGTACCATTGCAGCATTCGACATCATCTGTTGCAACATTGAAAATGAATCATTGCAAAACAACGACGAGATCTGACTCGTCGGAACACTAGCTACCACCAAACCCTTAGATCCAGAAGGGGAAGTAGAGGAGGAGGTGCAAAAGGAGGGAGCAGATCTAGATGTAGTGGGAGAAAGGAGAGGGAGAGAGACCTCAAATCTAGATCCCTCCCTACCTACCTCATGGGAAGGCGCACGGGCTCATCAGAAGTCGCCCGCCATGGCCCCCACTTTGACAGCCATGGATGTTGTGGGGAAAGGAGGGGGAGAGATGCCTCAGATCTAGATTAGGAAGGTGCACGTGGAGGAAGGGTGGCTAGATCCATAGAGGGGGGAGGGGAGGAGGTTTGCTTGAGCCACCGTGGAGTAAGGGGAGCGACCGCATGGAGTGGAGAGAGAGGGTCACGGCCACAGCTACGAAGAAGAAGTGGTGTGCAGTGGAGGTCACGATGCAGAATGAGGAATCGATGCAGTCTTTTTTTCTTCTGTTGTATAACCGTCGCTCGGTTTAGTTGGGCCGCAGGCCCAAGCCGTGGTGCCCGGACAGAGCGGACTCCCACATTCTATCATTATCGTTATCCATTCTTTATCCATGACCAACCTTCAGACCAAAAGGCTCTTGGCACTCAAAGCTCTCCTCTCATCTCCCCTTTGCCCCTAGATCCCAATATTGGAAGGGATTGAGTGAGAGAAGATTTCTTGGTGAGAGAAATAATGAAGCAAGCTTGAGCAATTGATTTCTTCCTCAAGTGAGTTGGATTTGTGTTTATTACTCTTGGGGCTTTGGCCCTAGCCGGCTAGGCATTGCCCAGGAGCTCCCGATCTATGTGAGAACCCTGAGAAGCTTGTATTACCATTGATTTTGTAGTGAAGAACTCAAGTTGATATTTGTGGTTGCTTGGGAGAGGCAAAGGAGGTGGAGGAGACTCCGGCCTTAGTGGTCACCTCAACCACAAAGATGTAGGTACTTATTAGTGGGGTGGCCAAACCTTGGGATAAATATTTGTGTCCCTTATACTTGTTGTTGTTGTTGTTGTTGTCTCTTTCTCTGTCAAGCTGTTTCTTAGGTATTGGCCCCAATCTACAAATTGGAGGTGTTCTAAGGGCAAGGGAGTACCTTATCACCATCTACCTCTAGAAAAGTGGGGTAAAACTCATATCTGAAATCAAGCTTCATTATCTCTAGCTTCATTGTCTCTGATTCAGTAGCTTTCCTATAGGGGTCGGTAGTACCGATGAGTTTGGATATCCATAGGTAGTAGCAACAAAATTGATGGTACCATGTTGGGGGGAGTAACCCTGGCCTAGCTCCTTCCCTGACCCTAGAACTACTGACCGTTTTAACTGACCTCTGCTCAATGAGGGTGCACTTCATCCGCTCAAGCTATGTCGTTGTATCTATGCAGGTGATCAAGAAGCTGCGCCAAAGGCAAGCCTCAACGACGATGGAGGACAAACCTGCATCGGGGACGCAGGAAGGTCAGGGTCTATTGTAAAGGGGAGTCACACTGATAGAGAGAATCTTTCTGACACAAAGAAGTAGGCCCAGGAGTTGGCAAGCACAAGTCATCATGTTATGTTTCCTTTCTAGGGGTTTACCCCATAGTAATTTTACCAGGTCACCTAGGTATGGCCTATAAATACTCGGTGACTCTTGTAAGGGTGGATGGTATTTTATTAGGAATGAATTAATGTGCACTTAATCTGCTTACTTGCTAGTTCCAAACCTTCATCACTCTACCCTCGTTGCCTCTCATCTTACTATGCAAAACACTGACCTCTCCCCACGAGAGCGAGAGACCATGAGTGACCTCACATACTACCGATATTTACCCATTTGCTGCTTTGAGTTTATGTTTAGGTTTTTTAGGTACGCCTATTCACCCCCTACTCTCTCTAGGCATTGTAGATCCTTTCAGAAGAACAAGGTTTAAACTTATATTAAGTCTTTATTTGATTACAAGTGTCAAGCTTCTATTTTTACCAAAATAACTATTAAAAATAGTAAAAAAATAGATTAGTTAAAACAAAACTTTCATTTTTTTTTGTTAAAGGAGAACTATTAGAAACAATATCATAATATGAATGTTATAACTAATATATACCTCTAGGAAAACTTTAGGTAAATCGTGAAACATTAACTATTAGAAGTGATATCATAATACAAATATCATCATCATATATACCTCCAAAACAACTTTAGCTAAATCAAGAAACATGTTCGATATATATCTTTTTGATGCGATACAGGTACTCAAACTTTTGAATTCTAGATCAAAAATCAATTATTATCTGTCATTATCCATCTTTCATTGGGCGTCACAGATTGGGCATTGTTCGCCTTTAATCAAGTGTCGGGTGTCAATGTAACGCAACGATCAAAGATCATCGTTCAGGTAAAGTTTAAGTCTAATTCCAAGCCCTACTGTTGAATCTTATGTGTGTTGTAAGCCATGTCTAGTTCCAATTTGCAAGTCATGTCTCCTTCAAATTGGGATAGAAAATATGTAAAGCTATCATATACATAAGAAGAAACAAAACATAGAGAAGATAACTCAATACCCAAATTTTATTGTAGTTTAGGGCAATATATGCTACATTGCTATTGTTTTTATTTTAACACTATATCTAGGGTCTTATTTAGATATTCACTCAAGGACCATAAATTACTCCGGATGCCACTGTTTGTCATCAGAAATAAAGAAAGCAGGGGTAAAATGGGCATTTTTTTAGTTTTTTCATACTAACGACAGTTATGCATGTAGGCAAATTTTGTTGTTGGACACTATAACACTGTAACTGTTTTCCACATACCACTAAAAAGGTTGCATTGGCAAGAAACCGTTACAAAATCATACATATTTGAAGAGACACTAGAGTTTTCATCTCAAACAAGGCACAAAACATATAAATCTTGAGAGAAATACCCTTACCCATCCTATATAGATATTGCCATGAACACAATATGAATGAACTTATATCTAATATGAGTTGTCTCCTTTGTCATTTAATCTTTGCTTGACATTTCCACACTTATATATTCTTGATTCATCTTCAACCTTGATCAAAGATAATTCACTATCAAACTCTTCTTGATCATGCAAAGCAAGCCACACTTGAGACCAATCCAAAATCTTTCACTCATGTCTCTTTTGTCATTTGCCAAATATGCTTGCTTTCTCATGATACTATGATATCCCATAACATATAAGCCATTTCATCAATTTCATTTGTATTGCTGTCTTCTTCAAACTAGTTTGTTTTCATAATTTTCTAACACAACAATACTAAATCTTGGCTTCATTTCAACACCATGCATGTGGAATACCAACAAGCTTGCCTTCTTGTTGAACCTTTGATACATCTTGTTATGAAATATTCATGTGTATGCAATATACTTAATTTCATATTCAACACTTAGCAAACTTGTTAGTCCTTTAATTGTGTTGCCATTCAACTCACCAAAACTCATTAAAGGGCTAGATGTACTTACAATCTCTCTCTCTTGGTGATTGATGACAACACAATTAAAGCTTACAAGAGATTGATAAACAATAAGATTTTTAATCCTATGATATAGAGAGCTCCCCCTAAATGTGTGCATTGAAAGGAATTCAAATTTTGGACTTAAATGCCAAATTCACATATTTAAGAAGTGTGGGAACTCTCCTATATCTTAGCATTTGTGGGGTGCAAGGTGTCAATAAGATAAATGTGATGCTCATGACAGTTTATGCACTCTGGAAGTTGCTAAACTGCCATTCCGTGGAACCTCCACGTTGAGGTGCGGAACCTCCATAAGTTGTGCAATTAGCACAAGTAAACAATACATCATTCAAAGTATGAATGTCACACACTGGCATGAGCAATCCTTATCAAGAGAATCAATTTAAACTCTCCTTGCCCAAACCCACAATTTTGAAAAATCTTACATGCCTCTCTTTTACCCCTTTAAATCCACAAATCAATCTGTCCTCCCTTACACTCTCCCCCAATATTTCTCCCCCTTTGGCATTAATCTATAAAAAGGATCTCTCCACCAAAAGGAAGAAATAATGGTAGATAAGTGAGGGCAGGAGGTAGGTAAAAGTTCAACATATAGAATTTCTCTCCTAAGTTTTCTATCAAACAAAGTATGCAACACTTTAAGTCAAGATTCTTGAGAAGTTAGCATATTTAGTTTATACCTCACTTAGACGACAATTAACATGAGACAAACTCACTTCATCATCACAAGAGGTATATCAACTGAATATCTAACTCATTCTCTAGTAGTCACCATAAGAACAAACTCATGGTGTGACCAAAAACATTCTATACACATGCACACACTAGCATGTAAGGGCCTAGATGCACAAAGGCAACACAAGTGTTCATGGAGCGATATACCTTTGATCTAAGCTTCATAATCTCCACCGTGATCATGAAATTTTGAGTTTAGTGCTTTCATGGGCTTTCCACAATGCAAAAAAAAAACTTCATTTGTACCCATCTATCTTGATCATAGGAGATATCACAAGCTTGTGTTTGACTTTAGTTGAAAGTTCATTGCTAGCTCTTGTTGTCATTATGAGATACCAATTGAAGACATATTTCTTGATATACCAAATCTAGAGATTATCCACTAATACCAGTTGAAATATGATCTTCACAATTGAATGACATCAGAGTATTACATGAGCAATATGATCTCCACCAATTTATGATCTTCAGAGCAAAACAAAATAAAAGGAATAAAGTCAATCTCATAAACCCATGTCTGAGACAGCAAGGCTAAAATAAATACAGATGCAACTATAATAATCACACAGAGTGGTGAGCCTGGAATAGACAAACTAAGAAAGAGCATGTCAACCATGCATACCTGCATTTGCAAAACAAATGAACTTCAGTTCAGATTGCAACAAATACATTTCTCATAATAGCTATGTTTCAGACATCACTTCATGCCATAATATTTAAGATGGATTTAACCATACATTTTAACAGAATTTAAGATGGTTTTTTCTCATAATATGATCAATTCCCAATACATTGGTAATTCTAATCAAAACTACAGGACCTCTGAGGTATTAGTTAGCAGCAAGGTACATACACTATTATGAAAGGTATTGATGCTTAGCTACGGTCGCTGCTACCCAAGATATAAGAGCAAAGCCGCTGATGTGCTGCTGTCCACCTGCTTTTACACAAAACTGAGCTGCTCCTGGAAATCGATAAACAAAAGACCTCACATGGTGCTCCTCTGAACTGCTGAAAACCGCAAGCAAAGAGAAGGTAGGACGGATAACTCAAATTATGTCTGTATGGTTTTATTTCTGACTTGAACACTAGTGGTCACTGAGCTCAACAAATAAAAACAAAGAGCAGATAACTCAAATTGGCGGATGTGTATATTCTAGCATGATTTGTTTTTGGACATCTAACCAATCAAACAGCATGATGACTAGCTTCCATGATGAGTGAGGCTGGAGACTAGGTTTTCTCCAAACATGACAATAGACCACTAAAAATGTCATATCAATGTGCTTATGTAAGCCTACTTTAACTGCTGCATGAGCATAGCAGCTACTGTTCACAAAAGCATATCTTCGTGGATTTATTCCAAGATTTAATAGCGATATGCTTTCAATGGTAGATAACTTACGTGTGTCCATATGTGTGAGTGTCTACATTATACTGTGTAATTCTCAAATAAAAAAATCTATTAATAATTCTGGAGTGCATTACTGTTCAAACCTTCTGTATTTGTAATCTCTCTTGATTACCTCATACGTTGATTAGTTGAGGTTTAGATAAAAAAACATGTGGACGGATTGTTTATTATTTGACTTCAAGATGTTTTATAAGTTACCTAGAGCAGCAAGATTAATCTTTTGCCCATTTGTTGTCACATCAGCAAGTGTTGGTAGTCAAATCATATCTCGATATGGGATTACTGAATTACTATGCTAGCATTGTAGATTACTAGACTGTGAAACAGACATTCCTTGGTTATTTTTAAACTACAATTTAGGTTAGCATAAAAGTTTCTCTGACACTTAATTGCTTTAGAAAATAAGGTTCAAATAAATTTTAATTTTATCAGGCTGAATAGTGAACATATTTAGTCACAACTTTGAGAGAAATTTTAATATTTAACCCTTAATTCACACACTTCTTAATATTTGACATCTAATTTATATAGACCTTTCAAATTTTGACCCTATGCATATCAATTATTTCTTATTTTTTTCGAAACTCACATCAATTCTTTCAATCAGAGGGATTTCTCATATTTTTCTATCCTTTTCTATTCCCAAATATCTCTGTGCACTCTTGAGGCACGGGAAAAGTCAAAGTCTATTTGTTTGTCTGACAACAAATCAGCAAAGAGTACTTTTAGCTATTGTTTTTCAACGTGCCAACATACACGTGCACACGCACACATGCCCATCACTCGTTCGCGCTGCCCTGCCCTCGGTTATGAGTCATCAGCAAATTAGATTCCACTCTGTATGGTCGACTCCGTCGATGTCGTGGTGAACCGCCTACAGCTCGCGTTCAATCATAGACGCTACGCCTGCCGCGTTGAGGCTGGACCTGGACCTCGAGGCGCTTGACGACGCTAGCATGCGGCTCTTGGACTACCTCGACCACAACAGACATAGGAAGGTGAGGTGGATGCGTTGGTGTTGTGTACTGCCGGGGAGGATCAGAATGGTGCATCGTGCGGCAGGAGCTCAACTCCGGGCATGGCAACCATGCAAGGGCGAGTAGAGAGAAAGAGGGCAAGGGAGCTAAGACCGACATGGGCGGGCGTGCGAGTAGGGCGGGCAGGGGTGGTGCATGCCCCTGGCACCAGGGGCCGACATGGGCCTCTGGGCGTCAAGAGGCCGCTCCTATGCGTGCGCCTCTAGGTCTGGGCGTTGCGGTTCGGCCAACACTTTGCGCAGGACCGGTGTGTGCGGTGCATGCTCAGGGACGAGCTGTGGTGTTGTGGGCCCGTAGTGCTCTCCGTGGTAGCGGTCGCCATGTGGCTATGAGTAGCTTATTGGTTGATCGCGGAGATGACAGCTTTGTTGAGTCTTATATAGTACACCTCCCGTCTGTAGGTTATATCCGTAGGAGACCTTTGTTACGTGGTAGATTCATACTATGTTTGCGGTCTTCATAGTAATTTTGCAGTTGAATAGTAGAAGACATGGAATGTCTGAGTTAGAAGTAAAACCCTTATCGAGTTATCCTCTCTATACTTCTACTATCGACCCCATACTAGATTGATCCTTCCCTATGTTTAAATATTGTTTCCACTTTAGATCTTGTCCCTAGCATAGTTTATATTTCCAACTGAAAGGTCCTAATATGGCTAGAGGGGGGTGAATAGCCTATTTAAAAATTCTACAAAAACACTAGAGCAAGAGGTCAATAAATAACAAAGCGAAGCTTTTTGCTCTAGCTCTAATGGGGTGTTTGCAAGCCACCTACCCAACAATTCTAGTTGCTATGATCACTATGCACACAAGAACTAAGTCTCTACTTACACTAGAGAGCTACCTAAAGTTTCTATACAAGAAGTAAGCTACTCTAGTTTGCAAGAAAGTAAAGAGAGAGAGTTTGATCTTTTATACCACCACGTGGAGGGGATGAACCAATCACAATATTATGAAGTCCAATCACCGGGAGAAATCCAATCAACAAACACAATGGAGACACAAGATTTTTCTTCCGAGGTTCACGTGCTTGCCGGCACGCTACGTCCCCGTTGTGTCGACCAACACTTGGTGGTTCGGTGGCTAAGAGGTGTAGCACGAACCTCATCCTCACTAGGACACCACAAGAACCTACCCACAAGTGAGGTAACTCAATGACACGAGCAATCCACTAGAGTTACCTTTCGGCTCTCCGCCGGGGAAGGTACAAGACCCCTCACAATCACCGAGAGATGGCCACGAACAATCACCAACTCGTGCCAATGCTCCTCCGCTGCTCCAAGCCGTCTAGGTGGCGGCAACCACCAAGAGTAACAAGAAAACCGCAGCTAGAACGATCCCCAAGTGCCACTAGATGCAATCACTCAAGCAAATGCACTTGGAATCACTCCCAATCTCACAAAGATGTTTAATCTATGAAGGAGATGAGTGGGAGGTGTTTGCTTAGGCTCACAAGGATGTCAAGTATGTTAGAATGCCAAGAGTGTAAGTCCCAAGCCGGCCAAACACGTATTTATAGCCCCTCAAACAAATAGAGCCGTTGGCTCTTTCACTGGGCGAAACACGGGGTCACCGGACGCTCTTAAAGGGGCACCGGACGCTCAGCACCAGTGTCCGGTGCTCCAACGTCAGCCGCGTGTCAGAGTCTAACGGTCACCTGCAGTGCACCGGACGCTGAGCAAGTTAGCACCGGACGCATCCGGTGCACACCGGACTCATGCGCAGAGAGTTCCGCAAACCTGCGGGACACCGGACGCTAGCCACCGGACGCACCCTGAGCGTCCGGTGCTCACCGAACTCGTGCGCAGAGAGGGTCGCCAAGACGCCCGCACACCGGACGCGCACCACCGGACGCTCAAGCCAGCGTCCGGTGCCTATCGTCCGGTGCCTTACCCTAGCTGGGCTAGGCACTGTCTGCACCGGACGCTCAGACTTAGCGTCCGGTGCCTCAGTGGCCAGCGTCCGGTGAGTGTTTTCTCAGCGAGAAACACTCCCGCGACTTCTCCAAATTTCCCACCGGCGCAATAGAAAATATGCACTTCATTTTCTCGAAAAGCGCCGAATCCCGCCTCGCAAGCTCGGCGGGAGGGAGAGAGGAACCCATCCTCTCTCTACCCTCGAAACTCCACCTCCTTCTCAAAGTGTGCCAACACCACAACGTGTGTAAACCAACAAGCGTGCACGTGTGTTAGCATTTTCACAATCATTTTCTTTGAAGGAGTTAAGTTAGCTCACTAGGTTCTAAATGCATGCACATGAACAATGACACCTAGTGGCACTTGATAACCGCTTAGCCAAAGAATTCCCCTCTTTATAGTACGGCTATCTATCCTAAATGTGATCACACCCTCTATGGTGTCTTGATCACCAAAACCAAAACCCTAAGCAATACCTTTGCCTTGATCTCCATAGGGTTTTGTTTTTCTCTTTCTTCTTTTCCAAGTTGAGCACTTGATCACCTTGTGGTCATCACCATGATCATCACTTGCTCCATCACTTGGCATGTACCAGCCTCATTGAGTCTACACACACTTAGTATAGAGGTTAGTACTAGGGTTTCATCAATTATCTAAAACCAAACTAGGGCTTTCACCAACTCATTCACCCTTTTATAGTCAAGTTAGTACGTAGTTGACTCACACTTTTTTCTGTGGATACGATATTCAAAACCTTTCGGGTGAAAGCTACACGATATCCGTGCGCTTGTGGACCATTTCTGTTCACGTTAATAAATACCAACAGCTACCATAGCTTTAATACGAGCATTATGCAAGTAAAAAATTAGTAGGGCAATGTTATTTGGTAAGTTATTTGGTACCCAACCCCACCCGCCCGTAGGGCAGCCTTCCAGTCTGACGTCTCGTAGTGTCATCTTTTAATCATGTAGCTTGCTATGTTATAGGATCTCCCACTACAAAAAATCTAGGTAGCTTGCTATGCTATAGGATTTCCTACTGCAAGAAATCTGGGCTTCTACGATGATTGTTAGGGTTTTATGATGATAGATATCAATGACAATAGTTGATCGTCATAAAATATAAAACTATCATATGTGGCTGCCAGGATACAAATCATATGTTCTACGTGGACTCTTCACGTCCATGTCTCCTAGACTCATTTTAGAATTCAAGAAAACACTTCAAAACAGCAACCAAATGTAGCCTCTTCATGGTTCAAACCTGCACCGTATAGCCGTATAAACACTCTTTTTAACATCTGGACCTTCAAAACAACTACTACAGAACAAAGTGGCCTTAGCATGGTTCAAACCTGCACGGTTGCACCTCAGCTGTTAGACCAAACGAGACTGAGGTAACCAATCGAGCCAAGTTTCTGTTGGTACTAGAAAACTAGGCGCGGCTTTGCCATGCCCCCTAGAGACATGGAGTACGCTAGCCCGTGTATATTTAAAAGATGACACTAGAGACACTATCATTCTAGACATATTCACTACTACATTAATTTTTACAGAGGCGGACATTTTGGATTTTAGGAGGCGGGCAAACAAAACGTCTCCAATGAAGGCGGTTGTCCTGTCCGCCTCGGTTAATAAATTCAAAATAAATAAAAAAACAGAGCCCACCGCTGAGCCCATTTCTAAGCCCACCGGTGAACCCGGTTCCAGCCCAACACCCCCTCCCCGAGTTCTCCTCCGCACACCCCTTCCCCGAGTTCTGCCCCGCGCACCACCCACCGCACCACCCACCGGTAAATGTTGACTTTCTTGCACTTTATCCATACATTTGCTTGATTGTGTGACAGTGGAAGTGCTGCTATTTTTTTTGTGCATTTTTGGTGCATGTTGATATGTTCTTATATATATGCTTGTTTTTGTCCTAACAGGGAGCAGGGGCGGTGGAGGTCGGGGACCGGGACACCCCAGTCCCGGTCAGGGACGGGAAGCCCTCCATCACCTGTGATGGGTTCTGGACGTCTTGACACTCCTGGAAAGAAATTACGCAAGGCAGCGGACTTTAAGAAGGTTCAGTTTGTCGCTGGTCTTACTGAAGCTCTTGATTGAAGCTCTTGATTGTTAGGTTCAGGGTGAATGGTGGTATCGGACAGAGGGTGGTGGAAATGAATCAGGGACTGAATCAGGGACTGGTATATCGGAATCAGGGACTGGGTATATCGGTCTATCCTAGGATGGTCGCGAACTTATTGTAATAGTTTGGTTGTGGAAGAGTACTAATTGCAAACCATGATTTCGTATTCTGTTTTAGTTTTATAATGATATAATTACCGATGATGTATCTTGATAAACCAGCAAAATCCGGGTAGCTTTGGCAACGGCTTCTACTCCACGTAGGATGTGTATTCGTCCTTAAACTAAGGCCTTGTTTAGTTTATGCAAAAACTAAAAACTTTTCAAGATTTTTTTGTCACATTATATAGTTTATCTGTAAATTACGAAATAAATCTTTTGAGTCTAGTTAGTTCATAATTAGACAATAATTATTAAATAAAAATAAAAGTTCTACGGTTTAGGCCTTGTTTAGTTCCTTATAAATTTTGTAAAATTTTTTAGATTTTTGCTGCATTAAGTATAATTATCTATAATTTGTGAGATAAATTTTTTAAATTTAGTTAATTTATGATTAGATAATATTTGCTAAATACAAATAAAAGTGCTAAGGTAGTAAACAAGGCCTAAAGAGTAGCGGTGATGTGCGGCGGCTTCCTGGTGAGCAGCGGCGTGGGCAGTTAGGGTTGGAGCCCCTGCTGCCTGCCGATCTGCCCCTATAGGCCGTGAAGATGGCCCAAGGTAAACTACTGCGCCCTGATCTCCCTCCCTGCTGTTCACTGCACGCCCGATGGGTCATGCTGGGCCCAAAATGAACGTGGATTCATTTCCAATTCCTATGGCTGGCTGGATCTTTTTGTTTTATTTTTTTTATCTATCTAATTTCAGAAACAATTCGTATAAGACTTAGTCTTTTATAATTACGTGCTGTAAAATTAAGTACTCTTATAACTTTAACTACATTTGTACTTCTGATAACTCTTTTATTTTTTGTAATTGAACTCAGGTGACGAGACACGAGTTTATTTAGTGGCTATCTTTGTCCAACCTCTCTCCTTCATCCCTCCGCACCCTTCTCTCTTCTCGATGCATTGCCCGAAACCCTAGCTCCACCGATCTCTCTCCCCAGCCTAGCCAGGGAGAGGAGATGGAGGCGTCGTTTTGAAAGGTTGTGCTTGGTCAGTCCATTGAGACCATTAGCGTCGTGGTAAGGAAGGTGGAGGCCTAGTTGAGGATTCAAGTTTGTGGTGTCAACGGTGGAGGAATTTGGTCAAGAGGAGGGCGTTGGTGTGGCGATTGAAGGGCCTCGCATCTACTTGCATTAGACCATGAAGTTGGCGTGGAGGTCGTCGTGGGAGGCGCCCACCAAGTTGGCTAGGAGGCCGGCATGGGAGATAGGGGTCAACAGATTTGAGTTGCCGAGATGACCTACGTGGTATGGCCACTGACAGACTTGCATTGTGGTAGCTTTTTTTGGCGCGACGAGGTGTTCTGACTGGTAGCTGGGGGACGTGCCTTTGTTGAGGCAACTAGGTTTGGGAGCTACTGTGTGAGTTGTGTTTGAGTTTGTGTGGTGTAATAAGGAATAACTATATGCATCAGTCTATGAAGAGGGTGAGATATTAATATATTTCTTTTTAAAAGAAAGCTATCAAGGCCGGCTGACATGCACATGATGCATCCAGCACAGATTAACTATTGTACTTTATGGATGTCTTTTACATCCTTAAACATTATGTGGGGTTAGAATAAATCTGCAGAGTTGTTTGCGGGAGATGGCCATATCATATAGGAACTGATTGTCAATCTTGTGATGCGTAGACAGGAAAAGGACAAACTATTCTAGCCTTTTTGATTGAGATGGAGTGATTGTGGCTCATATATATATGATGCATTGATAGTTGTGATTTAGAATTGTTTGGTGAGACATAATGTAGCTTCCTATAAAATGGGAATATCCAAAATTCATGTGAAAGTTCAATTTTGTTTACTTCTAACAATGAACTAATTGTTTCATGTAACTTGGACTGTTGGAGGAATATTGGTTAATTTCCCATGTTTTCTAGAAATAGACGGATTGCTGAAGTAAAGGAGAAGGAATAGATAAGGACTTTGGAGGAGATACTCTTATGCTCTGGTTGTTCAGAAGTTTGTTGAAGCTGGTGTTTCTTTGGTTCCAGCACTCTCACACTCCGTCAATTCTTCTGGAGGAGTTTGATCACTAGGCAGAAATTGTGGAAGAGAAGCTTCAACATTTGCACTCGCCTGAGGCCTATGAAATGATCGAGAATCACCTCGCTCTCATTCTGACCAGGTCTATCCTGCACCTGTGATGTATGGTTATTTCCTGAAGAGAGTTGATCAGAGATTTCAGCTTGAGAAGACCATGAAGAGCCTCCCTTGGGGATCAGAGGATGAAGATGGTGCTTTGAATCAAGTTATGATGACTGACTAGATGCCTTCAGCTCAGGCTTCTATCATCCACAGATAGGCTCGTGGATTGCATCTGATTTCAGCGCAGGATGGCCTAGCCAATCTTCTGGTTTCTGACCCGGCGTGCAATAACAGATCAATATGATTTTGTGACCTAAAAAGGAGCAATTAACTGAAGAAATGTTAGATCTCATAAATAGTAATATAACACAACACATTAAGCAGATCAATATGATTTTGTGACCTAAAAAGGAGTAATTAACTGAAGAAATGTTAGATCTCATAAATAGTAATATGAACACAACGCATTAAGCAGATCAATTCATGGTTGGTAGTTAGGGCTTAAGGCTCTGTAGTTGTCTTACGATCATGGCCATGCGTTGAGATTAGAACCTATGCCATTTCATTCTCATAGTTAGTTATGTATGACTGCTATTGATTTATTATGACTTTATTCAAGCAACCTTGACTGATGAGCATTGGTATTTGACATTTTGGTATATTCTCTTTGTTTATGGCATCGTAACAGACCATTGGGCTAAAGCCAATTATGCGATATTTCCAGCAAACCCTAAGCTGTTCCAGTTGAATTTATATTGTTAGTTAACAAATGAATCTTATTAAATGTGCAATGTTCAATCTATATTTTCGGTTTGACTTTGCATGGTTCTCACTGATGTGGCAATGATGGTGTCAGAGCAACCACAATGTGTGCCATAAGACTATCTCCAACAATCGTCACCCAAAATACAAGACCCATTTGTCCAAAGACAATCGTCACCCAAAATACAAGACCCATTTGTCCTTTGGGTAGCGCTACAGGTAAAAGGTTTCATACATATTTTTAGTCTTCTCCAACAACAAGACCTAAAAGACAACACTCTCTGCAAATGGGTCTCGAGGAGAGAGGATACCCAAATTTGGGTTATGCCTCTCCTGATACCCAAAATGGGTCTTCTGTATGGGTACTCTGTTGGAGACTATAGGTATTGTGTTGGAGACCTATTTTGGGTTTGGGTTTCCAAATGGGTCTCCTGTTGGAGATAGCCTAAGGTAGTCCATAAGATTAAAATATTTGCTATCAGGTAACTGGAACATTGTGAGACTAGTCCATAGAGGAGTCCATAGCAAAAGGTACCCATAAGCCTATGGACTACCCATAGGAAATAAAAAAATGTTATTTTTTCTCACTCCTCCCTCTCTCTTTCTTGGCTTTGCACAAAATTATAAAGAGAAATAATTCTTTATTTTATATGGGACTCACCTTATGCACTAGTTGTTGGCTGACACATTGTGGAGACAACAATAGCTATTGTCTACTGACACAAAAGCTGCTCATATGTTTAATCTATATACATTGTGGTTGCTCTCATATTGCTTCGTCATGCTCTTCTCATTGGTACTTTTATAATCTACCTAGCATTATTTCTCTATTAAAATTGACACCAGAAACGTTTGGGCTGACTATTTCCTCACGTCGGTCTAGAAGCACACCGGCACTGTGTGGCTGTGAGGAACGATAGTTGAGGGGCGAGAGAAAAATGAAGTTGCGTTGGCTGTGACGAATGGAAGTGAGGGCACGCAAAAAAAAAAAAGGTCACCCGATGAAGTCGTATTGTTCTGTTCCATTGCAATGCATGTTCATAATCTTAGTAATAAATAAAGATTTATTAGATCCATGCCATTATAATTTTTGAAGTTTTGATTTACACCAATACTATTTACTTATTTGAAAACGTACCATTATAATTCTTCCTTTGCCATTTTCTACTTATTCTTGGCCCTACACGCAAGTGACTAAAAGTCATTCTCGTATGACTTAAAATACCCCTGTTGCTTCTCCAAAATCCACTTCAACCTGCCGATGTTCTTCCTCCTCTCCCCCCACCTTCTCTTGCTGAGTAGTAGCCGCCACCATTGATGCGAGCTGGCAAGCCGTGGTTGCCGCGGCCACGCGTGCGCGATGGTGAGCAGTAGTGGTGCGCAGGCGAGCAGCAACAGCTGCAGCCACGTGGGCGAGATTCCCTGTCAACGGAGATAGCCGCCATTGCAATGCCCCATCACAATCACCGAGATGCAGACCACGGACGCGTTTCTTTTACACGCGTTACTATAGATACTCTCATCTATATATATCTCTAGATTTGAGGTGTATATGACCAGATAAAATGTATATAGACAAAGTATATGATCATACTAGACCATCTAGAGTGATATATATGTTAAGTATGCATACATACATAGAGTATACGGTTATACTTATTGTATATAATATAGTAGTGGCATTTTAGTAATATATTTAACATATAATTTTTTTTGAAAAAAATTCGTGTGATAAGATCTAGAGTATCTTAATATGAGTATATAAACATACTCGAACCGATAAACAAGTATAAATACATACATAATGTGGTTTATTGAAGATGAGAGTAACTACACGTACGTATAGAAAGGAATACATATATATATATATATATAGGATAATTCCTTTTTACGCCAGGAGTATTTACTCCTGCGGTAGGCACGCGACGTCAAGTGAGAGCCCGCGCGGCTTCGTTGCTAACGGACGTTCATCCGTCGTTTGATGCTGGTCTTGTACGTTGCTGTGTTTTAGCGATGCCGGTCTCGTACGTTGCTGTGTTTTAGCGGGTTAACTAACAAATCATTATCCGTTAGACAATATAATCTAATATATGATTCTATTAATATTACGATAATACACAGGGAAATACTCGTGGTCTAACTAATTTCTGCACGTATTCACAGATCACAGACGATGGTTCCATCTATATGTATATCAGATCAACTAACTTCGCTATTTTATTGCTATCAAGTCCATTAACAGAGTAGGATCAAGTCCATTAACAGAGTAGGATCACATATATCCATCGATACAATAATTCTGAAATTGTCAGCCACGTACTCGTATATATACTCTAGTTCTCAAAATATATCACTGAATAATCAAGTCCATTAATTAACAGAGTAGGATCACATACTGAGAGAGCGTATGGGCACATACTTTCCTGGTCAAATATGTATCCGTACATACTCCAAAACCAAAAAATATTACTCTATAAAAAAAACCTTTTTAAAGAGCATGGGCAACTACTTGCTATGAAATACATGTATCCATCAATACTCTAGTTCTGAAATTGTCACCCACGTATCCATTCATACTCTGGATCTGAAATTCTAGCACTCAGGCCTTGTTTAGTTCACCCTGAAAACCAAAAAGTTTTCAAGATTCTCCATCACATCGAATTTTGTGACACATACATGAAACATTAAATATAGACGAAAACAAAAACTAATTACACAGTTTAGCTGTAAATCACGAGACGAATCTTTTGATCCTAGTTAGTCCATGATTGGATAATATTTGTCACAAACAAACGAAAGTGCTACAGCACCGAAAACTTTTCACTTTTCGGAACTAAACAAGACCTCAATAGTAGATTTCACTGACAGATTACAACCACAAACTGAGGGAGCGTATGGGCACATACACCATGTCAGACATGTATCCATACATACTCTGATTCCCAAAAATATATATTATTATACTACATTCTCAGTATACAGAGTATGGACACATACGCCATGTCAGACATGTATCCATACGTACTTCAATTCTAAAAAAATATACTATACTACATTCTACTGACAGAGTATGGGCACATACTGCATGTTCAAAAAAAAACATGGAACTACAAGGGTATTCTCTCTAGCAAGTACGCCCTCATACTTTGAAATTACCACTTTTCCAAATTCTAGAGAATCAAAAGGACACTTCCATTAAGGTTAGATCGACTGAAACGATCAAAGAAAACAAGTACATGGGACAGTTCACATTCTGAATATTAACCTATACATACATAACTAAGTTTCAGGAACCAGCTAACAATTAACATTTTTTCCCAATCAAGCCAATAGCTTGGATGCCTGTCAGACATGTATTCATTTGGTTCTTCTGCCGCATCTGGGCAACCTGAACCGCCTCTGTTCTTTTCCCTGGTCACAGCACCATGAACATCCTCTCTGCAAGAACTACTGTACGTTAAAACAGGCATAATCTGTATATCAATCTTTAGGTATCATACCTTGTTTTTTCCTCATGACTAGGTAGCATGCCCGTGCGTTGCTACGGGACAACAAAATTTTTATACGAAAAACATAAAACACATGATAAGATAACAATACTATAAAATTAAATATCAATGTTAAAGTGGCATTTAATCCAAAAGGCAAAGTTCGCAAAATCATACCTGTGCATTGCAACGGAAAAAAAGACAATGATACTTTTAAGTTTACATGTGTGTTTACATTTAGTTTTTAGCCAAAAATTTCTTTTACACAAGTGTCAATGAAGCAAACAAATGGTGTCTAGTTTTTTAGTGGTCAAGAAGTTCGAAAGATGATTGAAAAATGATCATCAGCCACCACATTCATATCTATCATCTCTCATCTCATAAATCATAATTGAAAAGAGTAAAAGGTGGCTAATCTCTTCATGTGACAAAATTTTGCGTCGTTGGCCTCCCTGCCCCCCCCCCCCCCAGCAGCCATGGCAAGCCGCCGCCCTACCCCGCAACCACAATCCATGACCGTCGATGCCACTGGACCACCACGCCTCCTCCTTGCCCTTCTCGGCTGCCTCCCTATTCTCACAGCCCGCTGCCGTCCGCCATCCCGCATCCCACTGCCTCGTGCCACCACCACTGCCACACGCCAGGTGCTCAAGTCTTTGTTGGGTGCTTCATCGGAAATGATCACCCAACAATGCCCACCCTTCTCTTCCCTTCGTGCAGTGTGAAACCAAGCACCCAAACCCTGGCTATATTTGTATTCAGATCTGATCTAGTTACAAGTGGACATGTATCCCTTTCAAAGATAGCAAAGATACATGTGCACACTCTGGATCTGCACTTGCGATTTTGTATGCTTTGATGTGCTTTGCAGAATAGTTCTATGTATCTATCTAAACATAAATAGTCTACCCATATAAATATATGTACGCTTAGTCCATGTGGCACAATGGCTTGTTCCTCTTATAAAAAAATATTTGATACATGATGCATTTGACAATGCTGGTTCATGATGATGGAACCTATATATTTCTCATCCCCTTCGCTAAAAGAAAAAATCCAGCTTACCGGTAGGAAAAGAATGCATGTGAATTGTAGTTGATCTGTGATTTCCATGCAAGCTTCAAAGCTAATTGTTGGTTCTTAATTCTGCATTTCACTTGTAAAAAACTCTTGTCATGGAATTATACAGAATCCCCACTTTTGATATTGTGAAGAGAGTGATCAAGACTGAAATAATAACAACTAAACCTTATTTGCTTCTCGCTAAGCAGCTGTAGTATGACGTCCACCTTGCTGTTTCACCCCCTTTGTGTCTTCACCGACTCTGGTTATGAAACCTACTATCAAGGGTGAGATTTGCATAATCAATCACTACAATTTGAACATATTCTTCTATACACCAAGTAAAATCTATGACGTGTTCCTTCGGTCAAAACTGGTGCTTTCTTTGCTGTCAAATCAAAATGATAAATAAACCATTCAACATAGTTCTTTTTTCTACAAATTAAATTGGTTGATAAATTTCATGAGTCGCTCCTTTACTGAAACTCAACTATTAAATTAATCAAACAACCTATTTCTATAACAACTTCTGAAACCATTAAACTTTATTGTAGAAAACTCATGAATGTCATTGTACTCAAATCAAGTCTGCATTGAGATTTTGGCGCTGCAGCATGATACAAATTTGATAAAGGTGTGCATTCCAGATGCAAGACAGGTGTGTATGGCTTCCAATCCATACCAATTACTGATTCGTCAATAATGGGTAAGATCAGAAAATTTAGAGTATGGATAAATATAATGGATAAAAAAAATGGATGGCAGATGTGAGAACGAGAGGCTAGAGCTTACCTGATAGAGGATAAGCATATGGACATGGGGTGTCGAGCGCTGTCTCCTGTATGCATGTAAGCCTCCTTCGAGTTGTCCTACAGGAGTATCCAAACCCATCTGCTCTGGCACCATCAACGACATGGTACAGATCAAGGACGGGACTCGGGAGTAGTATCTTAGGAAGTTGTTCATCCCGTCGCGAGAGGGTCCACCCGAGCATGGGAAATTGTGCCTCCCATGCGGCGACATGAGGGAGAGGGGCAAACATGAGCGCAACGTCGACGGGGCCAGCGAAGAACCCTCAGGCCTAGGTGTAGCGGCGACATGGTGAACAACTTGTCGCTCTCGAACGATGAGGTGGCCGCCAAGGTAGCCGAGGCCGTGGACTCATTAGCCAGTAGGAGAACATAGGTGGAGGTCGCAGACTTATTTCCTACGAAGGTCGTAGGGGAGAGCTGCGGGATCGGGAGGGTGTCGAGGTTGGGCGACGACGACCTAGGCACCTTCCTTTTCTTCGGAGCCTGAAGGGAGCAGGAAGACAGCCACGGCAGAAGGGAGCAGGAGCCGTGATCAACGCCTTGCGCGGCGTTGTTTCCTACGGAGGATCGCGGATCAGCGTTGCGGGAAGGAAGGTCCCATCGGTGCCTCGTATTGCAGCGGCTATGGTGTGGCAGACGGATGAACCAAAACAACAATTGTTGCACCAAAAAAATGTCCACTCTTTAGTCTTTTTAGCTGTGAGAGAAGAGATTTCCTTCTGAATCTGCAAGACCGTGGATGACAATGACCTCCACAACGTCCTCATGCATAGTAGAACGAGCTGAATGCAACCACAAACAAGTATGTGCAGACGTCCCATATATATAACCTCAAGCGTAGTTTTGGATCCGATTTCTTCGGTTTTAGTTATCAAGCCAAAGCTGCTACGACGATTATTAAATAAAAATACACGTATATCCCGGCATTTATGGTATATACGTGCGGCCTCCGCGTACTCGCAACTAACGGGCCGCACCAGTTGTTACCCGGACGTCTCCGTCCGTACGACCGTGGAATTGGATGGACCGACTCCCTCACGTTAACTCTCAGCCGAGAGTACATACTACCGGGAGTACAGAAAACTCTTTTATATATATATATATATATATATATATATATGACGCGTTTTTTTACACGCGCGTGTAGTTACTCTCATCTATGTATCTCTAGATTTAAGGTGTATATGACCGGACGAAATGTATATAGACAAAGTATATGATCATACTAGACCATCTAGAGTGATATGTATGTTAAGTATGCGTTTTAGTAATATATTTAAAATGTAATTTTTTTTTAAAAAAAATTCGCGTGGTAAGATCCTGAGTATCTTAATATGAGTATATAAACATACTCAAACTGATAAACAAGTATGAATACATACACAATGTAGTTTATGAAGATGAGAGTAACTACACGTACGTGTATAAAGGAATTATATATATATATATATATATATGTACACGTATATTGGTTTGACGAACAACGGGTCTAGGCACTTGGAAGACGTAAAAAATAACAAGGATTGGGAAGAAGAGGAATTAAAACAGTGCGAGTAGTAACGGGTATACTTTGAAAATTATACAAAACCCCATAATAATAATAAATAAAAGCATTGCTTTGACGGGTACGTCAACGTTCCTGGTCGACGGAACGGATCCGTCATTGCTGAAGGCTGGCGAGCACAAGCCCGAGACCGAGTGTGGCGGGGCTGGCTGTCTCCCTCCACCGCAATCCCGACCGGCGACCGCGTCGTGGGTTGGGTTGCTGCCACCCTGTCCCTCTCTTTTTTTTTTTCGCTGTCGCTTGGACCAATCCCCTGCAGTGCACCGAAGCAGGCCCAGCCCGCCTCGCCCCCGACCTGCTGGCTGCTGCCGCCCACCAAACCAGAAGAGAAGAGAACGGCCGAGCCCAACCACTCCACCACCACCACCTCTACCTCGGCGACGAGTCCTCTGACCTCCCCTTCCTCTTCTCGTCTCGTCTCGTCGTCAGCTTCTCCGCCTCCGCCTCCGACACCAGACGAGAGGAGAGAGGGAGGGAGGGAGAAGGATCCCTCCAACCCGACCCACCACCGCCGTCACCACCGCCGCCCGGATCTCCTCCGACCCCACCGCCGTCGCCGACACGACTCCAGGTCAGGTCAGGTCAGTCTCCACCTTCCCTCCTCTCTACCTGCGCCTCAAACCCCCCCGCTTCCTCTGAATCCTGCCTCCCCGCTAGGGTTACTTCACCGTCACCCACGCGGATCATCTCCTCCCATGCTCTCACTTCCTCTCGCTCCTTCCATCCATCCTAGGGTTCCGCGCCCCGAATCTCCCCAGCAGCCCCATTCCCGCGCCATCCCTCCAGCCTTAGACGGGACCGCGTCCCCGCTCAGCCTCATTCCAGCCGCGCTGCCTCCCAGCGCTTGCCACCTCCCCGCGTCCACATAGATTTTGCTTCCTAGCTGCCATGGGTTGCATCCAGCAACCCCTGAACTAAGCAAGCAAGCAAGGTAGAAACGTACGAGTACTTAGCTGCTCAAAACCTTTCTCGTTCTATTTAAGCCTCCTCTTGTTATTGTCTCAAGTGACCATCATTCAAATCCTAGGTTAATTACGGTGCTATTCAACTATTAGTTTATCACTATCTGGATGTCTCCTGTTGATACGGCCCCTGGCTGCCATTGCAGCAAGCTAGCAACACCACTGCTGACTGTTGCCGCCTGCTCAGTTGGGAAATGCCTTTTGCTCCCCCTCCCCCTCTCCGAGCTGTTCTTGCTAGTGCTAGCTGGCGTACTCAGGACATCCATTGCTCAATTGCTGTAGGTTACGTACTTTACGGCTTCCGACATAGCTTCTCTGGCGTTTACGTGTAATCGTACATTGTTTGGTCTTCAGCTCCAGCCTCCAGCATCTCGTTTGTTTGGACGTAGGCGTTGCGCTGACGGCATACCCGGGAACCATAACGGCTTTTTAACCTTTATGGCATGCTAATGAATCAGAAAGAGCTAAATGGAGTGCACCAAAACAGAAAGTTAGGACAAATATTCTCTCTGTTTGTTCTTCACACCCTCACCGTTGTCTGTGTTGTCTGTTCAGAGTCGGCACATGCAGATTTCTCTTTTTGGCAAATCAGGACTTACAATTATTTGTTCCTACCGAAAAAAAAAACTGTCATTCTTATGCACACACGCTATTAGTCAATACCTAGAGTGCCAATCAGGATATGCATGTTCTATATTAAAAAGAGATGTCACGGTGCAGATGGAAATGGATTATAGCTTAGCAAATGTTGAGATTACCACCAATAAGTATGCACCGGTAACAGTATGTGCCTAGTGAGAACATCTTGTACATTTTCAATGAGCTACAGACAACATATATGGATGTCTTTCATTTTCAGTAATTGTGATTTACATGGCCTCACCCACACACGTATGTTTTCTTGAACAGGGTTGATGGATAACCTCTCTCCAAGCACTCTGCTCAACAGTATCTCGTGTCTTGGCGCCTTAACATCTGATGTCTCTACCGTGAGACCCAAGCCTATTCAGAAGTATTGCAAAAATGTATATGATGTCTCAAGCATCGTTAATCCCCTTGTTGAGGATCTTTGCAAGTCTCCTGAAGAGCAACTCAATGAGGTCCTAAAAGATCTTGACACTGCTGTCAATGAAGCTTCAGGCCTTATTGGAAACTGGCACCAGACAACCAGCAAAATATATTTCGTAAGTGCATACGACTATACAAGTTAATATACTCACTCTTCACTTGTTCACTCCTCTTTCCATATATTATGTATTTATGTTTTAAGACTTATGCTTCCCAAGGAAAATCAATCTGTCGTCAGCAGTGCATCCTTTCCAGTTCTTACTAGGAAACTCTAGGAAGCTGGTTCTCTTTTGACTCTTTGATGTGAAAAATCAGTATCATACATGCATTTGCTAGATACAAATGTTTCACATTATCTGTTAATATCACTATTTAGCCTCGGTCTCCCTCTCTTTTTTCTTGTTGTCTAGCATTTACACCAGGCATGAGGCTGGCGCTATCATCTTAATAACTTGAACTCTGGGCCCTTGAAATATCATAACATTTTAGCTCTTGTTTGTAGCATAGATACTTAACTAAAGCATTTTAAGAGTCATATATTCAACCTTCAGGCTAACACTGATTTTAGTTGGCCATGTCTTGTTTTAAATAAAGTTAACATTCCTCTGTACAAAACCTTTGAAGTGTGCTGGCCATTGACCTTGGTTATTGGTAAACAGCCAAGATGTTCTAGCCAGACTTGCTTGAATAGCTTTAAATGTGCAGTTGACATTTTTATTAGTTAATATATGGTTTATCTAGTTATCATACTTGTTCAATGGAAGCAGCATGTAAATGCATAGTATGTAGTATATACAAAAAAGAAAGGGGAAGCCATCATAAGGTTATAAGCATTCATGTAGGAGGGAACTTGAACGAGTTGGTGGTGATTCAGTTTTATCACATATACTGAAAAGTATACTCGCCCTTTTTACTGGATATTCCTTGATGTTTATGCCATTAGACATGGATCCCTTTTCTGCCCATGTTGGTGTAGGTGAAATCTGAATTCTGAATGGTTTCATGCTCATGGATTTGCCACCAAACTTGACGTGTTACTTTCTTTGTATATTGCAAACTTTAGCTATTTAGCTAACCAAACTTGATGAATGCCATAAATATTGAAAGCTACTCCTGCATTCTGATTTGGTAATGTTCTTATTACCTTAAACAGGGTTGGCAAATCGAGTCAGTAATATCAGATATTCAGGGATGTTCCCTTCAATTGTGTCAGCTGGTCAATTCGCTCTTGCCTTCTCTGACTGGTCGTGCCTGCACGTGTATTGAGGTAATTAAAGTGATTCCTTTTTATTATTCATAGAAGGATACCCTGGCTGCGTGACTTTCTTATATAGAAATAAATCTGTTGGATTCATGAGTTGGGCCTACATGTTCTTCCATCAGTTCTGGTCAAAATTAGGCAATGTAATGAAAGAATCCAATAAAAAAACTAATAGAATATTCGATCAAATTATAAGATGATGGAACGGCAAAACAAATAACATTATTTGGATGCCTTGCATTTTTGATTGATTGAATATAGTAATTGCACCTAGTGGGGGATGACGTGGATAGCTTATGATGTGGATAGCCTGCATGTTGAGATTGAAAGCTAGTGGGGCTAAGATATATAGATGTAGACTTAGGTATAGATTTCTGTTTGTGACCCTAATTTTTCTTCCGCACCCAATCTAACTCATCTATGATTTTCTACTCTTTTGTAGAAACTCCAGGACATCAATTATGAGCGCATGTTTGATCTGATTAAGGAGGTTGCCGTGGAACTTGCAGAGACAAATGCAGTGGGTTCTGAGAATCTGTTGAAACTGTCAAGTTTGTTGAGCTTGTCAACAAACATGGAATTATACATGGAATCTGTTTCCCTTGAGAATCTCAGGACAAGAGCACTACGCAGTGAGAATCGTGAAGAACTGGAGCTAGCTGAGCAGATGATTCCACTGGTCAACTATATGCATGACCATCTTCTCAGGGAAAAACAACAGCTAAGCATCAATGGGGTGCCTATTCCTGCTGATTTTTGTTGTCCCCTTTCCTTGGAGCTGATGTCTGATCCTGTTATTGTAGCGTCTGGACAGACCTATGAGAGGGTTTATATCAAGTTATGGCTTGATGAGGGTTTTACTATCTGCCCAAAAACACGCCAAAGACTTGGCCACTCCAATTTAATACCTAATTATACTGTGAAGGCTCTGATAGCTAACTGGTGTGAATCGCATGACATTAGGCTTCCTGATCCTATGAAATCATTGAAGTTGAACTTCCCTTCTGCTGCCTCCTCCCTTCAGGATTCAAGTGCTGCAGGTGGCAGCCCTCTACATCCTAGTGTTGTGTCAAGGGCTAATATTCCTGGGTCCCCAGAAGCTGATGTGTATTTGAGAAACTTGAATGGAGCATCTCCTCCCCATAGTTTGGCCAATCAGAATTCTCATGTGCATGAGGTCTCGACAAGTCAAACTTCAGAAAATGCAAATGGTTCTGCACCAGATGTTTCAAGGTTATCTCTTGCAAGTTCGGAAGCAAGAGAGTCTAGTTTGGAAGGAAGGCGTGGTGGTTTGATTGGACAAATGTCAGAACATTCTACGGAGGAAGCATTTCAATCTTCTAATTTGGATAGGGATCTGCAGGACAACTTGGCTAGCTCTTCATTGAATGGTAGTCTTCCAAATAGTGGTCAACTTGATGGGGAATGTGACAATGGGGTTACAAGGGTTCCAAGTGATAGGACAAATTACAGTAGTGATGCATCTGGAGAGGTTACAGATGGTGGTGGTGCGCCTGTGGCCTCTTCTGTTCCTCAAAGGGAACATTTAATCCCTCCAAGATTGGGTCCTAGAGGACAATTTATCAGGCGGCAACCATCAGATAGGGGTTTCCCCAGAATTATATCTTCCTCAACGATGGATGCACGGAGTGATCTATCTGCCATTGAGAATCAGGTTCGGAAGCTGATTGATGATTTGAGAAGTGATTCTATAGATGTTCAGAGATCAGCAGCATCAGATCTTCGTTCTCTAGCTAAGCACAACATGGAGAATAGGATTGTCATTGCAAACTGTGGGGCTGTAAACTTGCTGGTTAGTCTTCTTCATTCACCAGATGCCAAAACCCAAGAACATGCTGTGACTGCTCTTTTGAATTTGTCGATCAATGACAACAACAAAATTGCTATTGCAAATGCTGATGCTGTCGATCCTCTCATTCATGTCCTTGAGACTGGGAACCCTGAAGCTAAAGAGAATTCAGCAGCTACTCTTTTCAGTCTCTCGGTTATTGAAGAAAATAAAGTGAGGATTGGGCGATCTGGTGCCATCAAGCCTCTAGTAGACTTGCTAGGAAATGGCACCCCACGAGGAAAGAAAGATGCAGCTACTGCATTGTTTAATCTGTCTATTCTTCATGAGAATAAAGCTCGCATTGTGCAAGCTGATGCTGTGAGGCACCTGGTTGAGCTTATGGATCCTGCTGCTGGGATGGTCGACAAAGCTGTGGCTGTGTTGGCAAACCTCGCTACGATACCAGAAGGAAGGAATGCAATTGGGCAGGCACGTGGCATTCCAGCCCTTGTTGAAGTTGTTGAGCTGGGTTCTGCAAGAGGGAAGGAGAATGCTGCGGCTGCATTGCTTCAGCTCTGTACAAACAGCAACAGATTTTGCAGTATAGTTCTTCAAGAGGGTGCAGTGCCCCCTCTAGTCGCCCTTTCACAGTCAGGAACACCGCGGGCGAGAGAGAAGGTTCGCAGCTTACCACAAGCTATTTCTTAGGTTTAGAAAATGCAGCACACTTTTTTAATCACTGTGCTAATGCTGATTTAACGAACTCTGATTTGCTATTTTTGTTGTGCAGGCACAAGCGCTTCTGAGCTACTTCCGCAGCCAAAGACATGGGAATTCAGCAAGGAGATAGCCTTCTGATTTTTCTTTTGTTGTAGTGTACATTAAGGGACACCTTTTATGCCCATCATCGCGATTGAGCTCCTGTTGACTGTTGTTGATTGGCACTGACAGATGCGGTGGCTGGAATTATGCAGTGTCCTGTGCTCTGTTTATAGATTGAGATTGTTATGCTCATCTCATGTAAGTGTTGTGGGCGGTGAGTGTTGTCTGTTGAGATGGTATCTTTTCTTTTTTTTCCGTTTTTGAGGATTTTTTGTATAGCTTATCCATTGGTAGCAACTTACATATATTTTCACCGATTTTGCCCTGTATATTCTATTAGCTGTGGCCTGTGGAATTATGATGGTTCGATGGTTGTACAAGTTATTATTTGATCTGTAGTAGTAGTACCAAATAAGGCCATGTTTGGTTGCAAAGTAATTTCGAAGTATTGGATAAATACGCTTTTTGTAAAATACTTTGGTTTTTAAAACCCTGCCGGCTGTTTGGATAAAACAAATCTTTGTAAAATCGTGGTTCTGTCAAAACTCATGACCTCTTTCTTTTTAGATTATGGTTTGGCTTATAAAAACTACAGTTTTGTGGTACGACAACTTTCAAAAAAATGTCATTTAAACAGGCACTAAGTTGTTTTGCATTGTTATTTGCTCTTATTTGTTCGGAAGTTATTTTCGCTCTCTCGTCTCTTTTCTATGGAGTATTTTGACCTGATATCCCATGATCAACAGCCTGAAGTAGTTTCCAGCACTTCTACATTTTCTGAAACTATGGTTAGCACTTCTTACATTTTCTGAAGCTATGGTTTGCATGAGAAGCAAGACATGCCGCAATCGCATGCTCATGCGATGTTGAAGCTTTGCAATTACCGCACGCTAGGCACGCAAGCGGTTTTGCTTGCTAACCCACAAATATATTTAATGCAAAAGCAAAAGATGCAAGCAACGGTTGCGACCTTCGTTTCAGCTCGGTGTTGCTATAGGCTATCGTTTCACATCGATTCTTGCGGCACATACATTACAAATAAAAATTAACTAATTACACAGTTTGCCTATAATTTGTGAGATAATTCTTTTGAGTCTAGTTAATCCATGATTGAACAATATTTATCAAATGGAAACAAAAATTGCTAGTGTCCATTTTGCAACTAAAAAGGCCTAATTCGTGACATTCTGTAGCATGTACAGCAGGCAACATTACATTCAAGATTCACACAAAACTACAGCCGGACGTTCTATGTACAACCTGCGGCAACCGGACGTGCCCTAATTCTGGTGTGAAGTGTAAAACATCATTTCGTGGATTTCTCTCTTAGGATCACGATCTTATGGAATCATTCTTCCTTCCCATGTCTGCATCTTTGCTTCTGCTTGGCGAGGAACGTGGGGTCGTAACATGGTTTCCATCAGAAAATGATCCCTGGGGGCCAAACAGAAAAAAAAAACACTGGGTTTAGTGTTTTAGTGTTCAATCAACGAAGCAAAATATCGCACACCCATGTTCCAATGACTACTATGTGTTACGGTAAGTTGCCAGTCCCCCACAATTTGCTCATCTTTTTCTGAATCAGATATTTGCTGATTAAGTTTGATTTTAAGTTCAGATAAACAAGTACCTAAGCAGCACAGTAAAACTAGGCGAGATGCTATTAACAACTAACCAAAATACATATGCAACAAGACTAAAGGGAAATGAGAACGATAATCATGCACACGTACCATCAAGAGGCTTTAGCAGTTGGCATCCTCTGTTTTTCTTGAGTAAGCTCTCAACTTTCTGCAGAACTCCTTAACTGCTGCATGATCTGAAAATGTCACGGGCGTTTCTTCCTCAACTGGATTTCTCTCATAAAATAGTTTAACAGGCATCCTTTCAATGACATCGCTTGGAGGATCCTCAGGTATATCACGATACAAATGTTTGAGAATGAAGAGAGCAGTATCATGATCTCGCCAATAGTTGCTACAGGACATCCACAGGTCAGTGAAAATCTGAACCTCGATTGAACAGGCAACGATAGTTAAATCAACAGGAAAGGCTTCAACTCACGTATGAGCACCCAGAGCAGATAGATATGGATGTTGAAATGTTTTCTCCTGCAAAAATAGAATTAAATTAAGACTTCTAAGATAATCAACGTAAAAGCATACAGGAACAGCCAACCCAAAAATATAAGGACAAAGTGGATCATGTTGCAAACAGGCTTAAATGCAAATGTGAATGTGCTAATCAGTTACAAATAATGTTACAATAAAGTACTGTCTGTATGGCACATTGAAATGATGAGAACGCAGTTTCAGAGTTGCACAACCCTTTGTACTCTTAGACCTTAATCTCAAACCACAGCTTAGTAACCAGTAATTCTAGTGGTGGAACCCACAGGTACTCACAGATAAAGGTGAGATTGTGGGCCTGTGTCAGCAGTGGCCCATTGTACTGCAATACACCAATACAGAGTACAGATTTGAGTTCTCTAAGAGCAAAATTTATCACCTGAAGCACATGATCAATTCGACCATCCGGTGAACCGGTCAACTTTTCCATCATAATGGAACCATATGATCTTTCTTTCTCATTAGTACTCTCACCATCCTCTAGATGAATAAAGATCATCATTATGTCAGAATCTCTTTTCTTTGTAATTTTAAATGTATAAGATAGACAAAGAAAAATATATACCTTCTGTGTCATTTCTGCTCAATGCTAGCATAGCAGCTACTGCTTTGACCTATATATAGAAGATAAAAAATGAAGAGGTGAAAGCACATATTTCCTAAGGCTATATTAACAGCGTTCACTTTTAGACCATTCACAAGCATAACACATACTGTTTAATATATCAAAAACACGAGAATGACAACACTGTTTGTTAAAAGGATGCACTAAATTCACAAAACCCCAGCAGAAGTGAAGAACTTACCTTCAGTGACTTCAATTGACGGGCAATGGCTTGAGAACATGCAGAAATATCTTCTCTGAACTCCTACATGATATACCAACCAAAATATTGGTCAAATAAAAACATAGCAATTCTCTGCTAGGAACAGACAATTAAAATGATGAACAACCCACCTGCACTCCAACATGTATCCGCTTTCCGCCTCTATGGTAGGGAACAATTACAGGACGCTTCTTTAGATAATCTTCACATACAAGTGGTTCAACTCTGTATAAAAGCCCACCTAGATTCATATGACATATTCCTCACTATGCAACAGATAAGTGCACTGTCTTCCAGTGCAACAAAACACAGTATCTAAATTTAACAAAGGTTAAGCACATCTTTTCATATCAGGTTTCCAATATTTAGTTCTGCTGTGGTATTGTATGTTTTACAAACTCTCCAAACATTAGATAAGAAAAAAGTGTAAGAAAGCTACAAACCTGTATGCTACAGGATCAAAAGGATGAAAAATATTGAACATCTGCCTGCAGCATGGCATCTCTTCAATTATATTCTCATCTTGCCAATAATCTTTCCCTTCGCCTGTAGAACAAGTTATAGAATTCAGATACAGATCATGGAATGATATAAGACAAACAAAACATGGAACAGCTGGCAATATAGAAGCACTAGCCAGTTGCCAGGAACACTTGTAAGTCGCTGCACACAAAGAAATGCTAACAGTAGCTTGAAGCATGTGCCACTATCAACATAATCCTTGATGATACATAGGAACAATTCCACAAGTCTTTGTTCAGGCAACCATGCAACGGAGGGTAAATAATCTTCTTCTAGCTACTCGTGGATGAATCCTTATCGAGCAGGTAGTTCAAAAGGTGATGAAACGCTATACAATCTAAACCTAAGGAGAGCACTATTTAAATTTGTAAAAACCAAAAACAGCCAAAACAAAGACATCGACACTGCTGTAAAACAAGGGGGACCAATAGGGCTTATTGTTGTTCCAACAATAACCCTTATAAACATGAATTATTATCAGTCAAAGGTTGCATACCAATACCAATACGGACATTACGCAGAGAAAGGAAGACACCCAAGGGAGATCCAACAGCAAAGAATGTGTCAACCTGAATATCCAAAAAAATATTGCAATAATGACATAAAATTCAAGTGGAAAACAATGACAGAATACTCAAAATAACTAGGGCGATATCACCTTAAAGTTTAGTTTTGTGTATCTGATTTGTGGTGAGTAGGACTGGTTTGTAATTCTTTGCGCCATGAAAAGTTTGCCAGAGTTCAAGTCATGATTGCCATTTTTGCCTACCACAAATATACATAAAATTTTGAATAAATACATCAAAAAAGGAACACACTAGAAGCCTTCTACAAGATGCCTTGGATTGAAAGCAACTACTTACCTTCATGATACTCGATACCACTGGTGCTTTCAGTCACTAGATGATTATGTTGTTCAAGATGATCTAGTCTAGCCTTAAGACATTTCACCTGAATAAAGGAGAGTATAGGCATCAATTTGTTATGCCAGTTTAACTTGCACTATTTGCTTGGCTTCAAGAGTGCTTGGCTTCAAGATAACATTGTTATTTTATTATAATACATTTGTTTCACTGTTAATTAAATATATGTTTGTATTAATCATTTCTTTCAAGGCAATCAACAATTGGCGATCCTCATGAAGTTCGATGATTCAAAGATACATAGTATTAAATCAGACAAACTCCATGTATTCACACCTCTTCTTCTAGTGAAATGATCAATTTGTCTTTGTCAAGGACCTCTTCATGGACTTCCTCAGCAGATCTTGAAATGCTTGATCCTTCAGCATCTTTTGTGCTTACACCTGAAGTTGTTCCTTCCTCAGTATACACCGTCTGATGATTCTCAACCTTATTTTCTTCTCCATTTTTCTCAGCAACAACTGCACCACGTGGCACAACAGTTTCATGGTTATTTGATGGATCATCGGGCACACATGACGGGAGGATGCTGTCCATATGTGACATGTCAGTTATGGTGCTATCCTCATCAGCGACACTGTTTTCATTATCAGCACAAGAATGCCCTAGAGTAGAAGTATCATGATCCTTTGCGCCTGAATCATGCAAAGCAACTTCATTAGCTGATTTTGCTCCTTGACTCCGATCAGATGTTTCCATGTTCAGATACTCTGTTGGAAATGGGGCCCAAAGGGATTCTTGATGACAAAGTATATCATACGATAGAACACTTCCTAACGAGTGGCCATACAATGACACCTGCAAAATAGGGCAAGGCAAAAGATTTCTTGTCTAATTATCAGCATAATGGCAATTATGAAAAACATGGTGAATGGGTCATGAACTATCGAACTGACCTTTCCACTGTAACCAGGATTTCTCTTCAGAAATTTCATATACAGCTTGTTCAACTGGTTTGAGACCTGTAACAAGTTTAAGTCACTAATTTGTTGTACGGAGTTCAACAATGCTTTCTATCAATCAGGTAATACAGCACAAAAGATAGCATGGGAATATTCATGTTTTCTAATGTACACCAAAGGAGGATAACTGGAGCTGTGAGATGGAGTTCAAAGACAGTGTCATCACAGTTGCTTGGACTAATCAGATTTGATTCTAAAACCACGAAACAAAATCAAGGACTTTGCACCAAAAAAGCAAACAGAAGGTACTGCAGTAATATAGCAAATTACCGAGTCAATAATATGCTGACAGTAGATAGGACTCATATAATATAGAACATCATGTACTGTGGCACCTAACGCGACTCGAAGACCTTTAACTCCATCTAAAGTGAGTTTCTCAACAGTACTTTCACCACTGAGCTTCAAGCCCTTCCTCCACTACAATAATAAGCATCATTATTAGAAATAGAAATCATCAACAAATGGAGATATAACCATATGATATATCATGGCTAATGAAAAAATCAATTTGGTAATCTGTTACCCTTAATAACATAAATAACTAAATAAGAAACAACTAAACAAATGTTATTTGTTTACACTTAGTGGTAGCAAAGTATGACTAACAGACTAAGTATATATACATATACAGATCGAAATGCCTGTGAATGTTAGATAACCGCCAGTCATGCATATCTTGTGTTTTAGTTCATGTTAAACCATAGAAAATATGAAAAAGTGAAGTGCTAGACCCATTTTGTTAGAATATATAACAAAGTAGTCCATTATGAGATTAACTATAGACTGCATGTTAACCCTTAACTCAAGAAGCCTGAGTCCAGAATTCTTTATTAGCACACTCGTTGTATTGCTAGGGTTGTGTTAACTTTGAGTTTTTTACCTGACATGGAATAAATAGAACCCTCTGGGTACTTCTTTGATAAGAAGTTAAGTATCTTTCAGCTAGGTTAGCAGTTACTCGACGGAAATCAACAACATCATCAACAAGATTAGCTTTCTCCAGCCTCTGTCCAATGCCATGAACCATGAATACCAGATGACCAACTGGAACCTATTAAGGAGCAATTGCAGAATTTATTATCACTTCAAAGTTTTTTTGCTGCACACAAAACCATGTAAAACTTATGGGAAATGTTTTCAACACGATGATCCTCTGATACACATTATGTGGCAACCTTTGGTGTAAGATTGGTAGATAGGGCTAAGCATTCAGGTGATAGAAAAAAGTGCTCCATTGAACTATATAGTTTTGTACATGCAGTCATTTGCAATCAGGCAATCCCAATGCAAAATGTCCAAAGTAATGTCTAAGAGGTGAGCAAGTGCAAACACCATTAAACACCCCAATGAATAGTGCCCATACATAGTGCCTATGGTACTTTACAAGGCCAACCGACGAATGAGTTAACCCATTATGAGGACACCACCTTCCCCCCAATGTTTGTTTTATGGTTCTAGATCTGAGCCAAGCTTGTTTCTTCATGTACAAATTAGCTTCTTCTCCCTAGTCTTTTAATGTTCATACAAGATTTTATCCTAGGCAAAAACACCTAATCATTTCCTAAGGCAATGCCATGTTGGAGACTTGGAGCATCACAAGTGGCCTCATGTCTTTTTGGGCACAAAAGTTCACATCATGCCACCTAGTGATATATTCAACAAAATGTTGCTAAGAGCCTGCCAGTAAGGGAATTAAGTGAATTTGAGAATGTATTGGGGGAAAAAATACTCTGAAGTACCTTTTCCTGTAATAATTAAGTACACCTAAATCCTTTGCCTGGGGGAACATAATACACAGAGCAGGCCAGTTTCACTTCCAAATTAAGACTACTGATATGGAGAAAGGTCACTATGCCTCATCAAATAATAAATACCTGAGAGCAGTAATCATCCATTTCCTCTTCTTTTGTCTGACGCAACTCATCCTGGCAAAGAATCAGATGGCAGTTATGCATTAAATAAGAATTGATTGTTCAGTACAGCTTAAGATGGTGAGAGACAATTATTTTCATTCCAGATTCAAACTTACAGGCTCTGATATGATGCAAGTTGACAAACCAAAAATAGGAGTGCATTTCAAAATTTGAAGCAGAAAATTTGAGAATTAAGCAGTTTTTCCGCACTAGCTGATTTGTTTTGCTAGTGTTTTTTCCTGCTGAATGAAAGATACAAAACCACAGGTACGACCAAACTCGCAGGCAGCAAAATGCTAGGCTAGGGAGATGTGAGTGGTGACTTTTGTCTATGCACTACAGAAAGTTCACTTTTGCTAATTGTATATAATTCATCTTAGAGCAGCAGATCACATGTTCAACAGGATATAACGTAATTGGTTTACCAGTCCTCATGATGCTTAAATTGCAATCCATAGAGATGCTAACATTTTAAGCTTATACAAAATAAAGAACAAATAAGCAGTAAACACTGGACCAAATATCAAGATTTCAGTTTCCTTTTAGAATGAAAAAATAAAAGTAAAAGCATCGACTTGCAAATTCTGAACACATTGGATAGATAATGGCATTAAAAAAACAGCAACATGGTACGTTACCTGTGAAGGGTTTGTACTTGCAGATTCAGAAGGAGAAAATCCGCGCCTTAATTTGATTGTGTTGCTACCAAGTTTAGGACCTGTATCAAAGACAAGCCAAGCTTCCCAAGTATCATCCTCTCCAGTAAAAAGAGCATGCAAATCCTGCACAAAATTTTTTTAGCTTGACTCCAAATTATCAATCTTCACTTTCTGAAGAAGCTTTTATCAGCATTACATACCGGTGTACTTCCTTGGAGGTCAACCCTTGCTGCAAATAGGCCTGAAGGCTGAAATTTTCGACGATGCCAGACCTAGTTTTGACAACAATACGGTGTTCAGCTGTTTTCTGAGCTAAAAAACAGATATGGTAGTATGAGTATAGGGACGAAAGTAACAGTGCAAGATGACTAGGGAGAAAGGTTCATGGTTTCATGCAGTAGTTATATCATTTTCCATCACAATCATGATGCCCATGGTTCAGAGCTATGTTCCCATCCCAGTTTTGTTATCCCTTGTAGCACAAATCAACTATCCAAAGATTCTTTAGACAGTTTAAGATTGAGCGCCCAGACCATTGGATTAATATAAAAATATTTCGATTTGGTAAGGCAAGCTTGGTTATCATTCCTAAAGCAAATGACTGTCCAAAAATCCTTAACAGTTATGGTGAACTGGCAATCCAGGAAAATGCTTGCTGATAGTCTTGGGCAAATGTCACTAAAGAAACACTCCACAAAAGGTTTGTACCTGACAATTATACGCTAACTCAAGTTGTTCAGAGACATCCTCACGCAAGGGAATCCAATCAACGCCACCTTTGCGAGCAAACCAGTGGCCTCTCAAGACACGCCTATTTTCACCGTTCCAGTACACAGGGAAGCAATGCCGCCTCATCAAATCAACCTGCAGAACAGTAGGTTGTTATGGAAACAACAAACTCCTAGATAGCATACTGAGAGTGGTCAACAATAATGGGTAGAATGCTTCCCAATGATCCATACATGATGATTCATTCTGGTAATGATAGAACACACTAGGAAAGAGATTACAGACCTCATATAGTCCACCTTTCACAGGAACCCCAACTCGCTCTTCCTCCACCTTATAAAGGTACGCAGAGTCATCACTTTCAACCAAGGATCCTCTCGGTCCTGCGCTGCATTCAGCGTACTCCCTCCACCAGTACGCAAGCAGCTCTTCCTCCCTCTACAAAGAATAACCAATGACGTGAACTTCAAGATAAAGTTATTAAGAATGGATGCAGTTCTCCTTATACCGTATCAGATGTGTTAAAAAAAGAGAGCAAAACAAGTCTAATAAAATAACAAACGTACCAAGATATATTACACTGTACATAAATGCACAAAATTAGACAAAAAAATCACCATCATGGATCAATTACCTGACAATGTTATCAGTTTACATATACATTATACTTCAATAGCTGTAGAATTAATATTAAAGATGGTATAAATTTCTAACTAAACATTTAGGCATCCAAATGTGTGCTGAGATGGTAACCTCCAGGAAAGACGCCTCCAGTGCCAGAGAGTCCCTCTCGCTGAACCGGAAATAGTCTCCTTTCCCCACTATCTCTGTCCGTGGTACAGAAGAAGAGAGCACTGCATCAACAATGAACCACATGCGATCGTTAAGAGTCGAATCAGTAAAACTTTAACCTGAAGCATAAAAAATGTGATAGTTCAGGAGATCAATCAACTATAAATCTACAATAATAGCCGGTGTGCAGACATGCTCTGCTACTGTTTAATTATAATTATAATGATTCTAGTTCCTAAGACAGATAGAATTCACATGGGACTACGGGAGTATGGGACTAAAATTGCAACCCCCAATTTGCAGGTTCGGGGACCGATCCTTTTGAAGCCCCCACATGAGTTATGAACCCAGAATAGTAACTAGTTTTTGTGTGACATCTAAACCCCAAGCAGTCGGCATGCGCCATGGTGGGTGAGCTGCTCGGAAGCAGTGAGTACGTGGGGCCACTGATCACCTGGTACAGCCCAGGCGTCGCATGAAACCGAAACACCCAAGTCAAATACAGGCGAGGAGAGGGGAGGGGAAGGGGATGGACGGGGGGGCGGTGCACCTTTGTCGGCGAGAGGGAGCTTGCAGAAGTACCAGCGGACGTCCTTGCCATCGGAGGGGCTCTTGGTGTGCGCGAGGTACTTGCGGCGCGCCGCGCAGTGCCCGATCGTGTCCTGCAGCCGGGCGATGTTGGAGGGCGTGTTCCGCAACGAGTCCGGCGACGCGCCCTCCGTCTCCCCGGCAGGGCCCGGGCCCGGGGGCGCGCGGCTCGTCGACGCCTGCGCGTGCGCGTCCCCCGGGTTGCCGCCCCGCGCGCCCCAGCTCTCGTCCGGGCCGGCCGCCATGCGCGCCGCTCCCGGTTCGGGATCGCCGGCGGCGAGAGGAGAGGAGAGGAGTGGAGTCGGAGACGGGGAAGAGAGAAGGGCGGTGGGGGCGGCGAGGTGGGGCCCCCACCTCAGGAGAGATGGGTATGGAAGTCACGGGACGGGACGGAGGGAATGTGCCGCCCGAATCAGAAGAGCCCAACTGCAACTGCAAGTCCGTGGCCATGGGTGACTGGTCGGTCGGGCCAGTGGTTGTACCGAATCCGTTTTCTGTTTTTGATTTTTTTATTTGAATTTGAAATTTGAAAACGTGGAAAGTTTGAATAGGTCAAAAGACATGTAGAGATGACAGATGAGAGGATGCTTTCACAAATGACATAAGTGCAACAAGATTATATATAAACAACAGGTACAGATGAGAGATTTTCGCAAATGACATAAGCCAACGTACTTTCAGTGAGTTTTGAAAGCAAGGAAGACTTCGGATGGCACAAGCATCATTGTTATCGAAGGATTAGCAATTCTTACTTGAAGAAATGGTGTCCTATACTCCTTCTATGTACTACTCCAGCCATTTCAAACGCTAAACAATCCACCTCCAACAACAACTAATAAATGAAAGGAACCAATTTCAGGCCTAGTAAAATTCGTCGCTTCCTGAACTTGCATTTACGTTGATGAACCATTACTCTATTCCATCTTCATGAAAAAAAAAGTTTATAGAACCTCCACATGCAAAAGAAAAAAATGCAGCATTGTTCCACATAATGCCATCTCTATTGTCACACACATCACTTTTGTGACTCCTTGCGTTCTAGTGTCAGTGTGTTGCTAGCACCGAACATCCGACGGTAAAAACATCCAAACGTCGAGCTCTCCTCCCGCGCCACACGGGGAAAAGAAAAAAAAAAGGAAAAGGAAACCTCATCCACCCCTAACCAACTCACCTCTGCCACACTCATCCCGCACGGAGGACCGCCCTTTGTCCAATCCCCGCGTATGGAGCCCGTCCCTACTCCCACGAGCATGGGATCCACCCTACCCCTCGTCTTGCCAGCCCCTAGCAAATCCGTCTACCGCTAACTCATCTCCACAGTCTGCCCCCGTACACTTGACGCTGCAACACAATACACATGATAGTGCAACAACACCAGACATACTGGTACAAACAATAGACTGAAGTAGCTGAAATACTATAAATATAGTATTATTACAACATAGTCTTACAACAATAACGAACGGTTGCTGCAATAACATGTAACAACTAATACAATAACATAGGTTGAAGAATAGGGACGCGGGCCATGTGGTAGCCGGGTTGCCTGGGCTCACCACTCGGGACCGTCGGGACGCCTGAGCGCCACTGCAGGGCAGTTCGATGGAGCCGTGCGCAGCCACCACTGCACGCGAGCTCTGGCGAGGGTCAGCCTGCTGTCCACACTTGTGTCGATGGCACCTCTCAGCTCGGCTCTGTGCGCTCGAACACATGCACCACCTGCTCGTCAGCTCTCCTCTCTTAGCTCTGCGACACGAGAAAGCCAGAGAAACAAGAGAAAGTGAAGCTAGGGCCTTGTTTAGTTCCGAAAAGATTTTGGATTTTGGTACTGTAGCATTTTTGTTTGTTTGTGACAAATATTGTCCAATCATAAACTAACTAGGCTCAAAAGATTCGTCTCGTGAATTACAGACAAACTGTGCAATTAGTTTTTGTTTTCTTCTATATTTAGTGCCTCATGTATGTGCCATAAGATTTGATGTGACGGAGAATCTTGAAAAGTTTTTTAATTTTGGGGTGAACTAAACAAAGCCTAGGGTTTCTTTTATAGATGTGGCTGGTTGGTTTTGTTCTCGGCAGGAGCGGCCTCAGACGTCGGATTGGCATAAATGGTTCAGATGGAGCCAATAGCTAAGTGGGCTTATGGAGCATCGCAGACCAGCATGCTTCCGGAGCCCAAGCCCAGGTAGCTCAAGTTAAACCTCACACGTGCATTCAGCAGGCCTCACTCTTAGGCCTTGTTTAGTTCACCCCAAAAAGCAAAAAATTTTCAAGATTTCCCGTCACATCGAATCTTGCGGCACATGCATGAAGCATTAAATATAGACGAAAGCAAAAACTAATTACACAATTTAGCTGGAAATCGCAAGACGAATCTTTTGATCCTAGTTAGTCCATAATTAGATAATATTTGTCACAAACAAACGAAAGTGCTACAGTACCGAAATCCAAAATCTTTTCGGAACTAAACAAGGCCTTAGCCTTGACCGTTTCCACACCTTGTGGGCCCATCCTCCGGGGACACGTGGTGACCCATCGTCAGTCCGCGCTCGCCGCCGGCCCAAACGTGTCGCTGCAAGATGTGCTTTGTTTGATGGGCCAAGGTTCAGAGTACTGGGCCGGCGGCCCAAAACAGTTGCGGCGGCCTGCCACGCGCGGCGACCAGACGACGAGGACCCTGTCTGTCTGGGTGGTGGAGGCAGCAGGCCCGCCGGGTCAAAGTCTCCTCTCCTCTCCTCTCCTCTCTTGCTGACCCTGACTGACTAGGTCGAGTCGTCGACGCGGCATGCCACCAAGTTGACGGTCAACTGGTCAAGGCATAAATGCATGCAACGGCAGTCCATGCGGAGACCGGGTAGATCGATGTACTCCCTCTTTCCTATAAAAACTCCAATTCCTAAAATTCAATTTTTTTTTCAAATTTAATCAACTTTATAGAAAAAACATCAATATATAACATAAAATAAGTATCTTATAAAAATATATTCTATAATAAATCTAAGAGCATCTCCAACAACTTGGTATTTCAACATGCTATCCTACCAAATTTGCTAAAAGCATAAAAATCCTCCTCCAACAACTCCTTATCTCAACTTGCTAATTTTTTTTTAAAAAGGAGGAAAACTCCTCTGCTTTTTAGAAAGCAACAGTACCAAGTAACAAGCTGGGGATACCAGTTCACAGAAAAAGACCAAACAGAAATAAAAGCCAATCAGCGCCTAAACCAAAGTCAAATCTCCACTATATCGGAAGCAGCTGATACTGGCTTGAAGTCCTTGAGCCACCTGGTGATTGTCTCTTTCACCTTACCGACTTGATTTTGATCCTCCTCTTTAAGCTTGATGCTCCACTTCTGCAGCAATGACAATGCAATGTACATAACATCAGTGGGAGCCTGGGGAAACTTCTTGTTTCCAAAGAAACTTGCTAAATTTCCCAAGTTGCTATCTAGAGATTTCTACTGCCGAGATTTGTCAAGTTGTTATCCCAAGTTGCTATCCCGAGCGCAACTTGTTGGAGACACATATTCTTTTACCAAGTGAGCGGGTCTCATCTGTCATCCTCTATTTTTACCAAGTGAGAATAGCAACTTATTGGAGACACATCCTTTTTTTCTTTTGCTAAACAAATTAGCAACTTGCTATAACTCAAGATTTGACAAGTGAATTTTATCAAGTTGTTGAAGATGCTCAGTATTAATTTAGTACTATAAATTTTAATATTTTTTTAAAAAAACTGGTCAAAGTTTAAAAAATTGACAAATTAAAACTTTTAGATAATAAAAGCAAGCAGCTAGCTAGCTAATTAAGTAGCTAGGATAATTACATTTATGAGCTGACTCCTGCCTGGTTGCCTAATTAACTAGCTAAGCCAACTAGCTACCTATATTATATGCTACAGTACAACTGCTACTAGCTGCTGGTGCCGGTGGGTGTCTTGCTGCTTGCTTGGTTGTGAGTACTCCGGCCAATACGTGTTAGCTCTAGCCTGTTCGCTGGCCTAAAAAAGTTATTATTAAAATTATTGTTGGCTGATTTATTGTGTGAGAAAAATACTGCTAGCTGACAGAAAAGATACGGCTGATAAGACGAGACGAATCTTTTAAACCTAATTAGTCTATAATTAGATAATCATTATCAAATACAAACGAAAGTATACGGTAGCCAAAGCTAAAATTTTTTGTGACATGAACAAGGCCTTACACATTCCAATCCTCTAGCTTCTTGTTCTTCTTCAATTATTTTTTATCAGTCTATTCGCTTCAGTTTATCAGTCGAATCTGTTAGCCATTCAACAATATTATTCACTAAAAAAAAATCAACGAACAATACTTTTTATCATCGTTTATGAGCCAAACGAACAATAATGTATCGTGAGGCTGATAAACGACGTAATAATACGACGACACGGCGGTTGCATTGTACGTATTAGTTGGTCGTTACATGCTAGTAGCTATAGCAGATAGACAGACAGATAGATACGTACTGTGTATATGCCAATTAGATTAGACGACGGCCATACACATATATATCATCAGGACGGAGGGAACAAAGTGTGGCACATGCAGATACACATATAGATATACTGCTGATGAAAACCAGTGCCGGTCGGAAATCGGAATTAATAATACTATAATTTAACTAACTAACTAACTGATTGATTGATCCAACGTATATGTAACCATAAATCATCAGAGCCGCTAGAACGTACACTACTGGATAGAGCCATGGAGCAAATGAGCAAAGCGTGATCATATCATGCATGCGTGCATATGGTCGATCCATCGAGGCTGCCACGCAGGCAGAGACAAGCATGGCATCTGATACGATTCGCAAGCAGGCAGACAGCCAATGCATGCATGGAAGGAAAACAAAAAAACTTTTTAAGATTCTATGTCACATCGAATCTTACGGCATATGTATACAACATTAAATATATATATGAAAATAAAAACTAATTACACAGTTTATTTATAAATTGCGAGACGAATCTTTTAAGCCTATAGTTACTACGTAATTATATAATATTTGTCGAATAAAAATAAAATTGCTATAGTGTCAAAATAAAAAAAAAATCGTGTCTAAAGAAAGCCTTAGCTGAGCTAGGAAATCTGGCCCGCCGCGCCAATGGATGACACACACACGCATGTGGCCGCCAACGGTGCATGCACGGGATGCAAAGCTCGCACTAGACGCGTGCATGCAGGCGGCGCCGGCAGGCTATCGATCGATCGATCGTTTCAGCGCAAAACAATGCTGCAGCAAAAGCGCACACGCTGCCGGTGCTGCATATATACTCTGCATCGTTCCATATCACTGGATCCCGCTGCTTTGCCGACCCCAATTATACTTGCAAAGGCATACTTGGCAAAGAGTACTTGGTAATGATTTTTTTACTGAGTACCACGTCAGCATTCGGTAAGGAAAAACCGCAGTCAATTCTGATGGCCTCTTTTCCGAGTGCCATGTCATTGGCACTCAGCAAATAACGTTTTTGTTTTTTGTTTTTAATTCTTTACTAAGTGTTAGGATCTTACGCTCGGCGAAGAACATTTTTTATTTTTTATTTTAAAACTTTTTGTCGAGTGTCTTAGTTCTGGCATTCAGCAAAACTGAAAACTAGGTTCTCTGCTCCTAGCTTTACCGAGTGCCATAGTCTTGACACTCAGCAAAGACCTCTTTACTGAGTGTCACACTCTAGGATTTTTTTCTATCCATCGACACAAACAAACAAATCATATAGTGCATTTTCTATACTCCCGGGGGTAATTACTCTCATCTTCAATAAACTACATTAGGTAAACCACATTAGGTATGTATTCATACTTGTTTATACTTGTTTATCGATTTGAGTATGTTCATATACTTATATTAAGATACTCTAGATCTTACCACGCGAAATTTTTTCAAAACAATCCATATTTTTTAATATATTACTAAATGCGACTACTATAGTATATATAATAAGTATAACCACATACTCTATATATGCATGCATACTTAACATACATACTACCTTAGATGGTTTAGTATGATTATACACTTCGCCTACATACACTTCATCGGGCCATATACGCCCTAAATTTGGAGATATACACATGAGAGTAACTACTACTAAGAGTAAAAAGGAATTATCCTATATATATCATCACAAACAACACAGGATATATCACATACATATCCATAATCTATCGTATACACATTCATCATCCATCGCATACACATAGTGTTCCGAATCCACCACATACATAATAATATCTCTTAAGTCTAAGTTCAACATAAGTCTAAGTCCAATACAAATCTGAGAGCGCTAGGTCCCGTTAACTCCCTAATAATCTTTGTCGAGTGTTAGACTTTGCCGAATACTAGTCACTTGATAAAGACTACCTTTGTCGAGTGCCATATTTTGTTGAGTGTGGCATTTGGTAAAGCCTCGTGTAAAGTGGGCGTTTCCGTAGTCTATGTATGCAATGCATGCCGTCGCATTTGATCGTGTCTGCTATTGATCTCCTCCCGTACGATCGAGTTGAACACTTGCTGGGAAACAAAATCAGCGACAACCATAACGTACCCCTAGGATCGGATCGGAGTGTACAATAAAATGCCACACACAGATAATAAACCGAAGCTACTAGGTCTGTCCTAAAGAAAACATAGTTTGTGACGACATAATAAATAATATATACATGCATGTCTCCGATCCATTGTGCACATATCATTATTTATATACATACATGTAATCCTTCAGAAACAAAAACAAAAAAGTGTGCGTACGCACGCACGTACGTAACTACTATACGTACTGCATAGAATCTTCATTAGGTCGTTACAGGTGGACGATCGACAATTCGACATGCATATGCATGCATGGAGTGTGGAACGAATACGTACGACAACAGGGTAGCTCCATTGGCCACCCTCCAAATCTCAACCCGCTTAGCTTGGCCTTCTTTACTTCGTTCTAATTTTTTTTGAAAAACGAACACCGTAACACTTTTGTTTGTATGTAACAAATATTGTCTAAATACAAATTAAATAGGCTTAAAGGATTCATCTCGCAAATTATAGATAAATTGTGTAATTAGTTTTTGTTTTCATCTATATTTAATACTCCATACATGTGTTTAAAGATTCGATGTGACAGAAAATTTTAAAAAAAATTGGATTTTGGAAAGTAACTAAACAAGACCTTAGTTATGTATAAGACGATCAGCACCGTACCGTGCAGTGTACGTGCAGGCGCCTTTGCATTGGCTTTTGTTTCCACACACTGCGCTAGCTGGCGTTGACGGTTGACGGCGAACAATTACAATAGGTAAACGGCGGTAACAAAACGACAGCATCCAGCTAAGTAAGGCCTTGTTTAGTTGACTTAAAAACCAAAAAATTTTCGAGATTTATGTCACATCGAATCTTGCATCATATATATAGAACATTAAATATAGTCAAAAATAAAAATTAATTGCATAATTTGTTTATAAATTATGAAATTAATTTTTTAAGTCTAATTAGTCTATAATTAAATAATAATTACAAAATAAAAACGAAACAAAAAAATTGACAACTAAACAAAGCCTTAACGTGTTTCCCTGTCGCTGTCCCTACGTGTCCCTATTCCTACCCACAACGTCACCGTACGCGCAGAGGACAAGGCAGGACGCGAAATGGAGGCCAGGGGTTTACTAACACGTAAACCGAGTTTAGTCGTCGCATAGTTTTTTTTTTTTGGTAAACTTGCTATCTAAGGCCTTGTTTAGTTCACCCAAAACCAAAAAAATTTCAAGATTCTCCGTCATATCGAATTTTGCGGCACATGCATGAAACATCTATAACTCTTATAATCCTAAACCCCACTAAGTATTTCTCTAAGCATACAAGCTATCCACCTAAGCAATAAGCAATGCACTACCATATTGAGTTAAAATCCACTAAGTAAAACTTCAATAACAATTTATCTCAACATGCAATGTGCTACCACATATATACAATTAAAATCCAATAGCACATATGACAATTATATTGTAGTGTCCACGCCAGCAAGACAAATAAGTATAGTCCACATCATCATACTACATAATCCATTAATCTGCAATTCCCGCAGCAACGCGCGGAGTATGCTCCTAGTTAAATATGGACGAAAACAAAAACTAATTACATAGTTTAGTTGTAAATCATGAGACGAATCTTTTGGTCCTAGTTAGTCTATAATTAGATAATATTTGTTACAAACAAACGAAAATGCTAATGTAGCGAAATCTAAAAAAAATTTCACATCTAAACAAGGCGTAAAGTTGTTTAAGCTAGCGTCCGACTTGTGAAAACACACGTTCATATATATTTTGTGCTTTAGTAATTTAGAGGTACATGTATCTATATTCATCCAACGAGTGTGTAGGTAGAGCGCCAGGGCCATACATTGGGCAGCATAACCCCACCTCAAAATTTAGGAGCACTAGTCAGTCATTTATACTTCATCCATCCTAAATTATAAGTTATTTCGAGAATTTTAGAGAGTTAAAATATCTCATGTTTGACCAAATTTATATGATAACATAATAATAGTTATGATATCATATAAGTATTATTAGGTTTTTTATTAGTTATATTTTTATAGTAATATCTATTTGATGTCATAGACCTTTCTAATTTTTTCTATAATGTTGATCAAACTTAACATACTTTGATTCTATAAGATTTTTAGAATGACTTATAAATTAGGATGGAGGGAGTAGTATCTATGTTCTAACTCTCCATAACATCCACCATGACTACTCACCCTCCCACATGACAGGTCAATGCACTCGACATTATTAGCATCGAGACATCGACCGTCACTCAAGAGACGCTGCAGGTGGTACTGCGCGTACGTGATGACTGAAGAGAGAGGTAACGGTCGTTGGCACGACGAGTTCCTCACATATACTCCAGTTGACACTAGTAGATGTATGTTAGTACTTCCCTCTATCCCAAATTCTAAGGCGTGTTAAGAAATTTAGAGAGTCAAAACATTTCAACTTTGATCAAATTTATATGATAAAATAATAACATTTGTGATATTAGCTAAGTATTATTATGTTCTTTCATTAATTATATTTTCATAGTATATCTATTTGATGCTACAAATTTTTGTAATTTTTTATAATAATTTTGGTCAAACTTGAGATGTTTTGCCTCTCTAAAACTTTTGGAATGCCTTATAATTTTGGGATGGAGGAAGTAATTTTTACTTTTCAGCTCTACCGACACGGAATGCTCCAAAGGTCATGACAAGTCATGATTAGTATTACCGTTGGCTGATTTATTGTGAGAGAAAAACACATGCAGTTCCTGTTTGGTGGTTCATAGAATGCTCCAAAGGGTTAAATATCTATCATAGTTCTTGTTTTATTGGAAACCTTGTAAATGTAGTCATCATTCTCTGTTCCATTGTACATACCTACTCCTAATTTTTTTATGCAATTAGATATACGATAAAGATACATAAGGGCACTCACAACGCAAGACTCTATCACAGAGTCCAAGACAATTAATTACATATTATTTATAGTATTTTGCTGATATGGTAGTTTATTTATTGAAGAAAGAGGTAGAAAAAGTAAGACTCCAAGTCTTATTTAGACTCCAAGACCATATTGTTTGAGGTAATAAATAATTTTAGACTCTATGAGTGCCCTAATATAACTTATTGTGTATCGAGAAAGGACAAACCGACCTATATATTGAAATAGAGAGAGTATTTTATTTGTTGATAAGATATAGGGACCACATTTTGTGTTTGTTCACGAGCCATAAAATTAAATCCTAGGTACGAACATGTAAGAGTGTCTAGGTTTGTAACGTGATTTTTCTTTTTTGAGAGATCAAATGTGACCCAAACAAAGTCCCGCAACTGATAACGGCTCACAGGCACAGGCACAGGGGTGTACCGGCCACGCCGCGTGCTCCCGCCACCGGCGAGCGGGCCCCACTCTCCCGCCCCGACCGTTCCACTCCCGGCTTTGCACCACACCAGCCACCCTGTCCAGTCCGTACGCCACCTCCACGCAGACGCAGCGGGGCAAAGCGCGTGACGTGATGAGCCGCGCCGCGCGCGAATTCTCCACGCCGCGTGGGCCCTCGCTCGCTTTTCCTCCCTCCAGGCACAGGCAGGGACACGTGCTGGCCCACCGTCAGTCGCCCTCGCCGCACGCCGCCGGCCCAAACGGACCCAGCCCGCTTCCTTCCCACCCACGCGCTCCCCGGGCCAGGTCCAATCCATCCAAGAAAGAGCCTTTTTTTTTTTCTTTTCTTTTCCTCGCGGACACGTTGCGGGTCCGCCACCCTCGGCCTCGTGTCTGCGCGGCGGGCCCCGCCCGCGTTTCTGACCGTTTCGCCCCCCCCCCCACCCCCCTGCTGCGGGGGCCCCGGTCGGTCCCTTTCCTTTCCCCCTCCTCTTCCTCTTCTTCTTCCTCGCCGCCCGCGGCGACCTCACCGAGAAAGAGAAATCTCGCTCGCGGTCGGGGCCGTCGCCTTCGCCATTCCTCCGATAAATACGCGCGCGCTCGCTCCTCCCCCGAGCCCAGTCGCGTCGTCGCTCACTCCCCTCCCCTCCCCTCTCCACATCCAGCTGCGTATCCACCAATCGACAGCGACCTCCTCCTCCACGCGCTCCCCTCCCCTCCCCTCCCTTTCCCTTCGCTCCCTCCTTAGCCGCTAAGCGTCCTCCCCTCCGCACCGCGCCGCGCCGCGTCCCGCCCCGACCTGCTCGCGCGGCTCCGCTCCGCTCGTCGGCGCCGTCGAGGACCACCCCAGCACCGGCGCTGCCCCCTACAAGAGGCGTCCGTCCGCCGCCTCACCGCACCAGCGAGCACCCGCTGCCGCCTCCTCCGCTCCCGATCTCTCCACGCGGGCCGGAGATCGGCCGCGGCGGGCTCCCGATCCCGCCCGATCTACCCACGCCCTCGACGCTCCCTCGCCGAGATGTGGGGCGGCGACTCCAACGCGAAGCAGATGCTCAAGTCCAGGGGCGGCACGGGCGGGGGGTTACCCACATCCGGGGACGACGAGTCCGACTACTTCCCGCCGACCCCGCGCAAGGACAGCTGGTGGTCGACGGGGCTCCTCAAGCTCGTCACCGCCACCGTCATCTTCATGGGCGGCGTCGTGCTGGGCCTCTCCGTCAGCGGCAGCGTCGCGCGCTACTACTACAACGCGTCCCACGCCGAGCTCTTCTTCCCGACCACCACCTACAGCTGCGACCCGCGGGACAGGGACTGCGGGATGGGGCTCGCGTTCAGGGCCTTCGTCCACCCGCCACGCCTCGCGCACTCCATGACCGACGACGAGCTCTTCTGGCGGGCCTCCCTCGTGCCCAAGGCCGAAGAGTTTCCGTTCCAGCGGGTGCCTAAGGTCGCCTTCCTCTTCATGGCGCGCGGGCCTCTCCCGTTCGCGCCGCTCTGGGATAAGTTCTTCCGTGATCACCAGGGGCTCTACTCCGTATACGTCCATACTGTGCCGGACTACAAGCTCAATGTTTCCAAGAACTCCGCCTTCTATGGCAGACAGATCCCAAGCCAGGTATTGCCTTTGCTTTTGCTGATACATTGTTCCCCCTCCTTTTTTGCTGCTACATTCGTACAATACAATCAATCCATCATTTCATTGTTCAAAAAAAATAATAAACTGGTAGTGATAATTCATCCATTCCCCTGTTTTGTTGTCACCATGGCATGAATCATCACTAACAAGCAAGTTGTAGCACATTGCAATCCATCAGCAGTTTGGGAATTTGCATCGCATTATTGTTGCCTTTGTGCAAAAGAAGAAGAAGAAAAAAAATCTGGTTGAGTGGCAGATAGCTGGTGCCTTGGTGGCCGCTTGTCATGCTAGTTGGTGGCTGCCATGTGCCCAACTTGATTGGGATGCGTTGTGTGCAAATGCCTGAGGATTTGCCCTAGTAGGGGAGATGAGAATATGCTTGCTTGCTTGTCCCAATGCTAGGTTGGTAAACTACTTAATTCGTTCAACTACTAGTGGTGTTCACGAATTCCAGATAAGTGATGATGAGATTCTTGCTTGACAGATGTTCTGCTTCAATTATTTTTACTAAAAATAATAGTAACCGGTCAACAAGTTCGGGCTGACCTGCAATCATGATTTATCACTTTCCCCTATTCTTTTTGTGCTAAAGTAGTGCTTTTCCAGTTTCACTGTAATGTGTGCATTCCTTCTTTGTCTCACAGCACTACTCTCCTTATCATGCACTTGCAGTTTATGCCCATTATCGATGGATACCTTTGTTCTTCCACGTTCTAATATTTCATTTCTTTCAAATGCAGGATGTGTCTTGGGGATCAATAACCCTGGTGGATGCTGAGAAGCGCCTGCTGGCCAATGCCTTGCTGGATTTCTCGAATGAGCGATTTGTGCTGCTGTCAGAGAGCTGCATTCCTGTCTTCAACTTCCCGACTGTCTACGAGTACCTCATCAACTCGGCACACAGTTTTGTTGAGTCCTACAACATCGACACCCCTCAGAGTGCTGGGCGGTACAACCGTCGCATGGCTCCTCACATCATGGCAGATCAATGGAGAAAAGGGTCAGAGTGGTTTGAGCTTAACCGTGAGTTGGCTGTCCAGATAGTAGCAGACTACAAGTACTACTCGATCTTCAGAAAGCACTGCAGGCCATCCTGTTATCCAGATGAGCATTACATACCGACTTATCTTCATTTGTTCCATGGGCCCCTCAATGCCAACAGGACCATCACATGGGTTGATTGGTCAAGAGGAGGCCCGCATCCAGCAAGTTATGGTGCTGCGGACATCACAGAAGACTTCATCCAGGCCATCAGGAATAATGGTACGCAGTGCTTTTACAACTCGAAGCCCACCTCTGTCTGCTACCTGTTCGCGAGGAAGTTTGCTCCTAATGCTTTGGGAAGGCTGATGAACATGACCTCGACGGTGTTGGACTTTTGAGTCGTTCACCATGCATCGTGGTCAGCATTTCGCTACTGAGGTATCTCTATGGATGCGCGTGCCAGTCGGGAACTAGAACTACTCTACCCTACTAGATTGGAGTCGGCAACATGTGTCTCACTATAGATGGATGATCAGAGATGGCTTTTGGTGTATGCGTCTCTCGCTCTCGCGGATGATGTGTGTGGGACAGTGAAAATTGCTTCACTTATCCTGAAGCTGATTCCCTGAGTGATCGACAGATGGCACCGCTTACGGAGATGACATTTCTTTGACCTCCCATTCTTTTTAATATATCATAGTCATATGATAGAGGATCACCTTCTTTTCTTCTTCTTCATCCTCCCTATCTACTGTATTGACTTGGTCAGACACTAATTTCTGTGAATATAACTTATCGATCATTGCTTTACTTCAAGCCTGGCATTGCCAGATGTCTTTGTATGCTTGATAGCCTGTCTCTAAACCTTGAAGTAACAGATTGCCATTGGTTGTTCTGTCGATGATGCTTAAGTACGGGTAAGCTAGATAGGGATGCAAGCAGCAGAATATGCCATATTCTTGCATAGTGCATATATTATGTAGAATTGTGGCTGTCTTTTCAGGAAGGGGGGAAAAAGTAGGCTCCTTTTTGAAAGGCACACATGAGCATGCCTATACCATGCTGTTGCGTGGAGATTCTTGATCAGTTCAAACATGGGGGTCCTGTCCTGTGTTTATTCTTGTTCTTTATCAGTTCAAACAGATTGCCACGAACATGTTTGATTGCCTTCATTTGACAGAGAAACAATTATTCTAACATTGGCTGGTGAACATGGGGGACATGATTTAGGCTGGTGGTGCCGTTCCACAGCCTTGTCATGCCCTGTTGTTTGTATGTAATATATATAAAATCCATGATGAGCAGAGGTCCCTGGACCATGGTACTATAGTGGGCCTCTGTGTACTCTGTATCTAGTCTAACCTTAGTCTAATCCAGGCATTAGTTTATGTGCTGATACCTGTGTGATTACTTGATATAATATATGGTAGCAGTTAGATATTTGGGTAAATTCTGGTGTGCTGCTGGTGAGTGGTGTTTTTGATTCTTGGTGAAGAGAGGCAGTGTCTCTGAGATTGGGTGAAAGTGACCTGTTCCTGGTGCTTGTGCCGTCTAAGCAGAGAAGGTTGATTCTGTTGGTGACCTGGCGCGTTCTGGACTAGAAATAACAAGAGATGAAAGTGATGTGTCCTATGAATTGATTAAAAAAAAGAGAGAGATTTTGGACTACTAGAAACAAGAAAGGGATGAAAGTGATGCGTCCTGAATTATGGAGTTTTGCCTCTGTGAATTGGTTGAAAAAAGAAAGATAAATCGTTTTTTCTTCCTTCTATCTTGCAGAAATGGGGAAAAGAGAACAGAGAGGGACAAGTGATAGGATGAGCATGGCCAAGTCTTTTAGTTGGAGGAGAAAGCAGCAGCAACAACACTTGAAATACATGCCTTATCCGTAGCAATTTCTTGCAGCTTTCTGCACACAATCGTTGATGCGTAGATTCTTTCTTGTGTTCATCAAATCTGTCTTCCCATCCATTGGAGCATACATACGAAGAGATAAAACGTACAGGCCTTGGCATTATTCTTGTGTGGACGTCCTTGATTCAAATTGCATGATACTGCAGCAGCAGGCCTAGATATCTAGTCCGTTTACCATGCACACAGCACACTTTGTCAACAAGGATGGAGATGGACCAGTGGCAGGATTAGCATGTGATGTAGCTACGTGGACCCTACTCCATCAGACGGAGAGTGATGACGACAAAACTCTGATGTTGGCTAATCCTTGCACCTTAGTACTGAACTTGAACTCTGGACTAGCAAGAACAAGAATGCTGCGACCAAGAAATTTGGATGTCCCATTTCCCTCAAAACACAGCTAGCGCTTCAGCCATTGCTCCCCTACCTAGAATTGGATAGGACATGTAAGTTAAGTAACTGTTTATTATCTCACTCTGAGTGCAAATCAAATACTCCTACATGGAAATCATTTAATTAGTTTTTACTAATGAGTGTTGCGTTGCATTCCATTGCAACCTCATCAGATACAAGAATGTGCCACTGGAAATGTGGTCATCAGCATCTAAAAAGAAAACTGGTCAACAAATGAACATGCCAAAAAAGAAAACCTATGGTCTGAACTGAAAAATGTCAGCAAAGGTCCAAAAAACAGCAGGAATGTGTATCCACGCAGGGGGAGAACGATTTCAGGGTATTATTTACATTACTTATTTTCTTTCTGAAATTTACCATCCTGGAATACTTCATACTAATACTACCAATTTCAATTCAAAAATGCCTTACATGTACAACTCTATGTAGTACATTAACTTTTTATGTACCATGCCTATGGTTAGTACACTTTCTATGTACCACTTTTGATTCGTGATGAAGAGACGTGTGTCTCTGAGATTGGGTGAAAGTGACTTTGTTTCTGGTGCTTGTGCCATCTAAGGCCTTGTTTACTTCTACCCAAAACCCAAAATTTTTCAAGATTCTCCATCACATCGAATCTTTAGACGCATGTATGAAGTATTAAATATAGACGAAAATAAAAACTAATTGCACAGTTTGGTCGAAATTTATGAGATGAATATTTTGAACCTAGTTAGTCTATGGTTAGACAATAATTATCACAAACAAACGAAAGTGCTACAGTGTCGTGAATTTTTTTCCTTTACCAACTAAACACGGCCAGCAAAGACGGTTGATTCTGTTGGTGATCTGGCGTGCTCTGAGCTAGAAATAAGAAGGGATGAAAGTGATGCATCCTGAACTTTGAATCTGTGAATCTGTAAATAGATTGAAAAAAAAAAAGATTTTTGACTACTAGAAACAAGAAGGGATGAAAGTCATGCGTCCTCCGTGAATTGGTTGAAAAAAAGAAGATGATGCGTTCATAAATTGGTTGAAAAAAGGAAGATGATGCGTTCAACTTTATTGTTCCCCCGAATGATTCTTCTTTGGAAAAGAATCTATATCATTTTTTTATCTATCAGAAATGATGGGGGGAAAAGAACAGAGAGGGACAAGTTATGGGCGTGGCCAAGTCTTTGAGTTGGAGGACAAACCAGCAGCAAGCCTTGAAATGCATGCCTTATCCGTAGCAATTTCTTGCAGCTTCCTCCACAAGTGATGCGTAGATTCTTTCCTGTGCTTATACCCTTCCGCCGGTGATGCTCTTGTTGACGGTCTGCTCATATACACATTAAACAAGCAAAGTTAGAGTTTTTTTTTGTTAAATGGCAGGTACACAAAAAATCTCCTTACTTAATGGAAAGAACTTCTGAACAATTCCATAAGCACATACCCTGCAATCAGAGCATTCATCATGCACTAAGATTTATGTCGCTTTCGACCTTTCTATCATGTTTTCTCTTCTTCCCCATTGTATGAAGATGAAGATAGTAATGTTGTTCGTTTCAGCATGATGCACAGCTACAACGTATAACGGTACTATTCATGTGTTAGTTGTTAAGTTCCGTGACTTTTTTTAGGATCCACAAAAATACCTAATTTTAATATCTTATTAAATTCGGTAAGTGGTTAGTCCTGTCAATAATTGGTTTCTCTATTGATGAGTACGAAGTATGAATGAGATCTCTCTCGATTTCCACATGTTAGCCTGCGTTGAGATTTGTTATATGAACACTTAGAGATTTACACCGGTATATGCGGATAATTTGGAGAAACATTTAATTTGATTAGATTTGATGACAAACATATCAAGATTTTAGTTTATATTTTGATTAGTTAGGCCATCAACTGATTTATGTAATTCTAATATATTTTTTTTTCAAATCAAATTACATCAACAACTTAAGGATTAAAATATTTATATTTATTTATTAAGCAATGGTCTATGTTTTGAAGACCCATAATACTGTTTTTACTATTTATTTTTTATCTTTACAACAAAAAATAGAGTTACATTTAAAAAATTTACAAAAAGAGTGGCACTGGGACGCCATACTATGCAACATCTCTGAACAAACTAGTCAAAAAAAAATAACGTAAAAATGAGACGGAAACAAGAAAAAGAATGGGGACAAAAGATAGTTTATTCGGCATTTTAGCCAACTGAACCCACGCGTGGGCTTTAACTTCGGCTATCTGGGCTTGGGCTGTGGAAGCACGTTGGTCTGCGATGCCCCGTAGGCCAATTAGCTATCGGCTCGATATAAACTGTTTATGCCAATCTGACGTGTGAAGACGCTCCTGTCGGGAACAAAACCAATCAGCCACCTCTGTCCAAAAAAAAAAAACCATAGCTTCACTTTCTCTTCTTCCTTTGGCTTTCTTGCGTCGTGGAGCTAAGAGACAAGAGAGCTGATGAGCAGGTGGTGCCTGTGTTGGAACATATAGAGCCAAGCTGAGAGGTGCCACCGACGCGAGCGTGGACGGCAGCCTAAGAGCAAGTCCAACCCACCTCCTAAACAAGTCTCTATTCTAAATCTAGAGACTTGATTCAAAAGAAATCAACTCCAACCCACCTTCTACTTGGGCTCCCATTTTCCATGCACTTCTAAATTATAGTTTCAGCCCCTCACATCTAGAACCCCCTATCCTACTTGTTTAGGAGGTGGGTTGGAGTTGGGTCTTAATTTGAGCCCCTACTTTTTTTTATCATAGCATGTAAATAAAAATTTAAGAGTTTAATTTAGGGACTTGGGCTGGAGTTGCTCTAACCCTCGCCGAAGCTCACGTGTAGCGATGGCCGCGCGCGGCTCCATCGAGCCACCCCGCAGTGGTGCTCAGGCGTCTCGGCGGTCGCGAGCGGTGAGCACAAGCCACCCGACAGCCACGTGGCCCATGTCCCTGTTGGCCGCACACGTGGCTCCGTCGAGCTATCCTATAGTGGCGCTCAGGCATCTCGGCGGACGCGAGCGGTGAGCACAAGCCACCCGACAGCCACGTGGCCCATGTCCCTGTTGGCCGCACACGTGGCTCCGTCGAGCTATCCTATAGTGGCGCTCAGGCATCTCAGTGGTCACGAGCGGTGAGCCCAGGTGCCCTAGCGGCCTTGTGGCCCATGTCATTGGTGGCCACATGCCACCACACATGGTGTACCACTGCCATCGCGTTGGCAGCTTGGGAACACGCGCGAGGCTTGTCACGTGCTCGTCTCCGGCGCGCCTCCTGGTTTGTGCTTCCGTAAACAACTGCATTACTGAGGTTGTCAATGCCTAATGTTTTGATTTTATAAGTTTTCTTTGATTTTATAAGTTTTCTTTATAAAGTTGGTCCGATTTGGGTTTGGATTTGGATTGATGTGTTTCATTGATTCTGATATTCGATTTGGTCCTAGGCACATTCTTGTAGATTTGGGCTTATCGATTTGGAAAATCTTTATATATATTTTGTAGGAGAACTGCTCCGGTACTCCTCTTTTTAAAATTACACAGATCTCAAAGCAACCTATTTAATTAATAATTATTAAATGCATTGCGTGGGAAGAATTTGGCGATATCCAGGACAAGCCTCGGCAACTGAGCTGGAAGACACCGCCATCGCCGGGAGAGGACTCCGGCACGGACGCCGGCACGGAGGGAGAGCTTCTCCAGGATCGAAACTAGGACGTCGCTAGGCAGCTGACTTATCAAGTCTTCCTCCGATGATGGAGTAGTAGTAGTAGTAGTAGTGGACTCCATGATGATCAGCTAGCTAGCTTCTTCTGATGATGGCTTGTAAATAACTAGTACGTACTCTAGTAAGTGTTTGGATCCTTCTCACCTATTATATCTATCTCTCCGGCCAATGCAATCACGCACATGCAACTAGATCGATCGGAACAAATTAAGCAGCGTTTGATGCATATATGTAATACGGGCCGGGGTGGTCTATTAATTACGAGATGCACGTACACGATCGGAATCCGTTTCCGTTCCGTATTACAATACTAATACGTCACGTCCCTGTCCAAGTGTCAGTAATGTGGTCATGTGGATATCTCTATTCGTATCGGTTTCCTTTTTTCGAAAATACAACTTCAAACGCATTTCATTAAAAAGAAGAGTGCAGGGATTAGCACCTTCCCCTTGGCCGCTATACATGACCAACTGTCCCGCGCCGACCCTAGTGTAATTACACATTCGACAAAGCTTTTGTCGAGTGCCCGATAAAAAAATACTCGGCAAAGATAGCTTTGCCGACGCTTTTTTTACTGAGTACACTTTGCCGAGTATTACACTTGGCCAAGTCTTTGCCAAGTGTAATATGGGCTTTACCAAGAAGCCAAATCCGGTAGTTTATAGGCAACTTGAAGTGCGAATGTAAACCTTAGGTTCATTCCTATATCTTAATCATATAGTCCTAGCATTGCTCCTTTGCATCTTTGTACATCTTCTTCCTCATATGTACTCCTATTGTGCCATCCTCGCATATCATTGATAGCTCCATCCTTGTATACGCTCTTGCAGCTTCTCTTCTAAAAACATAGAATGGAGAGGATTGAGTACATAAAGTACTCAGCAAACGATAGAGGTTAGGTGAATGGCAGAGGCACTATTGGGAGGTGGTTTATGGTGGTGAAGTATATTTGGTAGGAGGGAAGGAAAGTGGTCTACAGTGGTTGAGTTGTAGTTGGTGAGAGTTAAGCTACATATATAAGGGAATTTGGGCCCTAGGAGAGTATTAATCTTTCCCACCAGTTCCTAGGTTTTATGAATTGTCACTTACCAAATTAGTAGATTGCAACTTACCAAATTATCACAATTTCTTTTCATAAACACATCTAATCATTTGATACCTCATCCCAACAATTGTTCACTCCAAGGATGTGGCTATTCGAATAGATTCAATACACTTTGTAGAGGTTGTACACATTTTCCCACATGATAACACAATCTAACACCATCATCATGGCTTAGACAGCTCTAACGAAATTTTGAACCCAAATGGAAAGACAACAAGCATCCATACAACATTACCACAACTTACTCAGGGGTCGGTAGAACTCACAGAGGTTGGATGATTATACAACATCCAATTCAAAATAAGCGGATTGTTGGTGTTTCATGACACAAAAAGATGAATGGTTTATACTGATTCGAGCCCTCATAATGAAGTAATAGCCTTTACATCTAGTTAGTGTGTAGCCTTTTGTGTTGGATTGCCAATCTTGGGAGCCTTGCCCTCCTTTATATAGCCCAAGAGGCAAATCTCCTAGTTAGTTGCAATGTAAGAGTCCTATTAGGACTATAGGGTAGCAATAATGTTACTAGGATTACATGTGCGGAATTCTAGTCGAACTAGATCTTCTTCCTTCCTTGTGGGGTACCCGGTGACTATGTCCCACAAACCCTTGAGCATTGTATGGTTGATCTTGGAAGCCTTCTTGTTTCTCTAGGTCTTATCCAGTAGAAACAAGCTTCATCCAAGTGCTTGCTTAGGAGAATTCATGAAGTGCTCTTGAAGTCTCCAAGTGTGTGCACTTTTTTGGAAAAGTGCACTCACTAAGTGTAGCCCCAAGCCTCTTATTGTTTGGAACAAAGAGTTGGAGGGTCTTGTTTGAAATTCCTTGCTAAAGAAATTTGAAAGCATCCACAACCCCTGAGCCTACCATTTGACTACTCGAAGTCGATTATAAGATCTTGTAGACATCCTCAAGGATGTAGCTGAGCAACCTCCCAAAGACAATGATTAGTAACTGCATGTTGCCGAGTGGTTGAATGCTTGAAAATTTGGTCTTCTTCCATCATTGAGTCGAAGCCCCCGAGCATAGTCAGATAGCAATGTAAGAGTCCTAGTAAGATTACATATAGCAATGTTACTAGGATTACATGTGGAGAATAATCGATCGAGTCATCGTGCGCTGCAATAATCGATCGAGTCACTGTGCGTTGCCACATGGTGGGGATAGAAGAGATAAATTAAAGAGAGTGGGATGCAGGGTTGTGAAGCTTCAGTGGGACCATGACACCTTCAATCTTATCCATTTCGATGCTTAGGCGGTGGTGAGGTCGGGGAGGTAGGTGAGTAGACGATGCGATGCGGTATTCAATCATGTCATTGTCACTAGGAAGACAAATGATGCTGACGAGCGGAGCCTTCATGTCAGTGAGCGTGAGAGAGGAGAATGGAAGCGGCTACATAGTAGCTGGGCCGGGCGGCCGGGGCCAGCCCACTCGGTAGAGAAGAGGAGGAATAGGAAACACACGCACTTGGGCTAGGCTGGTGGCGACCCATCGCAGGAGGAGAGGGAGACGAAGAAAGCGGTCTTCTTGACCAAAGAGAGGGAGAAGGAGAGATTGAGCATAAAGGGCTTTTCTATTTATGGAATTGCTCTTCCATTTCCCAAAAATATACTAAGGCTTATTTGAATTGATTTCAATTTAGATTTTAAGGGAATTTTTAAAGGGGAGTGTCTGGGTTAATTAAAGGGAAAGGTCAAGGAAGAATTCTCGTGCCACAATAAATTCTAGAAAAGCAAACACACAAGCATTCAAACACAAATGCATATGGTGAGTTTTGATGTAAGGGTTTTTGGAAAAGTTTTTTAAAAGGTGGTTTTGTAGTAAATAAACTACTCAAGTTTTAATTTGTTGTAAAATTTAAAAATTTCAAATTTTTGTAAATTTTAACATGATGCAAAACACAGGGTGCTACACACTTCATCCGTTCATGAGCACCTTCGTGAGCGAGCATGCCCAATGATGAGGCTGACGATGAGTGGAAAGTTGCTCACGCTTAGAACGTGGTCTAGGAAATCCTGACGACTGAAGGTGATTAGAGTCTCTCACTAGCGTAGGTGTTAGGGTCGCACCAATCCGACCAGGTTCACCTCCCATAGGGAGAGCTTCTATCATTGTCTAGTGTCATGGTATCATCTAGCAAGCCCACCCTTTGTTGAGGCAGAATAGCATCAAGGTGAAGGTGTGAAATATAGGGGAGATCTGACTAGGCTAGCACCTAGGAAGGGGTCTAGAGGTTCCTTCCTCACCATCAACATTAACTCAGCACCCTAGGAGCCGCAAGGTACGACAAGTTGGGGTTGCGGGGCGTCTGGGCCTTCCCTTGATGGCACCTTCATCAGATGTGGCGACTGAAGTTCCCCATTGGTGGGGTTCGTATAAGATCTAAGTTACATCTACTAGGTGAGGGTCTCGGAATCTACCCCCGAGAGGCCCAGTGGAGGGTTTAACGCTAGGGACTCATTGTCCATCGGCTTAGCCTCCTTAAGCGGGTGAAGCTCGCCGTAGCAGTCAACGATGTAGTCTAGGCTCCCAAAGTTGAGAGCCTAGCAAGGGGTGAATGGCATCGGTTGTGGTGGAGATCTCACCAGGGAGGCAGACGCTGCCTTCTAGGGCAGCGCTGCCTGCTCTAGCGATGAGGCAGGTGGCTTTGGCCATCGTAGAGCCATGATGAGACTCGGGCACTCCTCTACCTGGCGCGCCTACTCTCATTGTGCTTATTTTTGTGGATTTTCATTCAAGGAAACATGGTTTCATTTCAAGACTATGTTACATATAATTCAGAAATCATTAGACATTTGTTCGTACATTGTGCAAGAAATAGAGTGGAACGACTTAAGACATATCTACATTGAATTTTAACGATAAGCACTAAAAAGACTTTAGACATTTGTTTGAGCCCTCACAATAATAGTGGGGTCAGCATTGTATTGGGATACCCCTCTTGTAGAAATATCTAAGATACAAGACTAAGGTCGTATGTATAACTTTTAAACTAATGGGGGGTTTGGAGAAAGATTGCCTCCTCCCACTTATCCTATAAATACAACCCATGAGTGGAAAGGCAAGAGACATTTACATAACACCATACCCTTTCTCTCTTTCCCAATGTTTACTTTGAGTCTCTCGAGTTCATAGTGAAGGTACACACGATAATTGTAAGCACTAAAAAGACTTTAGACATTTGTTTGAGCCCTCACAATAATAGTGGTTTTGAGTTTGTCGAGTTTATGGTGAAGGTACACACAGTAATTGTAAGCACTAAAAAGACTTTAGACATTTGTTTGAGCCCTCACAATAATAGTTGGGTGAGCATTGTATTGAGATACCCCTCTTGTAGAAATATCTAAATACATGACTAAAGGGTCTATGTCTAACTTGTAAACTAATGGGGTCGCGAGAAAGATTGCCTCCTCCCACATATCCTATAAATACAACCCATGAGTGGAAAGTCAAGAGACACTTACATAACACCCACTCTTTCTCTCTTTCCCAATGTTTATTTTGAGTCTCGAGTTCATGGTGAAGGTACACACGAGGACCTATATACCAACAAATTCTTTGTACAAAAATTAATATCTTTAACATAATGGTGTAAGCAAAAATAATTAATGATGTAATTATACTAATTAAGAGAGAACTGGTATTAGTTAGTCTTAATACTTTTGCACATATATATAGTTCCACAAATTTATATCATTTCTACCATTAGGTTTTTTAGATGAACTTTTTTAATTAGCTATATATGCTTATGGTCATGAGGCGTAACTCATAAACAAACCCTTATGTATTCACAAAATATTAGAGTAAAGCTACCTACTCCATTATGACTAAATACACTATAAAACTCTTTAACTTTATTACAAATGCAAAATACATAATATTCTAACATTATGAATCAATAGAAAATTACGTTGATAGTTCATCGAGTAATATTGCAGGCTTTAGTTCTTTGAAAGATTTAAAAGAAGTTTTATGATGAGGCACCCCTGAATTTAAAGTTTAAAATGACTTCCAAAATCAAGTGGCTTCAATTTCTAACTGGTTTGAAATTGAGTTTAGGTTATGACACACTATAAAGAGATGCGATGCAAATATAGGTGTATAAAAAGATAAGAGCGCTCAATTGTCAAATTTAAATATATTTTGAGAGATATTCTATCACAACATAGCACATGATAAAGATTTGGCTTTCTTCCTCTATCAGTAGTAAAGATGTCGGTGGTACCAAGGAGGTTGGCGGTAAGATACCTCTTATCTCTTCTCGTCGATGGTACTAGTAACTGTTAGTGGTATCAACATGTTTGGTGAAACCTGCTTATGCTGATGGTACCATCGATCATCGGTAGTACTGACATTTGTTCATGGTAATGACAACCTTGTTTGCATAGCCTTAGCCCATATTCATGCAAAAGCCATCAGTGCTACCGACGCTGCTCTAAATAGTCATTTTTTTCCTTTGGGCTATGAATACCGCTTCTCTTTTCTAACCATTACCCATTCTTTCTTCGTGATCAACCTTCAGACCAAAAGGCATCTTAGCACTCAAAAGTCAAAACTCTCCTCTCTTCTCCCCTTTGCTCTTAGATTCCAATCTTGCAAGAAATTGAGTGAAAGAATAATTCTTGGTAAGAGAAATATCGAAGCAAGCTTGAGCATTTGATTTCTTCGTCAAGCCGGTTAGATTTGTGTTTGTTACTCTTTGGGGCTTTAGCTTTAGCTGGCTAGGTATCGCCTCGAAATTCCCAATCTGAGGGAGAACTTTGGAAAGTTTGTATTAGGAGACGTTGGCGCATCGAATGGTGCTCTGTTGCTCTGCTCACATGTGCCTACTGCTATTGGCTATTTCCTCCTTGTCTCTCTGCTTCTCGTGTCTCGATGTCTGCCCATGCGTGATATTGCTCGCGTGCCTGCTGCTACTGCTTATGCGTGCCCTGCAAGTCCACACGTGCCCCTGCACACCTGTGTTCAGATGTGTGTTGTTGATTGCGTGCCTTGCTATGCACTTGCTGCTCTGCTGCTGCTAAGCACCTGCACCTACTTGAAACATGCACTAGAGCATAAAAAATATACCTAATACAACAACGAAAAAAATCTACTACAACGAACAAAAAAAATATACTGCAACATCGAAAATATATACTGCAACATTAAAAAACATGCACTGCAACATCGAAAAAATATGTTGCAACAACCAAAAAGATATCTAGTGCAATAATGAAAAATGTATACTGCAACATTAAAACATATACTGCAACATCGAAAAAATATGTACTACAACATCCAAAAATTATGTCGCAATATTGAAAAAAATATACTGCAATATTTTAAATAGTAGTACAATATAACAAAAAAACATTTGTTGCAACAACCTAAAATAATTTCATTACAATATTTAAAATCATCTGTTACAACGTAAAAAAATACGGGCACACGAACCAGCATATGTGCGTTTGAAGCAGCGGCAGGAGCTGGTGCGGACGCACTTAGCAGCAGCAGAGCAGCGGGCATGCGCTTGGAGGCAACAGGCAAGAAGATAAGAGTGGATGAGCAATTTTTTTTCTAATAAGCTATGACATAAAATACTATTGGCTCATAAGCTATGACCTAATTTATTATGAGAAAAAATACTATTAAATGACTGGTAGATTCAGTTAATAAGCTCAAGCGAACATGCTAATAGAAATAGGAGATAAACAGTTTTTTTCTAATAATGAGAAACAAAGGAGGATGGGATTGTTGGGCTTCACGTCGCGGCCCACTGACGCAGCATCCGGGGCGGACGAACGCTCTACTCCCAGCATTACCGAAAGAAAAAAAAAATCTACTTTTCCTGCTCAACTTTTATAAAAGTTCATTTTTCCTTCTTTAACTTTAAGATTGGGCAAACCATCTCTCTCAACTTTTCAAACCACATATTTTACCTCCCTAGTGTGGTTTTGAAGGTAGTTTTGCTACAATGAATGGTGGTTTTGCTACAATGATAATGATTTTGTCTTTTTTTAAAAAAAATTATTTCGGCAGAGTCTTTAAAAATCATAATAAATCACAGAAAAACCATGAAATGGAAAATTAATTTTTTTTGGACTCCATATAAATAGATCTACACAATAAACGTATAATATGATATGCTTTAGTATAAAGTTTTTGCTATAAAGGTTTTGTCCTTTTATTTTTTTTATTTATTTGGTTGAATCTTTGAAAAAATCATAGTAAATCATAGAAAACTCATAACATAAAAAAAATAATTTGTTTAGACTCCACATGAGTATATATACACAATGAACATATAATATGTGTATGCGTTAGTCCGACATAAAAGCATAGATCTAAAGCTACAATAACAAAAATATACTTAAACATACCATATTATATATTTATGTGTAGATATGCTCATGTGAAGTCTAACGAAATTGGATTTTCTATTTTATAATTTTGCTGAAAGTTACTATGATTTTTCAAATATTTAGCTGTCTGGATTTTCCAAATGGGCCATATATAAGAGGCCGATTCACTAACCTTGTTACGAACCTTGTTACGGTCAGCCTGTCTGGATTAATCGCACTGCTGTTACTGTCAGTGGGTTGTTAGGGGGTGTTTGGGACTGCTCCACAAACTCTGCTCCACAAACTCCACTGTGGAGCAGCTCCACAAAAAACTGGAGTTTGTAGAGTACATCTCATAACTCCACTCTTTTTTTCCTCGAACTGAGTGCGTGGAGCAGAAACCGTTTGGCTAAAAAACATGGAGCGAAGCTAAAAAAAAATGTAGAGCAGAGCAGTCCCAAACACCTTGCCAGACACTTTCTCCTCGCCTGGTCTCCTACTGTCCTGCTGATCCCATACATCTGTTTCCTTTTCTTTTCTGTATATCTATATATAATCTTCGAGATCTCATAATCTTCTTCATGTGAGTGTGAGTGTTGCTGCACCAAACCAAACCCTGCTTTCGTTCAGCATCTGCAAATCGCGGGCCGCCCCATGGATGCATGCCGATGATTATTCAGAGATAGCTGTTGGGTTGCACTTGCACTTGCACCGATGAACACGGCTTCTGCATATTTATCCACTCGAAAAGGGGCAAAGCTAGGTTAGGTGCAATGCCTTATCAGCACTCGCCAAGTGCCAAGTCATTGCCGACCTTTATTAGTTTCTGAAATGCCATTGCATTGCATTGCATTTGTTGGTTGAATGATTGGATCCATCAATCACCACCACACCAATCCAAACCCCCTCTTGTTTGCTTATAAGGAGGCTAGTGTGTGGATGCTTATCCAAGAGAGGAAATAGGGTTAGGGAGAAAGACTGGATTGGAAAGCTAGATGTTAGGCTGCCACCAAACAACTCCTATGTGAAAGGGAAAAGGAAATACCTCTCTTCTTGGTTGGTTCCTTTCACCTTTTTTTTTTTTGAAACCGGTTCCTGTCACCTTATTCTCTTGTCTGGGTTAACTCGTACTCCCACAATCTCAAATAATTTAGATCGTTTTGGGATTCTAAGTAGCCAAATTTCTTAAATTTGGGATTATAATAAAAAAACACTTCTTAAACTTGACCTTAGAGAGTCAAATATTCTCCCTCATTGTTTTTGTCCACCTCTTCTAAACTACTCATGTGACATCACTTGGTTCGTTATCACTCACTTAGTTTAAAGTTGCAAAAATATTTATTGATTTGTCATCGCTCACTTAGTTTATTTAGTTAAAAAACATTTATTAACATTGCACCACTAATGGCCTTCGTAGCGTAGCCGGTTGAGCTCCAATCTATGTGCGTTCAACTTGACACACACGTGTGTGTGGCTAGTATAAATAAAATTACACATAATAAAACACTAGAAATATTGCATCAATAGATACATTATGAAAAAAAAGCTTTTTATTTAAAATAATATGATATCATCTCTATTTAACGTAATATAATTTTAAGGCAAACCAACTCAAATCGTCATAGCGTGGATACTATGGCACTATCCTAAGCAACCTGCTATTCTTTTTAGAAAATGGAAGAGACATCCCGCTACCAGTGTTACTAAATACTAGTGCATTTTAAATGGCTCTCATCATCATCATCATCATCATCATCTTCTTCTTCTTCTTCTCCCTCCTCCTCCTCCTCCTCCTCTTTTTTCATTAAATATCTTCACCTAGTCATTGCTACTGTAAAATCACTACACCAACATCAGAACATGTGTTGTTCATCACCTTTAATTGTCAACCTCCAAAAAACGTTTCTCACATGTTTGGGACTTGGATTAGGAGACTCACTCCTGGGCTAAGAAATCAAATTATAGTGGGGATAGCAGTCATGTGTTGGGCTCTATAGTTGACTAGAAATGATGCGGTGTACCAAAACTTTGTAAATAATTGTCCATGCTGTCTAAAGAGGAAGAGGGAAAAAATTTGAAGGAAGGCTGCAGATGCCTAGAAGGTTTTGTTTTGCAGTTTTTTTTGGAACCAATGGATGGAGGAATCAAAAAAGAATTAGGCTCTAGAGCCAGGTTGCCCAGTGCTTGTTTGATCTGGTACTGCTCTTGCTGCTTTTGGTGTTGGTTGGTCTGGCGCTGCTTACTTCCAGGTAGCTGACAGCTCTGGTCATTTGTAATTGCAAGAGAACGGAGGAAGATAGGAGTATGGAACTAGTTGGTGCGTTGAGTGTCTGCTGGTTTCTTCGTTGAGTTGTGCTTTGGGTTGTGTCCTGCTATTTTTTTTTTGGTCTTGTAGGGTTCTAGCCTCTGTGCTTGGTTTTTCCGCCTAGCGGTTTGTAGACTATGTCCCGTTCTTGTAATGTTTGGCTCGAAGCAATCACTTGTGATTGTGAAGGCCGGAATAATTTATTCCTTAATCTAAAAAGTAGCAGAAAATTTGTTTATTTTTCGCTAGAATTTGGCTTATTCATTGTGAGAGAAAAACATTATATAATGGTTGATAAGCCGTGCTGATAACTTCAAGCGAACAGGATCAGCCAAACGTACCATGAGAAGAGAGATTGATCTTTTTTTTTTTTTTGAGGGGGAGAAGAGAGACTGATCTCGAAATTGACAGGGAAGGGAATACTTCTGGTACGCTGCTCCCATCCGGTCTCATGGAAAAAAATGTATGGCCTTGTTTAGTTCCGAAAAAATTTCGGATTTCGCTACTGTAGCACTTTCGTTTTTATTTGACAAATATTGTTCAATCATGAACTAACTAGGATCAAAAGATTCATCTCGCGATTTACAGACAAACTGTGTAATTAGTTTTTGTTTTCATCTATATTTAATGCTTTATGCATGTGCCGCAAGATTCGATGTAACGGAGAATCTTGAAAACTTTTTGGATTTCGGGGTGAACTAAGGCCTTGTTTAGTTCGCAAAAATTTTCAAGATTCCCCGTCACATCGAATCTTTGTCACATGCATGGAGCATTAAATAAAGATAAAAATAAAAACTAATTACACAGTTTACCTGAAATTTGTGAGATGAATCTTTTGAGCCTAGTTACTCCGTGATTGGACAATGTTTGTCAAATAAAAACGAAAGTGCTACAGCAGCCAAAAAACTAAAATTTTTGCCAACTAAACAAGGCCTATGTATGAAAATCTCCCCCCCCCCACCCCCCGAAGTGCTACAGTAGGCAAAAAAACTACAATTTTGCCAACTAAACAAGGCCTATGTATACAAATCTCCCCCCCCCCCCCCCCCGGCCCCACCCTATGATTGTGACCACTGACGACCCAGTCAAATTAGACATCATCCCAAAAACGAAATGCTCCTAATAATAATAATAATAAACATGATGAAGGAGGCATACTCATCCGACAGGCGTCTGGCCGTCGACGTCCACAGATCGCCGTTGCTCCGTCTCGTCTGGTTGGTGGCGAACTGACGAAGCCGAAAGCCTGAAACGACGTTAGTACGGCTCGGTCCCATTCCCATGCCTCATCTCAACTTCAGAAGAGAAGCGTCTGCGAAGCTGCTGCACTTGCACTTGCACTTGCACTTGGCGTCGTCGTCAGTGGAGACCGAGCCGCTGCGACGACCTGCAGCACCAGCGAATTGAGACGAAAGCGGCGTCTCCGTCGTCGTCGTCGTCGGCGTCGCTTTGCGCGGCACGCACACACGGTGCCGACGACGACGGCAGCTGCTTTTGAACGCTTCAAAGGCAGGCAGTCGTTGCTTAAAAGGCCTCAAAGCCATGTGTGTGCGCGTGCACTGCAGCTCGCGTCATCCCCTGCTTCTTCCTCGCTCAAAATGAAGATCTTAATTGGTGCAAAAAAATATATATATATCAGGAGACTTAAGCTAAAAATGTTAGGTAATCTGACAAATTGTGAATATGTTTTGTACTTTAGTTGGATGCTTAAGCTTAATTTATAGAAAAAAAATATAACAGAGGCGTGGACGCCTTCAATTTTCAATTTTCGCAATAGAGGCGGTAAAAATCGGAGGCAGCCAAATATGAACTAAAGAGTTTATCCGGCGCGAGGTCTCTGTTAATCCAAGGTTAATAATAGAGGCGTCTCTTAAAATTGGTGTGTATTTTCAGAGACACCAACACTTGTTGACGACCTCTGTAAATTAAAGCGTTGCCGATTTTCAGTTGGTTATCAAATCATTTCCACCAGTTTTATGGCGCCATTGTGTTTTCTTCTTCGGACAACTCATGTGCCATTAGAAAGGGCAAAGAAAAATTTCCAGTTACATGGACATCACGGTATATGCTTGCTTTGCCACACCAGCACACTGGCAAGTGGGCACACCTTATCACGAGCCTGTTTGCTTGTTTGAAAAACTATCCGTTCGCTGATTTATTATGAGAAAAAAAACATAACTTGTTGACAAAAAAAGTACGGCTCCTAAGACAATAAATAAACCGATGAAAGCACTTGAACGTGTGCACATTGCAACTGCTAAGGTTTATTCTACACCATTTCATTGGTGAATAACTTATACCAACTAAAATATTCTTTTAATTACCCTGTCTCCTAGAGAGGAACTAAATAACATTCACATTGGTGCAATAGCAGTGATGTATGTCAGCAATACCGCTACAAGATAGCATCCAAAACTTAGCACGTTGCAACAGTTGCAATTTTACGGGTGCTATGTTACTTGTCATGCTATAGACTAACATGTTGCTTTTTACTGAAGTCTCCATTTTTATTGCTTTAAAAACTTCCGTTATATCTTGTTGTCTTTTTGCATGAATTGACTTATGCACTAAGGTCTAAATTTTAGTTGAGGGTGCTATTTGAATGACTGTTATGATGAGAGAAAGTCATGATACGTACATAATTAAACATAATTTCTTGTATTCTTTAAAATAGCACTACATGCTATTCTCCTACACTAATGACAATCTACTTTATATCTTTCCTCGACTTGGAAGGGAGGGTGTATTGTTGTCTAAGATGTGTTTTGAAACTTAACCACGTGTCTATGTCAACACCCTAGCAATGGACAACGAATAAAGGAGGGTGGTGTAGCTACACATAGATGACCTCGCCGATATCACTAGGAAAGGTTGGTGACAAGTGGAAATGAAAACACATCAATTAGCACTAGAACAAACCATAAGTACATACGGTGACAGATCTAGGGTAGCTAGCTACATGAGGGATCTAAGCTACCTTCATCCTTATTTTCTCTCTTTTTCTTATATTCCTCTTTCTCCTCCTCCTTTATTCGTACATACCGATTGTTTTTTGTGGTAGGTGATTGGGGGAGAGAGGGAGGGTGGTACCCATCCCCCATGATGGGTAGGGGCTTGAGCCCTCCTTCCAACCCTCACAATGAATTCAACCTTGAATGTGGCTCTCTAGTCGTTCTTGTGTAGTGTAACGAGTGAGTAGTGCTCGTGTGGTGCTTGTGCTTTGTGCACTTTGCTTTTTGTGAACTTTGTAAACCATCTCAGACCTACTTCTTCACCAGTAGACTAATGAATGAAGATGTATTTGAACTAGTGAGTGAGAAACAACAAAAGAGGGACATGTCTCCTCTCCACACCGCTTTTTGTGCAAAATTTGATCAATTGGTTGTTTCTAGGATCCACGAATTAGCTGTGGGATGTGATTGATAAAAAAATTCTTATATAAATAATGATCACTAGTTAGCCAGTCTTCTTTTCATTTCTTCTTTCCCCATGCTAATTCGACCCAGCCTTGTTCGTTTGGCTGATAAGCCATGACAGAAAGTACTGGTGGCTGATTTATTCTAAGAGAAAAACACTGCTGAATGGCTGACAGATTCGGCTGAACTCATCTATAGCACCGACGGGTACATAGTGCGATTATTTTGGGTGGGTGATTTGGGGGGGGGGGGGTGTTTGGCGGTGTCCATGGGTAGGGAACTTAATCCCCCCTCCAAACCCTCACGTTGTATTCAGCCTTAAGTGAAGATCCAAAGTCTCAGAGCCTCTAGAGATGAGTAGAGGATAGAAATGTAATAGCGTATTCTAGTTGCAATTGCATCGAGATTAGGCGAGGCAACAAGGATGCAGAAGAAATTGTTATTGGAACAACCTTATGCAAAAAAAATTACTACAACAATAAAGATCGTGTCTTATGTCGATCCTTCATCATCATCGTACCATCTTTTCAAAATGTAATTAACTATGAATTCAGGCCTCTTTTAAACTTATTGTCCACACGCTCTCTCCCAACCTATGAAGACTACCAATAAACCTAGAACTATCCACATTATTAGATAGTAAGGCCCCGTTTGGTTTCAATTGTTAAAGTTTACCGTCTATCACATCGAATGTTTGACACATGCATAAAGTATTAAATATAGACTATTTACGAAACTAAAAACACAGCTAGGGAGTAATTTGAGAGATGAATCTTTTAAGCCTAATTAGTTTATGATCGAATACTAATTGTCAAATAAGACGAAAATGCTACATTACCTATTAGATTTTAACAACCCAAACCAAACACCCCCTAAGTTGTTGTTAAGGTAAACCTTATTACTCACCCAAAAAATCGCATCCCTAGTCCCACGCACCTTGTTTAGTTCCAAAACAATTTTGCAAAAATTTTCCAGATTCTCCGTCACATCAAATATTGCGACATATGTATGAAGCATTAAATATAGATAAAAGAAATAACTGATTGTACAATTTACTTGTAGTTTGCGAGATGAATTTTTTAAACTTAATTAATCTATAATTGAATAATATTTGTCAAATATAAATAAAAATACTATCGTACCTATTTTATAAAATTTTTAGAAGTAAAAGTGGTCGGTCGCTATGTACATTCCCACCATCGTGTCTTAAACAAACGAGAGAGAGAGAGAGAGAGAGGAGTATGCCCAAACCGCGTGACATTTTTAATTCCAATTTAATTCCTTGCTTGTGGTCTTGGCATGGTTGCCCGGTCAATCCAACACACCATCCATCCAGCCGAATCCCCACCTCCCCTCCCCTCCTCCGGTCTCTTCTCTTCCCCCACAGCACAACCAGGCCAAGTCGTCGTCTCCTCTTCCACCACCACCACCACGCTCTCGCCTCTTCCTCTCCCTCTCCCGCCAGGCCGCTACTCCACCCTCCCCCTCTGCAGATCCCCGCCGGGTATTATTTCTCCGCCCCGCCGCCGCCGCCGCCGTCGTCGGCGCCTCGCCGTGCCATTTCATCCAGGTAATCCATCCATCCATCCATCAATTCCCGTGCTTCCATGTCGTTTTACTGTACAGTCTCATTCCATCGGCCGTGCTGCTGCCAATGATTGATTCGTCGGGGGGGCAAAAAAAAAAAGGACCATCTTTTCTTCTATCGATCCTTGTGCGCGATTCTAATTTCGCTAGTTTGGCGGATCAGTTGGGCGGATGCTCACCGTGCCTTGTCAATTTGCAGATTTTGATCCGTGATCCAGCCACCGTCGATCTCGGGCACGCCAGCGGCGGACCGAATTGCCATCCGGCGGTACTCGATATCCCATCACCTGCGGATTCGGCGGTGCGGGGCGGCTCATCCGGCGGCGAATTTGATGAATTCGCGCCGGTCGAGGTCGGTCAAGCTGGTGTCGGCGCGCGCCAATAGGGCCCTAGAGGTGGACATCGCGGAGGAAGGGGAGGACGCGCGGATGAGCTCGTCCGCGGCCAACACCGTCTACTGCTGCATCGCCAAGGGCCGGAGCGTCGTCTATCGGTATAGCAGCAGCAAGGGCGGCGGCGACGGCGACCCGCAGGTGGAGGCCACCGCGGCGCTCTGCCTTGACATCTCGCCGCCGCACCACCGGCATTACGTCCACACCGCCGGGTGCAGGAGCTACGGCTACCTGATGGCCGACGGCCACACCTTCTTTGCCATCATCGATCCCAGCGTTGGGAGCGCTGGTGCGTTGCAGTTCTTGGAGCGTGTCCGCGACGCGTTCCGGAGCAGTAGCAGCAGGAGCAACGGGTTCCATGACTCGTTGGTGCCAGCGGTGCAGCGGCTGGTGGCGTCGCTGGAGAAGATGCCCCACGCCACGTTCGTCCTCGAGGACGGTGCCACGGAGCGGGGAGGAGGCGACGGCAGCAACGGCTGCACATCGTCGTCATCCAAGGTGCCTCTGCTTGGGAAGAGTGGGAGCAGGAAGGAGAAGCGACGGTCCAGGGATAAACTAGCATCGGCGGCGGCGGGGGACAGCGAGGACGAGCACCACGGTACCAGGGCGGTGAGGATAGACGTGCCGAACGAGGAGGGCGCCGGTGGCATGTCGCTGGAGCGCAGCTTGAGCCAGTCCAGGCTGCGGAGGCAGCAGCAGCAGCCGTCGCGGTCGCTGTGGATGCGCCATGTGAAGGTGATCATCATCGTCGATGCCGTCGTCTGCCTTGTGCTCTTCGCGGCTTGGTTGGCCGTGTGCAAGGGATTCCAGTGTGTTTCCGGGTGATGATGATCAATGGGAACCTTTTGCAGCATCAGTTGTGTACAGTTTTTGAGGATCAGAGGATGCTCTGGGTGTTGTGAGCATTGAAAATTTCCTTCAGTTCGATTCTCGGAAAGGTAAATACAAGGCAAGAGAAATGTATGCAGAGATCATGTGGTAAAAGATTGGCGGAAACTGGGTGGATGGATAATACAACCCAGCAAGTGATAGAATGTTCAGTGATCAGATCATGGAAATGGAAATGGAGGATCCATGTGTTGAACATGTACATATGCTTCATCGTCTCTGTACATGAGAATTTGTTGCTAGGATTCTTTTTCTTTTTGTAGGTGCCATGCGTGCTTACGTGTGTGATACTCAGATTCCATTGCAAATAATATGTGCGCAGATGATGATATGATCATACGCATTTGCTTACAGTATTTGAGTCAATAGGCATTTTTTTTTCATCCGGCATTTCCTTCCTGTCGATTTATGGTGCTGGTCTGCTGGATTTGTTGTTTGATATGTACTCCCCAGCTGTGGAGGATTACCCAGCTGCAGTCACGATTCAAATTGTGGAGGGTTACCTGTCTGTCTGAAGTTCTGAACTTTTACTGAAAATGGCAGGTTCAATGCAAAGAAAGATGCAGAGCTGACAGAAGTTTTGTGGATGGTGTGATGAACTGATGACCATCCCCTCCCCTCCGCTCCAGCAGTATGTTACGTGTGTGAATTGCCTGATCGCATCCATCCCGATCGGCATGAGACCCTGTGTCAGACGATGTTTAAGTTGGACATGATGGTGCCGGGGTCGAAGGTTTGGTAAACGACATCATGTGGCAAGTGGCATGAGATGCTGATCAAGTCCAACGACATTCCAACATGTAACTGAGACACGGAAGCCAAGCCGGCATTGCCTCATGCCTAAACAGACCGAGTTACATTACTCACACACATGGTGTGCTGAAGCTGTTTCAGAAGGCAAGGTACTGGATGCCGCTGTGGATGCAGTTTTTCAGCTACTGTTTTTTTTTTTCTTTTTTGGAAACTTTCGTGTCTCTACGGCCTTTTATTACCATCACCAGACCCCGCCAAATCGCGGATCACTTGCACATTTACAGAAAACCGGGAGTCCCAAGCTAAGCTCAAATTTGCAAGCTCGTGCGCAGACGAGTTAGTACAGCGTGGAATAAGAGAAACACTTATATTAAGCACACAAACTGATTAGCGAACAAGCTACGGATGCCGTCACTGAAGATCATGCCGCTGGGTGCACTACGGTCATGGGAATCAGACGTGATCGCTGATCTGCCATACATTTCTGCAGTCTCCAGAGCCAGCCTTCATGAGGCAGCTGATCGCTTCCGCCATCGATCAGTGCGTCCTGAAGCTGGCCAGCATTGCCCGCCCCCCTGCCAACACGTGATCTCCCAGTATAATCTCTGATGATGAAACCCCAGGAGGCACCCTCCTTCGTTGCCTGAACATACACTCGCCGTCAGTGTTAATCTTCAGAAAAACCTTGAGGTGGCCTAGGTAGTCTTCGGCCCGGCAGCAGGTTTCAGCTTATGCATGCACTGGGGATTTCAGCAGTTCAACCGTCTTTAAGGGCTGTTTGATTCCACCTACTAAATTTTAGCCAGCTAAATTTTAGTTACTTTGTAGCTAAACTTCCAAACACAGTAAGCTAAAATAGTTTAGTCTCACTAGTCACCTAAAAATAGCTAAAATAGTTTTAGCTGACTAAAATTTAGCAAGGAACCAAACACGCCCGACAGATTGACAGATCTTTGTCTGTTCGTTCCTTCTGAATTGGATCACCGGCATTTACTTGTCCCACCACTTACACAGCAGAATGTGCTCACTTTGCAAGACATTCGGCATGCTCTTGGGCCTTCTTCAGGTGTGGTGGACAGGCAGGCAGGGTCCAAGATCAGTGCGCGCGCTCCAGGCCCAGTAAGATCCCCACGACACTCGCATCAGTGGCCCGGCATGGGTCAATGCATTTTGCAGATGGCCCAAGTCAGATTACCTGTACCGGATCGTTCCTCTGTGTTTTATTTGTTTGGTTTACAGAATGGAACGAGTACAAGCTAAGTACTAGTAGTATGAGGTACATTTACTACATAATTCATTGATACATCACCTCATTTAGAATTGGTTGAATTTTCAAATCTGATACTCTAAAACTGTTGTTTGCTGTGACTTCTGAGTGCCCATCCGGCAACAACAGTGTGTACACACGTTATGGCCTTGTTTAGTTCACCCCAAAAACCAAAAAAATTTCAAGATTCCCTGTCACATCAAATCTTGCGGCACATGAATGAAGCATTAAATATAGACGAAAACAAAAACTAGTTACACAGTTTAGCTGTAAATCACGAAACAAATCTTTTGATCCTAGTTAGTCCATGATTAGATAATATTTGTCACAAACAAACAAAAGTGCTACAATACCGAAATCCGAAATCTTTTCGGAACTAAACAAGGCCTTTCTCTCTGTCAGTCCTTTCTTTTATGTACATAGTATAAAAGGCAGCTTTCTGTGTCTGGAAACAGCTAAAAGTTTCAGTGTATAATTGTTAGGCCCTGTTTAGTTTCCCACCCAAAATTTTTTCATCCATCCCATCGAATCTTTGGACACATGCATGAAACATTAAATGTAGATAAAAAAAATAAACTAATTACACAGTTTAGTTGAGAATCGAGAGACGAATTTTTTAAGCCTAGTTACTCCATGATTAGCCTTAAGTGCTACAGTAACCCACATATGCTAATGACAGATTAATTATGCTTAATAAATTTGTCTTGCAGTTTCCTGACGAGCTATGTAATTTGTTTTTTTATTAGTTTCTAAAAACTCCTCACGACATCCTTCCGACACATCCGATGTGACACCCAAAAAATTTTCATTCCCAATCTAAACAGGCCCTAATACCAAATTGCAGCATATGATTCCATCTCGGTAGTGTCTCTACTATCTAGTCCATTCATGACTGATGAGTAGTATACCATAGCTGCCAAAAGAGGCTCAAGTATTCTTGGTCAGAGGAGGACAGAATTCATTAACTGAATGAAGCAAACATTATACTGTATCCAACCCACCACTAATCCAAACGGTTGGATTATTAGTTAGTCGTGATGTGATATGATGTGGGTCATGAATCAACGTCACATGTGATGTGTACGATGAGATCTCTTAATCTTAAAGATTAATTAATCCACATGCGGATCATCATGCATATGCTAGTATTTTCAGTCATGCTGCTAGAATCAGACGCCAAGTCGTAGTGGTAAAAGATTTCTTCATGCTTTTAATAACTGGTCTCGTACACTAGAATCTACTCTTTCATTCTATATCATAAGTGGTTTTGATTTTTTTTTTCTAGATATACATAACTTATGCTATATATCTTAGATGTAATGTATATTTAAATATATAATAAAAACTACATATATTATTTATTGTCATTTAGAACAAAGGTAGTACTTCACGGTAGTTGGGATATTCGTCGTCATATAGACACAATAGTTTTTATATAGCTGTGCAGAACATAGCCCGTTTGTCCGTTCATGCTTTTTTGTCCGGCCGAGACAGAGAGTTGTTGCTGCATGCTAGTATGCAGAAAAGCTCGCAGAAAATGACATGCACATGAACTGTGCTGGTTTATGGTTTGGTTGTCACTTGTCTGCATGCAGCTTTTCAGTTCAGAGGAGAAAGCTGAAGAATGCCAATTCATCAGATCCAGTTCTTTGTAGAATTCTTATTTTCTTATTGTTTTCCAATGATTAGCTAGATTTTAGGTTCATTTGTTTGGGAGGAGCAGAGCATGATGATGGTTATGTTCCATAAACAACCCACATTTTAACAGAGAACGCGCCGAAAGCTAACATGGTTATATAGTCCAGTAAAAAACAGTAGATTTTGAACAGAAACAGCGTCCTAAATAACTTGAGGGCTGGGAGGAGCAAATGAAAAAAATCCCTGAATATATTGGGAAAAAAAACAATCGTACCACCAGGCAGATTGATTAATTATTCAAGGGAATATTAGCTTTCGTCACACCAGTAGTAGCCAATAATACTACTCACTTGGTTTCAAGTTGTGTATACATCGGAAACCAGCAAAAATATCTGAAAATGAATTTCGGAAGAAAAAGACACGGAAAACCGGAAATGATAGAGGAAATGGAGCTGCATCGCGTTGTATTGAGCCATTTACATGTAAAGTCATAAATAAAGGCCATATTTGGCAGAGCTCCCAGAGCTAATTCTATGCTGAATCCAGTAGGAGCTCCAGAGAGAAGCGATTCTTGAGCTAAGAGGCTCTAAGAGCTGAAAAAAAAAATAGTTTCTCCTGTGAAGTGGTTCTCTATCGTAATTTTGAGAGTTTACGCTAAATAATCAAAGAGAATCACCTTTAGCCATAAAATCACTTCTCATAGAGAATTAGCTTCCACAAAGAATCAGAATCAGATAGGGCTCCACCAAACAGAATCAAAGTGGCACACACCACTACCTCAAGCACTAGTATTTTTATTATTTTTTTCAAAAAATAGCAGTAGTATATCTTGAGAATTCAGATTTCAGACATACTATAGCAAAGCTGAAGCAGACACTATTTTAACTTTTCAAGGATGTTGCCTTAGGCTAGTCTCAATGCATGTTTTATGAGAGTGTCATGCATATTAAATAGAGTGTCACATAAGCAAAGTTGCTGACTTGGCAGGGTCATTAAAACTCATGTGGCTCGGTTACCTAGTTCATAATCTTAGTAACTGTACCATGAAACTAGCATATCCTACAATCTGTAAGAAAAGTTAAACTAATAAAGAATAATTAAATGAGATTATGTCTTGGAAGCTCATTGCAGAAATCACAAGCATATATACATGCATGGCCGTGACAACTAGTAATGGATTTGTGTCCCCAAAGCAGGAGGCCAGCCGCCGAGAATATGTATCCTACTGGATATTGTCTACTGGTGCTAGTGCATGAATCTGAATGCTCTAGTTAAGAGGCCAACAAATAGCTTGAAATCTAATAAGACGTTATTAATTGGCTTCACATTTTTTTTATAAAAGAATAATTTTATCAATTCAGAACCATTACATCAATAAGTTGGTATAATAGCCATAAACCCAATTCTTGCCTTCTTGCTTGACATGCTAAATATATACTGCGTAGTACTACATATATATTAGCTAAAGAATCCAAATCTAATGAATTTTAGACAAAAATATAAACAACCGACTTCACCCTCTCACAAGAGGAACCAGAGCAAACATATTAGAAAGTTCTAACACATAAAAAGTCACACAGTTCACTGACTCCTTTAATTAAAATTCAAGCCTAAAAGTCACTCCTAGATAAGCCTAAAAGCCTAAAATTCAAGCCAAAAGCTAACATGGTCATATAGTCCAGTAAAAAACAGCAATTTTGAACAGAAACAACGTCCTAAATAACTTGAGGGCTGGGAGGAGCAAATTAAAAAATCCCTGAATATATTGGGAAAAAAACAATCGTACCACCAGGCTGAATGATTAATTAGGGAATCTTAGCTTTCGCTACCGCTAAGAGTGAGGCCTTGTTTAGTTCGCAAAAATTTTCAAGATTCCCTATCACATCGAATCTTTGGTCGCATGCATGAAGCATTCAATATAGATGAAAATAAAAACTAATTGCACAGTTTACCTGTAATTTGTGAGATGAATCTTTTGAACCTAGTTACTTATTGTTTGGACAATGTTTATTAAATAAAAACGAAAATGCTACGGTAGCAAAAAATGAAAATTTTTTCGAACTAAACAAGGCCTGACTAGCAATTAGCTTTGATTCCTGGATCAATTAGCTGCCTGGATCAAGCAAGTTGCAACCCCTAAGAGCATCTCTAAGAGTTTTCTTTTTCTTAAATTTACTCTCTAAATCATCGTATAGAGAGCCATTTGAATAAAAAACGATGTTTATATCTTTCTATCTTCCAATAATTTCTCTATATTTTGTGCCCATCCTAGAGAGCTAGCTCTGCTCTTCATCTTTGACTAGCTTAGCAAAGCATCTAGAATGAATGATGGCTATATTTAGATATCTAGTTAAAGAAGTTATTGGAGGATTTTGTTTTCACCAAAATCTCTATTTCTATCCATTAGAAAAGAATATACTCTAAGACTCTTCAACTTGCAGGACGTGTAACAACTTAAGTAAACTTGGGTATTTTTTAAAAAAATATTTATTTTTCACCACCGGTTTGCAAAATGGTGTGATGAACAGCACTTTCACCGTCGCCAAGCAAAACACTGACAGTCCGGTGGTAGTGAAGCTACTGTAGTAGTGATAAGAAGGTTCCAACTAATGCAAATGGAGAGGTACGTAACTGCTGCTGCTGCTACTATACTAACTGAGCAAACGGATGATGCATGGGTGGATGAGAAGCTGGACAAGAAGCTGGCTTGGTAGTAGCTCTGAACATATACTATGATTTTGTAAGACGATGTCTTTTTATTAATGGACGATGTCTTTTTATTAATGAAGGCGGTCACAAAATCTAACCGCCTCTAGTAATGCATACGATTAGCAGATGCGGGCTTTTTTTATTTTTCGAGGTAAGCACTTTTGCCCGCCTCCAAAAATAGATTTATAGAGACGGGCTTCTTAAAGCAATCACCTCCAAACATAGTCTATTTTCGGAGGCGGTCTTCTTATAGAACCCGCCTCTATAAATCCATTTTTAGAGGCGGGCATACTATATGGCCCGACTCCAAAAATACTGGCCCAACTTACCTGGCCCATATAGATCTCCTACTGAGCTCCTATATATTTAACAACTTAGGCTTTCTAACCACACCTCTCTCCCCCGTCCCTCCAGCCACTCCCTCCAACGGCGCCTAGGGCGACTATCGCGCTCCCCAGCCCGAACATCAGGAATCGAGCGTCCTCTCCTGTTTCCTCCCGATGGCTGGCGCCCCTCTCCCTTCCTTCCTAGTTCGCTCCTTCCCCTCCTCCCTCGAGCCCCTCCCGGCGGTGGCGCTACCTATGGCGGCGACACTTCCTCAATGGGCACTCTGTATGCTTCTAGTGGTGGAGGCCACACGCACCCCGGCTGCAAGGCTCCGCGCGCTCCCGGCAGTCAAGGTCGCGCGCGCGCTCGGCCGCAATGGCCGTGGCTCCTTCTCTGACACAGGCCGAATCCGTCGAGCGGCGCCCCTCCTCCACCCTGCAAGCAGCGGCGTGGCGGCCCTCCCCCACCCTATGAGCAACGGTGGTGGCGTTCCACTCCAACACTGTGGGCTAGTGCGGCGAGGTGCACCACTTGTCTTCATCAGCCTGATCCGGTGGTGGGAGTCTGGATCCGGCGACGGCAGCCAGATCCAGCGGTGGGAGGCCGGATCTAGCGATGGCACGACCGTATCCCAGCAGGCACCAACATGGAGCTAGTGGCGGCGACGGTGATAACATGTGGATGGGCTCGACGGGCCTGTCTACATGTTTTTCTTTCTTTTTTGTTTTGTGTGTTTGATTTATAGAGGTGGGCAAAATAACCACCTCCATAGATCACGGATTAACCAAGGCCTTCCATTAGAGGCGGTTGGAAAGGCCGCCTCCATTAATAAATTTTGCCGGCCTCCGTTAAGAATATTGTACTAGTGATACTTAAAAGCAAAAGCAGTTGGATCTGCAGGAACAACGTACTATACATACGTCTCTCTCACATACAGTAGCAGCAGGACGACAGTCGACAGGGCAGATCAGCGTATTAGATGATGATGGACGGATGATTGCTAGCTTGTTGGACCGGCCGATCCGTCGTCCATGCATGTTAACGTTAACGAGCTACTCCTTCCTACTAGCTAGTAGTTAGCTCATGTAGGAGTATATGCAGGTTGTTAGTATAAAGATGCAGGTTGTTGTTAGTAGTTGAAGCGTTTGGTGTACTCCATCTCTTCAAGTCCATACAGTATGTATGTACTGTGTGGCCGACGGTGCCATCGCTAACGTCGCTATACATCAAATCAAATGCATGCATTATTTGTTGCTGCCTTTTCTGATCACTTGCATTATTGGTGAGCCACACAAGAAAAAAACGAATTGCTTGCACTTTTGCTACCTAGCTTAGCTATATACGTACGTGCCGTTACATCCCCGTTCTCATGATAGCAGTAGTACGATGGCTCTTCCGGAGCTAGCTTTTTAATTAAAGCTCTAATTCATCTAAAAAAATATATTCCTGCCCGTGCTTTTAACAGTTTATAGCAATCTCAACAATCTATCTCCTTCAATTTTTACCATCTTTTTTAAGTAGGTCTCGGCCTACTAGAAGTCCAATAAAATAACAAAGAAGGACAAAACAAAAAAAAACAACCACATACCCTCAAATTAGAGTTCCTTAATTTAACATCTTGCATCGGCAACACACCAAGAGCATGCCTCTCCTCGAACTTTGCCATAGATATAGATAGCCAAGCGGGTGACACAGCCTGGACTTGTTAAAGCATGACCCATATATTATCGTCATGTCGTGCCTTCGGCCTATGCATGACCCTACAAGGGTTTAGCTAGGGTGTGCCAGCCTGATGGCTTGACAAACCCGTTGTGTCTCCCTACCACTCTACCATCACACGGGTAGGATGAGGCCATGTTAGTGCTACATGAGCTGTGTTCAGGGCAAGGACTGTGCCTCTCATGTTGCAACCCTATGAGCTACCTGTGGCGCGTGCCCCTATGCCGCCACCCTGGTGGAGATGGGATGGCAACAAGAGGAGTCAACATTGGAGTACAACGCGTAGGGGGAGCTGAAGTGAAGGAGAAGGAAGTGCAGGGCCAAGCGACAACATGTCTCGGCTCATGAGATGCGTCAAATGGCATGCAACAACATATATGTATATCATCATGTCCACTAGGAGCAAGTAAACAAAATTTTCACACTTTGGTGGTGCCCGCCAGTTTCGCCAAATGGTCTCTTGATTGTTTATAGATAGGTTGTTGAAGCTTGATGCACAAAAACTGTTGTGCAATCATGATTGGTTTCACAAGCGGTTGTCCTCAACCTCTGTGGAAAGGTGAACCATCTAAAATTTCCCCCAACGTTGTATGCATTGAACTAGTGTGCACTTGTGCTTTGTAAAAGGTCAAATTTCTCCTTTGGAACTTAGGCTCTCCACAACATGTGTTTGAAAGTGATGCCCAAACAAGAAAGAGAACATCAGGGCATCGCTATGCACTATGTGGTAGGTGATGCTAACTTGCAGTGATGCCATAAAAGTTGAGAGCGGCGTAAGTCCAAGTGTCGGTGCCCAAAACATAAAAAACCAATTTTGTTTTTTCATCCTAACTATTGATCAATACCAAAAATCGCACAAGATGGACCAACAGATAGAGAAGTCATCATGGCAGTAGAACACCTTGCGGCTATTGAAGGTGAAGAAAGTTGCCATGCAAATCGCCTTCAAGAGTCCGACGTTAGTTTTTGTTGTGGGACCCATGTTTTCCCTCTGACATCACTGTCCACTGTGGAAGGCCCTAGTGAGCTCCCATCTCTTCATATTGTGCCATTCCTCATTAGCCACCATTAACACCCTCTATGAGGAATGAACTACTTTAGTAGGTTTTGTTCAAAGAGAACCAAATACACTCGGGCATATATGTACAACTCTAGGACAACTGCTACACATCATCACCTTAGTTGTGAGTTGTGACAACTACTACACAAGTACTACCACACAAACCCTGTATTTTCTTTCTTAACCGAGGATTCATGGAGCTAGGCATGCTTTTGACATGACACATGTGCTACTTGCAAAGTAGTACGAGTATAGTTGACTACATACTTCTTATCACATTTCAATATCTAAAAAATGTCAGGACGTACAGATCAACTCAACATGCATGTGAGGGGTGGGGGATATATATGATGGTAATGAAGCAAGGTCAACACATCTCTAGCCCTCGACGGTCATTCTCGGAGAGCCTACAGCAATTATGCTCCTCATATAAATTGTCAAATCCTATGGGTTCAAATATGGCCTTGTTTACTTTCAAAATTTTTGGCAAAACGTGAATAGTAGCACTTTCGTTTGTATTTGACAAATATTGTCTAATTATAGACTAACTAGGCTCAAAAGATTCGTCTCGTCAATTCCGACCAAACTGTGTAATTAGTTTTTATTTTTATCTATATTTAATACTTCATGCATACGTCTAAAGATTCGATGTGACGGAGAATCTGAAAAGTTTTGCAAAATTTTTGGGAACTAAACAAGGCCTATATATATATATATATGAGATTTGATAATAGGAGTACGTACGCACGCACGTGTTACTAGTTTACTTACAAAAGACGTGAAGGATTACTCGCTATTCATGGCTGAATGCAGAAGGAAGAGGTGGCCAAAACCACATGATTAAAATAAAGAGCAAGTAACTGCCGTCCTGGCAATGGCACGCCAGCATGAGCATGTGAGCAATTTCACATGAGTCACCTACAGCACCACACTATTCCATCGTCATTTCAACGGATCAAATTTATGGAGGGAGTTGTTGAACGCTGCGATCCAGGCAATAAAGAATTGCAAAAGGACGATAAGGGTAATTTGCTTGGGCCTTGTTTAGTTCACCCCGAAATCCAAAAAGTTTTCAAGATTCTCCGTCACATCGAATATTACGACACATGCATGAAACATTAAATATAGACGGAAACAAAAACTAATTATACAGTTTGTCTGTAAATCGCGAGACGAATCTTCTGATCCTAGTTAGTTCATGATTGGACAATATTTGTCAAATAAAAACGAAAGTGCTACAGTATCGAAATCCGAAATTTTTTTGGCCTTGACTTCCAACAGCGCTTCCTGATCCAGTGATCCGTTCTGTTTGTGTTTATTCATCAGGTGGCCCTATTCTCACTTTTTTCCCCAGAAAATCATAGGTGCAGTCGTGCAGCCACATTTCAAATCAGGGCCGATGAAATTCTGGAGCTCAAAAGGGAGACACACACCTACTATCTTTTGCATTCCATCAGTTAATTAACAAAAAAAAAGTACTGTATCAACCAATCCTGCATTGCCGATTTGCAGCTTCATGCTGATAGACTTGATAGTAGAGTACTCTCTTTGTCTCAAAAATATCGTTGTTGTTGACTTTGACCAATTATATTTTATTTTTGTACAATCTAAATAGATAAATCATTATTAAAGTATCTGCAATGATCAAATAGATGTTATTTATATAAAAACTTTTAATAAGACGGATAGTCAAATAAGATATCTGAAAATCAATAACAATGGTCTTTTTGCGACGGAGGGAATATAGAATTGTGAGAGGCAGGTCCTGGCATCTGAAAAGGGGCAGACCAGGATATCTCCTCTCCGGAAAATCAAAGAAAAACCAGAGGAAAAAGAGCACTAGAGGGAAGTTATTTTAAGCGTTTCGGATTTCATAAGGGGAAAAGGAGCTGCCACTTTCATCTTTATCTGAAGAAGATGGAGAAGACAACAAGGACAGCGAGGTGGTCAAAAGCCAGACCAAACAAGACAATCAGTGAACTTGTGTGGAAAAAAATAAAATAAAATCGTAACTGCAAAAAAAGAAACCATTTTTTTGTTCTCTATAGAAGAGAACAAAACAAAAGCTGGAGAGCGGTGTACAGCTAGCGCGTATTGACGATAGATAGTCCGCGCTAGCAAACTAGCAAGTAGGAAGACGGCAAGAGACACAATTCCCTAGAAACCGCCCAAAAGCTTCCTGCAATCCGGCGGCTTTGGCGTTGAACTCCCTTCCTTGCCTTGTTTGATTAGCAGTATCGGCTGCCAAAGATTTCTCTTCTTTATTTTTCTCGGTTCGGAAGGTGCAGCGCAGGGGAGGGAAATAAATCGCTCCGGCGAGATTCCTGTGGAGATGAGTTAGGTGCGAGGACCACTCATAAATTCCGCCCTGCCCGTTCTTTCAGATCTGCTCCGTGCTGTGCATCTGCTGCTGCCTTGCGTTTCTGTTCTGGTCACCCATGCGTCGTCGCCGGAGCCCAATCTCGCCGCTCGGAGTTTCTTGACCTGGTCGGAGTTTCCATTTCCCCGGTGGTCAACTTGTTCCTCTCAAAGGTTGAATTCTTTCACCCCGAGGATTTCGTCATTTCGTGTCGACTCGCGCTGATTTGATTTTTCCTTTTTCTGGAGCAGTCCACCGCTTCCAGTGGAGACAGAAGCGTGTTCTTGAAGCAGAGCTCAATTCCTGCTTGAAAATCCCTCCCTTTCCCCTTTTCCCTTGGTTTCTTTGCTCTCGCTCGCCTTTGCCGCGATTTGCTTGCTCCACAGTCCACAGTCCTCCGTTCTTGTCCCGCCTGAATCTCCCCTCGAGCGGCAGCTTTGCTTGCGGCTTCTTCCCACACTCGTTTCCCCGTCTCGGATTTCATTCCCCAATGGGCAACGCGTTCGCGTGCATGCCGCGCAAGGAGCAGCGGGGCGCGGCCGTGGTGTCGCGCAGCAAGCGGATGGGGAGCGCGCGGTCGGCGCGCGGCGGGCCCAAGCTCACGCCCGCGGAGGAGGAGCTCCTGCACCGCCAGGCGCTGGCCATGGCCATCCACCAGCACCTCGACGCCGGCGGCTCTATGTCGCGCCGCATCGACGCCGGGGCCTCCCTGTCCCGACGCATGGCCCCCGGCTCAACCAGCTCCCGCCGCCGCGGCGACCTGCCGGACTCCGTCACGAATGCCAAGCCCGTAAGCCTCCTAGCTACCTATCCCTTCCTTTCACTTCCAATTTCACTTGCTTGCTTTTTTGCTTGCTGTCTCCAACCTTGCGTTGCGTTCTTGAGCACCAAATCCAATCTTAGTGTTATTATTAATGGTACCTTAGAATTGTACATTTTGGTGTTGCCATAATTTTCTGAATATGGTCAATTGTGCGAAGCATCTGTAATTCGTGGTACTGTATTTGGTCATTCGCAATATGTGCTTTAGGTGTAGTGCCTTAAACTTCACTTGTAAGAATTCTCTGTGGGACAGTTCGTAGAGATGGTTAGTTATGGTACCAACTTTTCATACAGTTTTTTTCTTGATTTATTGAGGTGTTTTTTCAGTAGCATTCTGCTCTTAAAATCAGTACGTCGCTATTATGGGGTAGTTTGGACTGTGACTTGACCCCAACTTTGGCCTGGATGTATTTGTTCATATGTAACTGCTCTTGGTTTGATCTATTGATTTATAATGTGGTTGGTAGTGTCAGGCTTAATGTGATTGGGTGAGTAGTGAGTTCAACTATTGTCTGTGGTGTGCTTTTTTGTTTGCCGAAGGACTTCTCTTGTTTTTTACATGTAAACTGTCCTAACCTTTTGAATTATTTCTGTCCCCCATATAAACCTTTTCAATTATTTCTCTGTAGCTTCCTTGGTTTGGTAAAGTTGAGTTGTATTTGAATAGTGACTTTCTGAATTCTGCCAATACTTAAGTGATAACAACTTGGTGTTCCTGGTTGTGGAACTTTTAGAACTTCAAGGTAGTTCCATCGTGTGGAATTATACCATACTGAATAGGAAGTTGTGTTTCCATGTTGCTTGGTGTTGTACTCCTGTGCTAAATGCCCTGTTCAAATATATGTATACTTCAAAACTAAATAACCTAGCTTGAGTCTTTAGATGTCATTGTAAGCATATATGCCTAATACTTTGCTACAATTTGGAACCTTGATCTTGTTCATAATAAAATGGTGGTGTAGTTGCTTTTCCCCTGTGCAGCCAAGATAGTTCTGGTTTCTTTTGAAATTCAGTTCTCTTGATATGCTGGGCATGCCTTTTCTTATGCTTTGCATGCTTATCACCTAAAGCATAGCAGGGATTTTTTTCTTCAAATGTTCATACACTTGCTAATTCTCTAAAGATAATGGATTATTTAGTAGCCTATATATCGTTGTCTTATGCCACTATATGTTCAAAAGGTATCTTTGTGTGCACCTGTTGTCATACATAAGTACAAGACATGGTTGTCTATTCATGGAGAAATTTATATGGCATTGGGACTACAAGACAATGCTAGCACCTCTTCAGTAACTTAACTGCTTTAACAGCATGGTCCCATATTCAAAACTTTGTCTCATTTATGACTTGTTTGCTAGTCACGTTTTTTTGTTGCCCGACCTGTAAATTCCTAAGAGTAGTTTTATCTCTTTTTCCTTAGCCTTGTCAACAGTTAAAGTAAGAAGAAATGTCTAACATTGTCATACAAACATTATCTTGTGGTTCCTTAGAAAAAAGGATTTTAATGATGCTGCTGGTATATGCTTTCAGGCCCCAATTGTCCTGGAGAATTTAGAAACAAAGAAAATAGTCCTTGTTCATGGAGAAGGATTTGGTGCTTGGTGCTGGTACAAGACCATCTCACACCTGGAGGAAGCTGGTCTAGATCCTGTTGCCTTAGATCTCACAGGTTCTGGCATAGACCATACTGATACAAACAGCATAGCTACATTAGCAGATTACTCCAAGCCATTAATTGATTACCTTGAAAAACTTCCTGAAGATGAGAAGGTGTGCTATTACATCTGCTGTTCTGTGTATATTTATTTTTTTGGGAGGAAACAAAATCAGCTTTTCTGACCACTGTTTGTAACGATGATAATGCAGGTCATTTTGGTCGGCCATAGTTGCGGAGGTGCAAGTGTGTCATATGCATTGGAGCAGTACCCCAAAAAGATATCAAAGGCGGTGTTTCTTACAGCTACGATGGTAAAGGATGGCCAGCGGCCCTTTGACGTGTTCTCTGAGGAAGTATGGAATCCCTCTTTATGTGTTTATAACATTTCCATGTGCATATTCAATTGGAGCTCACGTTAACCTGCATTTCACAGCTCCGGTCAGCAGATGTCTTCTTGCAAGAATCACAGTTTTTAGTTTATGGAAATGGAAAGGACAAGCCTCCCACTGGGCTGATGTTCGATAAACAGCAGATCAAGGGGCTCTATTTCAACCAAACACCTTCCAAGGTTAGCACATTGTGTTCTACCATTATGCAACCAGGACCAGTTGAAAGATCAACGATGTACTGTATCCAGCATTGTCATGGCAGTCTATATTTCCAGTTGACTTGCTAACAAGTTTGCACATGCTTCATAATATGCAGGATATGGCGCTAGCGGCGGTGTCCATGAGGCCTATCCCTCTAGCCCCAATCATGGAGAAGCTCTCCCTCACCCCAGAGAACTACGGCACCGTCCGCCGCTACTTCATCCAGACGCTCGATGACCACATGCTGTCGCCAGATGCCCAGGAGAAGCTGGTCCGCGAGAACCCTCCTGACGGCATCTTCAAGATCAAGGGCGGCGACCACTGTCCCTTCTTCTCGAAGCCGCAGTCCCTCAACAAGATCCTGCTGGAGATCGCACAGATCCAATCCTCCGTGGGGCTGCTCCCAGGCAAGGCGAGCGCGGAGGAGACCACCGCTGCCACAGCAGCAGCGGCAGCTAAGTCATGACTGCATGTATGTAGTGTACATGAAAAGAAAAATGAGTAGCACATAGGAGGATGCAAAAGGGAGGGAGGAAGGTCTGGGGATTAACTGAAAGCAGCTGTGTCGGATAATAATGTAGGGAGGTCAAAGTGTTTGTTTTTTTTTCCTTCTGCCATCAGATCAGATCATATAGAGAATGAGAGGTGGTAATCAGATAGTTGCATTTCTTTTTTTACCCTGTGAATGAATGAATGAGATATGAAGTTGAAGTCTGTCTGTGATGTGTGCCCTGCTTGAACAGTGAGCAATGTCAATGCAGATAGCACTTGTGGTGATGCTTAATTCACCAACAATTATTGTTAATTTGATGGTAATCCTCTCGTTCGTAGTCCCCTTCCTTCTTCCTGGTGGTGTGGCGCAGCGTGTGGTTGCTGGATCATCCCATGTGGCACTCCTGGCACCGTTGGATGCGATCTTATCCAGGCCTTCCCTACCACTGACGCACCTCTCTTTCTTTCTGCTTCTGCTTGTGCCCCAAATTTGCTGTCGCGCCGATCCCGCCGCCGCCCACGCGACCTCACCTGTCGCCGAGGACTGGGCGCGCTTCCACCCACGCCGCCGCGCGAGTTCGCCGTCCCAGGCCCTCCTGGAGCTTCATACAGGCGAGTAACGTTGGTGGGTGATTGACAAGGCAAGCCGCAAACCCCCCATCCATTTGATTTCGTTGAATCTGGCTGAAATCGAAGCACATCAGCTCGAACAACTCTGTAGTGTAGCAAACTTCAAATTTACTGAACCTTGAGTTTTCATGTTCCTTGTCTCATTTTCTGCAGAGAAGGGAACAACATCGAATACCATGAGCTCGTGCTGCCCTTTTGCAGGAGCTACCACTGGTGGCGGCGTATGCCCTGTGAAAGCCACCGATCAGAGCAGCGCTGGGTTATGCCCCGCAGCAAAATCTGACAAGAGCATCACTGGTGTATGCCCTGTGACCGGCAAGGGTCATGGCAGTGAGCACAAGGAAAGTATCGATGGTGGTGAAGAAAAGGGCACCGATGATCCTCGTATGGTGCCGGCAAAGTGCCCGTTTGGCTACGACTCCAACACCTTCAAGCTGGGTCCGCTCAGCTGCATTGTCTGCCAGGCGCTGCTCCATGAAAGCAGCAAATGCAAGCCGTGTGCCCATAAATTCTGCAAGTGCGTCTCGTGCTTCGCATTGCTTCATGTTTGATTCCTTGCTTCGATAGGTTCTTATTGGATTTCCATTGGCAGGGCATGTATTTCACGCTTTAAGGACTGCCCGCTGTGTGGTGCTGATATAGAGGGGATTGAGCCTGATGCTGAGCTTCAAGCGCTTGTTGATCGGTTCATTGATGGCCATGCCAGAATCAAGCGGTTACATGCTACAGGGGATGTGGAAGCAGCAGATTTCAAGGACAAAGTCATATATGAGGATGTTTCGATGGAGAGGGGAGCTTTTCTGGTGCAGCAGGCTATGAGGGTCGGTAATTAAGTGTAGATGCTTTAGATTCTTATGTCGGATGGACTTTAGATTCTGGAACCTGTAAAAATTGGACAGTTAATCATTCTCCATTCTCCATGGATTTATTCACAATAATGTTGTTACAACAGTGTCCTTACTTTTGCTTCTCCAGGCTTTTCGCGCCAAGAACATTGAAAGCGCAAAATCAAGGCTCACTATGTGTGCTGACGACATCAGGGAGGAGTTGAAATCTTCAGAAGATAATCTAGACCTATGTTCGCAGCTTGGAGCTGTATTAGGAATGCTTGGGGACTGCTGGTATGTTTTAACAAGCTGAAATCTTTTCCAATGAAGAAATGGAGAGTCTCACTGTTTCTTTTATTATCTACTTTTGAACAGCACAGTGGGTATGATCCAGTTTTCAGCATAAATTAGTTGTGTGGATTGCGGATGGACGGACTGAATGAATCAGGAGTTTTTAGTAGAGTTCTACCTTGATAGTTTTGTCAGCCACCGGCTGCTTGCAACCTATTTGGATGGTATTTCGCTAAATGAAAAAAAAAGTGTGCCCTGTACCAAGCATCATGTTGGTGCTAATTACAGGCTGATATAGGCTAATAGCAAGTAGCATGATCCTGGTCAAGCATGCCTAGCAACCTTGTTCACCTACAATATCTATGTCCCTGAATCTCTTTAGTTACTATATTTTGTTACTTGTCATTAGTGAATGTTTATTCTGATCACTAATATAATAGCATGCCTCATTCTCCATATAATTATATTTGATACTTTATTCGATATTTGCCAATAGAATCAGCTGTGACACTTATATCTTATTTTGCTACGTTTGTTAATCAGAACTCATTCAACACTGCATCCTTGTCATTGTACTGTGTTTTCAGTCGGACCTTAGGAGATTCTCCTTCAGCAATCACACACTATGAAGAAAGTGCTGAGATACTCTCGAAACTCCCCACAAAAGATCTTGAGGTTGTATTCAATTTTAGCGTAATGTAATAACATTGAAATTACTATCTGATGATTTATCTTTTACATTCATCTGCAGCTAGTTCATACTCTCTCTGTTTCACTAAATAAAATTGGTGACCTTCGCTACTATGATGGGGACCTCCAATCTGCAAGGAACTATTATGCCCGTTCATTGGATGTTCGCAGAAATGCAGTAAAAGAGCACTCAGCAGTGGCTTCCCAGGTATGTTGTGCGGGAGGCAGGGAGTTATACTATACGTAAACTGTTGGGTGACATGGGATAGGAATGCTGCTGTCTTTCAGACATGGGATAGGAACACTTGGAAGCGATGCGATAGGGAAGGGTAAAGAAGGGAGCAACAAACTAATGATCTGGAACAATTGTCAAGATAGAACTTTTACTATACTTCTGGAGAAAATGCTAGTAAGTCGTAATTGGTTAGTGGCAAGCTATTGTACTCTGATGTATTCTTCTTGAACCTATGGCCTAGATAAATAGTTTTCAGTCAAAGTACGAAAATCCTGCTTCAGTGCAGATGTTTGGTCAAAGCTGGCCTTGCCAGGATCCAAATGTCTATTTTGGGTCAAGCTGTACTGCTTGAACTGAACAATAGTTTTTTTTGTCCATTTTTAGTTTTAAAGGAAACATGTTATATTATTCATTAAACTTTAATTTCTGAGAAGAATAATTTGGTTTGAATAGACAAGCTTGAGTTTAGCTGTTTCTATTAGAGCTAATCTGTTGCATAAGTGTAATAGTATTTTAATTTACATTTCTTGGATATAGGTCATTGATCTAGCAACTTCTCTTGCCAAAGTTGCGGACGTGGATAGAAATCTTGGGAATGAGAGCACTGCAGTTCAAGGTTTTGAGGAAGCAATTCAATGCCTTGAGAAGTTGAAGCTGGATTCTGAACAAGCTAGCCTTGAACAACGGGTAGCTATTCTTGATCCTCATTATTCCTACTCTCACCCCCGTGCCTGTATCTGTTGTTCCAGACTGATCTTCATTACGTACCTTTGCAGCGCCTCTCAGTTCTCGACTTCCTGCACAACCAGTTGGCAGATAAGTGAGGCATGGTCTTCTCACATCATATATCTTGTCATGGTTACTGATGGAAGAGGTGTTCAACACCACAATTCTTTTTTCTGTTTACCTATCGAAGGAGTTGCTCGAGAAATAGCTCGTGTTTTTTTTGTGTGTTTTACCACCACTTAGAAACACTTTTCGTGGCACATAATGTGTAGCACTGTAAATGTATGTATGCTCAGCTCAGCCTCAGCGCATAAGATGGCTGCCAATATGATCTATTAGTGTCATCATGCTAAACCTGCCTCTTGTATATATAGAATACAAGAAGACAGGGAAATAGTAACGGAAGCATGGCTGACGTGTGAATGTGTGATGTGTTCTGTATATAAGCGAAGCGATGCATTCACAGGTGACTGCATATTTTAGCTGCCTTTCTGGTAATCCTGGGCCATGAAATCTCTAAAGTCAGGAAGACTTCGTGTCGTGACGCGTCCATGTATTTCTTGTGGTAGACGGGTTACTGGTGTGTGTGAAGCCAGGTCTCCCATGGTGATCGAGTGATAAAGGCCTAAACTTTAACAGAAGACTAAGTTGCGCTCTGCAACGACCCACAGCCTGCTGCAGTTCCGACCGCGCCGGCCCGCAGGTTGACAGTCTGATTTTCAAAATCAGATTTTTAACCTCCCTCTAACTTTATAAAATCGTTTGTTTTTGCACTATAGAATCTTTTGATGATGGTTTTTGTCTAATGTGACATCACGTCAGCCACGAGGAGGGTAAAGCTTGTTCGATAGTTTAGAGAGATATAAATTGGACAACAAATATGTTTTTTTAGATAACCCAAATTTATATAAAAGGGTACTGATATATATCTATTATAAACAAGTACTCAAAGTCATACACGGCAATACTATTTCATCCAAACTAATCAAACCTAAGAAGAGTAGTTTGATTTTGCCTTTGTGGCTAGACAAAACATATAAACCGCTCCGAACAATCAAAGAAACCAAGCACAATTCACTAATGATACTCCATCCTAGCACCGGATATAGCTCTTGCAAGGTCTGCCTAATCCTAATCATCAAAAGCGGTGGCGTGACACCGTGCGCAGGGCTCCAGAACAGTCAGCTTAGTTGTAGGTGCAACTTTATCCTCAATGTACATTCTTATAGCTTCCACCGCTCTAGATGCTTGCTCCATCCTATACTTGCTGTAGCCAACGACAGAATCATCCCCCGAGCAACATGGAGACCTAACATCGCCACGAAATGTGTCGAATGTAAGGCGCTCGAGTGAGACTGCGCTCTTCACAATGCAGCATGTTAGCTCAACCAGGCTCTTTGTAGATTTGAATGTTATCATTTCCACAATCTTGAGGTGGTGGTGCTGTCGTTCAGGCAACTGCCTCAAATCTGAAGAACCTACCAATTCATTCCCCATATCTATCAGAGGTGCCTAAAGACAAAACCAAGAAACTGAATCATCAATAGATCGATGCGCCCAAATTTACCGAGTCACCACATACATTGATTTGCTAGAAATATAGGATGGAGAAAATGTCTTACCTGCAGCCGCCAAGTCTCCAAGAAAGGAGATGCATCCAAGAAAGAAACCAGAGAAGAATAATCACAGGTTGGGGACAAGGCCGATGAAATAATCTGAAGGTATAGGTGCTTGAGGTTGACGAATTTAGTCGGCAGCATTGGTATATCCACCTGCACAACAAATATGCCATGTTCAGATTTATTATATATACACCTGTGCACATATATATAACAGTAGATATGACTACTGCCGATCCTATGGAATGTATCGATACTCTGCAGTATACCTCATGGCTTGAACATAATAAAAGACTCTCAAGATTTGGCATAATGGATGGAAGCTCAGCACGACCATAGCAGATGGCATTCGCACGAAACAAGCTCAGTTCCTTCATTGTTTGTGATGCTTCTCCAAGCGAGAGGTTTCGAACTCCTGGGATAAGGTGAAAACTGGAGAGACTTGGAGCTTTGTTCTCTATAATTTGCAGAGCACTGCAACAAACGACACTCATGTAGCTGAGCTTCTGCATAACGGAAGGTATCTCGAGGGAGATTATCTCCTTGCAATCACTGAGGACCAAACGCTCCAAAGCAAGGGAATTGGAAAGAAGGCACCCTAACTCATCCCCCGTGATACACACAGAATACAGACACAAACTTGTTAGGCTTCTAAAGGGACCAAGTTCAGCAGTGGGACAGAAGACACAAGAGTAAAGATCAAGAGACCGAATTGAGCTCCTAATCCCTCCAGATAAAACTGAGCATGGGAAGCTGAACCCTTTATATAGCTTAAGGGTGAGCTCTTCAATCCCTGGAGTGATAGCATCATGGAGCCATCTGTCGAGATAAGGAAAGAAATCATATAGATCACTCAAATGAAGCTCCAATATTTTCAAGCCAATCCCTGAGTGATTTCTGAGGATTCTGTGGATTCTGCGTCCTAAACTTGTGTTATGTGCCTTGACCGTTTCTGAACTCAAGATTAGTTTGGGATAACATCTCCAGGAGCTTAGAAAGGTGCGAGAAACGCAAGCAGCACGAGCAGCAGCATCCATTGGCATTAAAGAATGAATATGACGCAAGATATCCTGCATGCACAACAATGGGATGAATTTTCAACTTTAAAGACAAGTGAGATTTCAATCAGATAATAAAGGAAAAACAGTAGAACCACATGGAGTACATCTTCTTCCCCATGTAGCTCTCTGCATGCTTGCAAAAGGTATGTAAATTGCCAACTGAATCTAAAGTAGCAGGTAACTTAGCATTTCGCAGAGAAGTTTTTCCCAGACGGTATTACTACAGGCTTTCTGACAACGGGAAAAAATACACGTACTGATAGCCAGCACCGATTAACTAGTATAATATTTAATTTAATTATCTGTTCTTGCTTGCTGCTTGCATAACAGCACACAGAGTAAACAATGTGTCTATCAAAATGCACAAGACGATGTTTTATCGCGGAATAACAGGTCAAAATCGCACAAGTGAGAGATCCTAGGCTAATACGATTATTTGCATATTTCATCAAGAAACAACGATACAGCATCAACAGGCACATGCCTGATTATGTAGATATATGCCTGATTATGTAGATATATACTAAGGTTCCCTAAAAAAAAAGATATATACTAAGGTTCTCCATGTTTAAAAACTTGAGCTAAAAGATCCAACAGAATAGCCCCCCTTCAGAATTTTATGTTGCCCATACCTCAGGAAGGCATGGGATGGAATATCCGAATGTTTGTCCATCTTGAGAATTGCCATCACCATGTCCTTGACAGGGTGAGTCCTTAATTTCGTCCACCGTAGCAACGGATCCATCTGCATGCCGACAAACACGGTTGTGGAAATTCAATATCAAATAATAAAAATTTAAAAAATGTTATACGTGTGACATAATCTAAACAATGAATCCATAACGAACAGATTAAAGAAAAAAAGCTAACAGATGAAAAAGGTCATCTTTTTTATGAGATGATGAAAGAAGAAAACAGCAAACGAATCAGACGATTAGCCTTACTCCGGGCTGAGGTGGCTTGCTGACGCTCCTGGGTCTCGCTCTGAATCCACATGGTACGAGTGGAAGACGACACGAAGTACACCACCCTCCCCGAGATCTCTCGTGGAGTTTCCGTTCTCCTGCAGATCTGCGATGCTATCTGTTTACACATCAATCATCGTAGTAGCCTCCGTATATATATATATTTGTGGACCACCTCCCTCGCGCGCTAGATTTGGATTGGATGATTGAACCAGAATCCGAATACGCATCGGCGGGAAGGAGAGTAAATTTGGGACTCTTCTGTCCCGGTTGGAAACATATGACGGGATCCGATTAGGCACCGGCTGTTCCTACTCCGCATCCGCGGCCGATATGACCCCAGCTGTTGCTCCGTGAAACCGCCGTGGCCTCCAGCTCCAGCTCGGCGTCGCAGCCGTAGGTCGGCTCCTCTGCATCAGCAAGAGACGGGATGGCGTTCGCCTGCAGCAAGAAAGGGGCGGAACGGGACGGCGCTCGCCGTCGCCCTGGTGGCTTGGTCCTCTACGGCGGCGGCGGCTCTGCGCTCGGAGGAAAAAAGCACGGGAGTGGCTATCAGCTGTGCGAGAAAGAGAAAATGCTGCCATTATGAAAACTGGGCTTCGCAATTTTGTCATCCCGCAAATAGGATTCGTAAATCTACCATTCTCAAACGATACACACCCTCAAATATGCCCTGAGCAGGATTTTACTCTAATTTAAATTTTTCTTTTTACCATGCCTTATTTCTCTTCCCGTTTTGCCCCTCCTCTTTATCCATTCATTCACGCGACCGAGTCGTGCGTTCACGGAGTTTAACGGAGGGAGCCGCGACTGGAAGAGGCGCCGCATCCGCGGCGGACGAGACAAGCCGGCGCCGCCCCGTCGATCTGCGCCAGGCCACCGGCGCTGCTTCCTCCGTCCGCTCAAGCCGACGCGCTTCTGCCCCGACGCCCTGTCCGCGAGACGCCGCGGGCGCAGCAGCACCCCATCGCGTCCACGCCACGCCACGGCTCCAGCACGCGCCACCACCCCGACGCATCCACACTGAAGCCTGATGAAGCTAACTTCGGCGGGATCGAGCGCAAGCGGAACTGGAAGGAGTGAGTGCCCCTTTTGCCATGTTCCATTGGTCCGGATTCAGAGCAAGCAGCCGGCGACATTGGGCAAGTGGTTTCTCAAGTGCCCATACAACATCAAGGTAACGATTGTTGACATTGGGGATCTGCCTGTGTTTTTTTGGTGCTGCTTGTGATTGATGTGTTTTGGCTGCAGGGTGATCCCAGTACCTGTGGTTACATTCGTCAAATGTGAAATTGGAAACACAAGAACAGGGATTCAAGGCTAAGATGGAAGAGGCATCCTGTGATTGTTGCTCTGAATTGAAAGCTGAATTGATAGAGTTGAAGCAAACAGTTGATAGTGTTGTAGCTGAAATTTGGAAAATGAAGGTGAAGCCTGCAGAGAGGAATCCTGGGCAGATTCATGAGCCGAAGCCTGGGCCGAAGCAAATTGTTATCGATTATTCTATTTTTGTGGGGTTTGTAGGTGTCCTCATAGGTGTTGTGGTTGCCTGTATGTGGAAGTGAACAGCTGTTGTATGTAGCAACTTTGGAATGTGGTGGTCGACCAATGTGTTGTAATGACATCTACATCCTATGTAATGAAGATGTTTTATGCAGATCAGCCTGTGGCATGATTTTGACAGAACCTTGTTTGAATTTAGACAAAATTTTGACAGAACTTTGCTTGACTTTGGGTTGCTTTTCAATGGATAGAATTTTGACACAATTTCATGATCACACCAACATTCCAGAAACATTGGTCTAGATTGTTGTCCAAATACAATAACATAGGTCCAGATACATGTCTCAAAAATAATAACATAGGTCCAGATACAATTTCACGATCACAATAGCATAGGTAGCATTTAAGTTTTGTGATCAATTGGTTTTCAGTCTCCTTGGCTTCAGTTTCTTCGGTGGGCTCCTCTTTTGCACAGTCTTCTTTGGTGAGGCAACAAGGATGGGATCAACACCTTCACCTAGCAGGGTTTGGAGCCGGCTGCAATAAAAGGATGAAATATGTCATTTGTAGCTCTTGTGTACAAGTATAAAAAGAATGAGAATTAGTATGTTGCATGCCCTCTTGTCACCCTAACGGGGCTGTTTTGTATAATTTGTTCCCTTGTGAGCCTTGTCGGGCTGGAGAGTGCATTTGGGGCTGGTGCAGCCAATTCTTCTTCATTGCATACATTTGGGGATGGTGGTGCCATTTCTTGGTCATTGAAAGCAGCTGTTGATTCAGCAGTAGCTGTAGCCTGAGATTTCTCTCCCTTCCTTGCTCTCTTTGTTGGGATTTTTGCATTCTCACCATACTTTGTTGTATTTTTTCGTGGCTTTCTTTTCCTGCAAGTTAAGAAAAAAAATACTTAAGTTAATAAGCACAAGTGAGGACAGCGAGTAAATATAGCAGTTTTTACCTTTTTTTAGTCCCATTAAGATGGCATTTGTAGCTTGTTTCACCATGGCCCAATTCTCCACATCCCTTGCACTTCCTTTTGCCTCTAATCATTTTCTTCTTGCCCTGTTCTGCCTCATTTGCAGCTTGTTTATCTGCCTCATTTGCTGCTTCCTTGGCTGCCTTCTTTCCTTTGCTGCCACCACCTTCAAGGAATCCTTTGATCCTGAGTTTTCTGTACCTACCAGCAGTCTTCTTGTCAAGTGGTGCCTTAATCACATCAGGCAAATCAACATCTGGCCACTGTGACCTATCAGGCAATGGCTCTATAAGCCTCTTGTAAGCCGACTTGAACCTGTCAACTGAGTAATACTCGTGCACAAAATCCTCCATATTTACGTTAGGCCATGGTACACTTGTAATCAAAGCCAAAGCATGCTGGCAAGGCTTACCAGTATGCTGCCACTCAAGACAGGTGCATTCATGCATATCAGACTTAACAACATGTCTACTGTGAGTGTTAGTGGTGTCCCAAATTTCAGCTGCAGCTCTGCCACCATCGACAACAGTCAAGTGCCCAAGTCCTCTAGTTCTAGCTTTACACTGTTGTATAACTGCTGGAAGGATCTTCCCAGTAAGCCTTTCTGAAATTTTTCTCCTTTTTGCCCATAACACCATAATCATCTCTCTGAGTTTGTCTGCAAGCTCAACAACAGGAAGATCTTTCCAGTCCCTGATCCAGTTGTTAAACACTTCAGCAAGGTTATTGGTGATATAATCACATTTAATCTCAGGATTGAAGCTAGATCTCATCCAAAGTTTATAATGGTGAGCCTCCATCCAAACCAACACATCAGGACAAGCATCAGTGACTGACTTGTAAAAATAATTGAAAACTGATTCTCTATAAGCTCTAGCTGCAGGATACATCTTAGAGAATACATCACCAACAAACCTTTTAATAAAATTGTTCATTAGATGTCTAAAGCATTCCCTATGTTCAGCCTGCGGAAACACATTCTTAACTGCATTTTCTAGACCTTTGCATGCATCTGAAGAAATAGCTAAAACAGGAAGATCTCCTATGGCCTTATGCAACTGAGTCATAAACCAAGTCCAGTTATCTGTTGTCTCACTATCAATGAAGCCAAAAGCAACCGGGTACATCCAGTTGTGACCATCTATACCACAAGCTGCAGCTAAATGACCATTCCATCTGCCATTAAGTGCAGTGGAGTCTACGCTAAGGTATGGCCTGCAGCCTTCTAAAAAGCCTTCAATGCAAGGTTTTAATGCACAAAAAAATCTATGAAAATAGAGCTTGTTGTCTACCTCCTTAATTCCAATCTCAACAACACTACCTGGACATCTCTTCAGGACCTCTGCCCTCCAATTGAATAGCAGCTGAAAGCTCTCTTCCCATTTTCCATACAATTCTCTCAAAGCAATTTGCCTACCTCTACAGATAGTGTCATAATGAATTATGCACTTGTGCTCATCCTGTAAAGTTTCTTGCAATTCCTTAGGGCCCATAAATGTTTTCTTCCTAAGGTGATGTACTGCCTTTGAAGCAACCCAAGCACTGGTTTGTGTGTTAGTCTGCCTCCTAGCACTTGAGTCACATGTATGCTTATCAACAACCACTGTCACCTGTCACAAAAAATAATTAGTGAAGGCAAAAAAAAAAAGAAGAAGCATGAAAAATATTAGCAACCCAATGTTATTCAAATTAAAGGGAAAATACATTAGCAGCAAGTTAGTACCATAATGGTGCAACCATCAGGCTGTCTACGCCCAACAAGATGCCAAGGACAATCTGATCCCCCCTTGCATCCTCCAATATATCTTTCACGATCAGTTTTGACAACACGTAGTTCAAACTCCTTATTTATAGCATATTGTCTCACAGCCAATCTAAACTCAATCATGTTAGGATAACTGTGCCAAGATCCATACTAGGCCGATTTGGATCATACACCACAGTCCTCTCCCCTGGTAAATAGTCATCAACTTCAATGGCTGCCCCATTTGTATCAACTTCCTCAGTCCTCTGATCAGCATCGATGTTCTGTTGACTGCAACCTTGACTGGTTGCCTTCCTTGCCTTATCAGCCTCCTCATCCTCAGCCCTAAATCCCATCAATTCATACATCACCTCATCATCAACAATCTCAATTCTTCCCTCTTCATCTCGACTTTCCTCAATGCGTAGCGTATCCCAATCAATGAGAGGTGTCTGCATCTGCTGTGCAGGGTGTTCTACCAGTGCTAAGCTAAGCCCAGGCTCCCCATCGAGCCTAGTAAAGAGAAAATAAGGTGGCATAGTTAGATTACCACCAAATCTATGCTGATCGAGTCTCATCTACACGCTTGGACCCAGTTAGATTTCACCATAACAAGAATACGTACCCTTGGATGACATCGGGCAAGTCCTCCATCCAGCAATGGGAGCAGCGCCGGCGTCGGCCAGCAAAGCCGGGATGCCTGGCTGCCTTTGGGGAAACAGCCCGAGGTGGACTGCAGTTGACCGTCGGCGGCGGCGTCAGATGCGGCGGTGGCGGGGAACCCTTCCCTCTCTCCCTCTTGACCTAGCGGCGTCGCTCCATCTCTCTGCCGTCTGTCTCCCGAGAGAGAACGCAACGCACGACGACTCTGAGACTCGACGACTCTGTCCCGTGAATGAATGGATAAGGAGGAGGGGCAAAACGGGAAGAGAAATAAGGCATGGCAAAAAGAAAAATTTAAATTAGAGTAAAATCCTGCTTAGGGCATATTTGATGGGTATGCATCGTTTGAGAATGGCAAATGTGCGAATCCCATTTGCGGGATGGCAAAATTGCGAAGCCCAGTTTTCATAATGGCAGAATTACCATTTTCTCTGCGAGAAACGGGCGGACGAATCGAGCAGGGGAGGAAAAAAAAGTGCGATCTACCCATCCCCACAAATGAAATTTGCTACTTTGCCATTCTCGTCTTTCTAGATACTATTTGTTGATTTATTATTACTGACCTCGCCTCTCTTACATCTAGGAATGCAAGACTTAGGCCTTGTTTAGTTTCAAAATTTTTTTGGAAAATCGACACTCTAGCACTTTCATTTGTATTTGATAAATATTGTTCAATTATAAACTAACTAGGCTTAAAAGATTCATCTCGTCAATTCTGACCAAACTATGTAATTAGTTTTTATTGTCGTCTATATTTAATACTCCATGCATACGTCTAAAGATTCGATGTGACGGGAAATCTGAAAAATTTTGTAAAATTTTTAGGAACTAAACAAGGCCTTAGTCTGTTCATCATCAATAACTAGGTTTATATCTTCATCAAGGCAATTCTCACAGGAGCTATCAGTGCTTATGACTAAGCCTGCGACAATGACACTTGCTGCAATTGTCACTGATTGCCTCGATATGTAGGAAATCATCTTCCTCTCAACTGCTGGTGCATTTCCTAAATGGCTTGGATCACGCAGATCCACAAGAGTGGAGAATCAAACACTTCACGCAGATTTTCACAAAGTCCGCGAGCCAAAGAGATGCAAGAATTCTCAGGATTTAAAGAACCCATGATCAGACGGCTGATATTTTAGCTAGGCAAGCACTTCTTCTTTCAACTTGGCTTCAACTTGCTCTAATGCAGCAAATTATGTTGTCTCTTATATAGTGCTGGGGCTAATGTTATGACAACGTTCAAACATGCAAATTAAAATAATCAAAAGACACAGTTTGTTGTACAAGACTTGGCACGTACAACTTAGCAAGTTATCACTTACCACTCAACATCCACGACGCAAATAAATTTATGGTCGAAAATTCCTTCATAATGAGAATTGACTTAAATTTCTTCAAAGACCCAAAAAGATCATATACCTTGATGTAGACAAAAACAATGTTTCACAAACTACCAAAACAAGATACATATTTTAGTAATAATCAAGAAAATTTGAAAAACGGCTAGGAACCCAAATGACTATACAAATCAGTGCAGCCACGTGTCATATTGCAAACTTATACATTCGGAAGATGCACAGACAAATAGCTGCAACAGCTCAACGTAATTTAAGTTTGCCACATATTTGTATATCCCAATAAAAATTTCTAGAACACACTGAACTGTTCTCAGTCCATACATATATCAAATGCGCGTCACTCATCTTCCATTTATACAAGTGAAAACCACACATCAATACATCTCTGATATCTAACCCCCCACACACATTATCTTATCGAAGCTCCCAGTCATATTCTTTATTTTTGTGTGTGTGTTTTTGCAAAGTGTGCGTGCCACACATAGATGTATCGCAGCATCTTGGGCTGTGCAGGATGCAGTCAAATTCAGCTTTTGCAAGAAAACTCCCAACCTACAAAAGAACATTAGAGTTACATGAGCATCATTGATTAGATCATGTCATAGTTATTACATTAAATATGAGGCATATATTTAAATATTTACTTGTGTTGCATCGGGGAAAAATAATATCACGATAGTGTACTGTTACCCAAATAAGATATTACAAGCATGATGTTCAGAACATCAATATTACATAGGTAAATGGCCATGAGTTGCAACCAGAAAAAAAATAATATCATGATAATATAACTATGAACGTGGGTTATACTATTAACCAAAAACAATATTTCGAGCATGATGTTTGGGACATAAATATTTCATGAGTCTTCATAAAGGATGGACAATTAAATATAACTCAAGCTTTGATGTGGAATTGAAACAACCTAGTTCATACCATAAGAATCTAGTTCATTACAACTATCTATTCTACAACTTCTTCTATGATATGCTTAAGATGGTCTTGTGCTTTCACCTAGAATTACAATTGTAAGCCAATAGCTGGATCATAAAGTCATTTCTATCCGCTAGCCATTCCATGCAAAGTTAAATATGAAATCAGAAAGTGTCGCATATAAAATTAGTAGCTTTATAACTTGGAATGGCGGGAGTACCTTTTTTTTCTAAAAAGTATGTTATACTCAGCTTTGTTTTACTCTTATAGCATTGATCGAATCATTTAATTTTGTTTTGTAGAATAGAATTACCAAATAATAATAGTCAAAGTCATTTAGCTGATGTAATCAACCAAAACTTAGAACTAAACAATATGCTTAGAAAGTTGTCGAAACAAAGGAAACAAGTAGCTATGTGAACTTGTTTAGATTAGCAACTGTTATCGGTGGACCCCGCACGGCATTACCAGGTCCTTTTATCATCTTCTCAGCCATATTATTTTTTGGAGGGACAGCAGGAGCAACAAATAAAAGTGCACGAGATGTTTGGTACTTCCTCTGTCCAATAAAATGCAATTCTCATTTCTTCCCTCGGAGTCAGAAAATCTGTCAGCCTAATACACAATCCATTTTTTTCCTTAAAAACTTCATTGTATGATTCAAGAATTCACCGAAATTGTGATGATTCTGTACCCATAACTCAGTGGATCAAAAGAAAGAGTAATGAATGATTTACAATGGGAAGCTAGTACTTCGTCCGCAAACTGTATAGAAAGTTATAAAGTAATAACATGAATCGTATAAGAATTTCATAGGACTCAGTCCAATTTGCAAAACAAATCCAAGCAGCTGGGCTCATTTTGTCTATATAAAATTATTTCATCGATGCTGAATGGACTTGCAGCACCAGCTCAACCATGGGTGAGATATTTAACGGTAGAGGAACTGATAAATTGGCACTGATTGCTAAATGGCTAACTCAAGTTTTTTTTTCCCTGTGCAAAATTCCTAGTTGAGATTCCTGCTGTACACTGGCATCAGGACGACAAGAAAGAATAAAAAAAATAGTTTACATATCGGAGTGAGGGGTATACCGTATACAAATGGGGAGTCACTGATATGGGTCCTCAAGTGATTCGGTCTGGGAATCCAATATACAGTCCCATCATTTGATGCTTGTTAGCATGCCAGTTTAGTATGATAAGGAGACTTGCTCCGCCATGTAGGAATAGCCAGAATCTGCAATTCACAGAACATGAGAATTTTTTTTAACAAGTTTCAGTATGTTCGATAACTGTCATGTTCAATAAGCTAAAGTTGAAATACAAGGCAGATGCAAGCAAATCTCTGTATATGCTAGTTAAATATGAACTATGACAAACATGTGCATAGCTGCAGGAACCACACATATAAGATGATAGCGTACTGACATGCAACACAAATATCAGAGCAGAAATCAGTTTTTTTTTAATTCGTACGGTAAAAGACAATAGAAAGGTCAAAGGACACAAAGCTGAGGAGAAAACATTCAGAACAATGTTGCATTAACAGTACATGTTCCTAGCAGCTAGAAAGGTATGGCACTGAATCTGCATGTGATTTAGAATAGTTTTATCCGGCTTCTTCATGATCCTCAAAATTTACAGTATTTCAGAATGCATGAAAACCAATGCCCTTTGGAAGGTGTGGATATGAAGTAGTAAGTGGGTTCAATACCTTGAACTTTTGCATATTATCACCAACTGAAGTTCTCTTCTAGCTTTGACTAAAGGCACACTTGACAACTTCTATACCAAGAAACACTAAGTTGCAAAAGAATATCTGGAAGCATTGTTTTTTTTGGCACAGTTTACGCCTGCAATATGCTAAAAGGGTTCGTGCCTTCAGGAACCTATTAACTAATTGGAATTACGATCAGTCAACAGGCTAAGACACTTTTCTATTTCATAAAATTTGTGGTATTCATACAGTAACAGAGGCAAAACAACAAAATCTATATCATAGCTCCACAAATTCTCTCAACCTCATAATCACGCTCCACCGCATAACTTGGGATTGATGACTGGACATTATTCGCCCAATGATGAAGACAATCAAGCTGCACGAGAGATGTAATTTTCCTTTACCCTTTTTGAAAAGACTATAGAAAGGAACAGGGATTATTGTCCCAGCTGGTATAAACACCAGTGCTTGGAGTTAAACAGTAAAAGCCTGGATCAAAAGTTCAAAAAAAGGATACATACCACCACTTGCTGGAGAATGGGTAATAATGACAGCATCAATCATTGGTTGTCACACTTTGTAGTTTTAAACACATGTGCAAGGTACTGGCTGTTACGGACTTATAGTATAACAGTTATACATTCCTACTGCCACTTGCTGGAGAACATGCCAAAACATAAGTGAGGGACATCAAAGAAAGTGAGGTTAATATGTTCTTTTGGCTTGCTTTGCACCGGAAGTGCTGGACATCAGATAGGTGGTGGCGTCATGGCCTTCAGGATGACAACTCGTGCATCATGTGTGACCAATTGCCTGAAACTTTGGACCACATCATCTTGGGATGTATCTTCAGCCGTGAGGTTTGGGCCGCATGCCTCAGAACCTTCATTGTTGGCTGGAACCTGTGGAAAGAGCGTAACGCGAGGACCTTCGACAGATCTTCAAGACAACCGGCCGTTGTTCTTCAGGATATCTTGGATGAAGCGTCGCTCTGGATGGCGGCTGGTTTCAGGAGTCTGAGGGCGATCGTGGCCTACGGCCAGTGATCTGAGCAGTGCCACCAAGCCCTCCCTCTGTAGTTTATTTAATGTCTCTTCTATTTTAGTTCCGGTGTGCGTTTGTGAGGTTCTCCTGCGGTAATCTTCGGATTACTGGGTTAGGCTTTGTTGTAAACTGTTTCCTCTATAATGAAATACATGCAGCGCATGTTCTCTAAAAAAAATTAAGGCAATTGACAAAATCAGGAGAGGATTTCTTTGGAAAGGGAAAGAGCAAGCAAACGGGGGATGTTTAGTCGCCTGGGAGAAGGTCATGAGGCCCTTGGACCTTGGGGGTCTGGGTATTCCCAATCTAGAGGTCATGGCTTGGGCTTTGCAGGCAAGATGGCACTGGCACAAGAAAACTCGAGCTGATCACCCATGGACAGACCTCAAACTCTCCTCTCACCCTAATTCTCTTGCCTTGTTTGCTATTGCTGTTAACACAGAAATTGGAAATGGGAGAAATACTCTTTTTTGGTCGGATAGATGGCTTCATGGTTGCACCATTGAGGGCCTTGCACCTTTGGTTGTTGATTGTGTGCCTCCCCGAATTCGTAACAAGCGAACAGTGGCTGAGGCCCTTGAAGATAATAGGTGGGTTTCTGATATTAAGGGGGGACTCTCTGGGGTTGGAATTTGTGAATTTCTTCAACTCGGATTGTATCAGGGAGTTTGATTTGAGTGACCAAGAGGATCGTCATATATGGAAGCTAGATGCAAGTGGCAGTTATTCCTCCAAATCAGCCTACAGAGCATATTTTTTTGGTTCTGTAACTTTTGAACCTTGGAGACGGCTGTGGAAATCTTGGGCCCCAAACAAGTGCAAAACTTTTCTGTTGTTGGCAATTCATAATAGGTGTTGGACAGCAGATAGATTGGCTAAAAGGGGTCTGCCCCATCCAGATAAGTGTCCCCTTTGCGATCAAGAAGAAGAGACCATACAACACCTTCGAACTCCATGTTTTGTAGCAAGGCAAGTTTGGTTCAACCTGTTTGTTCCACTGAACCTTTCTGGGTCAGTTCCACGTCAGAATGAATCTAGCTTTGCTGAATGGTGGCGCAGGACTATTAAAAGATTGAAAAAAGAGGACAGAAAGGAGGTTAGTTCCCTTATCATTTTAGGGTCTTGGATGATCTGGAAACATAGGAATGCTTGTGTTCTTGAGGGTGCCTCTCCTTCAGTTAACTCAGTCTTGAGTTCGCTTAAGGATGAACACTGTCTTTGGTGCTTAGCAGGCACTAAAAAACTGCAAGGTCTAGACCTTGGAAGGGTCGCCTAGGTCAAGTCTTGGCGTTTTCTGTTTTCTTTAAGGCTTTTTTTTAGTTTGGTTCCCTGACTCTCATATCTGCCCCCCGTATGAGAGGAAGGATTTGTATGGGGACCCTCCTTTTTTTCTCTCTAATACAATGAAATGCAGCTCTCCTGCGTTTTTTTTAAAAGAATTGACTGAAGTAAGATTGTCAAAATTTCAACGCTGGTTGGCCAATTCTGCAAACTCACTTGCAAAGCTCCAAAGAATCCAACTTCTTGCAAACAGAAAATCAAATTTCATGCAACCTCAATAAGGACTTCAGTTTCTTCTGAAACTCTTTGATATTTGCATGTGCTCTCACTTAGTATGCATTCAGACAGTTCAAAGCACATAAGTTCTTGAAGGACAAAGAAAAGAGAAAGGACTCATAAGTTCCCCTGAAGCTTATAGCCATCATGCTTTTTGCTGTAAGTTGTAGTCAAGTTAGAGTGACCAAGCAACTCAAAATTTACCACAACCACAAGGGGGCGGTAGCAGCTGCAGGTTCACGACAAATGGATCGTTCCGTTCAGCACCTGTGATGTAATGGAAGATGTGGTTTAAGGACAGAAGGAGAACGTTTGTGGCAGGGCGTCGGTGGCAGTGGCTTTGATGGCCCGGCTCACGGGCCGTGGGGTCAAGGAGGCAACCTTCTTCGTGTCCGGGACTCACCTAAGGAAGCTGCGTGGGCAGGGATCGGGCTCATCGGTGTCACCTAAGGAAGCTGCACGGGTGGGGGTTGGGCTCATAGGCGTCGACGGTGACAGTAGCCTGGAGTCCTGGAGCAGGTAGCGTCGACAACGGCAGTGGTGCAGTCACGCAGGCTGCAGGGTCGCTGGCGTCAGCGCTGACAGTGGGCAACAGGAGATCACCTTTCCATAGGCCGTGGCGGCTGGAGGTTGCTTCTTCGCACTCATCCGCCTCCTGTTGTCCGGCGGAGAGAACTAAAAAAGGAGGAAAGTCATTACATAGGAAAGGAGCACACGCCATAGAGGAATTATCATGTATGCCTGGTAAAGAAGCACACTGACTTCAGAAGAAAGAAAAGAAGTCATCCGGTCCCAGGAGTTTGTGTTTTCTCATAGGAGAATCCATCCTCTAGTAAAGTTAGCAGTCAGCACATAAATGTCAATACGTCACTCACCACCTAGCTCTTGTATTGTATTAAATCCCACTCAAGTACCGTGGCTGGCGTCGTGTGCGTCACGGCGTGATCACGTAACTGGCTGCGCTGGGTGATCGTGGGATTGATCACAGTTCTTAAAGTGTTATGGGATTTATTTATTTTTTGGGCCGTGCTGAACAGCTGATCACGGATGTTACGATGTTTGATTTTTGCCGGAATGTAAGGGGCTTTCACGGTCCACCTGCAGACGAGATAGAGAAGAGATAGTCATCTCCCTTCTAACAGATAAACTCAAGCCCAACATATCACCAGTTTCACTGTAAGTTTTTGAAAGTGAGGATGTGATGCCAGTACTCCTTTGCATTCAGCAAGAGAAGCCAGTGAGCTATGCGTGTTCTCATCATAAGTAGCATACACGTAAAACTGGAAAATATTCAGACTCATTGAGGCAAAAGGCAAATAGATTGATGAAATTCTATTTCACAGGTACATTATGCAAGTCAAGCAATCAGTATATTGTAAGAATTCAGGAAACAAGACCACATGCAGAATAGCAATCACTATGTAAGAGCCGGTCTTTTCACTATGTAAGAGCCGGTCTTTAGTGACAGGCATCATCGCCCAAAGGTGAAGGACCTAAACACGCACCTCTTGCCCACTTGTCCCACAGATTGCCTAAAATTAATAGGTTAGTGACTTAGTTCATCTCTGGAACACTTCGTCTCACAAATTGATAGATTCTGGAATATTGGATCGGATCATCAGAGGCAAATAACACATGAACTGATGGATTTCTGATGGAAAAACCAAATCTAACCAACGGCCGACAGTACCTTCCTGAAATGCATGGTGACCTAACTAAATCAGAGGCAAGATTCTCCTTTGGAACATTGACAGACAGAATAGATTCCATATGTCCTAACTGAATGGCAGTTAACTTCATCTATCTGAATTATTGTATAATCCATCTGACAAGTTTACTCCATAAATAAATCTCAAGAACTCCAAAAGATTCCATAAAATTTAATTGTATACAAAGAATCCACAAAGAAGTATTAAATAAGTTTGGGCTTAATAAATAAAAGCAAGACGACCCCACATCTAATAAAATCATCAAAAAGGGTCAAACCCACTCAGTACTGAATTCCTCTAATCATCTGACCTTGAGCAAAGGTTGCAGCCAAACGGATTTTTTGTTATTGCATTAAATTTGACTATGGATAGGGACATTTTCTTGTCATAAAACCATAGCATGAAAATTCAAAGGTGGAAACTCTCTTGCGCGCCTACCTACATTGTTGCAATACAAATTCTGGCAGGAACTTTCCTATAATCATATATGCGTGCACACTTTATCAGTCCTAGTTTGCTTAAACAAAATTAACAATCTGGTTACCCAACCATGACCCAGAACACTGAGCCCTCTTTTATTATAAGTTACTAATATTACCAATACCGCACATTCAGATAGCACTCAATTATTTGGAAAAATTATAGGATCAGGGACTGTCATTACAAAGTTGCAGACTCGCAAAAAATGGGTAAAGAATAGCAAAGTAGAAATCACATTAGATGTACTCCTGTCCTGAGGATAATAGTGAACTGTGTTAAAACATGATAGCTGCTGCAGCAACAAATTGTGTACAACTAACAGTGCAGCAGCCATCTCTAGTTCCATGCAATAACCCAAGGTTGACACTGGCAGCATCCCCACCCATATGAACTCTCCCAAAGCTAACTATGATATAAGTGGTATGATGTTTGCAGCAATTGACCAAAGAGACATTTTAAGAGAAAAAAGAACATGTGCCTGATAAGAGGAACAAGGACTTGCCCAGAAGCAAATCGTAGGGTGGGTGCCAAGCCAGCAGTGAGGCTAGGGTCAATGGTTAGGGTTAGACCCACAAACTTTGCATGGGCGCTCCTGCGCGTGGAACCACCGCCATCTCCAGACCCCGTCTCGCTTCCCCGCCTCGAGCGCCAATGGCCCAGCTGGCCTCTGCAGCCGCGGTGCCCCTTCACCAGACTGCGACGCAGCAGCAGGCCAGCAGCAATTGCTGCTCACCAAATCACGACACGACCGCAGAGTCTGTTACCTTGCCGCGTAAACCAAGCCAATCCAAAAACCTCGCAAATCAGCACAACACAAATGCGCGCGTGCATAACAAAAGAATGGCGCACTTCTAGTTATACAGGTAGATGAGATGATACGACTCGTTTGATTAGCTCATGTTAACTGTCACTGGCTTATTTATAAACCTCCACCCACTATCTGATGACCAAACTCCATAATTGTAAACTTATTTTGTTTGTGCAGGTTTGCTAATTTAGAGTTATCTGGTTACCCTTGAGTTTTAAATTGACCACTGGATTTGTATATCAGTCTATTAAGCCACGTAATTGTATCCATCTGTTCGTTTGGACCAACAGTTAATGCTCCACCCTTCCGCTAATGTCTACCTAGCATTATTGGTCCATGTCCAGTGTGTGTCTGCAACTATAAACTACACAAGCACTTAGTAGCTATGAAATCAGATTCAAACGGTGAAGGATCAAACAAAATACTGACAGCGTGAAGACAAGTAACTGAATGAGCAAGCAAATTGATGAAATGTTGCAAGTGGCACACAGAAATATGTGTCACGTAAACTGCACGCCAAACTATACCAACCTGCTCTTGTTTGCCCTCCGGCCGGTGCTGAACCAGCAGGTGAAGACCGGCTACCGCTCCCCTTCGCCGGGCCTGGTACGACGGGCCCGCACTCCGGCTCGCTGCCAAACCGGAACACGTACCGCAGACGGCGGGGGACGCCGACGAACCGAGGCAGCGCAGCCGGGGGAGGAGGAGGAGAGGCGTCGCGGACTCGCGGTGGCAGTGCCGCGCACGGCAACCCAGCCCAGCCCAGCTCCGGCGAGGACGCAACCGTGGGCGTCGCCCTTGGCCTCGCCTGGCGCCGGCCGAGGCCGACGAACTCGAGGAGGAGGAAAAGCGGGGGCGGGTTGGAAAGACACCGGACGCGGCGAGGGCATCGGCGGCGGCGAGAGTCGGGCGGTGGACGGGGCGGCGTCGGCGGCGGTTGAGATTTGAGATTACGGCGGGGGTGTTTGGTGGGGCGTTAAAATTTAACGGCGGTAACATTTTTATTTATTTTATTTATTTTTATTATTTAATAATTACTAATTAGGTTCAAAAGATTCATCGTATAAATTATTTTCTAACTGTTTTTAAAATTTTTAAAATAGTATATATTTAATACTTCATTTATATGTCCAAAAATTCTATGTAATGTGGGTTAAAAAAATCAGGAAGGACTAAATACGACCTTAGAACATCTCTAGCAGTTTGTCATCCGACATTCTCATCTTTAATTTTTGGCAAAATAAAAAAAACTTTCTCCAATGATTTAGCATCTTCCCTCACCATCCTCCCAACCTCTCAAAAATTTATCTCGAGCGCACACATATGTGTGTGGCCTAGAAGCGCATATGAGTTTCCCGACCCGTCCAGTAAACATGAAAAAGATGGAGTTCCATATAAGAAAAAACGCAATAGAAAAATATCTAATGGAAGGTCTTAAACGCGTACACAAACAAACTCAAGGTTTCTCATACAAAATATAAGATCGGATCATAGAAAAAAGTGACGAGAAAAAAAGAATAGAAATATAGGAAACTCTTAGAGATGACTTAAAGCCCTAGTTTAGTTTTGGATAATTGATGAAACCCTAGTACTAACCGCTATACTAAGTGTGTAGATTTTAATGTGGTTGGTACATGCCAAGTGATGGAGCAGGTGATGATCCTGGCGATAATGGTGATAACCACAAGATGATCAAGTGCTCAACTTGGAAAAGAAAAAAGAGAAAAACAAACCCTATGGAGATCAATGCAAAGGTATTGCTTAGGGTTTTTTTGTGATCAAGACACCATAGAGGGTGCGATCACATTTAGGAAGAGGGAAATTCTTTGGCTAAGCGATTATCAAATGCCACTAGGTTTATTGTTCATGTGCATGTATTTAGAACCTAGTAGTGAGTTAACTTAACTCCTTCGAAGAAAATGTTTATGAAAATGGTAACACACTTGCATATGTTGGTACACACATGGTGGTGTTGGTACATTTTAAAAAGGAGGTGGAGTTTGTAGGGTAGAGAGGGGTTTTGGTTCGTGGGATTCAGCGCTTTTGAGAAAATGAAATGCATATTTTCTATTGCGCCGATGGAAAGTTTGGAGAAGTCGCCGGAGTGTTTCTCACTGAAAACACTCACCGGACGCTCTGACCGCACGCACCGGACGCTGAGCCTGCACGTTCGATGTGTTGTCAGTGTCTGACAGGTGAAAGCTGAGCACCGGACGCTCAGTATCGGACGTGGGCCGGATGTTGTTTCTGTGTCTGGTGCTCCTGCTCGTGTGCAGTGTTCTCTGAGTAAGAGTCTGGTGCTGAGGGGACACATCCGGTGGTTCACGTCCGGTGATCCTGCGCGAAAAACAACCTCTCTGGGTACGGATCCGGTGTGTACCGGATGCGTTCGGTGCTCACTTGACCGCATCTGGTAGTTTGAATATGACCGTTAGAGATCGACGTGTGTGGTTCAAATAGCTAACACGTGGCTGCATCTAGAGCACCGGACGCGGGTGTTGAGCGTTCGGTGGTCACCTATTGTGCGTCTGGTGACCGTATTATGCCCAGTGAAAGAGTCAACGGCTCTATTTGGTTGAGTAGCTTATAAATACGTGTTGGCCGGCTTGGGGCTCACTCTCTTGGCATTCTAGCATACCTGAAATCCTTATGAGCCTAAGCAAACAACTCACACTCATCTCTTTCATAAATTAAACATCTTTGTGAGATTGAAAGTGATTCCAAGTGGATTTGTTTGAGTGATTGCATTTAGTGGCACTTGGGGATCGATTTGGCTGCGGTTTTCTTGTTACTTTTGGTGGTTGTCGCCACCTAGACGGCTTAGAGCAGCAGAGGAGCATTGGCATGAGTTAGTGATTGTTTGTAGCCATCTCCCAGTAATTGTGAGAGATTTTGTGCCTACGCCGACGGAGAGCCAAAGGCAACTTTAAGTGGATTTGCGTGTGTTATTGAGCTACCTCACTTGTGGGTAGGTTCTTGCGGTGTCCTAGTGAGGACGAGGTTCATGCTACACCTCTTAGCCGCCGAACCACCAAGTGTTGGTCAACACAACGCGGACGTAGCGTGCCGGCAAGCACGTGAACCTCAGAAGAAAATTATGTGTCTCCATTTTAATTGTTCATTGGATTTCTCCCGGTGATTGGACTTTATATTATTGTGATTGGTTCATCCCCTCTGCGTGGCGGTATAAAGATCAAACCCTCTCTCTTACATTCCCGCAGACTAGAGTAGCTTACTTACTTGTATAGAAACTTTAGGTAGCTCTTCAGTGTAAGTAGAGACATGGTTCTTGTGTGCCTAGTGATTATAGCAATTAGAATTGTTGGTTAGATGGTTTGCAAACACCTTATTAGAGCTAGAGCAAAAAGCTTCGCTTTGTTATTTTCTAAACTCTTGCTCTAGTGAGTTTGTAGATTTTTTTAAATAGGCTATTTCCCCACCTCTATCTAATAGGACCTTTCAATGATATCTTTTTTTCTTCCTCATACTAATTTAAGAGTTGACAAACACCATATTTCAAGGAACAAAATATGAGAATCTCTTGGTAGTATTTACGATATCATCATCGCAAATATGTACAGTATAAAGCAATTGACAATTACATTAAGAATAGTCCCAATGCTAGAAACTACGTGTAATGTCTATACCTATTATAATTTCTATAGATACTACATATAGAAACTATGGTCCCAATAGATAGTTTTTATACAAATATTTTTTATCTAATCACATACTCTCTCTCTATTTTCTACCAATCACGTCCCTTTATGTCTTGGTTTTTGTGTAGACATGGTTTTTAACTTAGATATAGTTTCTATCATTTTTGCTCTCTCTTTAATAACTATCTTGCCACGTCAGCAAAATATTTTAGGTGATAGTACAATTAATGTTCATAGAATGATAGTTTCTGCATTAAGAGTGCCTTGAGACCCTGTTTGGTTCTAGACAATAAACCTTAGTCTATCACATTGAATATTTGAACACATATATAAGGTATTAAATATAGACTATTTATGAAACTAAAAACATAACTAGAGAATAATCTATGAAATAATTTTTAAATCTAATTAATCTATAATTAGACATTAATTACTATAGTTACAAATGTGCTAGGTATCTATTACACTTTAGTCGCTCAAACACCCTTTAAGAGCCCTGGAGGACAATACAGTAGTAGTTAGCAATGGAGCTATTGGCTCCCTATTATTTCCTAATTAGGCAGCCGCGCTCTTCCTAGGTGCTGACTGGGAGCTATTGTTATAAATTTCTGTATTGAGCACCTATATTTGTAACTATCTATTAGAATAATATACATTATTTTAGGAAATCACAAAAACTGCCCCTTCGCCACAGGAAAAAAACATTCTTACTTTCAGGAGTCTTAATATCAAATTTAACCCAAATATATAAAAATACAAATACTTTTTATCTCAAGTATACAAATACTTATGTTGTATAATAAGTATTATTAGATGGAATGTAGAATATATTTATATAATATATAAATATCTTTAGAGATACACGTGACAAGGTAGTACTCTCTCTATCCAAAATTGTAAGATATTTCAAGTATTTTAGAGAGTCAAAAGATCTTAAGTTTAACTAAATTTTTATATGATAAGACCACCTGTAAACCGACTAAATAGACCACCTGTAAGCCGATTAAATGCTGAGGTAGAGAAAAGAGGGAAGGAGAGAGATGAGAAGCGGGTTGTAAGAGCAAGTATTATAGTGGACTGTAAGTCGACTAAATGATGAGGTGGAGGAGAGAAGGGAGGAGAGAGGAGAAGCAGGCTATAAGCTTATAGCCAGCTTAGGCATATGAACCAAAAAACTTTGTGAGAGAAATATGTAAGTCATGTATTAATAGTGAATAGCTAACTATTGTATGGGTGGGCTGGAAGAAGGCTAAAAAACCTTACAACCAGCAAGTGAGCTATATTATTAAACTTACGCTAAGCTTACAACTGGCTTAGGCACAGAAACTAAGAAACTTTATGAGAGACAAATGAGTTATAAATTAATAGTGAAGAGCTAATTACTATATGATATGTCGAGAGAAGATTACAAAGAACATTACATCTAACAGATGGGCTTTATTATTAGTTTATTACTCTTACTCTAAGATAATAACATTTATGATATCAACTAAGTATCATTATATTTTTTGTTAATTATATTTTTATAATATATATATTTGATTTTATATCAAACTTAAGATGTTTTGGTTATTCAAAATTCTTAGATATAGACTTATAATTTATAATTTGAAATCGATTTTATAGGCCTAGTCAATTTTTTTGTCTGATCCAAACCTGACAATTTATGGCGATCGAGTGTGATATACTCCGCATACGGTACGTATAGTAATAATTTTCTCTTTTTTTGACATGAAATAATTTTCTCCTTGGAGCGCAGCAGCTCAGCTAGGGGGGTCGGTGGCGTGGTCCACGGCCACGACCACGACGTTTGACACGCCCGCCCGCGCTAGCTGCCAGACCGCAAGCAAGGAGCGCCGCGGCGCGGCGCCGCGAAACGACCGCACGCGCACCAGCACGTGGTCCGTCCGCGACGCATCCCACGAGCTCAACTGCCGAAGCCGAAGCGTCCCTACTAGCCTCCTCGTCCCCTCCGAGTGCCACGTGGCAGCAGTACCGTGACAGTAAGAGTTCAGGGTGGTCTGTGGAGACAGGAACGAAGGACAGCTCCACTATTTATCATATGAGGCTTGGCAAAAAAATTTGGTTCCGTGTGCTGTAGCACTTTTGTTTTTATTTGACAAACATTGTTCAATTATGGAGTAACTATACTCAAAAGATTTATCTCGCGGATTACAGGCAAACTGTATAATTAGTTTTTATTTTCATCTATATTTAATACTCCATGCATGTGTTGTAAAATTCGATGTGATGGGGATCGGAATCTTGAAAATTTTTGGGTAAACTGAACAAGGCCTCAAGTATTATTGATATGAATATAAATTTCTCAAATTTGAGGTTTATAGTATCAAGTATCATCATTATTATATATATACCATAGACTATATTTTCATAATATGCTTATTTTACGTCATACAATTACTGTTCTTTTCTATAAATTAGTCAAACTTAAGAAAACACAGATTCTATGAATTGATTTATTTGGCAACAGAAGAGTAGATTTTATATGATAACCATATACCTATATGCCTATATGCTTGTCGATAGTTTTAGTAAAACAAACTCATTACACAATAGACCATATCATTATATAACCCCTATAGATACTGACAACTCATAAAATAACATACTTAATAAATATTTAAACAACATATCCAAACTAAAAAAAGTATAAAATATATTTATCAACAAATATTGTAAATATATAAAACAATTTCACCAATATATGAATAATTGAATTACTTAAAATTAATATGATCAGACATATTAAAACTACCATTTATATACCATCAACATTAGTAAAAATATATAATGTTATTAGCCACGTAGATAAGTTTTAAATAGTTCAAATGATGCATATTATTACTCTTTAGTCATAGATATAAGTTTTAGATGACTTTAAAGTGTACTTTTTTTTATTTGCGGATACGAACAATATTGGATATTTTGTATTTTTTTAGTTTTAATATGAATGTGAAATCAGGTAGAGAACAAAGATCATAGAAAATGAGTACAGGTACAACCACTTAGTATCTATATTAACTACGAAAATGGATATCCATATTGACAGAAACATCTCCATTCATCCTAGTTGCTCATAGAACATTGAACTTCTGTTTAATAAGGAGATATAATGATAAGTTAGCTCTTCGTAAAGAGCTAAAAATTGTACAAACATCATATGCTACTTTAGTTTTATCTTTCTTTGAATTCATGTAAGGCCTTGTTTAGATCCAAAATATTTCGCAAAACATGAATAGTACCAACTTCGTTTGTATTTGACAAATATTGTCCAATTATGGATTAACTAGGCTCAAAAGATTCGTCTTGTCAATTTCGACCAAACTGTGTAATTAGTTTTTATTTTCGTCTATATTTAATATTTCATGCATACGTCTAAATTAGATTCGATGTGACGGGAATTTGAAAAATTTTACAAAATTTTTTGGGAAGTAAACAAAGCCTAAGCTAGCAAGCTGAGTCTATTGAGGGTTCTCTTTGCCGTGTTGAGCCACGCTCGTAATAAACACAAAATGTAGTGCCTTGCCGTTAAAGATTTTCCCTCATTATTATCTGGAGGCAGCTAGCAAAGACACGAGCAGAATGCCGGACCCACCGTGGCGGGCCCGTCCACTCTCTCTCTCTCTCTCTCTCTGTACGGTCCTTCCCCTTCCCCAGTTCCCCCCCTCCTCCGAACCGCCGAACGCATCCCCCTCGCCGCGGCGGTTATAAAACGTGGAGACGGCTCCTCCGACGCCGTCACGAGCAAACAGCAAAGCATAACCCCCATCTGGAGAGAAGTAGCCATACCACACCCACACCCACATCCATCGAGAGCGAGAGCGATCCGAATGGCGGCTCAGGGCCCGCCCGTCGAGGTCGACGGCCTCTGGGACGCGCTGTCCTCGGTGGTGCTGACAGGCGCGCGCCACCGATCGGTGGTTGCGGCGAGTCTCCGTGCGCGGGATGCGGGCCTGCTCCTGGAGCTCGCGACGCGGACCTGCAGGTGGCGGGAGCGGGAGCGGGAGCGGGAGCGAGGCTGCTCCATCTCTCCAACCGCGGTCCGATCGGCAGGATGGCTGATGCGGCGAACCTCCTCCTCCTTCTCCAGAGCCTCCTCCTCCCGGCGCTTCGAGACCGCCCTACCAGCGCCGCGACCCTCAACCTCGTCGACGCGTCGGCGGTGAGGCTGAGGGAGCACGCGAGAGCAGCTGGCGGGGGTTTCCGCAGGGAGGCGGTGGTCCTCGTCGACCGCCTCGCCGCGTTTGTAGCGCAAGCTCGCGATCTGCCGCCTCACGCCCCCGACGGCGGCCTCCGCGAGGGCGTCGACGACATTCATCTGATGGTCAAGGCTCTCCTGGATGCCAAGTGTACCATCAAGTACGAGGACGCTGCTGCGGGCGGCGGTGGCCACAATTGATGCGGGCGGCTCCTGAGACTTCATCGGTTCGTCACGATATCTTTCATCACAGTTGGGAAAGTAAGTTGAGCATCGTCATGATTTTCATGGAGTCTGTACCTCGATTTCCCAAGGAGTTCCCAGAGCTTTTGGTAGTTGACAATCTAGTTGATTAGTCGGTAATAGTTCCAGTAGTGGCAAGTAATCCGCAGTTGTTTCAGTAGTCTCGCTCGCTTAGTTCGGTGAAATTCTCGGTTCTGAAATCCGGTGGAATTGACTTCCCTTTCCCTAATCATCTGGAATAGTTGCATCTGTGACCCTGTATCATGATGAATGATTGTTGGCAATTCGAAGTGCCAATGGCTTTGTTGCAATCTGTGCTTATTTTTTATTTTGCACCAGCCCCTTTTCAGGGTTGCTTTTCGTATGAACTATCCAATGAGATGTGTTCCTTTTTTATGGAACTACCTACTGACCCTACTATGAAATTTTCGGTAGTCTCTGAGTTCCGTGAAATTCTCGGTTCTTAAGTCCAGTGGAATTGAATCTTAATCTGGTGGAATTGATGGGGCCAGTTCTCTGCTTCTTAATTTCTGGTATTACGCATGCATCTTCCTGTGTTTGTGGCTCTCTGTATGTGGATGAGTATTTTTTACCTCTGCAGTACATTAGGGGGGAACCATCGTTGGTGTTGGACTATATGGATGAAAAACTAAGCAGTAGGGTTCACATTTGATGACATGCAGGATGTCAATAGTGTGAATGGCCTTGTCTGCTAACTTGTTGTATACCATCTGCACCGTAACCGCCGTTTCTTTGGGATTTATTATTCATGCATGATGCTTGAATCGACAGAAGCTAGAGTCTGATGTCTGGAGTTGAACATTGTCGAAGGTTTGGGCCTTGTTTAGTTTTTGTTGGTGAAAAGTTTTCTAGCACCTTTGTTTGTATTTTGGTAATTATTGTCCAATCATGAACTAACTAGACTCAAGATTCGTATTGCAATTTTTAGGCAAATTGTGCAGTTAGTTTTTTTTATCTACATTTAGTGCTCCATACATGTGCCGTAAGATTCGATGCGATAGAAATCTTGAGTCTTTATTGAATTTTGGGTGTAACTAATATAAACAACGCATCTGTCTGAATTTTGAGTTGTTGTATATCATTCACGGTATCGCAAGCCATATCATTCACGTAATATGTGTCCATCTTGGCTGCAATGCCATTCTGTTCCATGTTGCATGATTCATCCATGGAGTTGATCATATCTGAACTCTTCTGATTACCTACATGAAAGATTGGCTTAGGTGGTCGCTTTCTTGGCCAACTCAGTTTGTTGCTATCTCGGTTTAAGGGTGTGTGTGAACCTTTCGATATATATATGTCTCGTTCCGCACGGACAATACGGCCATTCGGCCGGTGTCCTGGCCCGTGCACTTCCGCCGCACTCTGCCCCGGCGATCGACGATTGCAAATTAGTAAGTACGGAGTACTCAACATTGAACACCGCCGCGAGCGAGGTCAGTTATTTTAGTAGTACATCATTTCCACAGTGGAGTTATCTAACCCCCTCTGTTTGTTGCCGAGTCTTAACCCCCCACTGTAAAGTTGACATGATCTATAAACTGTAACTTTTATAGTTGATAACCTTTTTATTTGATATCTATTATTAAATGACTACTATACATATATATATATATATATATATATATTTTCAATTATTAAACTTTGAGTTTCATTTTTAAAATTTTCAAATGGCTACGTGGCATTCGTTGTAGACTTGTAGTGCGTGAGATCTAAAACTTTCTTGAGAATTAGAGAGGGGGGTTGACTCAGCCGCGCGCGCCCGCCCACCCAGGGATCAATCCAATCCTGCACGGCAGAAGGGATGCATGGCCGCAGTCGACGATGTTGACGCGCTGGTCCTGTTGGACTTCCACGAGTCCCGTGCCGGCGTCCGCGGCCTCGTCGAGTCCGGCGGTGCCGCCGCCGTTCCTGGCGCCCTTGGTCGCCCCAACCGTCGACCTCTCCCTCCCGCGTTGTTCCAGGTCACCAACCACGGCGTCCCGGCCGGCACCGTCGAGTCGGCCGGCGCTCTCCGCTGTCAGGGCCTTCAACGAGCAGCCACTGGCGTCGCGCTCCGCGTACTACGTACTCCGTCTCGACCGCCGGGCCTGCCATATCTACACCATCCCGGCGCGGAACGCGGGGCAGCCTGCCATGGCGCGACGACGCGAGATCGTTCTCCGCTTGGGCCACGGCGAATCCTACCTCGACCACCTCCCTGCGGCGTGCCTTGACGCGCTACTGGAGTACCACCGGTCGCTGACGGTGCTCGGGAAGAAGATGATCGCCGGCCTGCTGTCGGAAGCGCTCGGCGTGGCAGCTGGACAGGGCAGTGCAGTGCACGTTGAAGCCACCCTGATGCAGTGCCACTACTACCCGCCGTGTCCACACCGACGGTGATTTCTTCACGGTGGTTGCGCATGACGGTGTCGCCGGCCGGCTGCAGGTGCGGCTCGACGGCCATGGACACCGGTCACCGGTCCACTTATTGTCAACATTGGCGACGTGCTAAAGGTACGGTACTATAATCATGGAATAGTAACTTCTATTTTCTTTCCTACTACACAAGTTTACAATTATCTAGTACTACTTGCACACTTATTTCATTAAGATTATACACACACTTTATTAAAGGTCTTGTTTAGTTTCGAAAACTTTTTGATTCAAGGACTGTAGCACTTTCGTTTTTATTTGACAAACATTGTCCAATCATGGAGCAACTAGGTTTAAAAGATTCATCTCGCGATTTACGGGTAAAGTGTGCAATTAGTTTTTATTTTCGTCTATATTTAGTGCTCCATGCATGTGCCACAAGATTCGATGTGACAGAGAATCTTGAAAAAATTTTGGTTTTAGGGGTGAACTAAGGCCTTGTTTAGTTCCAAAAATTTTTGGAAAATTGACACTGTAGCAGTTTCGTTTGTATTTAATAAATATTGTCCAATCATGGACTAACTAGGCTTAAAAGATTCGTCTCGTCAATTTCGACCAAACTGTGCAATTAATTTTTATTTTTATCTATATTTAATACTCCATGTATGCGTCTAAAGATTCGATGTGACGGAGAATCTGAAAATTTTTGCAATACTTCTACCCAAAAATCCAAATTTTTTCAAGATTACTCGTCACATCGAATCTTTAGATGCATGCATGGAGTATTAAATGTAGACGAAAATAAAAACTAATTACACAGTTTGGTTGAAATTGACGAGACGAATCTTTTGAGCCTAGTTAGTCTATAGTTAGAACCACAAAGAAACGAAAGTGCTACAGTGTCGCGACCACAGACAAAATCGGGCCACATAGCTTTGCCCCGCTCCCTGTTCAGATCCGCCAGCCAAGGTCGAGTTTGCCTCTGGCGTGAGCATGTGCTCATGGGAATTGTCGTCAGGCGAGGAGTAGGAGCCACTGGAATATATGTCGATTCTTTAGTAAACCTTTTTTTCCCTTTTTTTTGCCCCTGAAAAAGGTAATGGTAACATTTTAATTGAAAAACTTCTTTAGGCAAATGTCCAATTTACCTATCTACATTCATCTATCTGCAATATCTACATGTGTAATGCAGCACACCTTTGGCTTTAGAATCCCAGTGTTAACTTTTTATCCATGCTTGTGCATGCAGGACATCTTGCACCATATACATTCCATGCTGCCATTGCGTGATGCTGCTTGTGCTGCATATGCCTGTCTCATGCCTTTCTACGTTTCTGGAGATGTCATCCCATCCTCACCTTGAATAGGGATATTCTTGGTTCAAAAGCAAATGCACGTCAAGAGAATTTCAGCTGCATAATTGACCACATTCTGAGGAACCACTCAGGCATTGGCGTTAAGATTTCAAGATTGAATTACATGGCATTGTTGATGCCTGTCATTATCTTGACGGGGTTTTTTTTGATGGAACATTATCTTGACGGTTGGCTTCAGACTGCTGTTACACCAGGGATTAAAGAACTCACCCTTGAGCTATGTCATAGAGGCAAGATAAAGTACAACATCCCATGTTCACTTTTATCTGACGGGGTTAGAAACTCCATTCGGCATATTCAGCTGGACTTGCCCCCTGAGAAACCTAAAAAGAGTGGTATTATGTTCTGTCCATATTTCGGGGGACGAGTTGGAGTGCTTTCTTTCCAAGTCTCCTGCTTTGGAACAGTTGAAACTCCATGATTGCAAGGAAATAATCTGCCTAAAGATACCTTCTGTGCTGTAGCAGCTCTGCTGCCTGGAGGTCTCTGATTGCTGGAAATTGCGAGTTATAGCGAGCAAAGCTCGAAACCTCGTTCGATTCATCCTTGAAGGTGTTAGTGTAAAAAGACTCTCACTTGGAGAAACATTGCAAATGAAGAAACTGAGTTTGCAGCGTGCAAACCTTGTCTGTCACGCGCGCACCGAGCTGCCATCCAGTATGCCAAATCTTGAGACTCTTACCATTAGCTCACATTATGAGGTATCCTTCTAAAACTTTAGTTGTTGTTGTTGACTAGTGATATATGCATGCTGTAGTAGTCATTCCTTGTGTACAATTAATCTGAGACATCTTTTAATTTACCACGCAGAGGGTCAATACACCAGTGCTGCCTACCAGATTCGTATTTCTCAAGCACCTGGAAATTTCTCTGGTTGCTGGATGGACCTTTTGCCCATCCTATGATTATTTTTCTTTGGTTTCTTTCCTTGATGTTTCTCCTTACTTGGAGAATTGGTTGTTGAATGTAAGGCACTGTTCATTGAATCCTGCAAATATATCTGGTCACTCTAGGGAACCAAACACCCCCCTAATTCTATTTTATGCTGTCTTTTTTTTTTCTTATCTTCAGGTGTCCCAGGAAAAATATGAAGCATCAATCGGTGTTGAAGGTTCATCACAGTTGAGGTGGATGCCTGAACATCTCCATGGCTGCCTCAAGAGTGTGAAGTTCAAAGGTTTCAGCTCAGCGAAGGGCTTGGTTGAGCTAACATGTTATATTCTCAAGAATGCGAAGTCACTTGATCGATCACCTTACACTGGACATCACTTATGGTTGGCCCTGAAGAGTCTGCTCTGCACACAAACTGCATTGCAGCGTCGGAGCAACTGAAACTAGTGCCAGGAGTCTAGGACTTGGCCGTGCTATTTTAACTTCAGGGCCAACCCACACTGCAGGACCTTTTGGCACGGCTAAAAAATCGAGTTCAGAACAGAGAATAAACCAATGCCTGCATATGTGTAGTGCCGTTAGAAAATGAGTAGCGCATAGGTTGCAAAAGGGTGCTGCGCCTGCGAGGATCAATTGAAAGCGTTGAGAAAATTATGTAGGGTGGTGAAAGCATTGGTTTCTTCAGTCATTCAAGTATATATAGAAAATAAGAGGTTTGTCTCAGATAGTTCAGTTTTATTGCCTTGTGAATCAAATCTGAAGTCATCATCAGAATATATGTTGCAGTATTTCTGAGTAATTTATCTTCAAGTATTTGATCTGCATACGAGTTATGCAAGCATTGGTCTGCGTCTCTGCATATCCGTCTCCGTCTCTATCTTATCTCTGCGTCCTCCGATCCCTCCAAGCCCGGCGGTCATGCAACGGGCTGGCTGTGCGTGTGCGACAACAAGAAGGCCCGGCGGCGCCATCTCGCTGCTCAACCCGGCCACCCGCGAGAAGCCGCTACGCCTCCCGCCGCTGCCCGTCTCCGGCCACCAGGGCGACTACCCCATGACGGGGCGGTAGGTACACGAGAAACCGGTGCTGCACCTCCCGTGCCGCGCCGACGTCACCGGCGGCTTCATGTATTACCATTATTTCAAATTATAAAACGTCTGATTTTTTCTACTCTAAATTTAACCACTCGTTTTATTCCAAAAAATATATAAAAACATAGTCAAATTTAAGTCATCCTTAAAAAACTTTTATTAATAAAACTAAGCCACGACAAAAGACGAGTAGTCAAACTTAATATAAAAAAGTCAAACATCTTATAATTTGAGACGGAGAAAGAATTTACTAGCGAATCTCTTTCATGCGGACATTTCATTCGAGTGTTTTAAATACTCCTAGGTTTTTAGGACCGTACATCTTATAAACACATGAAAAACTAAATCACTTTCTTGGAAACAAGACAGATTGCCTACAAAATCAAAGGGCATGGGCCATGAGCTACTTGCATAAACGGGTCCATATGGCAATGAGCATACGATCGAAATCTTTCAGCCCATGGGGCACATAAGTAGCACCAGGGGTGAAGCCTGGGCTTTGTAGCCTGACTGGGAGCTGCCTGTATCTATTATTTGGAATTCCATGAGAAAAAACGTTCACCAATCACAAGTCCATATTACGTTTCTTAGGGGGTCTTTGTTGTTGTTAGGGCTCAATGCAAAAACTATCATAATTTCTGTAGACATTAATTGTAGTGTCACCTAAACATTTTGCTGATGTGGCAAGGTAGTTATTCAAGAGAGAGAGTAAAAATCATAGAAACTAGGTCTAAGTTAGAAATCATGTCTACACGAGATCCAAGACATGAAGTGATATGATTGGTTGAGAATGGATAGAGAATGAATATGATTGGATAAAAAATTATTTTATAGAAACTATTCATTAGGACCATGGTTTCTATATATAGTGTCTATAACAATTAATAGGTATAGAAACTACATTGTTGAAAGATTTGCACAGAAATTTTGCGTTAAAGGATCTAGGGGATCTTCACTATTTCCTTGGCATTGAAGTTAAGAAATCCTCAAATGGAATTTTGTTAACTCAAGAGAGATGTGCAAATGATGTCCTTGCTCGGGCTAGTATGACCAAGGCAAAGCCAGTTGAGACGCCCTTGTCCGTCTCGGAGAAACTCAATATTTTAGATGGAGTAAAGTTTGGACCCGAGGACTCCACGCGTTTCAGAAGCCTAGTAGGTGCATTGCAATATCTCACGCTTACACGACCTGATATAGCATTCGTTGTGAACAAAGTCTGTCAGTTTTTACATGCTTCTACCTCGGTTCATTGGAGTGCGGCGAAAAGGATATTAAGGTATATGTTCCTGAAACAATCAAGCATGGTCTTTAGATTAAGAGGTCCAATTCCATGTTAGTTAGCGCCTTCTTGGATGCAGATTGGGCAGGTGATGTGAATGATCGTCGTTCCCCTAGAGGTTTTGCCGTGTATCTTGGTGCTAACCTAGTGTCATGGACGACAAGAAAGCAAGCAACCGTGTCAAGATCTTCGACTGAAGCTGAGTATAAAGCTTTAGCCAATGCCACAGCTGAGCTCATGTGGATACAAAATTGTTAACTGAATTGCGTATACCACATCCACTTGTGGCGCGGTTATGGCGTGACAATTTAGGTGCAACTTATTTATCAGCAAATCCAGTGTTTCATGCTAGAACGAAACACATCGAGATAGATTTTCATTTTTTGTGTGAGAGAGTGGCACAAAAGCTACTGGACATTCGGTTCATCGGTTCAGGAGATCATGTTGCCGATGGTTTTACCAAAGCAATTTCTGTTGCGCAGTTGAAGAAATTCAGAAGCAATTTAAACCTCATCATTGGCTAAGATTGTGGGGGAGTATTAAACTATAGTCTCGGCTGAACCTGGACACCATGCATCCTTGACTTGTACTTGAAGTAATGTAACACATTATTATTAGCTAGTAAGTTAGCTAGGAGATAGATCTTATCCCTGAGTTTGTTGTGATCTTGTAACACAAGTTGTAAACCACGCAGGGGTGTTTCCCTGCTTATATAAACATGCAACCGAGCGCCCCAAAGGGCCAACTGTTTTAACCTATTTTAAGGTAAGATGCTATACAACCTCCCCACTCATCAAGCTAGAAGATAATTATGTGCACACGATGTTCTACCTTTTCTGAATTGCATGGCATTAAGCAGTTGACACAGTTGTAAGTATCTAATTATACTGAGCCACAGGTTTTATACCCATCTCAAATGTCACCAAGTGCACTAGCTATGTTTGGACTCATGAAACCATGTGTTGGCCTTGGTCCTGTAGGACCTTGCCATGTTGGTGCTTTAAATATTACGGAGTAACAAATAACTTTTATGCAGATACTCCCAACACATCTAGCCGTTGGTGCTTGCTAACAATGCCCTTTTGATATTATTAAAAATATGTGGCATCAAGGTTTGTAAGAGCATACACTTAGGACAGAATTACTCTTAGTTTCACCTAATGGTCACCCCTCCTCTATGTACAACATATGTAGACATTGTCGAGTTTGCACAATATTCATGTTTCGAAGATCACGCTCACAATACTTTTTTGGGTATTAACTTTTCCCATTGCATCGCACGGACATTTATCTAGTATCCTACAAAAATTGGGGGATAAATTCTTTTATGATAACTTATGCGTACAATGACTGCCCTTTTGTAACAACTTATACATTACATGTAAAACAACTAATTTGTAACAACTTATACATTATAGGTATAAGACAACTAATATGCATGATTTAGAAAGACATTCAAACCTAAATGAGTGTTTGAAATCTGAAACTACTTTTTTCAAAAAGAAAACAAGACTAAAAAATGAAACTAAAAATATTGAAAAACTGAAAATTAAAAATTTATTTGAAAACTCCTCATAAAACTAAAACTAAATGAAACAATGAAAAAAAGAAATGAAACAAAAACTGAAATTTAAAAAAGAAAAAAATGATTCTTTAACATGACACCAATGGCATCCACCAGTCCACCACGAGCACAACATCCCTAGGGCCAGCAACAAGTTCTAGGATATAATGTTTTAAGGTGTCACTCGTATAGGGTGTTTCTATACTAATAAAAAACAGATTACAGAATCGATCAATAATTTACGAGATGAATTTATTAAGCTTAAAGCACATGTGTTACCGTAGCACCTTTTTTATAAAATTATATAGTAATTAGGTTTAAAGATTCGTCTCGCGAAGTAATCGTAATCTATATAATTAATTATTTTTAGTCTATATTTAATATTTCATACATGTATGTGTCCAACATGATGGAATAGGGTATAAACTTTTTTTTGGGTAGGAACTAAACGAGGCCCAGCCGTACTCAAGTCCAAAAATCAGAAATCGATTCCGAACCAAACTAGGGTCTGGTTTAATTTCAATTTTTTTTCAAGATTTTTCGTCACATCGAATCTTTGGACGCATATATGGAGCATTAAATATAGTCAAAAATAGAAACTAGTTGCACATTGTAATTTGCGAGACGAATCTTTTAAGCCTAGTGTGGCAGAACCTCCTGAATTAATTGGCCCACATGCACACATCATTGTTCTAAAGACTTTTGATCGATGTGCACGAGTTCCAAATGACTCAAGAAGTCTGTCGGGTGTCCTCGGGAAACCCGAATCATCCACGTTACATTCTTTTCAGGAATTCCCTCATCAAGCATCACAGTATTACAACATTTCATAGATAAGAGAAATCAGAGTAAAAGCGGAAAGGTTACATAACATAGATTGAAACTTAAGTTCATAGTTTACAAACTAAAAGTATTTGATACATAAAAGCTTCGGAACTTTATATTACATAAACCATAGATCACACAACAAGTTTTACTTGCCCAAGGTCACACATCAGATTCATCATCATCACTCTCCTCCACAAGGGTAAAGTAACAACGACTATCAAAAGGATAATCAAGAGGTTCACCTGCAACAGGGGTTAATAAACCCTGAGTACAAAAGTACTCAACAAGACTTAACCGACTATAAAAGAGGCGAAGACTCAGGTATGCAGGCTATAGGGATTCAAAGTAAGGCTTTAGCAAGATCAAAACATTTCTTTTGCATAAAAGCTTTCTAAGAGTAAAACCTACTTTCAAGTTTTAACTCAAGGTTATCATATATGACTAACTAAATTATTATCAAACTTTCATAAGCAAACCATATCTTTCTTATACCAAAGATTCACTTATTACTACGATGATGGTGTGAGGATTGAGGCTCCATATCCGAGGAAACATGGTGATTCGAATCGATTAAACCCAGCTGGGGATTCAGTACCACACGATATATGTAGAACTTAATCTTGCATATGTCAACCTGTTTCTATAGATCCTCCCATACAAGAACGGGTCCAGCGTCACCCGAGAGTACAGTACACCACCATCCTACAGCCAATCTAGATGTTTTCCGGTCATCTCAGATCCGTAAGGTGGGTACACGCTACTCTCGCCATCTCTCCACTCCCAGTACGCGGTTAGCCGTTCTCAAGTATCGGAATAGCTATAGGTAAGGCTTACCACCGCATGTGGGCTGTACTCAAAGATCTCAATCACAACAGGCCAATCAACGGTACGGTCCTTAATCGACATAGTTGGAGACACTACTTTAAGACTCCATTCTTAAAGCAAGTCCACCGACCGGTCTCAAGTTGAAACATTATTGACTATAAAAGTATTCCACAACAACCCTTCAAACTTTCTCATTTGAAAACCTATCTAATAAGCAGGGCTAAGCATACTAAGTATTTTCATAAAACAAGTATCAAGGTTAATATGGAAATCATCAAGGTAGGTAATGCAGCAAATAGGATTCACTCAACTCCTATTCACCTAATGCATCATATTAACTCAAGTGATATAAATAACTTTATGAAAATACAAGGATAGGGTTTAATGTCCGGGGCTTGCCTTGACCGGAAGGGAAGTTCGGCAACTCAGCAAAGCCCGAAGGATCCACAAACTCGGAAGTAACCCACTGAGGATCAGATTCTTCCAGAGCGTATTCTATACGTAAAAGTGCATATGCATGATCAATGAGATGCTCAAGACATGATAAAGACAGGTTACATGTTCTTGGATGATAACAACGAACATAACTTCCTCGAGTACAACTTTCCTTCACGGTATAAAAATAAACTAACTTAGCTATCAAAACCTAAATTACTATTAAGCAAGTTTTACCATCTCCATTAAGCAAGGTTGTGAAGCTATTATACAACAAAGATCATTTATATGAAATAAACCATAACCAGGGAGCATATCATGCTAAGTAACCTCTGGTTGTCAATCAATCCAAAATATCACTCAAATCCTAAAGGGATTAATTATTTCTATTCCTTTTATACTTATTTTAAATAGCTTTATTAATAAACAGAGCATACTTTATCAAAAAGAACTGAAATTATTCCTGAAGCTAGATAACAGTAACACAAGTTCACATATTAAATTTCATAATTTTTGGATATACCCATAAATTATTAAAATTCATGGAAGATTTATTTATTAATAAACAGAGGCATTTTAAATATACATGCAAACTATCAGAAAATAGAACCTAATATTTTTCCTGTGTCCTACTCATTTTATGGAATCTATACAAAAATTTTCACTATTTTTGAATTACTACACAAATTATTACACAAATTCAAACATCAAGCATTTTTAAACAAAAAGGAAAAAGAAAAACAGCACTGTGGCGCAGGCGGCCCGCTTGGACACGGCCCAAGTCGGCCCGGAAGCCTTCCCGCGTCGCGCGCGGGCGCTGCCGCTCTCCTGCAGCCACTGACGAACGGGTCCCGCTCGTCAGGTGCCGCCTCCCTTCCTCTCTGCGGGACACTGACACGGCAAACCCCACCTGTCAGTTCCGTCTCCTACACGCGCGCGCTGACAGTTTTGCAGAAAAGCCCTCGGCTTTCTTAGAAACCAACCCGCAGACCAGGCTACTATTCACATGAGTCTACGGCTTCGCAAACAAACCCCTCTCCTTTCTCATCTTTACAACTGCAAGGTCCCCGACGCACCCGGCCGTCCAGAGCGTGACACCACGCGGCGGCGTGGCTTACGCCGGCCAACTCCGGCCACCCCGAACCAAACGGAGACGAGCACGAGCACCAGCAAACAACCCGCAACCAAACGAGCTAGAAAACCCGCACTCTACCGCTCTAGCGAGCTCTGGCCATGAGCGGTGGCGGACATGGCCGTGGCGGTGCTTACGCCGGTGACTCTAGACTGGTAGAGAAAGAATGGAGAGGTCAGGAAGCACCGGTTTCTCACCCTGGGTGTGCTGACGCAGAAAGAGGGAGCGGAGAACAACCGGGTGATACTCGTCCACGCGATCAGTGACTTCGGCGGCGAGCTCCGACGAAGAAGACGATGTTCCGGCGACAGCTGTGAAACAACGGGGAAAAGAGCGAGCCGATGAGCATCACGGAGTCATGACGAAGCAAAGACGAGAGAAAGAGAGAGCAGAGAGTTGCTCGGATGGGCCAACCACGGGATACTCGAGCTCGGCGGCGGTTTACTCCGGCGAGGATGGAAACGATGAATTCTGGTGCTCTGGTGCGAGAGGGAACAGAAGGGTGGGTTCTGGAGATGCGCAAGGAGGTAACAAAGATATGCTCACGGTGAATTTGGATATGGATCAACCGTTGCGGTGAATTTTGGATTTGAGTGGAACGCTGTCCGTCGGTGCTCCGTGGCAAAACGACGTCGGTGAGCGCAAGAGGAAGAGACACGCCGCGCTCCACCTCGCCAGCAGCTGCTTCACCTTGCCACGGACGCGAGCACGCGCTTGGACGAGGTTAAACGGTGGTCCACGCGCTGTCAAACGCCGGCTCAAGCTCGGCGGTCTACCGCCATGAACAGAGACCGAGCTTATCCCCCTCTTTCCCAAAGTACCCTTTCTGTCTTTTTGTGAAAATCAACCAAAATTTGAACAGAAGTCAAATTTCTGCCAAAATAAAACTTGCTCAGAATTTTGAATGCTACAAAACATCTTTAAGGGTCCAAGGCTGATTTCAAATGGAAAGGGATGAATTTGAGCCAAACAGTTTGAAATCCAAATCTCAAATTGGGAAAATTTCAATTTTTGAATTGGGGCAGATTAGAAATTCTAAAATTACTTTTGATTTTCCAAAACAACTTGAAAAACTCCCAACATGAAAGTTGTTCAACTTTTCAAGCCCTACAACTTTCATGTTGACCGTTTTTCAAAATTCCAAATAGATTTTGAATTGGAGATTTAAATTAGAAAAGGGGACACTTTCCGGAAATCTGTATTTTCAAAATTACTTTGAATTTTGTATTAAAACTCCAAAAACTCAAAACGCCAAAGTTGTACCTCTTGACAAGACCTACAACTTTTCTTTTGAACTCAACTTCAAATTTTGCTTAGTTTTTGAATTGCACAAAAGGGGGCAAATCTAGGGTTTTGAAAACTAGGGTTCCCCCCTAAGTTTTTCGGAAAAAATTTTCACCCATGGTTTTTAAACTCCAAAACAAGCATCCATACACAAAATAAACACACTTTAATTCTTAAGCACATTCAACCAAATTTAAACTTATTTTAAGTTAATGCATAGGGTTTACTTAACAATAAACTATGCAATGCTCATGATGACATGTCATGTTTTAGTTCGCTTAACACGAGAGTGTTACACCTAGTTTATCTGTGATTAGATAATAATTGTCAAATACAAACGAAAGTGCTACAATAGCCAAATCCAATTTTTTTTTGCAAACTAAGGCCTTGTTTAGTTTAGGAGGTGAAAAGTTTTTGGGCACTGTAGTACTTTTGTTTTTATTTGGCAATTATTGTCCAATCATGAACTAACTAGATTCAAAAGATTCGTCTCGTAAATTACAGATAAACTGTATAATTAGTTATTTTTTATCTATATTTACGGGGTGGCACTGCTCCACAAACTCCGCCGTGGAGCAGCTCCACAAAAAAACTGGAGTTTGTGGAGTACCTCTTTAGGTGCTCTCACAACTCTACATTTTTTCCTCGAACTCAGTGCGTGAAGCTAAAACCGTTTGGCTAAAAAACATGGAGCGGAGTACTCCCAAACACTCCCTTAATGTTTCATGCATGTGCCACAAGATTCGATATGATGGAAAATCTTGAAAAGTTTTTAGGTTTTGAGGTGAACTAAACAAGGTCTAAACAAGGCCATTATAGGCTTATAGCTGATACTTCAAATGAAAGGAAGAAGTCCACTTTAGGTCCTCAACTTTCGTGAAAGTCTGTTTTTGATCCCTGAACTTCAAAATTAGATAAAATATATCCCTTAACTTTTGAAACCATGCATATTACGTCTCCAACATGGTTATGAACGGTTTTGACGACAGTTTTGTCTTTCTCATTTTTATTATTTTGTCTCAATATTTGTAAAATTATAGTAAATCACATAAAATTCATAAAATAGTAAATCTAATTTTGTTGGACCCCAAATAAGTAGATCTATACAGTAAACATATATTATGGTATACTTTAGTACAAAATTTTGTTGTAGCTTTAGATCTGTGTTTTTCTATAATTGATTAGAATAATTCAAAGCTATAGTTTGTATGGTCCAATTATGGTGAATTTTTTATATTAGGATAATTATTATATGTTTAAACTATGGTAAAAATTTCATACTTATTAGATCATGCATAACTTAGTTATAGATTTATTAAGACTTAACAAGCATAAACCTAAATAAATCTATAACTAAGTACTACATGATCTACTAAGTATAAAATTTTTAATACAACTGAAGCATAGAATAATTAGCCTACCATATAAATTTTATCACAATTGGACCATAGAAAATGTAGCTATAATTAGTCTAATTAATTACATAAAAGCATAGATCTAAAGCTGTATCAAAAAATTTGTATTAAAATATATTATATTATATATTCAATGTGTATATCTATTCATCTGAAGTCCAATAAAATTGAGTTTTCTATTTTATAATTTTTATGTGATTTATAGTGATTTTAAAAAAAAAGTTCAGCCGAAATAAATGAAAAAAGAGACAAAATCGCTTTCAAAACTAAGTCAGGGATGTAATGTACATGGTTTTAAAAGTTGAGAGATGTATTTTGTTCGATTTTAGAATTTAGGGATAAAAATCAGACATTCATCAAAATTGAGAACATAAAGTGGACCTTTTCAAATAAAACCCTATTTCCAACACAAAACATAGGCCCAAATAAAAAAGCTGAACAAAAGAAAAAAAATCTATCCGTCGCTATAAAGCTGGCCTCGCGAGCCAGGTTCGAGATCGAATTTATTTAGAGTCCGAATATCCAACATTCGATATCGTATCCGTATCCAAATACTTAAATCGTATATTCATGTTGTCGATATTCAATCGTATCTTATGCATTATCCATATTCGAATGCGAATCTGATTAGAAATATGAAAACAAATATAATAGGATATCTGTCTATGTGATGTGTTTTTATCTCTATAATACTCGCGAGGCAGCCGTCGCCATCCCCATCCATATCTACCTCCATCCTGAGAGGGCAAAGAGAGAAGGCGCCAGAGACATGGCGGACCTCGTGCGCGGCATCGAACTGCCCCAGGAGGAGCAGCAGCGTCGGGAGATGAGGGTTCGCGAGGCGGGTCCCTTCTTACAGCTGATGAATCTCCCGCTCTCCGGAGACGACGACGACGACAACAACAACAACATAGAGATCCGCCGCGTTCTCCCTAACCGCGAGGTTCTCAAGAAAATCGCTGATGCGTGCGACCTAGTCCTCCTGCTTCAGGATCCGCTCCTCCCATCTGTTCGCCGCCTCCCCACCGACGCCACCCATCTCCTCATGATGGACGCCTGCGCCAACAAACTGGAGGAGTACGCCCGGGCGGTTGGCGGATCCTTCAACGTCTCCTGTACGGAGTTTGCCCAGCGCATCAACTCCTACACCGCCGATGCCCGCGGCCACCCGGGCTACAGCACCGACGACTCACTGCGCAACTCCATCGATGATCTCCTGTGCCAGGCAAGTCGATTTCTCGACATGACCTATACCCCCGACGAGGCGGAGGCTTGAGGGCGAGGCAGGCGGCTACTACTGACCCAGATCTATGCATGGTTGGTAGTTCAATCCTCATCAGAATGTTAGGATGTTAGTGTTTACTTAAAATCTTCAGATCTATGCGCGGTTGGTAGTTCCCAATCTTCATCAGAATGTGTGGTTGGTATGGTTATCTATCTTCAGTAGTAGTAGTAGAGATGCCCGAGTGGTTTGGTCGAATTGGTTGGCCAGATCTTACTGGTCTATGGAGATGGAAACCAAACTGGTGATGGTGTTGATTGATGCATTTCGATCTGTTTCTCAATATGTGAAATGTTATCGGAATCGATGGTTGATTTGTCTGCCTTTTAGGTTGAATTTTTGTTTCTTTCAATATGTGACTGCTGATTCAGGCGATGAATTTAATCTTCTCCAGTGTGTGGAATGACAAATTATTTGTTTCTTTCAATATGTGACTACTGATTCAGGCGATGAATTTAATCTTCTTCAGTGTGTGGAATGACAAATTATTTGTTTCTTTCAATATGTGAGTACTGATTCAGGCGATGAATTTAGTCCTCACTATGAGTAGGATGACAAATTGCAATATCATTCTATAACATGTTTTGTTTTCAACACCATTAGGGTCTTGTTTAGTTGTAGCACTTTCGTTTGCATTTGGTCTTGAAAAAATTTTGGAACAAAATAAGGCCTAGATCTTGAATTTTCCAAAATAATTTATGGTCTCTTTTTACATTGCAGCCTCTTGGACTGCAGCCGTGGCTGAAAGAAACAAGTACTATTGTTTACTGTATCTATTACTAATGGAAGCCAAACAAGTGATTATGTTGATTGATGCATTTCTGTTTCTCCATGAGAATCGTTGTAATCGTGTTCTCTTCCTGCTTGATTTGATTTGTCTATGTTTAATTTTGTTCTTTTCAAGATGTGAGTAGATATGCTTAATTTTGTTCCATGTGAGTAGAGATGCTTGATTTGATTTGTCTATGCTTATTTTTTGTTCCTTTCAAGATGTGAGTAGAGATGCAGGTATGAATTTAGCCTTCAATAGTGAGTGGCATAGACGAATTACAAGATCATTTTATAATATATTAAGTTATCAATCAAATTTCAAAAGACAGTATAATTATTGATCTTAATTTTTCCAAAAGACCAATTGTGCCGTCACCAGACCCATTTGATTCATTGATTTTGACTACTCCACAGATGATGTTCATATGTATATCTCATATATCGCCGGTCAACTACAGTAAACTATTGAAATGGATGAAAACAACTGGAAGATAGAAACAAGATCCACATAATGTACACTTCGTAGTTGTTTTCTTTTTCTTCTAATTTTACAAAATAAGGATACACAATTTCTTGACTAACATTTCCAAAAAAAATCCCAAATAGTGCAAAATGATCAATATTTTTGGCTTAGTCTCGCCGTGTACACAATAGAAGAAACATGTTAAAACTGCAGATTATAAAGCCCGGAAGAACTGGAAGGGGTAAAAAACTATACACCGACCGATCTAAGAAACCGGCCCTCAAGCGTGTGTGAGCATGGTGTTGGCATCTGAATTTAGAAGAATACCCACTGCTTGTACCCCGCTTCCTGTAAGTGCATCTAGCCCTTTAGTGGTTTTTTGAACCGTTTTCTTAGAGGTAGTTGATGATCTTCTCTTGAGTTTGGCAATTGGTTGATCATCAAGTATGCTTATTGTATTTAGTACTTAGTACTGCATTCATGTTCATGGTATGTCTAGATTTACGAGTTCAATAGTTCTATACTATCCACTTTCACTGTTGTTTTTTCCTTTAAACTTTGACTTCAAGCCCTACGCTAAGCTCCTCGGCCTACTTCTACTGTCACAGTATAGTATTGTAAAGCTACACTAACTTCTACTTGCTGCTAAAAAAAATCCTACCTGCCCAAAGAAGTAAACAAGAACATAGATTCACATTATCGTCATCATCTAATATAATATCGGTACCTTACACATTGTTAGACCAAACTTTGGAATCAAACTGGTTTTCTGTGCTGCTTTTTTTTTGGTGTAGATGCGCTATGTTTATTGGGCCTCTAGAAAAAATAGCGCTGATAGATTCACTGTGTACTCGAAACTCAGTTCTGTTCCTTTCTTTTTAGCTGATCCTCAGTGCCCTATCTTCTTACGTGATAATGCAAAGGATTACTGAGGCGTGGGCCGTGGGGACTGTGCAAAGTATCGGTCCCTGTGTATGGTAAGGTGGCCTTCATTGATAATTCTTTAGATATGCCTGATGCCTTGGTTAGCTTTTACAGTAAAGATTCCTATATGCAGCTTTCACTTCTTCCGTGTTCGCCTTCTTTGGTTTAAAAAAAGTAAATGAATGTTGACAGTTCTTAGATTCTTTTCAGCATTTTCTAAACAATTTCTCTCAATTTTCAAAGACTTCGCACCTGACCTTCAGGTGTATAAGCGGTACCATTGTGGAATTGAGGGATCCCATGATCACCCGTACGTCTACCTAATCCTCCTGCTGATCACACAAGCTTCAGGCCTCCATCTACCTTTGCGGTGTCTTCTCTCTTGGACACAGGCACTTTGTGCATCTATAATGATATTCCAATATATTTATATGTTAAGTTTTTCCTCTAGCCGGAGATGTCTATGCTAAAGTTGTGGAAAGCAATATAGCGCTTTTGCGTGTCTACATATAGTTGCTATTAATTGTTCTCGTCTTTCAATTCACCTTACATCTTATTTGCACAAGTCGTGGTTCGGTATTCCTAAATGGCTTCGGTATGCAGCATGTCTGTTCATTCTTCTTAGACCCGTTTAATGTTCCATGGCTGCTCAACAATAGAGGGACCGAGGGAGTAACTACCCCTAGAAAATGCACCTTTTCTTGTATCCTTATTATCATGAAGGAGCGCACGGTCACGGTCAGCATTTGTCATGAGCTGAAAAGCATGCTCAAGCCCATTGATAACAACATCCACATTTAGGTCGGTGAGTTCATTAGGAGTGACAGCTCTGTGCTTTAAGTTGCACGTGATGTTTCCGTCGATAGTTATAGTGACTTTGTCAATCTCATCTTGATAAGGATTTGTCAGTCTAGTCTTCTAACTGTGATTACTAGGATGGAAGAATGATCCAGGGTGAGTTCTGTCCTGTATTCCCCTTTGACTGCTTGATGCTGAGTAGGCGCTGAAAAGTAAAGTCGCCCGTGACTGGGAGTGGAGGTCCTGACTGCCGCTTGTGCTTGCAGGACCTAGACCTAGGCCTTGTTTAGTTCTCCAAAAATTTTGCAAAATTTTTTGGAAGTAAACAAGGCCCTAGGGCAGGCGGACCGGAAATGCCACATCGGATGTGTTGGAAGGATGTCGGGAAGGGTTTTTAGAAACTAATAAAAAAACAAATTACATAGCTCGTCAGAAAACTGCAAGACAAATCTATTAAGTATAATTAATCTATCATTAGCATATGTGGGTTACTGTAGCACTTAAGGCTAATCATGGAGTAATAATTAGGCTTAAAAAATTCGCCTCGCGATTTTCAACCAAACTGTGTAATTAGTTTATTTTTTTATCTACATTTAACGTTCCATGCATTTGTCCAAAGATTCGATGGGATGGATGAAAAAATTTTAGGGGAGTAACTAAACAGGACCTTGAGGCGCAGCTCTAGGAAAAGACTGAGCTCCACCAGGAGGCCTGGAAATTTGGTACTGATGGTGGGCAGATTTGATGGTGTCAATGCAATTGGGCCTTGTGGTTGTGGTGTAGTTGCACCAAGAGGAGAGACAGAAATAGCCAAATAGGAGATGTCATTGCCATGAAAGTTTGCAGAGGCCTCTGAGCTTGCGATGGAACAGTAGAGAAAAAGGTGGCCAACCACCCGAGGCATGGGGTATTTGAAGGGGTCGCGGTGGCATTGAGCAAGATTTTGTGGACCAGGTGGTTGACCAAAAGAAGGCCCAATTGAGGAGTTATTAGCTCGAAAAATTGAGGTGGATGTTGTCGATTGCTTGATACTGGTTGCTGAGGCCCAGGAACAGGTTAGGTAATAATGTACTCAAAACAGGCCCCGTGGAAGGAATTGATGGAGCATTGTTCTGGGGTGTGGGCAGCCAAGGAGCATCGTGTGATTGGTAATGAAGGAAATCTGGCTGTGAAGTGGTATTCTGCACCGGTTGCACATTAGCTGAAACTGCACCCTTGGAGATAATTGCTGAAGAAACAGCAGTAGTTGAAGTAGCTTTTGACTTTACCTAAGGTCCAAATGACTCCATGGTTTGTTGACAACAAACTGATTTTGAGGGGGAAGAAAGGCATGCTGGACTTACGGAAACAGGACCAAGAAGCAGCTCAATCAACACAACTGCAGTATCTAAACTTTATCATTAGACTCAGCCGATACATTGATGTATAGGTCTTCATAAGCATCTTGTGCTTCATTTATGTCTTGATGGCGAATCTCACTCTGAGCATGACAAAAACAAAAGGGGCTTCATTTGTCTATTGTGTTGAAGTTGCTATATAAGTTATTTACTATAAGGACAACACACAACAAAATGATGTGCTGTAGAATGAACATCAAGATAACTAAAACATTATGACAAAAAGGACTGCAAAATGGAACAGGACATTTAAAAATCGCTCTGAAAAATATCTTAGCAAAATATACCTTTCCTCCATTGAGCATGACAAAAAAAACAGCGCTTCATTTGTCTATTGTGTTGAAATTGCTATTGAAGTTATTTACTATAAGGACAACACACAACAAAATGATGTGCTGTAGATCTGTAGAGCTTGAGCGTCAAGATAAAGATGAAACTAAAAAAATTATAATGAAAAGGACTGAAAAATGGAGCAGGACGTTTAAAAATTGCTCTGGAAATTATCTTAGCAAAATATCACTTTTCTCCAATGATTTTCTTAGTCCCATATACTCCAATGACAGCTCCAGTATCCTATCATGTGTGAATGAAGCCAACAGTTTAATAAAGAGACTGCTCTCAGGGATGTTTCAACAAAATAATACCATAAGATTTCCAAGAATAGATCATACTTCAAGTAGTCAGCTTCTGGGTATTGCTTTCATGACCTATACGCACTCCAATAATATATGTCCTGGATGTGCTTCTGCCTGCAATGGCCAACATAAGACAGTAAATATCATGGGCAGCCACCTAGACCTTATGGGCCAGATCGGAAGTAAGAAAGGGCCATTAGTGTTAGGATTAGGCATAAGATTAGCCACCCTTGTTAGGAGTGAAGTAAATCTCTCTTTATAGACAAAAGGTGGAGTTGTACTAATTGTATAAGTAAGGAAAAATTTACCAGGAGAGATCCTCATCTATCTGAGCCCCGGGCCTTGAGATTGACCGCCGTCCCCAGTGTGCCCAATCCCAAATGCTCGGTTTGGCGTCTGTTCACCCTATCAGGCTGCCACCCACAATCACTCAACGTTGTGCACGCCCCTCTAACCAAGGACATGATGAGAACTTAAAAAGATATATCAAAGTTTAACAAAAGGCTAAATATTAATAGCAAAATGAAGTATAGCACATCATAGATTTAAAAAAACAGATCAACCAACAATATACTACTCTCAGAAACGACCCAAGCTATGATGCGTAATTATAGTACATTACAAAGGAAAATTAAGATAAGCTCCTACTAGTGTAACTCGATATCCAAGTACAAGGAATTCTTGGTGTATCAGAAATATAGTGGCAGAAGAACCAAAAGGTCGCTAAAGGCCAAAACAAGCAAATAAGCATGATGAGGAGTTTTTGTCTCCTTGAGTATTGGTTTGTAGTCCTAAGGCATCTTATATCCCGGATTCAAACTGAGTATTTCACCTACAGATAATATGCACCACAGTTACGACTACAGATTTTCTCAGGGATTAAATACAGATATTTAACAAGGCCAATAACAATTAACAAGAACCTAACATATTTATTTTCAAGCAACTACATGCATTATCAACTATCAAGCAAGATACTACTTGATAAAGGAACCCTATGCCTCATTAGCACCAAGATGCATTGACTCAGGCACATATTTATTTTCACTTCAGTAAAACGAAGTGCATGAATACAAGAGAAAAGGATAACTTCTCTGACCAATAAGCTCTCGTCTTTAAAGTTCCAATAGTTCAACATTTCCCAGCTGCAAAAAGGATAAAAAAATTATTACCAAATGGGAGCATATAATCATTTTATCTTGACACACGATGGCCTCACATCCAAAAAATTTGCTGAGTGTAGACCACATGTAGTGGTGACAGCATTCATATTGGGAATACCTCATTCTCTTTCAAGATGTCAGAACCAATAGAATTCAATTCATTTCCAGTAGACACTGAACCATCAATTTTGAATGTATCCAAAGTTCCAGATTTCAGCTGCTTGGTAATTTGCTCCACTAGGCCTTGTTTGGATGTAGTCGGATTCACATCAATCCACATGTGTTGGGGTTGGGTTGGAGTGGAACTTGAACTAAATTCCACCCCAATCCACTCCAACACATGTGGATTGAGGTAAATCCGACAACATCCAAACAAGGTCTGAGTCTGCTCGTGAACTAATATGAATTAATGACACCTGGCAATCGAAGCATCATACATGAGAGAATCGCAAGAAAAATGCTCATATCTGTCCAGTCAGTGGGGAGGCTGGGCTTATCCTTTCAATAAAAGTAAATAATGATGCTTTTTAGCCTAGCCTCCAAAGTAATGCTCAATCAATAGTGTGTTTTTCAGCATTCCCGTTCTAGTCAAAGGAACTGAAGTATGAAGCAAATTCTAAATTTCTAAAGTGGTTGCAAAAATGTGTGCATCTTGCTTAATTTTTGAATGTAGATTGACATAGGTACCAGGCTACCAAGAGAAAGAGATATTTTACGAAAAAAGACATTCAAGTTAGACATCCTTTTGACTGGAAGTAATATGGAAATATTTACAACTGTCTCGGGTTATTTCCATGGATTAGTTTTACTGAGAAAATGTAACATAATGTAACCAGTAGGTACAAGTTGAACCAAACATATTGCATCAATCAAAATGCAAAAGATGGTAGTAGTGCATAGAACAACAGATACCAAGAGATAGAGCAGGCTAGAAGCATGAACCCGTGGAGGAGAAAGAGAGTGATAATAGATGGTAGGATACCTGGTAAGCCAAAGGCCTTCGTTTGCACACGACGGGGTCCAAAGTCAGGTCAGGCGCCCACTTTGTCTTTCTGTGAACGTATCTGCTTCTATCTTCGCTGGACACAGTTAGCGTTTCATTCTTGGCACTGATGCTCACATGCAAAGGATCACATTAGTTCATATGCAGGAAGTAGAGAATAAGTTCAAATTTAATTCAGAAATTGTGCACACATAACTGTAGCTCAGTAGTCAACTAAATTAACCATACATAATCTGTTGCCAGCAAGGCATGAATTCCTCCTTCCAAACAACCTGATATTGCTTTCCAATAGCCTCTGAGTCATTCTGGCAGCTGCCACCTATCTCCACTAATCTGGATTAAGATATCTATGGGAATCCTCCCACTCACTCATGGAACTGCCGTAGCCCGTAAGACAACCAGCACAATTCAGTCAGCAAATCACAGGACTTTCAGAGCACCAAATAATTCAAATCAGAGGACTCAAACAGCTGGAAAGATACCAGATAGTGCCCCTGAGAGCCTCATTTATCAGAAGAAACTTTAAGCACAAGAGAAATGAGCATTTATACATAGCTGAACATTCATAGGGCAAGTATAGCAGAATTGCTTATTATAGCAGCACTGTAGCACCATCTTTGATTTGAGAGACTAACAGAATTACAGAAACAGATATTTCCATGGGATGGAACTCTTGACTCTACTACTACCATAGTACTACCAGAGAGTCACATCTACTTTCACCATCACCCTAAACAGATATTTCCATGGGATGGAACTCTTGACTCTACTACTACCATAGTACTACCAGAGAATCACATTTACGTTCACCGTCACCCTATCCATAGAACTGCTCCGACTAGAAGAAAGTAAGATTGGTGGGACTCTAGTAGAAACTATCAACTACGATTTGCACCACTTCGGTGAATCTTCACGCCTTGCCTTAGTTGCCTTCGGCTTCCTCAGGATCAGCCTCGGCCTCGGCCCCCAGTCCCGCCACCGCGCCGCCGTACTGCGCTGCATATGCAGCCACCTCCACCGCAGCAGCAGCCAACTCACCCGGCTCCGGATGCTTCACGGTGACCGTGAGGTCGAGGAGAACCGTGGCACGGCGAATGATGTCATCGATAGACGAGCGGAGAGGAGCGTACGGTGAGAACATCGGGTGGGCGTGGGCTTGGGTGACGTACAGGATGATGCGCTGCGCGAACTGACTGCAGGATGTCTTGAAGGAGCCACCGGCCTCAGCGGCGAGATGCTGGAGTCTCTCCGCGCAGGCCTTCACCCCACGGAGGTGGGTGGGGTCGGTGGGGTGGCGGCGGAGGCAAGGCAGTAGCGGATCGATGAGGAGGAAGAGGACGTTGGCAGCAGCAGCGACCCTCTCGATCGCCAGGCGGTTGGGGATGGTGCGGTTGCCATGTGGGTTGGCTGCGGCGAGTGGCAGACGCACCAACTGCATGAACGGCCCTGCGTCGCGGACCTTGATCTTGCACACGATCACCGGGAGGAGTGAGGCCCGAAGCAGATTCCGCTGCTCTTGGTCCGGGTGATTGGGAGAAGACGTCGCCGTCCTGAGGAGGAGGTTCAGCGTATTGGGGAGACCGTCCACCTGGGGCCCGACCCCGTCGACGAGCGGTGCCGGTGCGTCCACCTGGGGCCCGACCCCGTCGACGAGCGGCAGCGGTGCCGGTGCGTCCACCTGGGGCCCGACCCCGTCGACGAGCGGCAGCGGCGCCGCCATGGGTGCGACGCCCTCCTCTCTCTCTCTCTCTCTCCCGGCGAGGATGGATGGTGGGGTATGCCTCCGAGGATGGAAGTGGGGGGATGGGGATGGATAGCGACGGCGGCCTGGGGGCCCCGCTTTATAGAACGGGCCGGGGATTGGACTGGGAGAGAGGGTCCCGCTCGGGTGTTGCCAGACAGTGACAGCTGGAGCCTGCAGGGTCCTGTAATACGCGAGGCGAGGGAAACGTACGCGCTACTCTTCCGTCCATGCCTGCGTTTTGACAGTGTTTCTTTTTCCATTTCCGCCGCCCCTAGAGATTTTTTTTTTTTTTTTTTTTGCTAGTGACACTTGGTTTCTGATTATCAGGCCTTATTTAGTTGGGAAAATGTTTTTTAACACTGTAATATTTTTATTTTTATTTGACAATTATTATAGCCTCAACGGTCTCGATGGTTACACCCCTATACTGTTTGGCTGAATCGGCGGCCGTGCACTAGGGCCTTGTTTAGTTTCCTAAAAATTTTGCAAACTTTTTCAGATTTCTCGTCACATCGAATCTTTAGACATATGCATGAAGTATTAAATATACATGAAAATAAAAACTAATTGCATATTTTGGTCGGAATTGATGAAACGAATCTTTTGACCCTAGTTAGTCCATAATTGGATAATATTTGTCAAATACAAACAAAAGTGCTACTATTCCTATTTTGTAAATTTTTTAGAAGTAAAAAAGGCTTAGGTCCGCCCTGGGGCAAATGTGCATGCTGGCTGCTGCTGAGACCCACCCGAGCGAGTGTGAGTCGGACAATGCCACGGCACCATGGTTCTCCCGAAAATTACAGATGTGCGCCAAAATTTGAAGAAAATTTGTTTGAGTTTATATACCGAATCTATCAACTATTTAACAATATTTTTTTATAATAAATCAGTGAATAATATTTTTAACTATAAATTTTGAGCTAAACGAACATGCCCTGTACAAGGGCACGTGGAGCCTACGTTTATGGTCGCATACTCAGCTTTGTTAGGCCTTTTTTAGTTTTTAAAATTTTTTAAGATTCTCTGTCACATCGAATCTTAAAACATATGCATAAATTATTAAATATAGATAAAAAAGATAACTAATTGCACAATTTATCTGTAATTTACGAGATGAATCTTTTAAGCCTAATTAGAGCATCTCTAACAGTTTTGCATATTGCTTTTGCATTCTTAATTTTTGCCAAAATTCACAAAACACCTCTCCAATAGTTTTGCATATTGGTTTTGATTTTTTGGAAACTTGGCAAATTCTAGAGAAGGCTTGGCATTTATACAAGTCCGTCCATGACTTGGCAAACACTGATCTGCCGCGTCCTCTACATCGCCACACCGCGCTCCTCGTGCTCTACCGCCTTTGATTTGTGGATCTTTTTGAGACGGAGGGAGTATGAGTCTTTGATTTGTGGATCTGAGTGAGACTCTTATTTAGATCCTTTCCCGTTCCAAGTGTATAGTAAAAAGAAAAAAAAATCTATATATCTCGAATGGCCAAAATGCCGTGTAATTTAGAACATGAGAAGGTAGGATCGTTTCAAATAAAAAACTCAGAAAAAAAAAACAATGCCAAAACGCCCGCCCTGCAAGCAAAACATAACGATGAAAACAAGAAAAAAAATAATTCAATTAGGCCTTGTTTAGTTTCAAAAAATTCAAGATTCTCCGTCACATCAAATCTTGCGATACATGCATGAAGTATTAAATTTAGACGAAAATAAAAACTAATTACATAGTTTAACTGTAATTTACGATATGAATCTTTTGAGCATAGTTAGTACATGATTGGATAATATTTGTCAAATAAAAATGAAAATACTACAGTACCCAAAATCTAAAAATTTTGCCAACTAAACAAGGCCTTACTATCTTTGCACGTGGAGCGCTCCCGTGCTCGCACCAACATGCAGCCGGCCGCAATTTAAATATGGAGTATTTTTTGTGAGGCAAGCTATTTAAATATATAAACATACTCCCTCCATTTTTTTATCAAAGTGTCATATTTAATTTGTTAAGTCAAACACTAAATCTTTAACCAACATTTTTTAAAATCTTTATGGTTTCACAATATATGGATTATATATTATGATAATATTTTTCACAATAAATCTAATAACATAAATCTTACTCCCTCTATATCCATAAGTAAAGTCATTTTAGACAAAATTTGAGTCAAACATTGAGAATATTGTCGAGTACCGTAAACCAGGTACCTAGTAAAAGGCATAAAAACGACAAAATCCTCCCTTCCCCATAGAACTTCACCAGGTTAGATCGAGATGACTCCGTCTCAGCCCAACAGACAAGCCCAATAGGACACAGTAAGGGTCACGACTCGCTCGAGCCTTGACCTCGAGCGAAACCTATGCCTCGGCCGAGCCTTGGCCTCAAGCAGGACTTACACCTCGTCCGAGCCCCGGTCTTGAGCGAGATCTGCGTTCCGCCCGAGCCCCGGCCTCGAGCAAGATTTACGCCTCGCCCGAGCCCGTCCTCGGCACGGACCACCCGCTTCAGGCTTCCCATACACGGTGACTGCACTGTGGTCCGTGGATGGGATGCGGGCCACACCTCAGGCCATACCACGACAGAAAATGACACCCATTGTGCTACCAACTCCGGTCCCTGTTGCACCTTACCTACATCACTATGGGTATGGCCGGACAAGGAAGGGGATGGGGGATGTCAAATCTCGGCGCTATCGCCATGACCAAGCATCACTATACCTTGACACAGGACAGAGGATAAGGCCTCGGAGGAGATTGCCACGACCCAAAACAAGGCTCGGCAAGGTAACTACATGAAAGTATAAATCTGGGTTAGTCCGAACCAGTATAAATCTCTTGTGTTCTTCTTGCATCACCATCTGGGTTTCGGAGCACGTAGACTCGTTTACTCGTTAGTGTCTAGATCACGTGTCCAGACACCGACAAATATATATCATGAATAACTTTCAAGTTGTTGAATTTGGAAATATGAAAACCATATGAATAGGTTTGTCTTGAAAAATATTTTCATAAATATCTATATACCACTTTTTGATAAATATTTTTTTGAAAATAAAGAGTCAAAGTTAGGTTTTGGAGACCATGTCATTGTCCTAAATGACTTTCTTTGTGGGTATGGAGGGAGTATGACATAAAACTATACATAATTTTTAAAACCAATGGTCAAAGATACATACGTTTGACTTAGGACAAATCAATGTGACACTTACTCCCTCTATCTCTTAAAGCTTCAACTTCTAGAGTTGTGCTAAGTCAAACTTTTAAAACTTTAATCGAATTTCTATAAAAAAAGGTTAATATTTATGGTACCAAATTAATACCATTAGATTTTATGTTATAGATATTGATGAACATATATTTTATGGCACTCTCTAAAAACGTAGCTAGAGAATAATTTGTAAGAAAATTTTTAAGCCTAATTAGTCTATAATTGCTATAATTACAAATATGTTACATTACCTTAAATTTTAGCATCTCTAACCAAACACCCTCTTGGAAGGTGAATATATGAAAAAGGGGCTTTGACATAGGACTAAAGGGATATAGTAACATCTAAAAAAAAGATGTAGTAAAACAAGTTGAGAGATATTGCATGGCATTTTGGAATAAGTTGGAAATTGCGTCTCTCAAGGTGACCCTTATGACGAATAAGAATTTTGATGCGTAAACCTTGACACATTGGTCGGTGGTCTAACAGATGGAAGTTACACGATAGTTTATTTGGAGTTTTGATGTGTTCGACATGCCACAATTGGAGAAGTGCTTGTGTGTGTACCCTAGAAACAAATACTCTAGGATGAGTTATGGGTAAAGAAGGATCTTACGTATACAAAGTTATTACCCATAAAGGTCTTGGACATATAGTTGATCAGGTCATTGAGAGCAAGGACGAGTAAAGTACAGTGGAATCGTTGCTAAGGAGCTAGTCAAGGGAAGGTAAAACATCTAAAGTCAGAGTCTCCATAGCTTTCTACTGAACATCTTCCGAATCTTGAGGATGAGATTTATAGTGGGTAAATTTGTAACATCCAAAATTTAGTTATTTTTAAAAAACATATAAATTGATTTAACTATGTATTTTGTATCATAGAAACATAAATTTTATTAAACCAAAATTTATTATAAGACTCAGTAACATTGTTGTGTATACATGCCGGTGCATTAGATTTATTGTAACGTGTGGCTTTCTTTAAAATTTAAACGTTTTCAAATGCTTTTGAAAAGTTTTGAAGATGTATTTGAAATGAAAAAAAAACAAAAGGAAAAAAAAGGAAAACTCACCCTCTTCTCGTTGTTTTCGCCAGAAGGGCTTGGCTATAGAATCGAGATGGCGGATTAGAGGGGGGGAGTGAATAACTATATATCCTTGTCAAGACTATATCCCTGTATTTAAGTTGACAAGCACCTTATAAAGATCCTAATTAGGCAAACAAAAATGTCGGGCTAGTTAGAGGTCACCTAAACAATTCTAGTTAGTAAGAACATACAAACCTATGTAACTTTGACAATTAGAAGAGCTCCTACACAATCTAACATGCAAATAGTACTTTGGCAACGAGAATGTGTTCCAAACAGCCCTTACAGGCTGCCCCTCGTAATTTTATATGGTTCCTGACAATCACAAAAAAAAAATAATGGTACACAAGTAAAATCCTCGTTTTGCTTTGTTTAGTTTCTACCAAAAAAATTTTACCTAACACATTAAATCTTGGACACATGCATAGAACATTAAATGTAGACGAAAACAAAAACTAATTGTACAGTTTGCATATAAAATCACGAGATAAATTTTTTAAGCCTAACTAGCAAATATGCTCGTGCGTTCTAATGGGAGAAAAAATATTCAATACATTAATTGAAAATTATGGTAGAGAGTGCTACATCTCTATTTATGTTTTTCCTTTCTATAAAATTTAAGACCTCTAACTTTTTTAGATAATCACAACTTCTATAATATAAATTAAAATTGGTAATAATACGATGGTTATAGCAGTACAAGCTCTCAGAACTCAGAAGGAGGCGGCACATATCAATGTCGACGGACTCCTCCATCTACGACATAGCAGACCGTTTTGTCATGTGAGGAGAGGAAAAGGTGAACCAGATAAAAGTGAGCGACGGGGACAGTTGGGCCACTAAGGTCTTATTATGTAGGTGTAATTTTTTTTTATTTTGACACTATAGTACTTGCTTTTGTATTTGACAAACATTATTCAATCATGGACTAAATTTAAAAAATTCGTCTTATGATTTACAAGTAAACTGTATAATTAGTTATTTTTAAATTTATATTTAATACTCCATATATGTGTCATAAGAATTGATGCGATAAAGAATCTTGTAAACTTTTGAGTTTTTTTAGTATATCTAAACATGCCCTAAACAGGCCCGATGAAAAAATACCGAGACCAAAAAAAGATAGGTATTTTGCTTTGTTTGAATATATTTTATTTTTTTATTATTAGGTGTATATACAGATATAGATATAGCAGCAGGTAATAGGTATAAATAAGGGTGGTGTGACGAACGTCGAGAGAAAAAAAATAGAAATAACTTGATTGGTAGCAAAATATCTAGTAAAATAGCTTCTCAGCAATATTGAAAACGATTAAAAGGCTCTTTTTTCTCTTTTTGCCCTTTCTTTTTGTTTATTACTATGTTTCTCTTCATTATTTCTCTCGTAATCTTATCGTCACATGGACCTTGTTTAGTTTACCAAAACCAAAAACTTTTCAAAATTATCTGTCACATCGAATTTTAGGGCACATGCATGAAGTATTAGATATAGATGAAAACAAAAACTAATTACACAGTTTGCCTGTAAATCACGAGATGAACCTTTTGAGCTTAGTTAGTTTATGATTGGATAATGTTTGTCAAATAAAAACGAAAATACTACAATACCGAAATCCGAAATTTTTTCGGAACTAAACAAGGCCATGGTCATATCCCATCGCACATAGCACACTGTCTCCGCCGTATCAGGCCAGTCTCAGTGGGGGTTTCACCAGGATATCATGTACATTTATTAGAGCGTCATATCAGCAAATTGCGTTGTTTCCTACATGATGAAACGGGATGAAATCGCCACTGAGGGCTAAATCGTTTCACCATCTTGCATGTGATCCAATTATTTTACAGTAATTAAATGTTTTGCCCAGCCTAGAAAACGTTAAAGTAAAACTCATACATTGTGGAAGTTGTTTCATTATCTATTTCTTTGATGCCCTATCAGCGGATTTGTTCGTACTGCCCTCTGCGCTAGCTTCTCTTCGTTGTCCTCACCTGCACCGTCGTCTCACCGGGTAGGCAGCAGCGGCAACGCCCCTATTTAGGCCTTGTTTAGTCCCCAAAAATTTTGCAAAATTTTTAGATTTACCGTCACATTGAATCTTTAGACGTATGCATAAAGTATTAGATATAGATGAAAATAAAAACTAATTACACAGTTTGATCGGAATTAACGAGACAAATCTTTTGAGCCTAGCTAGTCTATAATTGGAAAATATTTTGTCAAATACAAACAAAAGTGCTATGATTCTTATTTTGCAAAATTTTTTATAAGTGAACAAGGCCTTAGTTCCCAAAAATTTTTAAGACTTCTCATCACATCGAATCTTGCGCTATATGTATGGTGCATTAAATATACATGAAAATAAAAACTAATTGCACAGTTCGTTCATCTGTAAATCACGAGACGAATCTTTTAAACCTAGTTACTCCATAATTGAATGATTTTGTCAAATAAAAACAAAAGTGCTACAGTGTCGAAATTTAAATTTTTTGCGAACTAAACAAGACCTTAGTTAAGCAAAATTTTGTAAAAATAACTACTGTAGTATTTTTATTTATATTTAACAATTATTATTTAATTATGATAAAAAAACAATTATTATTTAATCATAAACTAACTAGGTTTGAAAGATTTGTCTCATAAATTAAAAGCAAACTATATAATTAGTTATTTTTTATTTATATTTAATGCTGAATGTATATATCGCAAAATTTGATAGGATGGAAATTAAAAAAATATATAAAATTTTTGGAAACTAAACTGCCCCAGGCCTTGTTTACTTCCAACAAAAAAACGCAAAATTTTTCAAGATTCCCCATCACATCGAATCTTTATACACATGCATGGAGTATTAAATATAGATGAAAATAAAAACTAATTGTACAGTTTGGTCGAAATTTACGAGACAAATCTTTTGAGCCTAGTTAGTCTATGTTTGGACAATATTTGTCACATACTCCCTCCGTCCCTGAAAGAATCAATTCCTAGGATCCGTGCCAGTCAAACTTTTTAAAGTTTGACTAACTTTATAGAAAAGAGTAACAACATCTATAATATAAAATACACATTATATGAAAATATATTTTATGATGAATCTAATAATACTAATTTGATACTATAAATCTTAGCATTTTTTTCTAGAAATTTGGTCAAAGTTTAAAAAGATTGACTTAAGACAACTCTAGAAATTGATTCTTTCAGGGACGGAGGGAGTACAAACAAAATAGTTACTGTAGCAATTTTGCAAAAAATTTCCCAAGTAAACAAGGCCCCAATGTTGGGCGGGCCACGACAGCTCGGTGGGTGAGCCGCATGTACACGTGCGACAATGGTAGTGGTAGGACAGCACGTCCGCGGCGACAGGGAGGGCAGGTGGCTCCACGACCTTGGGGTGAGCGGTGTTTTTTTTTTAATGGCCGTGCTAGGCTCAATTCCATTCTCACGGTCATTAGTTGGAACGATCTAACAGCTATACAAGCCGGTCGCCCACCCTCCTACCTCCCACTTCCTTTTCCCTCTCCTCTTGACGTCATTATGAAAAAAATAAAATATTTATTTCAAAGCACTATAACTTTTGAATGATGTATTTATTTTTAATTCTGTCTACACCGGTGTGTTCAACGTGACGAGACGAACAAAACTAGACCCCAATTGTATATGTTTTGAAGATTTTTATTTTTCTAGTAGTAATTTATGTATATTAACTTATAACATATAGTAAGTTATATTGCTAACTTATTCTGTTAAGTTATGCTGCTAACCTATTCTGCTAAGTTGTATTGTATAACTTCTGTTTGTGTATGGTACCTAACTTAGATCATTAACGTATTCTATAGAGTTATGTATGTAACTTGTGTTTTCATGTGTATGCTACCTAATTTATTTTATTAATTTACTGTATAGAGTTATGTATGTGACTTATGTTTTCATGTATTTGCTATCTAACTTATTTGGTTAACTTATTCTTCAGAGTTATATTTGTGCTTTTATGTGTATGTTAGATAGCCATCGTATGTTTTCAGTTAACTTATGTTTTTTCTTGTTATCAACTTTGTTTTTTACTTGTTATTTTAAATATTAAAATATTTTACAGACATTCCAAGTGAATACAAATATACTCGATGTCATAATTATAGAGATGCTGAGAATATCATACTTGCAGAAGTTATGAAAGTTATTATATATATGTTTTTTTTGCAAGTTTTCATGATATTATGGAATTTCTTTTGTAGTATAGATTGTAAAAGTTACTTTTATTTTCTCTCCCACCCCTTTTAAACTCTTGTCCCGTATTCCCGAATGATTAGTTTCTGAAAAGAAAAAAAATGTTGATGAAACATAAGGAGAATATAATTCTCATAACAACTCTCAAAGTTTCAATTACGTATATGTTTTAGTTTGCAAAAAAGAAAAAAAGTATTTGTATAACTTTGCATGTTTAATTTATTCCTTAAAGTTATATTGGGTACCTCAGCTAGTGTAAGTTATGTGTGCGCTTTAAAAAAATATTGACGTGCGTGAGAGCGCAAAAGAGAAAATTGGTTGCGCGTCGGACGTGCGAAAAGAAAATAAGACCCACGCGAACGTCTGTTTGAAAAGAGAAAGAGAATAGAACGTCATAGTACTATCCTACAATGGTATTAGACGGGATTGATTGTTTCCTAAAAGGAAAATATGATTGGTCGGAAAATCGTTCGCTGAAATCAGTTTGACTGAACGTTCGTTAAATAGTGGTGTCGCGTGCTAGGGCGGCGTGTCTGCAGCGACTGAGAACTTTTGTTTGTATTTGGGTTTTGTTTAGGCCTTGTTTAGTTCCAAAAACTGAAAAGTTTTCGAAACTGCGGCATTTTCGTTTTTATTTGACAAACATTATTCAATTATGGAGTAATTAGGTTTAAAAGATTCATCTCGTGATTTAAAGGTAAACTGTGCAATTAGTTTTTATTTTCGTCTTTATTTAGGCCTTGTTTAGTTCGCAAAAATTTTCAAGATTCCACGTCACATCGAATCTTTGGTCACATGCATAGAGCATTAAATATAAATGAAAATAAAAACTAATTGTACAGTTTACCTGTAATTTGTGAGATGAATCTTTTGAGACTACTTACTCCGTGATTGGACAATGTTTGTCAAATAAAAACGAAAGTGCTACAGTACCAAAAACCAAAAATTTTGCAAACTAAACAAGGCCTTAATACTCCATGCATGTGGCGTAAGATTCGATGTGACGGGAAATCTTGAAAAGATTTTGGTTTTTGGAGTGAGCCTTAGTTGTAATTTTTTTAAAAAATAAACATTGTAACATTTTTATTTATATTTGATAAATATTGTTTAATTATAGATTAATTAGGTTTAAAAAATTCGTCTCACAAATTATAGATAAACTCTATAATGAGTTATTTTTAATCTATATTTAATATTCTATACATATACAGTAAGACCTTGTTTAGTTCCCCAAAAATTTTACAAAATTTATCAGATTTCCCGTCACATCAAATCTTTAGACGCATGCATGAAGTATTAAATATAGACAAAAATAAAAACTAATTGCACAGTTTAGTCTGAATTGACGAGACGAATCTTTTGAGTCTAGTTAGTATATGATTGGATAATATTTTTCAAAGACAAACGAAAGTGGTATTATTTCTATTTTATAAAATTTTTTGGAACTAAACAAGGCCTAAGATTCGATGTGACGAAAAATCTAAAAAATTTTGTAAAATTTGTTGGAAACTAAATAAGGCCTTGGTAAATAATGTCTAATCATGCTCTAGCTAGATTTAAAAATATTTGACTCGTGAATTACATATAAATTGTATAATTAATTAATTTTTATTTATATTTAATGTTTTATACATATATGTGTCTGAGGGATTAGTGTTTTATACATACTAGGTGAATTTCCCGCGCGTTGCTGCGAAGTTTTCTTAAAAATAAATCATTATATATATAGCATTACTATAAGGTATTTAGTCTATTATGTATGTACATATATGAATTTAACTTGTATTGCTAAGCTAATAAAACAAAAACTAATATTTAGTTACATTATAGAGAAATTAATTGGTGATCAAACAAATAGTGTACGTACATGACTTGTATGTGAATATATTAAAGATTTAAAGATTTCACATGATATAGATGATATGGTTATTTTTTATAATTAATATAGAATGACATGGACTTAGTGGGGAATGACGTGGGGTTTAGCTTTATAAGAATTATAGATTATAGATACGTGTCTGAGGGGATTAGAAATCTTGTAAATTTTTGAGATTTCGAAGGTCTCCCTAGACTCTTTCCTCCGCGAAGAGCCGCATACGTAGCAGCCGCCGACGACGACGAGGAGCAGAGCGAGGGCGAGCGCCATCCCGTCCCGCCTCTTTCTTGCCGCCGCAGAGGAGGAGACTGACGGCTGCGGCGCCGAGCGGCAGCAGGAGGCCACGGCGGTGGTGGCGCGTAATAATAGCTGGGGGCCATATCGCCGCGGCGCGGATCAGGAGCAGCCGGTGTCTAATCGGATTCCGTCATATGTTTCCAACCGGGACAGGAGAGTCCCTCACTTTCCTTTTCCTGGTGCCTAATCGAATTCCGATCCAATCATCCTCCAAACCCAATCGAGTTCGAAACCAGACAAAAAACATAGCGCGGGAGGGAGGTGGCGCACATACATATACACACGGAGGATGATTGATAGATAAAAGAATATACATACAGAGGAGCGGAAATCTGAGGTAATCGGCGGGAGATCTGAGGTAACTCGGCGAGATCTCTCGAGGAGGGTGTGTCTTCTACTCGTGCCATGGGGATTCAGAGCGAGCAGCAAGCCCCGAGTAAGCTTCTACTATCTTGCCCCGCGGTCTCTGTCTGGTTGGCTTGCTATTTACTTCTGGCGCTTCATTCAAAGAAAATCGATTTTTTAATCTGTTGTTCGTTTACGATTCATCATTTAGACTGCCACACATGGATACTAGTTTTTTTTTTTTAAGAATCTATTTTTGAGAATCCATCTGTTGCGTCATTAGCTTAGTTCTCTCTGTCTCTCTGATCTACTCGTATAGGGCTCATAACCATGTTTGGTTTGTTGGCTTGCAGATGGATCCGTTGGTACCGCTGACGACATTAAGCACTCAGACTCACGCTGTCAACGACTTGGTGATGGTGGTGAGGGCGATTCTCAAGATGGGCAAACATCAGAATATTCAATCCCATGCCTTCCTGAGGTATGGCAACATAAAATTGTGAAGGCAGCTATTGTGTTAGTTTTTTGAACTCAAGATCTAAACATGCAGAACCTGAGTTATCTGCATAATGAGGCATACGGTTGTTTCTTGATGAGATATGTAAAAAATCATATTAGCGTAGGATCTCTCACCGGTTCAATTTTAGCCTGATATTGCACAATAAGATATCATCTCGTGTGTTTGATAGACACATTGTTTGCTCTGTGTGCTCATATGCAGGCAAGAATGGATAATAATGGATAGTTAGATATCATAGTAGTTAATCAGTGCTGGCCATCATCAGATGTGTATTTTTTTCCTTGTTAGAAAACCTTTAGTAACACTGTTAGGGAAAAACTTCTTTGTGAACTGCTAAGTTTATTTGCCACCGATACATTCAGTTGGCAAGTTACATATGTAATACACTGTCCCTTTTGCAAGCATGCAAAGAGCTATCTTGTTCTACTGTTTTCTTTATCTGATTGAAATTCCACTAGACTTTAAACTTGAAATTTTATCCCATATTGTGCTTGCAGGATATCTGGGGTCATATACATTCTTTAATGCCAATGGAAGCTGCTGCTCGTGCCGCTTGCCTCTCTCATGCTTTTCTAAGTTCCTGGAGACGTTATCCCACACTAATTCTGTGTTCACAAAAGTTTAAGGCAGGTAGCGGAAGTTTAAGATGCAAAATCAACAACATCCTGAAAAATCACTCAGGAATTGGCTTGAAGATATTATGGCTTGATTTACTTGATGAATCTAGTTGCTTTCCTTATATCGACGGATGGCTCAAGGTTGCTGTTACACCAGGGATTGAAGAGCTCAACCTTAGGCTGCCTGAAAAACACAACTTCCCATGCTCAGTTTTATCTGCTGGGGTTGGAAACTCAATTCGGTCTCTTCTACTTGCCTCTTGTGCCTTCCGTCCTACGGCTGAACTTGGACCTTTCAGAAGCTTAACAATTTTGCGTCTGTGTTCTGTCTGTATCACGGGGGATGAATTGGAGTGCCTTCTTTCCAACTCCCTTGCTCTGAAACATTTGCATCTCACTGAGTGCAATGAGATAATTTCCCTCAAGATACCTTCTGTGCTGCAGCAGCTCAGCCTCCTTTTGGTTGATGGATGTTTTCCTATGCAAATTATAGAGAACAAAGCTCCAAGTATCTCTAGCTTTACCCTTTCCAGAGTTTTACCAAAACTCGAGCTTGGAAAAGCGTTGCAAATGATGAAGTACTTGCAGTTGAATTTTGGGAATTCCGTCCGTTATGCTCGTGCTGTGCTTCCGTCCACGATGCCAAATCTTGAAACAATTTATTTAAGTTCGACCTATGAGGTATACTTGCAATTTCAAGTGGCAATACATCTGTGCAACAGTAGTCTTACGACCGTTATGTGCAGGCGTATAATAATCTGAACATGACATATATCTTTTGTGCAGGTGAATACACCAATGCTGCCCTCCAAATTCGTCAACCTCAAGCACCTGAGCATTCAGATTGCTTCATCGACCTTGCCCCCATCCTACGCTTATTCTTCCCTGCTTTCTTTCTTGGATGCGTCTCCTTCCTTGGAGACTTGGTGCCTGCAGGTAAGGTGCTGTCCATCCTATATATCCAGCAAATTAATGGATGCTCATTTGGGTGTGCATCCATTGATTCAGCTTCATGTTGTTTTGTCTTCAGCTACCCCAGGCAGATACGGGGCATGAATTGGTAGGTTCTTCTTCGCATTTGAGGCAGCTGCCTGTACGACGCCACAACCGCCTCAAGATTATGGAGATTGAAGGATTCAACTGTACAAAGAGCTTGGTTGAGCTAACATGTAGCATTGTCAAGAGCGCAGTCTCACTTGCTTGCCTTAAACTGTACACCCTTCGTTATGGTAAATCTCCATGTTGTTGGGATGGATTTTGCATTCCTTATGGCAAATCTGAGGTCGAGGAAGCTTCTAGAGCAGCGGCAGCTATAAGAAGGTACATTGAGGATAAAGTTGCACCTACAACCAAGCTGACCATTATGGAGCCTTGCCCACGGTGTATTGCCACCGCAATGGACGATGGTTTGGCCTAGGCAGAGAAGTTAAGATGGAGGGTGAAAGTTGTCAAAGGTTATCTTAATTAAGTGTGCTGTCATTTATAATACTTTTTTAATTTAGTTTTATCACTTAGTTTCTTTCAATGTTGTGGCTTAAAAGTTGTCAAACTAGTGGATGTGCACGCGAGGCATGGACATGGTTATGTTTATGACTTTTTTATTTATATATCATCATATATATAAGGTTAGTCTCAATGCATGTTTTATGAGAGTGTCATGCACATTAAATAGGATGTCACATAGCAAAATTGCTAACTTGGCAGGATCATTAAATGAAGGAGTTTCATTAGATGTGAGAGGAGTTTTATCCTCATAAAACTCATATGGCTCGGTTATCTAATTTATAGTTCTGGTAAATGTATCATAAAATAAAACTATGCACTGATTCGTTTGGTTTCTTTCATGCATGGATTCTAGAAGTCCGTCATCATTACATTCGTCCTTGTAGCGCTTGAATAGGCCAGTAGCAGAGCAACCTCCAGAACACACTCACTCTGGGCATGCCGCATGCCGGACCACTCCATGACGGATCAAGTGAATCCTCAAACCAAACAGGCAGTACTTGTATGAAACCGCTTGACAGTTGCTTCACTTGGTATTAGATAATTTAATAGCAACATATTATAATGTAAATCTGTGCTGGCGCATATGATTAGCAACAATAATATTAATAATAATGTATTACAAATGCCTAGTGCTCTCCTCGATATGGTTGTCATGAACATTATATATCCTGACGGGTTGATCGAATCCTTTCGCTGTTATGCACGCCTAATAGCCCGGCTAGCCCCTTGTCCATCCAGCCCTGATTGATTGACCTAATAAAGCCCAAGTCGCTGTTTTTATTTCCTCGTTGACGAATTAGGACAGGCTCGTAGATATCAGATCACGTCGTCGCCGGCCCTTTGCCGAGTGCACTTGGCGACGGTGATGGAGAAGCCTCGTTGCATACACTACTACATAAAAGATTAACTGAGGCGGGCAAAAAGCATTAACCGAGGCAGTTTTTGTAACCGCCTCGGTAATTAAGATCACGGTAAATGAACGATTTACCGAGGCGGTTCACTTGCCCGCCATGGTTAATGAAAATAAAAAAAAATTAAAAAGGAAAAAAGCTCGCATAACTGGGCCTAGATCAGGCCTCGCTCTTCATCGAGCCTGCCACCGCTGCATCTATCGCCGGTGAGGGAGGAGCACCACCGCAGAGGGAAGCCAGTGTGCCGCTCCACCTCGCCAAAGCCGAGATCTGTCCGTGCCGCCACGCGCCTGCGTCGAACGTGCCCCAGCTCGATCCGCCGCCGGAGGGCATCTCTCCCGCAGGATCCGCCACCTGAGGGCATCTCCCCGCGGGATCTATGCCGTGGTGGGAGAAGACAAAGAGGAGGGGGCACAGGGTGCTGCTCGCCTATGGGAGAGGGAGGGGCGCTGCTGATCAGCCTCGGGCTGCCGCGCGCGTCACGACGCTCGGTCCCGTGTGGTCGTGCTGGCCTCGCGCGATCACGGCCCGCGCAGTTGCTGTGCCCAACCCCGCGCCGCCGCACGCATAGTGCCACCCAGCCCCATGCACGGGGGAGATAGGGGTGGCGCCACGGTTGAGAGGGAGGGGATGGCGCTGAGGAAGAGAGGGTACGTGAGGGAGAGAGGAGCTGGCGGCTGAGGAAGTGGTCAATGTGAAGGAAACCCTAAGTGGCTGAGGAAGTGGCCAATATATATATTGAGCAAAATATGGGGCCGAGATGAGCTAATATTATCTGAGGCGGGCCTTATGATATGTCCACCTCGGTTACTATATTAACTGAGGCATTTGCATTAGAACAACTGCCTCGGTAAATCGCTATTAATCAAGGCGGACGTTTTAAGATACTCGGTAAATCGATTTTACGAGGTGGTGTTCATAACCGCTTCGATTAATCTGAGGCATTAATCGAGGCGGTTTAAAATTATGCATGCCTCCGAGGAAGTTTTAAAAAGGTCACGGTTAAGTTTTTTTTATAGTGATGGCATGTTCATTGCACTTTGCGATGGTGATGGGGACTAGATGGCAAGGAGGAAGTGGAGCACATTCTACAGCGGCCTTGTAGCAGTGTGGGAGGATATGTTGCAACATGGGTAGCAGGGATCTAGCTGGAGCCGACCATCGTGTAATGCTGGTGGCAGTAGGAGGCACACATCGGTGCTAAAGCTGCTACAGATAGCTGCGGTGCTAGGGATGTCTTGGGGCTACAACATGGGTAGCAGGGAGATAGGAGCGGGAGTGCACGAGGAGTAGTATGTAATAAGGTTGGTTGTCAACGCGATTAAGGGGGTGACAGGGGGATCCTATTAGTGGAGGGGGCGGCATGGTTATGTGAGGGGAGGGGATGGATGAGGACAACATAGATTAGTTAACAAAGCTACAACAAACGAAGGTAAGTGTGGAGGTAAGTGTGGATGTCTCCTTTTCGTTCTTCGTATAGTAGATCAGGGGGTGTTTGGTTGTGGTTTGACAATTAGTGTCCAATCATAGATTAATTAGGCTCAAAAGATTCATCTTGCAAATTACTCTCTAGCTGTGTTTTTAGTTTTGTATAAATAATCTATATTTAGTACTCCATGCATATGTCCAAACATTCGATGTGACGGGCGGTAAACTTTACCGGATGCAACCAAACAGAGCCTAGGTCAAGGGTATATTTGCTAGTTTAACCAAATTAACGGTCCCACTTATTATTTAGCCTTATACCATGCTAGGAACAATTCAAGCTACAAGTTATAATAATGGTCATGCTTTGATCGATTTTATTAATCAATTAGCGGATGTATCAACATTCAATTTCAACTACAACCGTTTCTCTAGAAATCTTTCTGTAGTAGTGATGACCATGCACTTAGCTTCTTCGTCAGCATCGTTACACCATGACCTGGTAACAAGGAAACATGATTTAATGAACGACCAATTTCTTAGCTTCTCCTACACTTGCATTTTGTGCAAGACTAGTATGAAAAGAATCATGAACAACATGATTTTTACCTCAGCAGATGGAAGAGCAAATAAAGATGAACGTTGTGTGCAATATCTTTTCAAGTATAGCATCACTGTTGCATTGTACTGCTCGCTCTCTGCGTGTGTAAGTAGATCGATGACACACTGCATCATCCCCTCGCCATGGCTCTGCAATGTTCTCACGGCCGCACAACATGGATCACTTTTAGGTGGCAGCCTACGGGTGTTTGATGCCATGATGTAGTGCCCACATACTTGCAAGATGTAGTTCTTTTGCTTATCAGTACATGTCTTACTGCAACATCCACTAATCACGGTGTCAAGAGAGCAAATTGCTGCCAACACTACTAGAAAGAGAATAGCTACTTTCTTATTAGGTGACATCTCAGTGCTAATATTAGTGTAATTTATTAGCACAGGTGCTGATCAAATGGGTACGGTGAATGAACAAAGCCCTGAGCCTGATGCTCTGTATATATAGGTAAGGCAAGTGATCATAGTCTATGAGGGATTTGCATTGATTCTTGATGAACCTTTAATCAAACTTTGTGAAAGATAGATACCCTATGCTGCAACTAAGATATTGTATGATCAATTATGAGTAGAGATCCCTAGAGGTATATATATTCGATGCCTATTTAATATGGAAGATATCCATTTTTAGTTTTACAGATTTCTTGGATGCAAGAGAATAGATAACGGATCCTTCTATCTATTTGTTGACTGATATTTTGGCACAGAATCTATCAAATTATGAACCAATAGCATGCCCTATTAAAACAGAATTTGGCAACCAGCTCAAAAAGCAACTAGCAGCGCATCAAAAGCACATAATAGATCTGAATCAAATCCATCACTGAGGAAGGAGCCTAATCAGTTGAAATCCTAGGTCGAATGAAGGCACAACAAAAACATTAAGCAAAGCCTAAGAATAAAAGACAAGCTAGGATGGGGAAATTACTCCCTCCGTATCGTAAATTGATGTCGTTCTGGAGTCTATGTTATTTGCGGCAAAAGATATCGTTCACGATATTGAGACTAACTTTGGACGCAATTACCCCTAGCCACACACGCGCGCCGCCCGTTCGCATGGCCTCCTTGTCATTAATCTCCTCATCATTAATTAATCACAGACTCCTCGACTGAAGAGATTGCTGCACCCGTTCACAGCACGCTCGCAACCGCCCAGGCACGCGCGCGGCAGCCAAACATGTAGCACGCGCGAAAAAACAAAAACATATCGCGGCTGCCAGGGATCGAACCGTGAAGCTCAGGCCTCGGGCAAGGAGCGTTGGCCAACTGAGCTAAACCCTCAGCCATATTTAATAAGGGCAAAACAGAAAAAACTAACCCCTAATTAATCACTCCTTGGTAATCGTAATCATGTCCTAAACGTCATCTAATTACGATACGGAGGGAGTACAATAAATAGGATATGCGCAATGCAAGAGTCAATCAGAGTATGAGATGTGGAAATAATAATCATCACACACCAAATTAGTGTTCTATTTTTTTTCTCATCAAACAACACAAGAGGTAAATTTTGTTGTTTCTATAGTGGATTCTACCGCATCTAGATCCAGATGCTGTAAAATAAAATGAAAAAAAAAAATAAACCTACTGAGAGAAAACACAAGAGATTAGCAAATGCTGAATGATTTCCTCGTCATGGTCACAAAACGGGTACTCAATCCCCACTTGGCTCACCAGTCTACAAATCCAATCACCTGAATGAATTCCCCTCCATTGGGACCAACTTGATGTTGTTGAAGAGTTCTTTTTCGAAAAAAAAACATAATCCCAAACCAAGCCGAGCACATGTTTTAAGGCCCATGTGGTACCAATTCAAGATGGGCTCGAAAGTAGCAGGATGAGGCCGGGCCCATGTGGAAGATTGACTCGGCCTTTTCTTGTCGTCTTTTTGCTCATAAAATCCCAACCCATCGGAAAACATTACACAGGGGAGCGGAAAAAAAAAAGGGAACTCGAATTGGGGGAAGAAAGAGAGAGAGAGAGAGAGAGGGGCAAATCGAATCGAATCCAGCCGGGGAGAAGCGTGGAGGAGGGCGGCGGAATCGGCGCCGGCGGCAGGCATGGAGGACCTGAGCGTGGAGGAGCTCGCCTCCAACCTCTCCACCTACAAAGAGCAGCTCCGCGAGGTCTCATCTCCCCCCATCCCCCATCCCCACCCTCTCCTCGATCTGGCTGCCGTTTTCGCTGCGATTCTTCTAGTTCGGTCCGTTCTAGCGAGTATCCTCCTCTGCGGCTCAGGATTCGCGCGCGGCTGTAACCGGATTCCTGGACTATGGATGTTCCGCTCTGATTCTAGTCTAGGGTTTAATTTGTTTGATTAAGTTTCATTCCTTGTCGAATTAGTGTATGCGCAATAAGATTACTTGCAGGTTTGCTCGGTTATTTGCATCTCGTATTGGATTCATATAGTATAGGAATAGGAACGCGCTTAGCCTTACCTTCTAAATTAGCAACATAATCATTTACCTTACACGGTATGGGATATAGGATGTAGCCATTTAAGGTAGTAATAGTTCAGCCATATCCATGCCTCTGGAATTGCGACTTTACTCCTGGATCCTAATAACTAGCAGCAATGCGGCGTTATCTTTATGCCTATTTTTAATTTATATATGCATTTTATATGTTAAATTGTTAATTAGGCTATTTTTTTGATGGAAACCACCATTTGTTATAGACTTCATGTTATGCGTTTTTGACATGAGCCTTTGTTGTTGCTCTCGATGTTTAGAACATGGAACCTCACTCTTGTTCAGACCCTATGTCTCTCATGTCTCATCTCGTTCTTGTTTTTGACTAGTGATTTCATTTTGAGGAATGATATTCTTCAATCAGATACGGTGCACTATTTTCTTCTTCTGTCTGGAAACTGCCAATAATTGCTATATTGGCGCCACACTTGACTTGTTGGTCACTGATTAATAATGAAGTTTGCATTAGTCAAGATCCTTGTTCTCCCCATTTTGCACTGAAGTTTCATGCTAATTCCTTGTCTTTATTTTTCCTTACCAAATCTATTTTTACTGTGAAACGTTTCTTGTTTTGTCTATGTGTTTGAGATAGTAAATCCAATTCATGTACTTACAGATGTCTCTTATGTACGTGAGTTTCAGGTTAAGAAGCTCATCAAGGAGAAAAAGGATGACCCTGGAATTTCTGAATATATTGATATGGAGAAAGAGCTTCAAGAGGTGAGTTCGTTTCTTATTTTATCCTGTAATGTGATCCCTCATGCTCGTGTAGCTACACGTCAGATACATCGAATTAATGATTTCACAAATGGATGCTTGATTTCTTCTCTGATTTTTGGGGCCTGTTGCTATCGATTCCTCTCTCTTCTTTGTTACAAGGAGCCATGCCCAGCAAGGTAGCATGCAAAGGCCGCTTGCAACAGAAGATTTGTTTTTGGGGAATTTAGATTTTTTGTAACCTTGAAAGGTGAGAAGGTTGATTATGACAATGGTAGGGACTGTCTTAGCAACCATATTAATAGTAGTGAACAATATGCAAAAATTCAGTGGCTTCAAAGGTGTCCATTACCCTTTATCTTGATTGATTGCAGGTTTGTACTCCTCCTGATTTGGGTGTCGCTGCTGCTGTTCTAAGTTGGATCTCGAAAAATACGAGCGCATATTTAATAATACTGGGACGTTGCTTGTGTTTATGATGGTTAATGTCAATTTTTGTGACCGCTGCAGGTCATAACATTAACCGAAGAGATTTTGGCAACTGCAAAGCAAACTGAGAGTGCCCAGAATGCTGCAGGTCTATCACCACCAAATTATTCAGCTGGAGCACAGTCTGAGGTAGCTTTTTTCTGCATTAGTTGTTTGATGACTTCCTTCCTTTAGCTGAAATTCTGAATAAGAAAGAAATACGTGCCAATTGTTCCATAGATAAAGGGAGTGTCCTGATGAATTACAATTTGTGTTGCTTACATTGAAATATAATGGTGTGTCTTCCTACACTACTCTGACAGTCTTGTGGCAGGGACTGGATGACCTGTCACATTCCCATAAGTTTGCCGTCGGTACTAGAGTTCAAGCTGTGTGGAGTGAAGATGGGGAATGGTGAGCTTCTCTTTGATATACCTAGCATTGTTTATGTCTAGATTATCTTGTTTTTAATATTTTTCACATCATTCCATTGCAACATGTTTGATTAGCTGAATTGTCAGGTATAATGCAACAGTTGAAGCTTTGACACCAAATGGATATTATGTAGCCTACGATGGCTGGGGAAACAGGGAAGAGGTATGCTCCTTTTTTCTTGTATAAAAATAGACTTGGTATATTCATGTATGAGTATGGAGCAGACAGCTACTTCAGTTGCACTAGTGCAGCATTGCTTCTCATATTACTTATGTGATGGACCTGCAATTTCAAATGTTTTGTTCATCAAAATCAAAACTTATTGCTACTGGGTTGAGTTGTTCTCATGAGAACATGTATTATCCTAGCTAAATTTTCCTGTTTAAGTTTGTCTTGTAAGATTGCTATATACTGTAGTAATTAGTAATTCATATATAGTAGTTCTGAAGTTCTATGATATGCTAATCTAAGCTATTAATTTCACTGCCTTATATAGGTGGACCCAGATAATGTGAGGCTGCTTGAGGAAGAAGCAGCTGATGCCTTGAGACAAGCTGAAAAGGAAGCTGAAGCTACAAAAATGGCAATAAAGAGAAAAATCGAACAGGCAGCAACATCTGATTTTCAGGCGCGTAGCTTGCCTGCCAAACTTCGTATCGAACCAAGTGATCCTGAGGATGTTGTAAGTGAACTCACCTTTTCATTTCGATAATGTGCCTTGCAAGCTGCAACTGACCTAAATCTTGTGGTATTGTGTGTTGTTACTGACCATTTTGTGTTTGCAGAAAGCTGCAAAGCGTAAGAAAATACATGCCTTCAAATCAAAAGCCCGCTTTGAGCAACTTGAATTTGCACAAAACAAGCGGCAGAATGCATGGCAGCAGTTTCAAACCAAAGGGAAATCCAAAAAGGTAGCTTCTTGGCCCCCACACCATATTTTTTTTAAATTTTTTTTTGCTAGGCAGGCACTCTTTCATTAAGTTAGAAATCTGAATTTCAAGGTACAGCTTCCTCAGCTTTTATGTTATGATGAATTGATGACCAAAATGGAGCATCTGCATCCCAGTTTGTTGAGAAACAGATTGGCTGAATTTCATGGTTTGTTTGCAGGTGGGTTTCTTCTCTGGTCGCAAGAAGGAGAGCATCTTCAAGTCACCGGATGACCACAGAGGTAAGGTGGGTGTCACTGGGAGTGGCAAAGGTCTGACTGACTTCCAGAGGAGGGAGAAGCATCTACACCTTAAAGGTGGCTCTGGGGATGCAGCGGATGACGAGGAATAAACCCAACCGGCATGTGACTGTTAGCTTGTGAGTGTATCACCAAACAGACATTTCTATGGCTGTTTAGTGCCGACCTGGTCTCCAGGGGAGCCTGTTGTACTCTTGACTTGTGGAAACTAGAAATATCAATGTTTGTGCCATTCTATATATAGAGATGCTGTTGCCTTCGGGCGCCCCCCTCCGCTCATTGTTGAATGTTGCTGTTGTTTTAAAGCTGCCTTTTGGTGGCATTTGGTTTTGGTTTTTTAACTATCGAGGGACAAGTGGTCAACCCGTCGATATAAAAGTAGTATGTATGGTGTAATGTTTGTTCAATATTCCTGGAGCTCTGCTCCTCAACTGTACCCTTGCTGAGCTGATGGTGCCATCCTTTACAATTTTTTTTTTTTTTTTGTGTTATAAGCTGTATTTTTTCTGTCCGTGAACGGTACTTTTAGCTATGACTTTTCAGACTAACGAACAGACTTTATCTAAAACAAAACTAAGGTGGAATGTAAGTAAGAGTTACTTCCTCTATCTATTTCTAAATTATAACATGTATTAACCTTTTCAAATCTATTATAATTTTTGCTTTATTATAATTTTTGCTTTGAACTAGCGATGTATCTAGAAAAACTAAAATGTTAAAACGGATGGCATCTAGCTCCTATATTTGGAGTGACGACGATTGCACAAAGGAGAGATTTTGGGATGAACTAAACAACACCTTAATGCTCCCAATCAATTTTCCTCTTGGAACAGCGTGGTCTTGGGTCGCTGGTGGGAGGGTGGGAGACACACTACCTTTAAAGAGGAGAGGGCTATTCTCCTCTCTCCTGTATCGGTGCACCCACCGAACGGTCCACCACCACACTGCTGTGCTTGCAATGGCTTTGTCTACCTGCAAAGAAGGCGACCGCCATTGCTTCCTCTACCTACACGGAAGGCGACCGCCATTGCTTCCTGCACTACACGAGCACATGCACAGCCGTCAAGTGTCTGACCATCGATATGAATATATGATATGATAGCCCCTGATCGACCCTGGGCTTATTATTAGCCTGCAGTATGTAGGGATGATGATTAATTAGCATGCATAGCAGCAGCTCATCTCCCAAGCTACAGCTACACTACACCATGCAGAAACAGCAGCAAGAAGGAGCTGACCTGCATCTGCAGCTGCAGACGAGAGGAGGGGACGAAGAGGAGGAGGAGGAGGTGGTGGTGCAGGAGCTGGCCACGTGGGACTGCGGCAGCCCGCTGTACGACTCGTTCGAGCTCGCGTCGCTGCACTACGTTCTCGAGAAGCACACCATGGTCCTGCCGTTCGTCGTCCCCGACGCCGCCGCCGCCGCCGCGGTGTCGCGGTCGCGGCGGCGTTCGCTGCGTCGGCATCATCATCATCATCATCATCGGGGCGGTGGCGCCGCCACGATGACCGACGACATGGCCAAGACCACCGGCAACCACCGTGGCGCGGCGAGGAGGAGGAGGACGACGACGGGGTGGAGGAGGGGCAGCAAGGCCGCCGCCGCAGCTGTATTCAGGGCTGTTACGTGCTGGAGGATGAGCTCCGTATAGTCGTATAGGTACTTCAAGTAGCATTTTTATTTTTATTTCATAAACATTGTCCAATCATATAGCAAGGCCGCCGCAGCTATATAAAATCTAGCTCCTATACATTCCTATATATACAACACTCCTTCATGTCAGGACGATGTGTTTGTCATCAGAGCTGTTCCAATTCCTTGTCCTTTTGTTTAAACAATCCTCATGTGTCAGTGTATCACCCTCAAATGTGAAACATGCATGCAACTGGAATGTGTTTGCCATGGCTCCATCAGTCCATCGTCTAGGCTCCCAGTTAATATATACTCTTTGTCGTAGAAGATTCTTCTTGCCTTGGACAAAAGTAGGTTCAGCCAGAAAAAAAATAACAAGTACTAATCAAGAAAAAGAGCATCATGAACCTATTAGCGCCTGCATGACACAACAGAAACATGCCATGTCACAAGTCACTTTGATGGGAAGCACTGTTAGGTGGAAGATGGATCCTGGATATTGCACATAACCTGAACCATGACCTTCTAAGGGAGTACTTCACATTATGGATTGCTATTGAGTCAGTGCAGCTCGACTTTGAAGATAGCCGGAAGGACACCATAATCTGGACCTTAGAGAGCTCAGGCGAATACTCAGCCAAGTCAGCTTATACAATCCAGTTTGCAGGACACCTCCAGTCGGCTCACCCAGTTTTGATCTGGAAAGCCTGGGCGTCGTCAAAATGCAAGGCACGGCTACTACGACGTCAATGGGAAAACAATTACTTCTGTGCTCTTTGCGAGAGAAATCTGGAGACGACACATCACTTGTTCTTTGAATGCCCCTACTCCCGCCTTGTTTGGCAGCTTGTGGCTTCATGGAGCTCTTGTTCCATGTCTACACCCGGCAAATTGGGAGGTTAAGCATGAGCTTGAAGATTGGTTCAGTCAAATGTTGGCATCAGGAGGGAAGAAGAGTCACACCCTGGCAATCCTCACCCTGTGGAGCATCTGGAATAGACGGAATGCGGTCGTCTTCAGGCAAGAATGGAGAACAGCACACGCACTGCTAATCGAAATAAAGGATACGGCGCATCAATAGAGCTTGGCTGGTGGCTCTGTTCTGCAGTCTCTCTTTGTTGTCCACATAATTAGTGAGTAATTAGCTAGTTAGCTGTTTCCTACTCTCGCGCGGCCTAGGCCACAGTGGGGGGGCGCTGCTCGCGCATGTAAACAGATGTTTTTCTCCTTCTTCTTATTATTAATCAAAGCCGGACAATGTCCGGATCTTTAAAAAAAACAAGTCACTTTGATGGAGGAGAACGAATAGATGCTTTCCTTTTTTTTATGTCATTAAACGTATGATGTGGCATCCAGTAATAACGAAATGGCGATGTGCCGATCTTCTATAAGATGTGTCTCTAAAGATGTCCTCAATGGCAATTTACAAATGATTAGCCAGATGAAGAATGTAGTGGAGAGTTATGTGGGTTGTGAAAAAGTTGCTTCTAAAAAATCATGCTAGATTAGCTATTTTGTCGATCTCTCTCCTTAATAATTAATAGAATTCTTTCTAGACTATCTATTTGGGAACCATTGGGAATGCCCTAAGCAATTTCTACAACAAATGTGTATGAAAGCATCATAGATTAGTGACAAAACACATCAAACGTTATTTGAGATGCTGCCACGAGTTAGTTTTGTCATCATAAGTTGTCACATGTAGCTGTAGCATTTATGGGCTAATTTCTAAACCACGTTGTTTGGGCTTGGGCCATTTTATGATCCAATTTGGGGCCTAATATTTTTTTTCTTAACCCTGTTTGGTAAACTGTTTGTGCCTTCGTGGGCGTAGCTCATTTTGAAGCTAACTTTATAGGTGACATCAAATTCAACCCAATTAATCATGGCCTAGGCCCATTCAAACAAACATCACAAGTCTGCCAAATTGAAGAGCTAACCGTCACTATTCCAACACCAGAGGTTGCATTAACAAAAACATTCAAGGAAAATTCAACTAAGGTTTAGGAAACACAAGTATCCATGTAATAGCTACTTGGCGGTTATGTCCATCAAGTTATATAAGTTTTTTTGGCTGCCCTTGACAGGTTGACCACCAATCAATTTTCATTGAATGCCAACCACAAGGAGACATATACCACCAACAAAAAAGATAAAAAAATATACAATAGTTTTTGCACAATTAATTTCTATAACATATTGGCATGCATTTAGACAACTCATTTTGGGACACATGCATCAATGTCAAGATCTCAATTTTCATGAGTAAACTGTCATGTCCTTAAGATCTTTACAAGTCCATTACCTCACAAATATGGTACCTTGATTCATAATTGAGTTTGGCAATAACACTAATCAATTAAGGTGAAGATAGATAAGTTACAAAAAATAACATATGAAACTTGATTAGATTGACTGCCAACTACATCCTTGGGATCATACAAACCATGCTCCATCACAAACGTGATATTAGAGAGTTTTGAACCCTGCACACACTTGATCTTAACCGCTTTATAAAATTATCTAGTCTAGATAACACTATATAACAAACTATAACTAAGAATTTGTAGAAATACAAAGAAATATATGTAACAATACACTAGAATTGCTTATAGAGTGAGATAATTGTCCTTACTAATAAAAGCGCCAAGGAGTATATATATTTCCTTGACCATTTACTAAAACCTCCAAGGAAACAATATATAACTAAGCTATACATGATCCAGCTAGTATGAAACTTTTACTATAGTTCAATCATACAATAATTAGCTAACTATAAAAATTTCATCACAATTAGACCATAGAAACTACAGTTGTGAATTATTTCAATTAATTATAGAAAAGCATAGATCTAAAGCCAAAGTAAAAATTTTGTATTAAAACATATCATATCATATGTTCATTGTGTAGATCTACTCATGTGGAGTCCAACAAAATTAGATTTTCCATTTTAAGATCTACTATGATTTTTTAAATATTTAGCCAAAAAACCTAGGGAGATAAGATAAATGGTTCTAAAAGTTGAAAGAGATATTTTATCTGGTTTTGAAATTTAGGGAGGAAAAAATGAACTTTTGTAAAAAATTGAGGGAGGTAACTTAGACTCTAGCTATAGGATCTACGAGTGACAGTAACTTCCAACCTGTCTACCACTATTCAAACCGGTCGATGAAATCTACGAATTGAAAGAACTTGTGGTTGTTGGGGTGAACTTGGAGTTGGATGCATGGTCTGTTCCAGGTCCAGGCCCGTGTTGGATAGGGCGATACAGCGTTCTGCATATCGTGTAGTATGTCTGAACTATCAGCGTTCTGTAATGACCGTGTAATATGTCTGAACTAGACGACGCTGATCGGACGGCGATACCGTGTTCTATCAGCCACAATGGAGGTAAATAGAACTGTGTCGAATGAATACTGAAATAGTTGTTATATTATTCAGTTCTAATGGATGGCGCTCCTCAATATATATTAGTCTCATTTAGACTCTTCCATTACTTTGGTTTTTGTAGCCACTTAGTGTGGTCGTAGTTTGTTGCTTTCAGTTCAAGAGTGTCTTGTGCAAACGTTGTAATAATTAGTCTGATTTTATCTTTTAATGGATGAAGCCGAATATTAAATATCCTTTATCTAAAAAAAAGTTGTTATATTGTTCACATCAATCACATGTTTGAAACTGCTTCATATCGTGTCACATGGAATTTCCAAAAAGAAAAAGAAATTACGTCTAACAGAGCACGCTGCTATTGTGTAGCCAGGTCGTTATCCTGTCCACCTGCAGTTACTCGGAAGCTTGTTTCCTTGTGCTACAGGAGCTGCATCTCCATTCTCACATTCTCGTCACCTTGGCAAAATCTGCTCTCAAACCTTTTTCAGCTGTTTACTTGTTTGAAAAATCATAGTTAAAAATATTATTTTTTTAATTTATTATAAGAGAGAAAATACTATTAGCCGACAAAGAAAAAAAATACGGTTTAGAAGACAAGGAAACGGAGTCTGAAAAATCATTGTGTTTCTCTGGATTCCACGATCTAGAAGACACAATAAAAATGCCAACCTGTGTACATACTATTTAGTTCAATACGATAACAGGTATGAATTATAGAGTAACTAGATTTAAAAGATTCGTCTCGTGATTTATAGATAAACTGTGCAATTAGTTTTTATTTTTATCTATATTTAATGTTTTATACATGTACCGTAAATTTTGATGTGACGAAAAATTTTAAATAGTTTTTAAGGTAAACTAAACGAGGCCTGAATATCTCGGGCACTGCGGGGAACCTGGGTAGGCAGGCCCACGAGCCAAGTGTTTACTCTCTGACACGCACGAACTGAGAACGTGTTGATCCTGTTTGAATTTGTCACATGATCCACCTGAGGCCTTGTTTAGATACGTCCAAAAACTCAAAACTTTACAAGATTTCCCGTCGCATCGAATCTTGCGGCACATGCATGAAGTATTAAATATAGATAAAAATAATAACTAATTGCACAGTTTAACTGTAAATCACGAGACGAATCTTTTAAGCCTAGTTACTCCATAATTAGACAATATTTGTCAAATAAAAATAAAAATGCTACAGTGTCAAAATCTAAAAACTTTTTGCATCTAAACAAGGTCTGAATTTGTGAGGTACATATTCACATGCGACCCACTTAAAAAAAGTGACATGTTCACATGCGAGACTGCAGTAATACTACGTTTTGGCTTAGTAGTTGTTGAAAGCATCCCATAAAGCAGACTTTTTTTAAAAAAAAAACGTATCTATATTTTAGGTAAGGAAAACAAACATATACGTATATGCATACAGACACGTATAGAAATACAGACACGTCTGCCACAACCAAACTAAACGAAGCTCCCTAACAAAGGCCTTGTTTAGTTGGGAAAATTTTTTTGGCTTTCGCTACTGTAGCACTTTCGTTTGTATGTGTAAATTATTGTCCAATCATGGACTAACTAGGCTGAAAAGATTCGTCTCGCAAATTACAGACAAATTGTATAATTAGTTATTTCTTTTATCTAGATTTAATGCTGCATGCATGCGTCCAAAGATTCAATGTGACGGAAAATCTTGATTTTTTTTAAACTAAACAGGGCCAAAGTAAAAAAGTCACAACGATGACCTTGGAATCTTTGTGAACCACCTGGAGTCGTCGTCATCATCGCCGATGAAGACGAACACCACCATGAACCAGAGGAATCCCATCGCGCCAAGGCTTTGAACGGAGTCGAAGTAGACACATGTCCCAAAAGGACAGGACGAAGATGGTGGTCACCCAACAACCGGGGCCTCACCCCAACTCCTTCGGCTCCCAGATCCAGCCACAACTCCGACGACCACTGCCATTAGAGAAAGCTTGAGCCAGATCCGGCCATCCCACATTCACCACATCTACAGACTTCTCTATATCCAAAAGAAAGAAGGCCAGTAGGAGCATCAACTGAAGAAGATGATAGAGCCTCGGCCTCGAACTCTTGAAGGTTCACCAACCTCACCGTGGATACCAGAGAAGAGCAACCACGGGGCGAAGAAGATGACGCGAAAGCTTATTCCATGGCGCCGTCGATGCCATCGCCTCTCTGACGCCACTCGCCGCGGCAGAACAACCACCCGCCCAAACTTAGCTCCACCATCAACCGATGGCAAGCAAACTCATCTAGGACACAAACCTAGTCTATATACAGCCGCACGACGATTTACCAGACTTCCTTCCCCTCCGACACCATGCCGGCGGCCGTAGAGGAAGAAAGCTGGCGAAATCGCCGCCGGAAGACGCGCTCGCCTTCTTTTCGCCCTTGGGATACTGTAGCAGGGGAAAGGGAGTGAGGAAGTCCAGCGAAAGCAGGAAACTAGGGAAGGACGGCGTTCTGCTTGCAGTTGAAATTGAGGCACTTGGTCTGAACTCTGAACCTTCGTCGTGCCCAGAGTCAGAGGTGACTTTTACATGAAGGCATCAAACTTTTCATCATCCCAAAGAAAGGAGCGCCTGATCTGCCAACACGGTTGTTTGTTGCACCCATCACCGACACGAAAACGTACAGCATCTGAATTCTGAAACTGCTGCATTCGTGTGCATGCCGCATTCCTTCTGACTTGAGCGACCGTCATCGCCGCTTTGTGCAGTCCACAATTTTGAAAATGGAGATTTCAGATACTCAGCTAACTTTTATACTATTCCATTCGCTCTTGTCATCCTGCTTAATTACTTCTCCTGGTATGATTGGCACCTTCTGTTTTCTTTTCTTCTGTAATGGGAGCTGCATCTCAATCCTGCCATTTTGTATTCTTGACATTTGGCCCAACAAGCTTGCTGACTTCTAGAAGACAGGAATTTGCAACCAATCAGCTAGCTTCTCCTTCCTCAGTTTTTTTCTTTCTCCTTGCCAAACAAGCAAAAAACTTGCAGTACTTTCTAGTAGTAACCAGATCCTTGGAAGTTGAAATTACTGAGCTTGATCACTATCAGGAGAAACATCTTTCATCTATCAGTCCATTTGTCACACGCGTGCCACAAGCTAAGTCATATGCTGCTCCACAAAATCCGGGAGAACCAAAATGTGATGACGCTGCGAATCGAAAGTAAACTGTGTTGTCATCTTCTGAATTTGTCACATGATCCCCGTGAAAGGTTTATTAGGAGAGTTGGATGGATGGTCAATTCAAGAGGCCGTGGGGATCAGACCAACTTGTGTTGCAGGGAAATGGCAGAAAAGATCTGCACCAGCATGACCTACAAATTAGAACTTGACACACACGTTCCTGAAAGAAACTTTTGTTTTGTTTTTTTAGTAAAAGAAAGAAACTTTTGTTTTGTTTACAGCACTCTGACTTGATGCCTCTCAGATCAAATGCCGGTTGACTACCGCGAATTGTGATACCGATAGCCCGGTAGGTCGATAATATAATTAAAATTTCTTGTCAGCATGGATAGAGGAACGCAAGGATTGGAACTTGAAGAGGTCAAGCTGTCAAGGTGCAGTGAGCTAGGAATAAATCCCTTGCATTGTCAGCATTCCATTGATTTTGCTTATATTTTTATTTTTGAAGCCACTGGATACCAAAGCTAGCGACTGCCTCTGCATGCAAATGCTTCAAGAAATCTAGAATTAGCATGATACTTCCACAAGCCGGCTACTACCTAACCTGGCCTTTTTTTTCTTATGTAGCAAGGTTGCTATTACCTACCCTTGAGATGTGACCCTCTTAATAACCTGGAAAATCATGTCAAAACCTTCCCTTTAATTCCTCTATCATCTTACGCCATCGTTGCTCCTTTTTGCAGGTAACCAAATTTTCGCTTTCATTTCGATTGGTGGCGACAGTTTAATTTCATTTTTTAATTTGCCGCAAAATGTTCCTATCTGTCTGTTCCTCTTGCGATCCAGCTTCCAAACCTTGTCTTGCTTCTAGAATCTAGAGCTTGTACTATGCCCTTCTGTTTTCACTTGCATGATAAGCCAAACAAAGGCCTTGTTTAGTTCCGAAAAAATTTCGGATTTCGACACTGTAGCATTTTCGTTTTTATTTGACAAATATTATCCAATCATAGACTAGGTTCAAAAGATTCATCTCGTGATTTACAGGTAAACTGTGCAATTAGTTTTTATTTTTGTTTATATCTAATACTTCATGCGTGCGCTTTAAGATTTGATGTGACGGGAAATCTTGAAAAGTTTTTGCTTTTTGGGTGAACTAAACAAAGCCAAAGTCTCACATGCATGCTCTCTGAATCATGAATGGTTGCCATGCTACGAAGAATTAAAACTCGATGAACACAATGCATATACCTGTTTATTTTGCCTTTCTATCATGTTGTTTCAATCCTTGTCGAATCTCATCATGATCTTCATCCGCATCAAAAAGGGAGGTGTCGTCCATCGATCTGCAGGTTCAGGAACCATCAGGTAATAAAGGTGCAAATGAAAGTGAGTTCTTTATGAGAAACAACGCAAATAAATGACATGGTGGAGAGACAGTTCTCTTTAATAATCTCACTTTGTGAAGAAAAGGCGTGATCTGCCAAATTAAAGGAGCTCAGCTGCTTTAATTCCCTTTAAGAATTTAATTACCTAACAAGAGTTTACTTTGGAGTGTCTGTAAAATTGTCATCAGGTGGGTGGCCGGTCGCCCTTAATTAACTGTTGCATGAGCTCACGGTCAGAACTGAACAAACTATGAAGATGAGGAAAAGGTGGGGTGTTGATTGATGGATAAGTTTCAGTTTGATGATGGCGCCTTTCATACGATGACAGGACAGGTGCAGCTTTCGATCATTCATTATATTGCTGCTGCTGCCAAAGGCCTGCGTGCTGGCGCTGCTGGGTGCAGAAACCAGGGACTTGGCGGCCACCTAAGACCTAACTAGATATTTTTATGTCACCTCGTTCCATAATAATGTATCTGAAGCAACATGGTGTTGTTTTCCATGAAGAAGCTGTTTTTCTTTCTGAAAATGCAGAAGCAGGAAATTAACCTAGGCAGCCCAAACACTGACGAGACGAGCATGCATGGGACATGTAGGAGAAACAGGATTAGATCATACCATAGCTTGTTGAATTGGTGCACAACAATTTAACTAATTGTCTCTTTGCATCATTGCATGCAAATTATCAGATTCATTCAATTTGCATAGGACGTCTATCACTACCGGAAACGCCACCTATGCTGAGTTGTCTTTGCCGAGGCTCAAAAGTCGGGCAATCGGTAAAGAGCCGCTTTGCCGAGTGCTGCCCTCTGCAGAGGACGACACTCAACAAAACCCCTCTTTGCCGAGTGTCGGACACTTTTCAAAGAATGGCACTCGACAAATGACCTCTTGCCGAATGTCAGAAACTCAGCAAAGTCTGACACACGGCAAAGTGGTGACGGCGGCTAATGGCGGTCACTGTGGTTAAACTTTGCTGAGTGTCAACCACAGACATTTGGAGGCTTTACCGAGTGTCAAACATTTGGAGGCTAATGGCACTCGGTAAAGTATTAATTTTAATTTTCATGACCAAGAAGGAGGCCAGCAGATGAATCATCCTTGCTTGCTAGCTTCTTTGGTCATGAAAAGTTTTATGCCGTGCATTCGTTCATAGACATAATTAAGGGGAAAGTAAAGTTTGTCCTCAAGAGCATGTGCCCTTGCATTGCAAAATGTTGGATTCGCACTAGGATACATGTATAACAGGAGAGAAATTACAAAAGGTTCGCAATGCGAGGACACATGCCATCAAAGGTAGAAAATTGAGTGTGCGTATGTATATATATATATATATATATATATATATATATATATATATATATATATATATATATATATATATATATATATATATATATATATGTGTGTGTGTGTATGATCTCGTCTGTGTTTCTACTGTGATTTTTGCAAAAGATAGTTGGCCGGCGTGTATGGTTGATTCAAACAACGCAGAACCTGTGGTCCGGCCGTTCCAACTGATCTCACCTCTGAACTCAGCTGGCAGAAGTTAACTACATGCAGCCCTGCAGCTGTACGTGGTACTCACTCAGCGTTCAGCGTAGCACATGGATGCTTTAATTTTAGTTAGGCCAGATCTGAGGGCACCAGTTGATCTCGAGCAAATTAAATGCAAAACCTAGTAGTATGTATGTACTCACGCGTTCATCTCTTCTCCCTCCAGTTTGAACTCATGCGTGTCGTCGTGCAAGCTGCATACTCCATATGTCGACATGTCATCGTCTCTAGAAACCAATTAAATATCACACACTAGCTAGTTAGTCCATCCATCGATTAGGATTTTATTGCAGATCGATCGATCAGCTACTACCGTTGATAATGATCCCTCCATCACGCGTCAACAGCTAGCAGCCTAGCACTGTTGTCAGTCACTAGCCAATTAACCTTTACTCCTTTACTACACTGTTTGGAAAAAAAAATAACCTTTTACTACCACCAGCTGCTACGCAGCAAAAGGCTCCTGATTAATTGATAGATGGATATAGATTGCTAACTTTTCCTGAAACCGACTTCCACAACCACTGCCGGCACTGCGTGTGTATTCATACTGAGAAACAAAACAAAAGATGGAATAGGATCCTTAGAGTTAACTCTTATATATAGTCTTCTAAGACATGCTAGAAAAGATATAAGTCATACAAATTCTCACCAAGAATAGATCCACTGACTAGTCTTGTGCAGTTGTGCTCTCTCCAAGTTGTCAATAGTTTTGATCTGTTTTCAAAAAAAATAACATGATAGACTTTAGTGATCATTATCAATAATGACCACTTCGTCTATGCCTTAACTAGTAGGTTAATAATAATGCTTCCTGCGTTCTAAACTGTAGTTGTTTTGGTTTTCTACAAAGTCAAAGTTCTTTAACTTTGATCACACTTGTTCAAAAATATATTAGCATCTATATATAATACTAAATAAATTTACTATCAAGGTAAGTTTCATGGTGCTTTTGATTAAAAACTAATTTAATGATGTAGATATAGATGTTAATTCATTTTTGTTGTAAATTGGATCAAAATCATGGAAATTTGACATAGGACAAAACTACAATGGCCTACAATATATATATATATATATACATATTTAGAGCGAGGGAGTAGTTATTTTTACCAACTTGAACCAATGAATAACGCAAGGAGAAAGTCTCGAGGCACACATGACCCATGACCTTCATACATGCGTATGTGAACCTGCGGCAGACGATGGATGTGCATGATGCATGGGCTTGGTGTAGCAGGTAAACGTTGTAATCATGACTGCAGTGTCAAACAGTTGACAAAAAACGGCAGCCGAGATATATGATCTCGTTTCTTGTACGTTCAGCACTTTCAAACCACTCCTACTCGTCCTACTGATATCCACCAGCAGCAGCAAAATTTGACATGCATGCATGCATGCAATTGCTGCCCTCAACTAACCTAACAGTACTCCTACGTAAACGCTTCTTGCTTGGTTGGTCTACATATATATGTGTGAAGTACGCACACTTCATCCTTATATTATGTCGTCGTACGTCCTCAGTCGTCACGGTCGTTTCCAAGTTCCAACTCCAATGATATCGTACTCCTTAATTCTTCCCATTAATTAGTTTTCCTAGTCTCTATTCTGAAATTATAAGTCACTTAGTTTGTTTAGATTCATAGTTTTCACTGTGTCTAGTCATCTAGACATAGTATATATATCTGGATGCATACAAAAAGGTACACTGCAGATAATTGATTTTGGGGCACAAATTGATTTATTTACACGGGTAGGCATAAAATGTTTTTGTTAGTACAATCAACCACCGCCACAAAAAAAAGATTAAAAGAGGTGGTTTTCTTTTTTTCTCGATTGTACCTTGGCATATTTTTCATTAAGCAGAAATAGAGTTTCTTATATCCTAAGCTAGCCACAGTAATCCTAAGATTACCAATGACCGAAAAGCACACGTGGTTGTGACTTAATCAGAAGTATTTTGCGACCTAAAGACAATGAATGGCCTTCCTAGGCAATCGTGCACCGACAAGAGCCACCGCCTCCGCCCAAAACCCACCATGTACCAATTATTCCTCGATCCAGTTGGCCATCTGTGATGGCGAAGTAGCGGTATACAAGAGTCGCCCACTCTTGGGCAACGAACTCCCAAATGACAATGAACCGCGCGCGAGCATTGGGACCTCTCATGTTCTAGTCGAAACATGTAGTTGACGCTATTGGGAAACCAATTTTGCGACAAACCAGCTGAACACCAGGCTTATATAGCCTCGTCATCAAGCCCAACCAAGTCAAGGTTCTAGGCCATAAGAACGAATTCACTTGAAAACAGTGCCTGCAGTGCCTGGTTTTCTTAAGAGACCCACCTCTAAAAACCTAGAGGCCTGCCTTAGGAAATAACTATGAGCGGTCAGCCCACCAGCCTATTAGAAAGGGAACCCTAACATGCACCTTTGTATTCCCACCCATCAACCATCATTCGCGTTGATCTCTCTCTCTCCCTCTCCAACCGAGATCTCTTGCGCCCCTCACCTCCACCGGCGCACAGGAGGAGCCACCCACACCTCCACACATAGAGGCACAGAGGATGACGACACAGCAAGGGTCACACAGATCTAGATGCCACTACTAGACCAATCAGATTCATCCGAAGGCGACGACGTCCTAGCGAGGGCCACATAGAGGTGGTGGTCAGCCCAATGAGAGCCACACTAATGTAGAGGCGACAACCTTCCCAGCGAGATCATGCGCATAGAGGTGGCGACCATCCCAACAAGGGCCATGTGTAGGCAGTGGTCTTCCTAGCAAAATCCACATGTGCGGAGGTAGAGGCCAGTGAGATCCTGCTCTACCACTCCTCTCTCAGATCTAGTAAGATTCGGCTTTGACTTTCTGTCAACCTTTTATAGGTAGATGGCGAGGTGGTAGGGCTCATCGATGACAGTTGGCCTAGGAGGAGCAAGCTTGGCGATGGTGGCGAGCATAGCAGCAGGTTTGGCAATGTCGGCTAGGCTAGGAGCAGGTTCATTAATGGTGGTGGACCTAGGAGCAGGCTCGGCAATGGTGGTGGTCTCATGAACAGGCTTCGCGATGCGGTGGACTCGGGAATAGGCTCATCAATGGGCTTATGATTTTTTTTTATTTTTAATATATTTTTAAAGGTGGGCATTATAACCACCTCTAGAAACATTGATTATCAGTGAACATCAGCTAGAGACATTTTTCTCTTCCTCTTTAAACAACAATGACCAACTTCTTGTCTAATATGTCCTCTGAAATCTTTCTGCATGTGAAAGTTAGAACTTAGAAGTAGTCTCAAAGAAACAAAACATAAATATAAGAAGACTCAAGAGGACTGAGTTAATTAAAACTATCTTACTCCAATCGAAAGAAGTTTTCCCTTCCAACTACTAGGTTTGTTCATGAACTGATCATAGATCAACTTGTTGGGTTTCTTGTGATGGAACCTGTCCACCCAGGTTCAAGTCCTCGACTTAACATGGGTGCTCACAGAGGTGCTTATAGGGGTATGATGTGTGTGCGTGCGTTCATAGAGGTGAGTGTGCGCTCGTGTTTGTGAGTGTTTTTGTCTGTAACTGGTCTCGCAAAAAAACTACTAGGTTTGTTATGAAATCTTTCTTGTGCCATCAACCAGTCCTTGTTCTGAAATCTTTCTTGTACCATCAACCAGTCCTTGTTGAAAATCTTACGGTGTACATAGGAATGTCCAAATATCTAAAAGGAAGAGGCCGGTCTCCTTTTCCTACCTGGGCCTTGTTTAGTTCCCAAAAAATTTTACAAAATTTTTCAGATTCCCTGTCACATCGAATCTTTAGACGCATGCATGGAGTATTAAATATAGACGAAAATAAAAACTAATTGCATAGTTTGGTCGGAATTGATGGGATGGATCTTTTGAGCCTAGTTAATCCATGATTGGACAATATTTTTCACAAACAAACGAAAATGCTACAGTACCTGTTTTGCAAAATTTTTTGGAACTAAACAAGGCCCTGCTATTCCTTTCATCATCTGTCATCTATGTTTTCACTGTATGAATGGATCGGATATAATAGACCAGCAGGTATGTACGTCGTTTGCTTAAAGGTGCAATGTACGTGCATACGAACGTTATTAACCTGTGGACAGCATGCACAGTACATACGTGTACGCATGCACCATTTGAACAAGCGATCATCACACAAATTGCTTTAGGTAGCCTTGGCTTGTCTATGTTACATAGACGGATGTCAGTGTCAGCTTACCTACCACATACACCAGCCTAACGGCTCATCATGCATCAGAACTTTTCTCATCTCATCAACCCTAGCCTGCGTGCTAAACTATTTTTCTTCCTGTCTCCAATTGACCTAATAAACCTTTAGGTGATTGTTCTCATTCAGTTGAATCAAACCGTTCATGCACTTATATTATTACTTAACGCGTAGTAGTGCATTTTTTACTGCCACCGCGTCTTGACCAAATAGACACTAATATCATCGGTGCAAAATTAGAGCCACAGAAAATCGATATCGCATTGTGACTTTGTGAGACTTTGAAACACCTGCATTTTTTATCATCAACACTCACGCACGTAATAAACTAAAACTATCTTGTGTAGAAAAGGAATGAAGTGGTTCCCGAAAAGTATAATGTGATGATAATTGCATAAAACACGTCCTAGTGCTAGCTGAGAATATAATCAATGGGTGACCCCATTTGACACAGCTCCAAAACACCCTTTTCCAACTGTTTTGTGCCAAATATGATAAAAATAAAATAAGCCCATCCACCTGAGGAGCTTCTTAATTAAAACAAGCTCCCACAAGGGGTGGATGGAAGATGGAGTGGAAAATAGTAGCTTTCTCTGGGGGTGTTTGGTTTGGAGTTATTTGACAATTATTATCCAATCATGGACTAATTAGGCTTAAAAGATTCGTCTTTCAAATTACTCTTCAGCTGTGTTTTCAGTTTTGTAAATAGTCTATATTTAGTACTCCACGCATGTGTCCAAATATTCGATGTGACGTGTGGTAAACTTTAACAGGGCAAACTAAACAGGGCTTATTAGCTTTCACTCGCTCTGGTGGGTCCTATATGAGATATTGTAAGAGTATGTTTCAAGGAGCTACACATATAGATATGTTTTGTCCAATGTTTCACTAAAATATGACTTCAACACTACTGATAGAGTTGTTCGTAGAGCCATTGTAAAAAAAACAATTTTACCAGTAAAGTGAAATGGTGCCAAAGGAGCCAATATTATTAATTAGCCGACACCAAGAAAGTTGGAGTTGAGATTTGAGAGAGACTTGTAAGAAATAATTACACGTGTAGCCACGTTAGGAGTGGGTGTTTGGCAACCTTTAAAAATTTGCATCGTTGATGATGGAGATGTACGTGATGAAACGACTGCAGCGGCAGTTGCAGTTATTCGTTAATTAAGCTAATAGATATGAATATGAAGGAAAGAATTAGGCCAATATAATACACTTGCTAAGGCATGCAACAAGCCAATACAACATATATGGCCTTGTTTTGTGTCGGAAGGATATCGAGAGGAAGTTTTGGATACTAATAAAAAAACAAATTACATACATCGTCTCAAAATTGAGAGACAAATTTATGAAACCTAATAAATCCATCATTAGCACATGTGGGCTGTAGAAATTATGACTAATCATCAACTAATTAGGTTTAAAAGATTTGTTTCGTGATTTACACCCAAACTATGTAATTAATTTTTTTATATTTAATGTTTTATGTATATATTCAAAGATTCGATGGAACGAGTAATTGTTTTATTTGGTTGAGGAGCTAAAACAAGGCAAGTAGAGAGAGAGCGCGCGCGCCCCAGAACAGAAGTACCGTATTTCTTCGGAAACCGAAAGTGTGGTGTACAGTAGTAGCAACGGTTTTTGGGTCCCGGCCGGCGGGCCAGTTTCCTTCCCATGAAGAAATACCGTACCTGTCTGCACTGCATGCGTCCAGACGCGCCGGCGCCAGAGCGAGCACACGGAATCGGCGGCAACTCGCTGCGGCTGCCTGCTGCCAAAACCGCGTCTACTCTAACTTAGTTAGAGGCCTTGTTTACATTAAAAAAATATTTACAAAATAAAAATAATAGCACTTTCGTTTATATTTAATAAATATTTTTTAATTATAAATTAACTAGGTTTAAAAGACTCGTCTCACAAATTATAGATAAATTATATAATTAGTTTTTTATCTATATTTAGTGTTCTATACGTGTGCCGTAATATTCGATGTAATAACCCAGTCATGCATATGGACTGTCCCTCTTTCTGATCCTGTAAATGTGCAAATGATCCGTGATTTAGCGGAATCTGGTGATGGTAATGAAAGGCCGTAGAGCCACCCGAGTTTCAAAAAAAAATGCAATATGTCAGGGACTAGTTTGTCCGCCCTCTATCGATTTTTCATGTAAGGGCACTCACAATGCAAGACTCTATCACAGAGTCCAAGACACTTAATTACATATTATTTATGGTATTTTGCCGATGTGGCAGCATATTTATTGAAGAAAGAGGTAGAAAAAATAAGACTCCAAGTCTTATTTAGACTCCAAGTCCACATTGTTCGAGGTAATAAATAGCTTTAGACTCTATGATAGAGTCTGCATTGTGAGTGCCCTAATGACCCTTGTTGGGGATTGCACTATTGTATGGGTACAACCGAAAGGGCACATTTATTTAGATTGGGTTAGGCAACAAAAACCTTAGTTCACGGTTTGACTAGTTGCACCATTGGCTCAACCAGGTTTTAATAAAGAACAAAAGGATCAGTAATCATACATACATACATACATACATACATACATACATACATACATACATACATACATACATACATACATACATACATACATACATACATACATACATACATACATACATACATACATACATACATACATACATACATACATACATACATACATAAATTCTAAAACCGTACGTGGAGGAACGACCTAGCAGCTATACATATACGTACAGAAGCCGAGACTGGGACACTGGTTATTAGCAAAGAGGAAGCACACATATCATGAAAGTGAGAGTTGAGAGGGAGAGTGTCATAAACAAGCTACAAGCAAACATGCATGTAGCCGCCTGTACGTAGGAGTACACTAGTCCAGATAATACGACAGATGATGCATGAGACGGCGGCCCCAGAAATCAAAATGAAGGAAACTTTTCTGAATCCAACCTTGTTTAGATGTGAAATTTTTTTAGATTTCGCTACTGTAGCATTTTTGTTTATTTGTGGTAAATATTGTCCAATCATAGACTAATTAGGGTCAAAAGATTGGTCTTGCGATTTACAGACAAACTGTGTAATTAGTTTTTTATTTTCATCTATATTTAATATTTCATAGATGTTCCGTAAAATTCGATATGACGGAGAATCTTGAAAACTTTTTGGTTTTTGGGTAAACTAAACAAGGCAAGCATGCAAGCAGGACAAATGAAATCCTGTCGATCAAACAAACATGCATGAGGACTCTAATCTGATCCATATACGCGGCATGCACACGTACTTTCGGCGCCAGTTTCCCATTTCCCATGATCGATTGTTTTTGGTCAGTCAGTACTACGTACTACGTGTGGTGTGGTGTGTCGCCTCCTTTTCCTGCGTCCAGAGTCCAGACAGTGTCGTTTGTACACACAGCAGAGGCCAGGGAAACAGAGACAGTGCCTGACTGCTGGCAAAACCCAACCGCGTCTTCAGATTAATTATCTTTATATATAAAAAAAAAATCTGACGTTTAGAACATGATTATGGTAACCAATAAATAATTAATTAGGAATTAATTTTTTTTAGTGAACCAACTTAACTGGTTAGTGCGTGGAGGTTTCAGTGCTACGTGATTAGGCCTGGTGCGGCAGACGAAGGGAGGCGCCGTGCAGGTGCGGTTATATACAGATCGATATCGAGGCGATGTAAGACGGTTGCGAGTCTAACGAGAGGGAGGGGTAAACGCGTCCAAATGATCTCCTGCTATGGTATGGTAGAACGTCAGGCTTTGTAGAATTGGCGTGGGCGCTCACAAACGTATGCTTTTTTTTAGTATGAAAGGAGTATGTATATATATATATATATATATATATATATATATATATATATATAATAATTGGAAGAGTCCACTAGGAAAGCAGATGGATCAAGTCTCAAATTACAGCTAGCTTTGTCTGACGTGGAGTTGACCTGAAGTAAATCCCGGCTTCTTCCTCTGACCTGACCTGGCCCTGCCCTGATCTCAGGATCTGAGTTGACCTCGCCCTATATATATATCGATCCTGGGGGGATCCTGCACAAAGAAATTCTCAACACGACAACGCCAAGCTGCTGAGCCGGCCCTTTTGCTTGGTTCCGTTCTGGAACCGGTCTAGTCTAGCAGTGTGGACGGAATCCCATTCCCCTGCTGTTTTCAACCTTTCTGCTGTGTTATGGGCCGGTGTACTGGTAGTGGTATCACCTGTGACCTAGTTACCCATGGTCCTCCATTCCTTTTTAATTTGCCACCCTCTCCGTTTTCATACCGGAAACAGTGTGCACATACCAGTCTATTTTTATAAAAACAGGATTTACCTCCATCGTCAAGGGAAAAAAAGGTACGTACGCACGAGCGTGCCTACAGCCCTTCGTGGTATCACCGCTAGACGGACTGACTGAATGAAAACATCATAAACTTGAGTTTTCGATGTTTTTAGTCAAATATATTTTTATTTTATTTTTACACATGACGCATACACATACATGAAAGGTTATTTACTGAACGTATAAATTTAATAACGGGCAACTATTTGTCTATTTCTTTCCACGCGCGGGTTTGACAATATACCGTATGTTATTGAAGTAAGTAGTATCTGACTGTAAACTACTCAGCTTTAGTTTTATGTCCTTTTCTCTGAAGCTACATATATACTATAGTACTAGGTCGATGGTTTGGTAAGTGGGTAGTAGAGCCTCCACCAAATGGCCTCTTATTACTACCTTGATGGATAGGTGAAGGTGATGGAATAACTAATTGGGGTTTTAATTGGACAACCATGCATGCACTGCACAGAATTGGTATGCAATTCAATGCTCCCATGCGTAAACTGCAAGGAAATTTTGCTATATACTACATCAAGTTTGTTATGTATCTAAACATAACAAGTCTAGATTCATAATAAATTCGATGTACCAAAAAAATCAAAACGTCTTATAATTTGAAATAGACGGAATATCTCTCTTAGTTAGCGTGTCACGACTTTTATATGCAATTAGAGTATTAGGCTGCAATCAACAATTTCCAGATAAGTGGACTACTTCATTATGTTGCCAAAATTGTTGGGGCAATGAAAACGCCGCATATATACTGTTTGGTAGACTTAATCCCTCTTGATCCATGTAATTGGAGTGAAAAATGAACTGATTTTCCACCTCAAACATTTTCAATGCGTAAAGTTGATGGAGATTGCTAAGTTCTTCATACAAACACTAATAAATGGGGCCGTTGGCCCGTTTCCATTTCCCACCCTCTTACTACTTTATTATCAGACAAAAAACAGTGTTATTTTCATCCTACTCAAAAGTAATTTTTCCCATTCTTGGAAATAAATTTCTACCCAAGCAAAAATACTGTACAAAAAAAACACTTGGACAACCCTATTGAAATCATTGGAAAGTTTCCTCAAAAAATCATTTAGGATATTCAAGGTACGAAATAGTTATGTTAAAAGATTCTCTCTCTCTTTTTTTTGCAAGAGAAGATCAAATTTATATGAAGCATTCAGAACAACCATTTGTTAGTAGAAATGTAAAGGAACAGCAAAGTATACAAGGCACCTGTCAAAGAATCAATCAAATCAAATGATTGTAAGTCTGATGATTGCACCCATTCCAAATGTGTGATATCATAATTGTATAACACAGTTGGTTGAGTTAAGTACAGTTGTTACATCTCCACACCTCACAAGTCACATCTGTATCTTCTTCTCTAACCCCTCTACCAACCCCCCAAGAAATTTTTTATATATAAATAAACAAAAATTAGCTTCTTCCTACCCTACTTACACCTCCCCCACAACTCTTCTCATCTAGAGTACTACATACTACATGTCAGATTTGGTCAAACACTCACTGAGATTTTTTTTTTCTCATCTATACAAATCAAAACTTTAAATTAGGAACAATTCACATAAGAAACGATCCATCCGAAGAACTTTTCTCCCTCTCTGTTTTTTTTTCTTTTAAAAATTTAAAAATTTTATGGACATCAACTAATTCAGCCTATGTTGTATACCAACCGTGGGAAAAAAAAAGACAAAAAACATGATTTTACATTGTCGAGTGAGACCTGCCATGGGAGATGGGTTGGCTCGAGCCGAGGCTGAGGCCGAAGCCGAAGCCGAAGCCGAGCTCGCGGGTGTGGAACGGGCTCGGATCGTCGGACTCTGAGCGCGACCGCGACCGCGACAGGTCGGAGCCGCCGTGCCGGGAGCTGTTCTGCCCGGCGCCGGCCGCGGCCGCGGCGGCGCTGGCCACGACGGACTCCTCGCACAGAGTGACGGCCCACTCCAGCTCCGCCACCACCTCGGACATGATCGGCCTGGCGCGGCCTCGTGGCCGGACGCACTCCGCGGCGATCTTGGCGACGCGCGACACCGCCTCCACCTCGTGCCCGCGCGGCGGCGGCACGCGCTCGTCGAGGATCCTGGTGATGTTGCCCGTCTCGACGGCCGGCACGGCGAACTCGATCACGTTCCGTGGGGACCCGCTGCCGTCCTGGCTCGTCCGGTGGATGGCCTTGCGGCCGGTGACGAGCTCCAGCAGCACCACGCCGAAGCTGTACACGTCGCTCCGCTGCGTCAGCTCCTGCAGCCGGTAGTACTCCGGGTCGATGTAACCCACCGTGCCGGCCGTGGCGGACGACGACGCGGCGGCCGCCGCCGCCGTGCTGCCGCTGGCCAGCGACAGCCCGAAGTCCGACACCTTGGCCGTCCACTCGCCGTCGAGGAGGATGTTGGACGGCTTCACGTCGCGGTGGATGATGGCCGGCACGGCGTAGCAATGCAGGTACTCCACGCCGCGCGCCGCGTCCAGCGCCACCCGGAGCCGCGCCTCCCACGACGCGAACAGCGGCGAGTACCCGCCGTCGCTGCTGCTGCTGCTGCTGCTGCTGCCGTGGAGGTGGTCGTGGAGCGCGCCGTGGGGCATGAACTCGAACACCAGGATGCGCTCGCCGCGCTCCTCGCAGAAGCCCAGCAGCTGCACCAGGTTGCGGTGGTTCACGCGCGACAGCAGACGGAGCTCCGCGCGGAACGCGCGCTCCGCGTCGAAGCGACGCCGCCGGCGGCCGCCGCTGCCGCTGCGCTCCGCACGCTTGATGGCCACCTCGCGCCCGTCGGGGAGCTTGGCGCGGTACACCGATCCGAAGCTGCCGCTCCCGATCTTCTTCTCCTCCGAGAAGCCGTCGGTGATGCGCGACAGGTCCCGGAGCGTGAACTCCTCGCACCCGAGCGGCCGCGCCGACCGCAGCGGCGACACCTGCGGCGCCGGCATGACCATGGCCTCCACGTCGCGGCACAGCCGCCGTGACGACGACTCGCCGAGCCGCAGCGTCAGCGTCTTCTTGTTGTTGTTCTGCCGCTTCCTGTACGCTACGAGGTAGAGCGCCACCGCAGCCGCCGCGAGCACCGCGACGCCGACGCCGCCCACGCTGAGCGCGACGGTCAGGGTCTTGGCCTTCTTCTTCTTCTTCCCGCCGTCGTCCCCGCCTGCCGATACATCCCTCCCGTTGGCAATGAGGATCCTGGAAGCGTTCAGCGGCATCGGACAGGCCTGGCAGACGGCGAGCTCCTCGCCGTCCTCGGCGCCACCGGTGCCGCAGAGCGCGCCGGAGCCGGAGATGATGTCGCAGGGGCAGCTCTTCTTACGCGCGCAGGCGCCGGGCATGGTGCTGTTGTAGACCAAGCTGCCGCCGTCGCCGAAGCGGTCGGTCCTCCCCCAGCACGCGACGGAGTAGTTGCTCTTGAGGATGCCACACACCGCGTCGCCGTCGGCCTCAATGGCCAGGAAATCCGTGTTCCTGTACTGGTCCGGCACCTGAACGGCGCCCCAGCACTGGACCCTGCCACTGCCGGAGAGGATGCAGGTGGTGTCGTTGCCAAGCGCCAAGGCGAGCATGTCTCCCGGCAGCTCGTGCGCCGGCACGTTGGGGACGTCGCCATCGCCCCAGCAGGCGAATCCTCCCTCGGCGTCGACGGCGCACGCGTGGCGGTGGCCGGCGGCGAGGGTCTTGAAGGCCGCGGGCGTGGGCGTCAGCGACGGCGTCGTCATGCCGCCGAAGCAGCTCATGCTGGTGTTGTCGCGCTTGTCGATGCCGCAGAGGAAGTCGTGGCCGAGCGCGATGCGGGAGAAGTCGAGGCCTTTGGGGAGGGCCAGGTGCGGCCACTCCCAGCAGGTGGGGTCGTGGTCGTCGGAGAGGCCGCAGACGTGTGACCCGCCGGCGTTGAGCGAGCGGAGCGAGGGGCCCCAGTAGAGGCGGCGGCCGACGGGGCGGGAGCGGTTGGCGGCGAACTCCTCGGAGAAGGACCACCAGCGCATGGCGGCGTGGCCGCCGAGCGGCGCCATGAGGCCGCACAGGAAGTCGGTGCCCGCCGCGATGGCGTTGTAGGGGATGTCCGCGGACGGGTACACGAACTGCTGGCCGTCCGGGTGCGAGGTGCAGTGCAGCTTGGTCCCCGCGCCATCGGCGGCGCTGGTGGTGACGAGCGCGCAGACGAGCGTGGCGTTGGGCGCGTGCGAGATGGCGACCGTCGAGAACTGCCGCGACGCCGTGCACACGTCGGCGATCAGGACGACGGCGACGAGGAGGACAAGGAGGTAAAGCTTCGTGCTCGTTCTCGTCAAGAGGAAAAGACGCGGACGACGACGACGGCGGTGGTCGACTTGGGCATGGCTAGACATTGGCGGCACCCGGAGGGAGAAGACGACATGAGCGCGCGAGGCAGCCAGCCGTTGCTTGCCCTGCCGCGGTGGACGGCGACGGCACGCGAGGAGGAATCGGGAATCGAGGAGACGGGAGAGGAGGGAGAGGGACCGAGTGGGTGCGCTGGCTTTTGCTTGGATTTCGCTTTTTGTTTCTTTCTAGTAGGTGGGCGCGTTGCCGGGAAAGAAACGCGTTTCCGTGGAATTTTTTCTAACATTTCTTTCTTTTTTTTTTCCTTTTCTTTCTTTAAATAAATATATAAAAAAACACAAGAAACGGCTCCTCCAGGCTCCAGAGATGATGAGCTCATGATGAGGAAGGGAGGCCGGCGAGGTTGCAGGTTTTGGGGTTGATTTGGTAGACTTGACTTGGTCCGTTCAAATTCAAGTGTCAATGGAAAAGAGTGCCATGCTGATGCGCTCAATTTTTGCCAGCCTCCTCTTCTCTCATTTCCCTATATTCTGCAATTTTACTCTTTTCGGTTCTTTCTCGTGTCATCAGAAGAAACTTACAGGAAGGACTTGTCAGACACACACACACACACACGCATGTACACACGTACACAGATGCATGCTCTTTGTTCCATTCCACGAGCAACCATTCATTCCAAACAAGGGTCTGCATTGGCAGTTGGGTTAGAAAGGTTTGGAAAAAACGTACTCCACCTACTTGCCTTGCCTTGCCTGCAGTACACTCGAGGTTGGTTAGGTTTACAGCTCACTTACTAAAGAAGGGAGCGACCTGTACTGCCAAAAGTCATTACTGCAAAAAAGTCATCAGCAAAGATTACCTGGGATGCTTAAACAACATTCAAGAACAGGGATGGCACAGATTTCCTCTTCACTGTGCACTGCCAACCAAAGCTGAAGCATCAGTGTTCATGGTTAGGTTAGGTCATTACCATACAAGTGTATCATATCAAACGACAAGCGTAAAGCGATGAGCCGAGGCTTTTTTGTTTCAACAGTGATCACCTCTGAATCAGAGATAAGCCATCTCCCATACACATACAGGATGTGGCACATGCCCATGCTCCATTCTTATCATCATAATATAATGCACTACTAGTCTCACCTCACATTCACAGGAGTAGGTGACAGGTTTAGGACCCGACTGATTCCAGAATATGGTATAATATTCACAGCAAATATTCTGGATTGTCAATCATGTATGTATCCCAGTTGAACTTCTGTTTGGGCAAAGAGCATCTCCTTTTTCTCTCTGGTCAGGTGAGCAGTTGGGGAGAAGAATTTGCCCAGGCAATAAACAAACCCTTTAGATCATCAAATTATATAAGGAGAGGTGTTTCATCAGGCCAGCCCTATTCCAGGGCGGCAAGCAATGGACCAACATGTGGCTATTACAATTAGCCACAATAGAAAAATCAAACAGAATTCTGAATCTCATATGCAGCCTACGGAGATGGGCATGCCTCAACTAATCTCGCACCCACATGTATGTATAGACTAATCAGCCTCGACATTCCAACCTGCTTCCATGTATTCAGGGTACAACTTTTGCCAAAGTCAGAACGCCGCTGGTCTGGAGCTTCTCTTCACACGAAACCAAGCTGAAAAAATCCTAACGCTTCATTATCGCTGCCATGGCTACATGCAGAGGGCTCGCCTTCAGTGGAGCTCGGCGGCGCGGACGGAACAGGGAATGTCGCACCCTGAAAGTACTGCTCCCGTTGCTGGGGAAGAGGCTAGCGCAGAGTTGCAGAAATGAAGGGTTCTCCTGCTGCATAGGATAATCCTCCTCCATTTCAACCTCTTGGCTGGTCTCTGTCTGCCCCTGTGATGACATGACACAAAAGCTGAGCTTAACCTTTTTCCGTAGATTCATAGGCATGCAACAATGACTTTGTGCCCACTATACTGATTGTCTATGGTACTAATTAAGATTTGTGGGTCATACAAAGAGAAACAACACAGAGACAGTAAGCCACTAACAGGTGTACCGACAGGGCATGTGAGTGGGACCAAAACCAAATTGCCCAGGTGACACTCGAGCAGACATAGGACAAGATAAGGAATGAAGTCAAACTGTTAATCAATTGATCCCAACCACTAAGAAATATAGCTTATAGAGAAGTTTTTTTTTTGCCTCTACTAATCCTAGCATACTATCAAATAATAATGGCAAGATATACATGGAAACAAAATGCAGAGGATGTCCTGGAAGTCTGGCTACAGTTACCTTTTGCTGGTGATGCTCAACATCAGAGTACTCATTAGGCTGAGTGGGGGTGTGCTCTCCGTTACTGTTCATATCTCTATACTCAATCTGTCCTTTTTCCTCCAAGTATTGTCTGGAACCCTCATCTTCATAGTCAGGGAGCAGCAAACTAGGTGTCTGATCAGTGGAGAACTTTCCAGCATCTTCCATCCGAATCCCAGAATCGTTTGCTTCTGATGTCTCTTTGTACACATAAGTTTGTGACGGTTGCTCCTGGCTAGAGCAAGTGTCATGATTACCAAGATTATTACCACCAGAGTTTCCCTGACATGCAAAGCATATATTAGCTCAAGGTCAAGATAGCCTGCATGCTTGAAAACACCTCTAGTCCTTTACATTCTGAGAATAAGAACATCACAATACAGAGGGTACAAAAACATCGATTGTGCCATGACTAAGTATACAGTGAGAAAAGCTTCAATTACACAAGACAAAAATGATACTTGGAACAATCCAAACAGATGTAATGTAATACATACCAAGCATCATCTTTATATGTAACCATTACTTTGATGTTCAGATTTCAGAAGATAGAAACAGAAAATTGGTGGATTTGGGTGCCTATTTCTTCTTAATTAAAAAGCTACCTAGTTCCTCCAAGGTTGGTCGAGTTTTTCAGAAATAGAAACTTGCAGACAGCAGAGGCATGCTTATTGCATTGAACACACTGTGATATGAGTATACACCTTTGATGTTACAAAGAGTTGCAGATAGCAGATGCATGGTTGTTCAATTTAAAACAGTGTTATATGAGTCTATCAGAACACCAAAATGACAACAAAAACATGGAGAAATAAAACTAACGCACATTTGGGAAGACCCTTGACAAAAAAGCATAACAAAAGAAATAAAAGGATGTAGATGTGCAAGCTAACCTCCATGTCATGCTGCTCAGAAGTGTTACTATCCATTGCAGCAGTCTCATTGTCTATAATAGCCAATATTTCATCCCTTTCTTTCTTGCGCCTTGTAACTTGACAAACAGCACATATGCAGTCACTTTTGTGGCGATCGTTCCTGCATTCAAACAATCATGTAAGAACACCAAACAATATAGTCAATAGGGCCCTCCTACTAATTCTCCTAAAGAAAAGGAAAATAAAAGTAAAGGAAATACACTAAACATCTTCTAAAGTGTTACAGGTACCATTGCAACTTTCAACAGAAACATCATTGGGAAAAATTCCAGTGTTTCCAGTGGCAGAGCTTGACCATAGAAATTGAGGGGGGCAGTTCATAGAACTCTGAATTAAACAACAATGAACAGACCAATTTCATTGTTTAACTAGTGGGAAATTGCATTGGTAGGGGAGCCATGGCCCACTTTGGCCTTAACCAAGCTCTGCCCCTGAGTGTTTAGCATGCTTTTAGCGTTTAGTGGTGATGGTCTAAATTAATACTCTTTTCAGAGTACTGATTCAGTGTCCAACATGTTGCAAGAGAAGGCTGGCTGTGTCACAAATTTATTTGATCCAGTATCAGAAATGCAAATGGAATAGCAGTGAAAGACCCTGAAGAGGTGGACGGTTTCAGAAGAGATGCATGGTTTCTCTTATGATATTTGAATATCCAAGTTTTCTACTTATTCTTAACTAAATAACTAGCCAATATGCACATGAGGGCAGTGTCACCTGTCGGTGCCGGTTTCATGTGATGGGATGGTAGTGCAGAACACACCACCAGGAACCTAGACTTTATAAGGAAGTAAATATCATGCATAAGCATCGCAAAACCAAATTGAAACTTCCATACTAGCATTTGGCATAAGACTAAAAGGGTAAGTCATAACCTATCAAAGTGTTAACGTTGTAGAATGCCTAGCATGTGCTCTAATGGGGCGGGTCATCTTTTTTCCCTGTCAAATATTGGCCTTAATTTCCAACCTCTTTTTATCAGTAACTCAATTATTTGCCTTAATTTCCAACCTCTCTTTATCAGTAACACAATACATCGCAGTTGTCCCATTCTATATGTGTGCTGCAGTTGCATGGCACATCAGCTTCGATGCATGATAACTTAGCCTCTAGAATAGATTAAGAAAAACTGCATGCAGCTGCCAGGATAGATTAATGGCATACCCTGGGCGTCGCCTTTTGTTCTTAGCCTTGCTTTTTGAGTGGCCTTTGGCATCCTCATCACCAGTATTGTCATTACCACCTACACAACATCTGGGTAAATCATATATTTGAACGGATGCACATGCGAAGGTATAAGGAAAATTATACATGGGTCGAAATGAATGACAGTTATGTGAACAGTTTCCCATTGCACAGAAATGCTTAAGAAGGGTGAAATGATCGCATCCTTCGTTCATTATTATAATCCAAAGGTTCCAAAAAATTCTGGCTACATGCGCGTTAGATGTACATGATGCAATATGCTTTTTTCCTCACTGCTCACTGAACTATTTTAAAATAAATCATAAATGTCCTGCAAATGAATCAATGGTAAAATAGACATTGATGAAATATATAAAAGATCTCATTTGTACATCACTTAAAAGTTGAAATAGTAGCAGTTCACAAGAATCAAATCAAGTCAAACATTGAACAGAAGTAAATTAAGGACAAATGGCAATAGCTGTCAGATATCCAATACATACCACTGTCTGGCACATCAGAATACAAGCCAGCGGCCAACCAATATTTCATGAAGCCCTTCTTGACCCGTTTCATAAGCTCAATTATGTAATCGCCTTTACTGTTGTACTTGGTACAGTTATCCCATATGAACTGCACATCCTTATATACATCCTCTGAATTCATGTACTTGTCACCACGTTCCAAATTTTGACATATTGTGCCAAAATCCATAGGAGTGTCAATAACATCAAAATAATCCTACAAAGTTGCATGTTTTAGGGTTGGGAAACTGGTGAAGTGAACGAAATACGAACCGGCAAAAGATATATTTTCAACAGCAGTAGATCTAGAAGCATATGGTACTTGGGTTAAGAGAAAGGCCAGGAGACATAAACAGAGAAATCTAAGAAACAAAAGGAAAATAAAAACTGCAGCTGAACTTATCCACGTTTGAGGTTGCAATAGCTTTCCTTACCCTCTTATCTAGGTTCCATATATCACAATATGCACCTAGAATGGGATGCAGGACTGTTGTTACAGGAAAGTTAATCTACCCTGATAGGGTTTTGCTCCCAGTGTCATAAGAAAAGGTGAAGCTTTCATCCTAGTTAGATAAGCATTCCCATAATACTAGTACTAAGAAAAAAGACAAATTGAATGTACTACCCCAAAACTTAGATCCTTGCAGATGGAATTAGCAATATATATATAACATAATCAATCCACCAAAAGACAGAGACTAAGGGAAAACAAAAAATTTGACACACATTTATGGAAATTGTATCTGAAGTTCTGAACCCACAGCGTGAGCGATCAATAGTATTACCATAACTTCTCAAAGGATGAGACTACAATGTGCTATGGCCTATTTGTCATTTCATCTGGAAGGCATAAGTCTTTGGTGAAGCTTAAAAAAAACAGGTATATTGCACCTTATCTAGTCAATACTCAATACAGTTTAATTACCCTCCTGGGGTAGTTTTGCAGGGTGGTTCTCCCTTGCTGATGTGCCACACTGGACAAGAAGGACATGCTTAACAGATGAAGAGTTGTGGTGTATTTCAAACGAAAGAAACCGCAATGTGTAGCACAAAATACTCACCGGTATTTCTAATGCAACAGGATCCACTGGAACATTGAACGGATCAGCAGCGTCCATCTTCATAACTTTCTTAATAGCCTGAGAAACAAGTGCAAACAGCGTTTCAGCATAGCCTCTATTATCCAAACTCAGCAGATCTCTCATCATAGGTAAAAAAAACTCAATGGACCTTCAAATGAAGGTAATCCGAATCCTACTCACTTCAAGTGCAGCAGCCAGCTCCTTCTCATTGCGCTGATGTTCCGGAGTAGACTGCTTTTCTTCCGACTCCTGTGAGCTCCTCACCTCCACCACATCCTCATTTTTTTTGCTTTCCAAAAGAGCTTCTTGCTTGCTCGGAGAAGGCTCATCTGCTGAATCGGCTTTCCGATCCGGTGTGCTGTTTTCTACAGAAGGCAGCCCCGCCAACTTGATCTTAATGCCTCCTAATTTCCTTGCCACCTTTTCCTTATCCGTGTCACTCGACTCCAGCCCCTGCCCATCTGCTTGCTGCCCATCCGTTACGGCCGGAGCCTTCTCCCCGTCAGCTCTCTTGATTACTTCAGACACAGCAGCACTCTCTGATTTCCCAGCATCAGCGGGCGGTGGCACATGAGATTCTGAGGAATCCTGCTGCTGCGGGCGCAGGGGCGAGTCCACCGTCTTGGACGACTTGAACTTGAGTTTCACACGGCCGTACACAGCTCCCACCTTGGGCCTGCTGTACGTTATGTCAGCTGGAGGATTAGCCGTCGCGGTGGCACTGGGCTTCCGAGGTGGCTCAGAAGGTTGAGGTTGAGAAGAAGGAGGAGGCGGCGGCCGTGGTTCAGGGACTGCTACCCCCGCATCGACGACGGTCGGCGCGTTATTATTATTATCATCCTCCTCCTCCGCCTGGTCTCGCGGGCTGTCCGACGCCTCCGTGCTGGGACTGGACGCGGAATCCGGCGACGTGGACTCCGCCGGACCAGCAGCCTTCTTGCCCGCCGGCTTACGGCCGCGCTTGCGCTTCATCGTGGTGATCCTGCCGTTTTGGTGGCGACTAAACAGCAGCTGAGGAGGCGGCTGGGATGGACCGACGCGCTGCAAATAGACGGCAAAATGTTCGGGCTCAGATTGCGCGCGGGAAGGCGCGGAATTCCACGGGACGGGTCGATAACGGATCGCCTGGCGGACGAACCCAACCCACCGTCCCACCGAGGCGAAGCGAAGAGGAGCTAGGGTTCCTTACCGGAGGAGGAGGAGGAGGAGGAATTCGGCCCCGGGGTCGCGAGGATCTCGTGCCGGCGCGCGTCCAATAGCAGCAGGAGGAGGAGGGAGAGCTCGGGGGACGCGCGGTGCGCGGGAAGAGAACGGGTGCGGCGGGCGGGCGGGCGGGCGGAGGTGGAGGCGGAGGCGGAGGCGGGGGGGAGACTGGAGAGCCCAAGCTGGTTGGGTTGAAGACGGCCGGGACCGGAAGGGACACAAGTCAACATTACTACTGGGCTGGTGGGCCTGTACTTTGTTTCTTCTCTCATGTTGGGCTTTACGTGGCGGCGGCGGCTTCTTTCTGTATGGAGGGACGGTTTGGGCTTCGGCCCGATTTCCATTTTCTTTTAGGCCTGCTTCGGACGGGGCCTTTTGGGTCAGTCCACAAAGCTTAGTACGCCTTCCGAATGCCGTCATAAAAAATATCTAAAAAATAAATTATTAGAAATATAAATTTTCGAGTGCAGCGTTCCTTCTTGTTAAACCGTGTTCTCTTTTTTTTCATGTTTCAGAGACAAGTTTTCTTGGGATCAAACATTTGCAATCCCAATTTATAACTTATATGCCTTCAATGGAGGGCTTGCAGGGCTCTTCTACCTCTCTCATCTCCCAGACACTCCTCTCTCTCTCCCTTAGATCCAGCCTCTCTTTATTCCTCTCTCCCTCTTCCCCTCTCTCCCCCCCTAGATCCTACACTCGTTTCTCTCTCCACATTTGACCAATCTGTTTTCCCTTTCTCTCTCTCTCTCCAGAAAGCTCTAGAGTCCCATCTCTTGATTATCTTCCGTTCTTTTTCCAAATATTTTTTCACTATATCGGTTTATTTAAATCCAACTTACCAATAAGTTGTTGCAGTTCCTATTTATATTATGGCTTGCATTTTCTATTATAATGTCAATTTTTTCCTTCTCTTCTCCAATATTTTTTATCTCGGTTTATTTTAATCTAAGTTACCTAACCTGCCGCAGTTTTGATTCGTGTTCAGGCTTGCATTCTTTTGCTCCCATCTCTTGATTCTTTTTCCCTTCTCTTCCCCAATATTTTTCTTATCTTGGTTCATTATTTAAATCTTACCAAAAACCTGAATGTCGTGACATATTCCCTGCTCACCTCATCAAGTTAGTAGCCAATTTCATTTCTTACTGCCTTTTTTAGATTGTTTTTGCCATAGATTTAATATTATTTCCTTCCTTGCTATCACTGGGTCTTCAAGATACATACCCCTCCCAGCTGCATTGTATTTTTTGTCATAACTCTGGTAAGCAATACTCCTATAGCACATCACTTTGTCTATTCACTTAGGTCAGACTCAATGCATGTTTCATGAGGATGTCATGCACATTAAATAGAGTGCCACATAAGCAAAAAATGCTGACTTGGCAGGGTCATTAAATGAAGGAGTTCATTAGATGAGAGAAGAGTTTCATCCCCATGAAACTCATATGGCTCGGTTACCTAGTTTATAGTCTTGGTAACTGTGTCATGAAACTATGCATTGATAGACTGGCCTTATAAATAGTCAAACAACAATCATATTTATTATCGTTGTGATTCAACCTTGTATCTTCTTAACTAGAACTGTTTCCCATCTTAGTAGACAAACAACAATAATATTTGTGGCATTAAAAATTTATTATATCTCTTTGAACTTTTAAGTTGTACTAATTGTTTCTTATTCTGATTTTTTTACATAATTTGTAATTGAATGATACCAAAACTTTGTTGAGTATGGCTCTTCGTTGCCGTTTCATTAATTTCTATTGCAGAGCTGTGACCTATGTAGATGTCCTAAAATTTCATTTAAAATTTGTTTGTCTGTTATTTAAACATCATGTCACACCTTCATAATATAGTGTTCAATCACACATTCAGTCAGCATATTCTTCAGTCTTATCTTTTGTTACATGGCAGCATCGATTTTATTCAAGATATTATTCATTTTTTGTTGATATCATCTCAGATCACCACCTATTTGCGGCCATATATCGTTTTCATTAATTTCTACTAAATTTATTATACATATTTGTAAGCAGTGGATATGGCAGGATGTATTCAATAGGTTTGAGCCAGTATCTTTTTTTTTATCACCTTTCCACAATCTCTGTGTCACGATTTCTGACTGATGCAATCCAATCCACTCAGATCTCACTTGTTGACAAAGATATTCAGATTGATCAGTTGCAGCTTGAAATCCAGAAGCACCCTCATAGCAAAAATGCATAATATACATTTCCTTTCCTCGTGTGCAGATGTGCCTCTTCTTGCGACAAACTTGACAAAGTGAAAATGCCTCTTCTCCTCCCACACACCCCTTTAACCTTGTTCCTTGAGATCTCGTGGTAACATGGATATTGACCCTTTTCCGCTTGCATTTCATAAAGTTATTTTGTGCTAATACGACAGTGTTAATGAAATGGTTATATTGAGCACATGTCCATTCTTGAAAATATGTTTGCTACCTAAATCGAAGCAATGCTGATTTGAACTTAGCAGAAATCTTTATATGTGGTTCACCATATAAAGAACAGATCCGCACGTCCGAGGGTCGGCACCATGATCTGCGGCACCGAGCCTCGTTGCACCAACCCTCGGTTTCATTTAGAACCATTAATAAACTCATTATAATTGATTAATAAGTCACCAAAGTCTGAGACATTAAGCAAAATTTCCTATATATTAATATTAGATTAGAGATGCCTACTACGCTGTATATGAACTGATGCTGGACAGGATTACATAATCGGAGAAGGGAGGTAGTTAAACACTAGCAGCATACACTGTTGCTATCTGCTTCGAGCTATATAGAGAGTAGAAATAAAATAAAGGCAGCTAGCAACGTCTTTCCTAGGCCCTAGCTAGCTTAGCTAGTTCTTCGTCTTCCTCGGGTCCTGTGCGATGTACAGCCTCTTCACCGAAGCCATGAACAGCCTGCACAACATCCATCATCCATGGTCCAAATTAAAGCTCAGCATCGACAATGACTCTCAGTTACTAACACACCTCTACCTACCAGCGTACGTGCAAAAGAACAGGATCGGAACGACGACGAACTTACTCCCACGGCACGTCGCCGACGAGCATCCGGTCGCCCTCGTTGTCCTCGTATAGAAGGATGTACGCCTTCTTGTTGCTCTTATTCTCCCCCTTCTTCGTCGGCTCCGGCTGCTCATCGTCGTCGTCGTCATCTTCTTCTCTGCCAGCGATCCTCCACTGACCATCTGAAAAGCAGGACAGCACACAACATCCATCCATCAGACCCATCACATTCACATCCTCATGGTTATGGAGACATGCCCAAAGCAAGACGAGGGGTGCGTGCTCTGCCCTGACCTGACAGGAAGCCATGGAACATGGCCTGCAGCGCGCGCGACAGCGACGCATACCCACAGTGCGCCTGCAGGTCCACCTTCCTCCCAACGGCGCAGCCCTCCATGTTCACCTTCACGAACATGGTGGACCGAGCCGGCGCCGGCCCCTGCTCGCCGAGCTTCACCTTGCTCGTCGGTTCCTCAACGGCCTTCGCGCCCACCTGCAGGTGGCTCCTGCGGAACGCACCCACCGGGGGCCATCCCACCGGCTGCGGAGGTGGAGGCCGCTGGTGGTCTTGCTCCAGGGCTACCTTCTCTGCTTGCCTGCCGGCAAGGCTCCATGGGTGCACTCCAACACCAAGCCATGGATCGCCGCTGCCGCCGCCATTGTCTGAAGAGATGCCCAGCCTGAGCTCAAGGCTGCTCATCAGGCCACGATGACTTCCCTGCATCTCGCTGCAATCGTCTGCCTGCTCCTGTTTCAGTTTCAGCCTTTGTGCAGCTGAAGAGGAGCTCTTCATGGCCTCTGATGTCAAGCTAGCTGCAGCTCTAGCACAAACAACTTGGTGTGTGTGTGTGTGTGTGTGTGTGTGTGTGTGTGTGTGTGTGTGTGTGTGTGTGTGTGTGTGTGTGTGTGTGTGTGTGCAGAGCAGGTGAGTGTTTGTGGGAGAGGAGCTAGCTTGTGGCTCTTTATGGTGTTGAGGCAACTGTGATGGATGGATGGATGGATGGAACAATTAAAGGGCACAGAGATGATGAGAAAGAAAGCTAGGTGGCTTTGTGCTTGCTAAGTACTCCTAAAGTGAGCTACTGGGGGCCTAACAAAAAGTATATATGAACAATGAAATGATAAGCCATATATGTGCAAGTAAAACTCTAAAAAGAATATGTAAAAAGTAACTCTCTGACCTTACATAAAGCCTAGTACTGAAAGAAAATTGATTGAAGGGAATGCATAAAGCCTAGTACTGAAAGAAATTTGCATTGATTAAGGCAATGCATTGCATGTCTGGAGCTCTGAACATGCATAGATCGTAGACCTGCAGTTTGAAGGATCCAGTAGTATGGTAAGAAAATGAAATGAAATGAAACATGTACCAAGTTCATGTAACAATTTGAGGTCAAGTTTTGCCCCCCTTTTTTCTGAAACAAAGGCAGGATCTCTGATTCGTTTGTTGATAGAAAAAGAGATCGAACTATATGCAGTATATTTTCAGTTGAAGCACAGGGGGGATTGTTGAAGCATGGAGAGGACGATAATCGCAATGCGCGACACGTGCCTGCATCAGTTCATGCAGTTTCTGCAAGAGATTTGAGTGCGCGGCACTGATCGATATGCATGCGAGTGGTTCAAGTGGATGGACATCTCCTTATCGTTTGCAAGAGTTGCTTCTTGCTTGTATGGTTTTGTCTGACCATTGTGTTGTGTGGGGGACACAGTGGCTGGCTACTGGAGCTCCAACTGAAAGTTCAGTCCACTCCACTTCGGTCTTTTTCCTGAAAGTGATGCTTGGAGCTATGCTTTTGCCTTGTCCTGCAGAAAATTTGGCAGGCACTTTTAGGTAACTGTAATAACTGGCCATGAACATGTGTCTCAAGATGCTTTCTTTCTTTTGGTCCATTGCATCATGTAAGGTTTCAGAGAGAGAGAGAGAGAGAACCTGTTATTATTTCTGTGAGTGCAAGCTTATATATATATGCTTGTGAAAAATATTTTATCCCATTTCTGAAAAAAAAAGCTATTTCAGAGTTTATCCAGCATTCCTGTTTGTGCTCCCAGCATAGTGAATGCCATTTTGTTGAAAAGAAAACCTTGAAACTAGAAGTCAGTCTTATATATATGCAGTGAAAAAGTACTGACACAGATACTGATGTTATTGGCTTTGCACATAGTAATCTACCCACAAGTGAATATGCACTGACTCCTTACGTATCAGTATATTTTTGGGATCAACTATCAGCGTACTATTCAACCAACAAATTGTTCAGCATACTAGTCAACCAACAAGTGGTTCACATTTGCAGAGAACTAACAAAAGCCACAACAGTTTCCAACCACAAGAACAATATCGCTAGTTGTGTGTCAAATTGAAAAGAATATATTTCTCATTACAAATAAATCTTTTTTTAACCAAATATCAATCCCTTTTTCCTGAGTTCTGATGACAATTTGCTAGGAAGTTATACATACTGTACACTGAACCTGAACATATCTCAAGAATCAAGATGCTTATTACATTGTTTCACAGCATTATATATAGACTTTTAAAGAGAGCTTGTGGACCTAAAATTGTGTGCTCATTGCCGTGACCTTACATCCAAAAATAATAAAAGAAACAGAGGAGCTCTGTTGTGAACAAAATTTGATTCCATAGGTACCATCTAAAGAGATGATCCTTATTGTACTCCCACCATATATAGTGAATGTCATCTTCTTGAAAGCAAAACTCCAAAATTACAGCGTATTTCTTTCCATAATGGAAGAGTAGTAGTGATATAGATGTTGACGTTACCTCACATATACAAGTGGTGATCCAACTGCAAATCAATTGTGCTTTAGTTCCTGTTGTGCCACACTTACCAAGCTTACATTCTGAGCTGCTAGTGTAGAGTAGCTACCACCTACCAGTACATTAGTCAGCCATGCAGTTCTTCATAATATTTGAAATGAAGAAGATTTCATACTTATATTAGATTGGCCAAAAGAAAGGTGCAATTCTTTATGCACATCAAAACGTTAGTGCTTATTGTCCACAATGAAAAGTGCATTTCTGGTTACAGCATTCCTTTATTCGACTACTTTAGGAATAAAGTCGGGGACATTTTACGGTTGTGGAAATACAGTAACTTACTTTGGGTAAAGTAATTTTGCACGGTTCTTGGGTTCTGCTCTACACGACAAGAATTTTCACCATAACAAAAGAATCTGTACTAACTAGCTATATGTTACATATAAACTGGACCCATGACCCATCTACCTGACAAGTGGGGTTATCTATTCTTAGTTGGTTTTGTGTACATGTAGAAGCAAGGCATAAGATCCACGATGCCTACATATGCCTCAAAATCCACATTTGAAAACAAAAAGTAGACTCCTAAGGATCGGTCGAATCGTACTACCACTTATAAAACCAAGAAAAAGGTAACTATTGCATTGTTCTTGATCCTCTCTATATAATGACAGCTCCTCACATGCCCATGTTATTAACATAATAATGTCGTCCAGCATCTATTCTTTACATGCATGTAACACAAGAAGCTTTACTAGAAAGCCACTCTACTTTTCACCAGTCAGCTTTATTACCACTTGCATATACGCATCTTCTTTATCAGGACATCATCTCTTTGTATTGTATCAAGGAATATAAAGCACAATTAAACCTATTAGTAGGCCGCTAGCTATCTAGCCCTAAGTAAGTTCCATTCCACCATGATTGGCCTGCCTACTAATCGCGTATCATCATCGCTTATTTACTCATCAAGCTAAGAGTACACTATCCCATCCCATCAGAAAAATCGTGATATAAGTAAATAACAGTAGCCACCACCGGAATATATGTATAACCCCTTTTCCCTTTAGCACATATCTCTTGCTTAGTGGTTAAGGAGTAGGCGGGTTTGCATTGATTGACAGGCGGATGCAGATAGCAAAACATGTCGATGTCTGATGTGCATTCCAATTCCATGCCATTTTTCCAGGACGACATAAGTGGACCTGATCAGAAGCTTTTGTTGACTTGTGCTGAACACCGCCGCATAAGGTTCAGGCTCACAATGATGATGGGGGGTCATCAGGTTGCTCCTGATCTGATTTGTTGTGTTATCTTTAGAACTGTGAGACTACAGGAGCCTCCAATTATTTGTTGGAGCATGGAAAAGATTCAGGTAGCAGTTTCACAGGGAGATGATATGATACCTCATATATTATTGGTCTGCTGAAGCTCTTGTCATGTCGCCAATGTTCATCCTGATTGCACAGTTATGGCGAGATTGACATCCATCCGCCTTGTCTGAACTGAATCCCTGTCTGAAAATCATTTCTTTCCAAAAAAAAAAGACAAAAAAAGGTCATGCGACGGCATTCAGATTTTCTGAGGCAATCGATAATGGCGAAGGATACATACAGAGGAAGAAACTAGTTGTAGATCGAGCTGTGAACTCTTTCGAAACGGCGGGGACACGCCGCCGCCCAGCGGGCGAGGAAGCTAGTACGGGCACCGCGCCGAGGCAGTGGCGCAGCCGCGGGCGGCGGCAGCATGTACGTGAGGGTATCCGGAGGAGATGGCTGAGGGCGAAGAGCGGGATGGACGGCGGCGGCCGCCGGCGACCTCGCCTTGCCTGAGTGCAGCATTTTTCGTATCACTCCTAGTCCCCGCGATCCAGATATTTGCAGATAGGCCCCTGGATCAGTTTGATCTGAGATTCTAATGCAAGAGCCATAGCCATGGAGTGTCTATCAGGCTCTCAGCTAAAAGAGTGTCTGTCTGTCTGTCAGGTTCCTGTGAGAAGAGTCATAGCCATGGAGGTGCAATTAATGAAAAGCTTCTCCATCTCCTCCTCTTTCTCCCTCTCTCTCCCCAACAAATGAACAAACACATGGCAATGGCCATGGCATCAAGATCAAGGGTCCAATCCAATCAGAATGACAACAACCACCACTAGCGCTTGCAACTTGCAGCATCATCTCATCCTCATTCCCATCCCATCAACGATCCGATCGTGTCGTGTCTGCCGGGATCTGCGACGAGTCTCGGTTGCTCATCCCACCGGTGCTTGCTACTCCGATCCTACTCCTACTGCACAATTTCTGTCTGTGTCCACTGATTGATGATGGCAGATACGATCCATGACTTTTAGAATGTCAAACATATATGCTCTGCATATCATTGTTTGTATGCTCCTTAATTCTTTCCTCTCTCTAATCTCTCTCTCTCTCTCTCTCTCTCTCTCTCTCTCTCTCTCTGAAAATGTATGTTTAGTCTAGGAAATAAAAAGAAAACACGAGCTTTCTTAGGGCCTGTTCGTTTAGGCCAGGATTGGCCCGGAAATTGTTTCAGCTGCTCATAGCTTATGTAAATATGGCAAACAATCCAGCCAGGAATGATTTCAGGTCATGGTTCCCCTTCAAACGAACGGGCCCTTAGTGTTCAGATTCATTTGTGCCTCACTGTTCTAGATCAATAAAAAAAACTACCGTATTCTGAAAAAAAAACAGTACCGTTACATTGTAATTTTCCTTCTGAACTTCGTTGCAGTTGGGGTTGGGTTTTTTCTCATACATTTTTGCTAGCTAAGAACTCTCTATTGCTGGGGAAAAAAGGGACTAGTGCATACCAAAGTGCCAACAAGGACGGGATCATATGAACTGAACATCTGAGCAACAGGAAACCTGAAAAGAGGGATCCTGCGACTATAGATGGAGAGGTGAGGATGGACCCCTTGAATCAATCTAGCAAAGATTTTCCTCGCCCCCTTTTTCTCTTTTTCCACAAAAAAAAATATGTCAACAGCTTTGCAGGTTTCAACTGGGTACATCCAATCCGGTCCATCCAACTTCCAACGCATTGGGTTCATGCACCTTAATGCAAAGTGCAACGCGTGGTGTACAACGACCTGCAACTGCAATATATACCATGAACACTTGGAGGAGTCAGGCAGGCAGGCTAGCTTCAGCTTGTTGTTGCAGACAGAACTGCACTGCCACTTGACTCAGGAAGGGACGGATGATTCAGATATGCACCAAGCTAGGGTTGACTTGCACCGTTGACCAGAGACCTCACACAATGGAACATTGCTGTTCAGAAAAACAGAACATCAAATCCAGTAGTACTCGTATTATATTACTGTAGTTCTTTTCCCTTAATTGAAAGGCCCTACCATGCGATTAGTGATCTGAAAGGATTCAGTTCAGCAGTTGTGAATCAGGTATTGCATGCACCCTACCTATCAAGACCAAGAATGCAGATGCCCTTTTGTTTTTTGGTCAGACAGGAGCTGAAGTGCAGATGGCTTTGCTGCAGCCAGCAGCCTGCAGCTTTGTTTGTTTGGTCAGTCAGGATAAAGCACAAGCTGGACGAACAGCCGAGCAGAGAAAACATGCGCTTCTTGACCAAGGAAACCAAGTGAGAAATCTGCTGACATGAGCTCGAAATTGTGATCCACATCCAATTTCATTATAAGAAAAAAAAATGAAACAAACATCCAATTTCATCATAGTTTTGTATAAGGGCCTTGTTTAGTTCCAAAATATTTTAGGAAATGAGCACTGTAGCACTTTTCGTTTGTATGTGACAAATATTGTCCAATCATAGACTAACTAAGCTCAGAAGATTCATCTCGTAAATTACAGGTAAACTGTGTAATTAGTTATTGTTTTTATCTATACTTAATATTCCATGCATGTACCGCAAGATTCGATGTGACGGGCAATGTAAAAATTTTTGCAAAAAATCGTAGGAACTAGGCCCTGTTTAGTTTCCAACCTAAAATTTTTTCGTCCATCCCATCGAATCTTTGGACACATAAGTGGAACATTAAATGTACATAAAAAAATAAACTAATTACACAGTTTGATTGAAAAACGTGAGACGAATCTTTTAAGCCTAGTTACTCCATGATTAGCCTTAAGTGCTACAGTAGCTCACATGTGCTAATGATAGATTAATTATGCTTAATATATTTGTCTTGTAGTTTCCTGATGAGCTATGTAATTTGTTTTTTTATTAGTTTCTGAAAACCCCTCCCGACATCCTTCCGACACATCCGATGTGACACCCAAAAAATTTTCATCTCCAATCTAAACAGGGCCTAAGCAAGGCCAAGCTTCCTGCCTGACTAATGCAGATTGCTGTCTTCTGCAAACGCTGACGACGGACACTGACCAGACCACGAATGGTAGATATAAATGGGCTGGGCTTAGCCCATTTCTCATACTCTCAGGCCCATGGTATTCAATTGAGGAAATCCCCTGAGTTTGATAATAAAAATCTAATTCTTCATTCATTGGAAGAAACAAAAAAAAAACGTGTCAGTCAAAGGTGAAACAATTTATGTGGAGATTGGCTCCTAACAGCCTTCCGTAAGATCTCACGCAGGGGTATGAACATTGACACACGGTGCCTAGTCTGTTGGCGTTTTTGATGAAGATGCAGGCCATTGTTTTCTGAAATGTAAAATGGTGAAAGGAATACTAGATAGTAATGTCCGTAGAAGTAGAACATATCCAAGTCGAGCTTTTGGAGTGAACAAACATCTGTGGAGAAAGGAACAATCGCAATAAAGCAAAATGATGGAGAACAATTGTGGTCGATATAAATCTTATCTGCTCTATGCAGTGGCGAGAGAAAATAGAAAAAATTCTATGATCGAAAACGTTCGTTGGTGTCCACCAGAAAACGTTCGATAAAGGATACGAGTGTTATCGACAATAGCAAGTTTGAGGCCTCAAAAAATGGGGAAACAAACTACGACTGATTTATATATTTATATATATATGCTCGAAAAAGTAGCAACTTTTCTGTCCACTGTCTCTTCCACGTCTTTCCGGTTTCTCCTCTCGCTCCCCTCCGCCGGCGGAGGAGCTCATGGCATCCTCTTCCATGGCCGCCGTCGCCTGCGCCACCGGCACCGCCCTCTCGCCGTCGACCGCGACGGCCCAGAGGCCGTCTGTCCAGGGCCGCCTCGTCTTCCCCGCCGCGCCCTCCCGCTCCCACTCTCTCCGGCTCCGCGCCGCCGGCCGCCGGTCAACTCGGGCATCCAAGGTACTCCCTCCCTCTCGGCTTATACCTCGCTTCGGTTGGATTGGCAGCTAGCGTAGCGAAGCGCAAGGGGACGGGGGCGCATGTATTGCGTGCCTGTTCCTTGCGGACGTTTGGAGGATTCTCCAGACATGGATGAGGGACCGTAGCATAGATCTCGCTAATCCTAGCCATTCCATCTCCGTGGATGGGGTTAGCTTGATAACGACACCAGTTTCTTCACGGCAGACTTTTTTATTTCCTGCTTCTTCATTTCAGGTTGTGGTGGCAGCGTTGGCTGACCCACTCAAGGTCATGATATCAGGGGCTCCTGCATCTGGCAAGGGCACGCAGTGTGAGCTCATCAAGACCAAAGTAAGCCATTCGTTCGTGAACAGCCTTGTGTGTTATTGTATCATGTCCTACATACCTTCTGTAATCTGTACAGCGAGTGCCAGAGCTTGGCAGCAGTTCAGTTAGCAATTTTCTGATAATTTGCAGTTCGGTTTGGTGCACATCTCCGCTGGAGATTTGTTGCGGGCGGAGATCGCTGCTGGCTCTGACAATGGGAAGGCGGCCAAGGATTTCATGGAGAAGGGCCAGCTCGTGCCTGATGAGATTGTCGTTAATGTGGGTCATGTTTTCTTTTGGGTTTTCCATTTATATATATGCATTTCAAGTCGCTGTTGGTGCTCATAAAGAAGAATGGTCTTGGGTTTCTGCCAGATGGTGAAGGAACGTCTTCTGCAACCAGATGCTCAGGAAAACGGTTGGCTTTTGGACGGGTACCCAAGAAGCTATTCACAGGCCATGGCGCTGGAAACCCTTGAAATCCGGCCTGATACTTTCATTCTGTTAGATGTAAGTGTACAGCTCGATCAAATTATTGACGCATAACACAAATCACATTCTTCCTTTAGACTATAATATGTCACCATTACTCTTGCTAGTAGCACAAAATAGATTTCTTGAACACTGCTATTGGCTATACTTGGTTCAATGAATAGCTTGTGCAATATTGTTGGATCAGACGTTGACTTAGTTGTTTCGATTTTCTGGAGTAAGTTACATAACAAAAGGAAGAAAAAATGTATCCATTGACTATAGCTTTCATGCATCCTCTGTTGAAATGAAATTAACTGCTGCAGTCCAGTGATTAGATTTTAGGAATTTAGAATTTTGTACCTTTAGCCCATTCTTTGCTGTTATAGGTTCCAGAGGAACTCCTTGTTGAAAGGGTGGTTGGAAGACGGCTTGATCCTGTAACAGGGAAAATATATCATTTGAAGTACTCTCCACCAGAGAATGAAGAAATCGCTTCAAGGCTTACGCAGAGATTTGATGATACAGAAGAAAAGGTACATGTTTGTACTGGTTATTGGTAAGAGTAATGTCAAATGCAATTGCCGGGTCTATCGTTAAACAGGATATAATTGCTTATCTAGGTATTAAATTGTTACTGCAAAGTGTCTTTCTTTGGTCTTCTACTAGGCAAGCAAGATCAGCATGCTTTATGATGCGCCTGCTGGCGATATCTAAACTATTCAGTGCATATATGATTATGTTCAAATCCACTGACACATGCATTTCCATTTGAGAGGTGGAAGCACCACATCTATGGTTACTGATATAGGATGATGTTTCTTCAACTGTGTATTGTGATGGTTTGCTTACCTCTACTGGATCAGATATTTTTCATCAATTGCTTGGCTGTTTATGTATATCGGAAAAATCAGTGAGCATGGTTTTATGAGAATTCACTTCTGACATATCTTGCTTTTGTTGCTTTACAGGTTAAGTTGAGGCTGCAGACTTATTACCAAAATATCGAGTCCTTGCTATCAACATATGAGGAAATTATTGTCAAAGTAGGCACCATCTCTTTTAACTGAAAACTATCTGCTCCATCAGTTCTCTTAAGGCTGATGTGCATTTCTGCTAGATGTTTTCGATAGACTTAGTACATTTCATGAAATTACCCTAGCATGGATTAACATGACATCCTCAGTAATTGCAGGCAGTTTGTTTTTTATGGTTCTGATATTTTTGCCATTGTTAATTAACATACAACTTGTTTATTAGTATATGCCTATGATGCTAAATTATATCGTTTCAACAAGCATGCTTTATCCAGTCACCTATATGGCTATCTATGCAATGAAACAATCACCAACCTGCCTTGCATGCATGTTCGTGCACTAACTTTCAAACCTTTCTTTTGTTACCGTTGTCTGTAATTTAGGTGAAAGGAGATCGCACAGTGGGCGATGTCTTTGCTGAGATCGAGAAGCTGCTGGCTTCTAGCCTGAACAAGAAAACAGAAATGGTGTCCAGCTCATGAGCAAGGAAAGAAAAGATTGGGTGCAGGTCCGACAAGTTCATGTAATGTAAGCCATCTCACATGATAGGAACTTCTCCAAGCGGATGTAGTTGAAGCATAGGCCGACACATACATGTAATGTAAGCCGTCTAACATGATGGAAACTTCTCCATGTGGATGTGGTCAATGCATAGGATTTTTTTTCCTCCAATTGTTAATTGTACGTGAATGGAAGCAGCAGATCGTTCGTAGGTTGTGAGTGCTTAACAGATCGTGTGCTGCTGTACATGTTTTGTTGCTGTCTTGTGAACATACATGTCATGTTGTTTTTCAACTGGAGGAATGGTGTTAATGCATTGATTTACAGCACTAGTGATTGGTGTTGTCTTAAGGTTGATCAGTGTTTTCTTAACAAATCTTTTATCTTTTTTAATTTACTATTTTTTTCCGTCTAATAAAAATACGGCAAAAGTTTTGCCGTTTTTCCAAAAAAAAAAATATAAGCGCCTAAATTTAGGTGGCAGTGGTCAAAAGTAAAGAATTTTCCTACATAGTGATAGTGTCCTTGCTGAAGATGGAAGCGTGTGGCTCTAGAGTACCCATGGAAACAAGAGAATCACACAGCTCCGTCGACCTTCCACGCCGCCGGTGTTCATCGCCCAGCATGAACCCAGCAACTGTCCAGCTCTCGTCGTCGTTGTAGTCCTGCACTGCAGCACCCAGATGTCTATGGAACGCAAGATGCATGTGAAAATCCCCCATGGCCAGCATCCCCTCCTCCATCTCCAGCAGGAAGCAGCTGTCCCCCTCCCATGGCGGGCGGCGTATCCGCCGGAACGTCTCTAGCACGCTGTCGAACGCCAGGATCGTCGCCAGGATCATCAGATATATTTGCCTCCACTCAGACAACGTCGCCAATCCGGACAGCGGACTCCGTGCCGATTGCCGAATCTAATGCGTAATGTACACAGAGTAGCCAGGACAGATTGCCAGGAGGATTCAGTTTGGTTTGCCAGGAGTACCGGAGCACTTCGCTAAAAGTTTAAGGTCCATGTTTAGTAGTAAAAGCAAGCAAAATTTGCTGCAGGACGGATGAGAATCATTAGCTTCTGGCATCAAGAAATCATTAGCTTTCATAGATGATGAGATCATGAGAACGTTTATAAACATGTGACATGCGTACTGGTTCTAACATGTACACATCTAGGTTTCATCAAATGTTCAGTAATCAAATGCTCAGTCGCTATCAGCATCCAAGACGTTTCTCTTGCTCTTAATAGTAACAAGTTCCTTCGGGTAGCATCAGTCTTAGCAGTATAACTGAAAAGCATCTACAAACAATAGGCAGTAGTGCACATAATATGGTTTTTTTTGAAAAGAACACATAATATGGTTTGAACTCACTTATAATGTCAGTAGCTGATGCTTTTGACTATGTAGTGTAAACTCGGTTGGCATTCCTTTTTCCCTTCACCCTTGACCCAGAATTGTTCAGGATGGTTTTCATTTTACGGCTTCCAGAGTATTAGTTTGTGGAATCATTTTGTTGTGTTGTTTTCTGAATGATGATTGGTAAGGTGGCCTAACTACAGTTGTCTATCGGTGTAGGCTCAGGAACTGGTTGGTATTCAGAGGAAACAGATCAGATTCCTTGCAACAGTAAATTTTCATTCTAAACAGAAATAACAAGGGCAAATGTTAATTCCAGTAACACACTTTGCCACACACTGCACACAGTGCGCATCTCCATATATAGCTCCGTCAGGACGGTCATCTTCTCATTAACAGATTTTGACAATGCTGTCAAAGAGTGCACACACTTTATTATTGTGTGACCCAGGCTTGGAACCACAGGATTGATCACCTCGTCCGTCATCACTCCATGATCTCAACGACAGCTCGCCCGACGATCTTACCCTGATTGAGATCCTCATAGGCGCCATTCGCCTCCTCAAACTTGCATTTCCTTGATATGGTGTTCTGGAGATTGAAGGCGCCACTCTCCGCGAGCTTCACTATCTGAGGAAGATCTTGCCTGGCCCTTGCGCCGTATGAACCAATGATTTTCACCTGGTTCCAAGTAAACATGAGAGGATGAACAAGGAACCATGCATGCAATGCAATACAAAGGTGGAAGCCAGCCGATTGCGTACCTGTCGTCGGACGAGACGGGTTATGTCGATCTCCCCCATTACGTTTACTGCAGCAAGCCCGATCATAACAGCTTTGCCTCCATCACGTACGCTTTTGGCGCACTGGGAAAATGTTAATGCCTTACCAAGTGCCTCTATAGCCACATCCACACCCCTACCATCAGTAATTTCCTGTGAACAGCAAGGCATTCACATCTGAGTAGGACCAATATATAGCTGAAAAGTTCAATATGCCCATTTTGACACAGCCCACTTGAAGAAAAAGAAAACTGAAAAAGCACAAGATAAGCATGGCAGAACTTATAATGAAGTAGATAACTAGATATATAGAAGTAGCTTCTGAACTTCATTGATAGATCACAAACTTTGGCAATCGACACATACCTTTATCCTTTCAACTGCATCCTCTTTTGCTGCATTTACAGTGTGGGTTGCACCAAGTGTTCTAGCGTTCTGGAGTTTCTCATCAAGAACATCCACTGCGATGACTTCAGAAGCTCCAAAGGCTTTCGCTATCTGTAAACAGCTGCAGAACAAAAGATCTACTTTTAAGATACAAGTAAGAGGGAAAAAGAATGGTCATATCTGTGTTTTCATGGTCCAAAGTAATAAATAAATGGATAAAGTTCCTAAAATTTATCAGGCATCAGCTGACCTTGATCCAACCCCTCCAACTCCGATCACAGCTACCGAATCACCCGCCCGCATTTCAGCAGCATGCCTCAGGGCACCATACGCGGTAAACACTGCACATCCTAAAATCGCTGATTCTGTGTATGGCAACGAGTCAGGGAGCACTGCTAGCGCATTGGCTGGCACGACGCAATACTCTGCAAGCCCGCCCATACTGTACATGTACACCGGTTTCCCTGCAGATGGAAAATTTCAGGGTACTTTAAAATGTCTGTTACAATTATACTGCGGTGCTAATGATGTATGATGCGAATATGTTTCATCAGGTTACCATTGCCCCTTAGAAACAGCCGTGTTTCGCCATCATAGAGTGTCCCCTTGGCACGATTATACGCGAAGAAAGACTCGCACAGATCTTCTTGGCCCTGTATCAAATCAATGCACATGAGCATAACTGCATAAGCAAGAAAAAGCATAGAGACAGGAGAGAAAAGAAAGTTGGTGCCATAATTCAACGAAGAGGCTGTACCTTAACACAGTAGAAGCAGTTCCCACATGGCATTATGAACGCGCCGACGACATGACTTCCAACTGGGAATCTGAAAACGTTTTCAGAAAAGGAACCATCAGTTCTGAACCGAAGACAGCGCCTGATGTCTGACGAACTGAATTAGCAGCCCCTGGTGGTGTATGTACGGTAACAGCAAATCTGTCACCTCGGGCAGTAGCGGTTCTCTATGGCCATGAAGCATATGGAGTTTGGTTTCATGGATATACCATACCTATTGATGATCTCGGCAGGAGTGTGCGTGCCATGGTCGACGACCTCTCCGGTGATCTCATGGCCCACGACACAGGGGCTGGAGAAAGGGAGTTCGCCTTTGAGGACATGGAGATCGGAGTGGCAGACCCCGCAGGCTGCACCAAGTTGATGAACACCACCATGTCAATGTCAGACGAAGATGCTAGGAATCAGATCGGTTCATCGAAACGAATCCCCGGAGACTCCAATCTGTCGCGCCGCACTCTCATGGTTGGGACTGTACTGAAGCATCAGCGGCGCACAATCACCAAATCAAGCCGCTTTTGCATTTGGTTATCCAAAGCAGCCTGTATCACTAGCAATCGATGGACGCGGCATGGGACGAGTCGCAATTCAGAATTAGGGAGAGAGGCCCCAGCGGAGTTGGCTCATCTGGATTGGAAGTGGAAGCGTAGCGGCAATGCGATGAGCGAAGCAGGGGGAGGGAAGGGAGGGAGGGAGGGAGGAAAGGCGGGACCTTTGGTCTTGATGAGGAGCTCGCCGGCCTTGGGGCGCGGCATGCGGAACTCCTCGAGCGTGAGCGGGCGGCCGGGCTCCCAGAAGACGGCGCCGCGCATGTAGCTGGGCCCGCCCGCGACGTGGTACCCTGCGGCGGCGGCGGAGTCGGAGCCGGCGGCGGCATCGGAAAAGGAGCGGCGGAGGAGCGCGCCGCTGATCCGGCGGAGGAGGGCGCGCGAGGAGGAGGAAGCGGACATAGCCATGGCCTGGCTGGACCAACTGAACTCAACTGCAGTGCAGGTGCAGGCTGGAATGGATGGAGCAGTCAACCAAGCAAAGCTTTCCTTGGAGTGAGCTGAGTGACTCAGCTACTGCCTGCCACACTTGACTACTTGAACAAAGCAGAGTTTGGCATCAATGGATTTGGATTGAGATATAAATAATTCTACGCAATTCATAGTAGGTCACGAACTTGTGATGTGACAAAGGTTTCTCCCGATCTACTTGGAAGGAAAAGAAATGGTCTGGTATTTGCGGTGTGACGTTGTTGCTCCTTTTTTAGAAAAACACAAATACGCATCTCACTTTTTTAAAAGCCATTTTGTTTCTAACTTTTGACTAAATACATATAAATTACTAATATTTATGATACAACATACTCTCTTAGTCTCTTTTTATCCGTTGTTCTTATTTCTCGATAAGTCAAACTTACTTAACTTTGATCAAATCTATACAAAAAATATTAATATTTACAGGACATAATTATTTGAAGATATAAATTTTGTTAATATTTTCTACAAATACGGTCAAAGTTGAGAAAAGTTTAATCAACGCATTTTCCATAACGACAAATAATAAAGAACGTAGGGAGTACTTTTTTAAATAAACATATTTAGTGATACAAATAATGATATTTTTTAACTTAAAATTTTTGAGTTCTTAAACAGCGAGATTTGTAATTTTTTTTTTAGAAAAACTGTGGGAGTATTTCATGTCTATCCTTTTGTTCCATGCTTTGACCACAAAACAAAAGAGTTGTTTCTTACCTTAAAAATTAGGATGGGCTAGCAGGAAAGAAAGCAGTGGCAATTGGTCACAAGTGTCGTCTAATTTATTCAGAGAGACAGAAACATGGTGATGAAGTAGGCTGTGTGACCCAACCACCCAAGGGCTGCTATGATGAGCCTATAGTATACATTATTATATACAATTAAAAAGTAGTTTGATTACTACTACTAGTCCTAGGTGATTACGGACCGGTGATTACACAATACACTATAGCTCACATATAGCAGCCGTTGGCATGGATAAGGATTACCACAGCCGTCCATCCAATCCAATTCTGCTTCACATGATGAATCCCTATTAGAAAAACAGGTTATCTTCACATGCCTTGGACTCGTTCCAGCGCTAAACAACCACTCCTCCAAATGCAAGACTGCCGGCGGCTACATCAGAAGCAAGGCAACAGTCTTGTACTCTTGTGCTGCAAAATACTCCATTCATCTTTAAAACAATGTAATTTCTTTGTTTGAACCAAGTCAACATTTTTTAAGTTTTGAAAAGCGAACGAGAATTGCAAAAGAAAAATGACAAAGAGGGTAGACATACTTTAGTCTAGGCTGTGTCCAATAATACCTACGGGCTGAGCTTGACCACATTTTAAAAGGTTCCAACTGTTTCATGAAGTATAAAAAAAATTAAGTTTACCCTCTATTCGTTTGTTTTATCAGCTGTACTTTTTTCTACCAGCCAGCAGCGTTTTTCTCTCACAATAAATTAGCCAACAGTGATTAATGTGCATGGTATCATGTAGGTTGAAATTGCCACCAACACCATCAAAAGATGCGAAAATGGCTGAAATAGTCTTAGAGAGGATCAATCTCATAATGATTGATTCAATGAGAAAGCACGCAAGGAGAGAACGACCTTTTTTTTCTAGGGGGGTGTGGGGGGAAGTGTATCTACTTCTGTCAATTATTTTACATTTTATATTTTATCACTATAAAATAGTTGACGTTTTGTATTTTGGATTCTACGCAAACTAAACACTCTCTAAATATATATATTTTTTTTTGTGGGGACTCTACGTTGTGGTGTACATGGGCCACCGATCTCAATTATCGAACGCTGAAACATTCCGGCCCAATCCGACTTCCAGACGCGACAGATTCGTTCGTCACCCTTATCATTCAAAAAAAAAAAACCAATGGAAGGAAAAGAAAAGAAAAAAAAAAGGCCCATCCAGATCCAGTGAACTGAACTGAACTGGATGCAAAGCAAATCGGGCAAATCTGCGAATTGCGATGGTGACGATTTCATTATGTTTTTGTTTATGTTTATTTATGCCTGCCAGCAACTTGCACTTGTCAAAGCTGCCCTCCCCACTCTCCTCTCCCCTTCTTCCTCTTTTTTTCTACTACTAAAAAAATACTCCTCCTCCTCCTCCTCCTCCGCCTATACTATACTAAACTAGTGCCAAATTGCTCCCGCATTCCCTTCCCCTTCCTCCTGCATTTCCGTCCCATCGGCGGCCCTCTCCCACCCTCGTGGCGACGGCCAGGCGACCGCAGCCGCCGCCGAGGTCATCGCCAGCGACCACCGCTCCACCGGGTACAACAGGTACGAGTGTCCGTCCGCCTCTCCCCCACCACGCCGTCTCCTCCCCCCGCCCTCTCACCTTCACTCCCCGCCGTGCGTCAGCGTAACCGCCCCACCTAAACCCTAGCTGGATCTGATCTAATCAAAAAGCCTGTCTGTATACTCCGTGTGTATATCATGTTGTAGTATGTACATGCCTACTGATTGATAACTTTGCTTTGCTATTTCCTTTTTTTGTAAAAAATTACCGAGTGTGTGTATTTACTGTGTCCGCTGCGCCGACCTTGATTCGGCGGGACTGATCGCGCGATTAGCCGCGCCAATCGTCGCTCTCCTCCTGGGTGTGGGTGGCTCAGTCCTCCCTGTAGCTAGTGCTCGTCGTATGTTTTCAGAGCGAGCCTTGTTGTTCTACCCATACAGCCTAGGTAATGATCTCGGCAAGGAGGCAGTGAAGTTCTGAAGTGACCCCCCCCCGGCTGTGCTACTTTTTTTTTCGTCGAGCCAATGCAGTGCCTTGACCGTTGCTCGTCTAATTGTTTGCTATGGCATGTGAGTACCAAAGGTTTGTGTAGGTTATTGTTGCTGCATTTGATTTAAGTGGGGAAATGGTCACTGTTAGATTCAGTGTTGTGAATGCTTATGCTTTTTTTTTCCTCTTTACCCGCTGCTCTTAGTAATTTGCCCACTTAAAAGGTACTAGGTTCTTCGATCGCCACAGCAGTAGGTGCGCATATTTGGCGCTGAACCAGACATGCTGGAGCTATTGTGCCATACATTTATTATTCTTGGTTGGCAATCAAGCAGTACCATACATGCATTAATTAACTTCACAACCGTGTAAGCGCATAACAAATAGGAATGGAATATGAATTCCTAAGATACCTTATTTAATAAGATAGCACAATCCCTCCAAATTCAGTTCTGACCAGTGTTTCTTTGCTGGACATCATTTGTCACTGTCAACCAATCTGGTTTTTTCCCCCACTTCTGTAGCATATATTAAATACTGAACGAATTCATGTGTTCGAGGTTGATCAGTAGTTTTCAAAATATAAATACAAGTTATTGGTGAACAGAACCTTTGCATCTCACTCTGGACTACATATATGAGCTTATGATGCAGAGTTGCCTGTTTATTGCATTTTCTGCCAACTGTTCAGCCAGAAAATCATGAAGAACCTGGCATTCTTTTCCTGATTGAGCACCACGCACGACTAGCCATCCTTTTGGCATATAAAAAAAATATATCAGTCAGATACTTTGCAGTGGTTTTCCTTCATTTAGTAGCCATACAAATATAAGTGTCTTTTTACTTCAGTGATTCAAGTGGCTGTATTTTGGCTTCGATGTTGTGCGTTGGTTTTTTTTTCTGCCATGTATGTTCCTCTTGTCCAAGAGCAAGTGGGAACACCTAGTCACCACCCGTAACATATTGCTTATGGTTTTTGCTGGTTGCCTGGTCCTTTATCCTTTGATCAAATCTTTGAGATGGTTCATTGTTCGATTAGGGGCTACAAATTGGAACTTCTCCATTAGTTTATATCTTTGAGCCCTTACACCATTAGGTCATACATATACATTGGCTTTTTTACATTTTCCTCTATTCTGTCCAACTATTTTATCAGGCTGAATTTTATAATTTGGCTAAAGTAACCAATGAAACTCACCGAGTGTGCACTGTAGATGCTGTCAGGTTTATCGTTGTTATCGAGTAAATTTCACTTAGTTTACCTTTGCACATTTGAGGAGCTTTTTTTTTTTGCATTATTCAATACTTGCTGTTCTTCATTGACACTTCACTCATAATATTTGGGCGATGGTTACAGTTATTCTAAATACTGATAGTAAATGGAAACCATGGGAGAATGTTGCTTATGACCTCTTGCCTTTGTATTTTTTTTTCTGTTTTCTTTCTTCCATTTTTTTTATGTCCTGTTTCACTTGTGTTAACTAAGTTTATGGAAGAAATTTTGAAAAGTGTGAACTTGCTTTTATTGTATTCAATAACTAGATAGTTTATTACAATATGGTTTGTTTGTTCTATTGTACCTATTTGCTGCTAAAAACCTGAAACTACTGTTAATTTCTCATGTAGTATATGTTGAAGAATGATTTGGAGCTAACAATACAGACACCAACTTTTGGTAATGATCAGAACTGACTGGAGTGTAGTAATGAATCTCTAATGGCTCACAATATAACCAGATACCTCATTCACATGGTTTTTCCATGTTACAGACTGGTAGCCTAGAACAAAGAGGTTAGGTAGTGGTGATATGTGCAAAAGTTTTCATATGTACAACAATAAAACTAGAATTTGTGGTCTGCAAATAATACAGTTTTCCTTCTCCATATGTATTGTATTTAGAGCAACCAATCGTAGTGATTAAACATGGTTAATCTAACCCAATTCTCAAGCACTCAAATTGTGCTATTTCGCAAATTACTTGATCATCTTTTGTTTGTTTTAACATATCCATTTACACTATATTCAGGTGTATGTTTGGGAGCCTTATTTGGATCATGGTATTTTGCATAATCAGTCATATATCTACTGTTGCTGATATTGTATCTCTGTTTCATTATCCGACAGATTTATGCTTGGAACTTCTGCAGAAAAGCACACAACAGTAATGGGGCACGACCATATTTCTCGTATAAAGGTATCTTCGTTCATCCTTTAAGTAACATGTTTAGGTATATGATCAATCACAACATCCTAATTTTTTCTGTGTTCTTTTCTTTGAATTCAGATGCATATGGCAGAAGGTTCTTTTGGTGGTATGTCTGCTCCATGCCTCAATGTCTCCATAGCTTGTGATTTTGCAAGGACGCATCTTTATTTTAGAATTTCAAGAAGACATTCTGTCACTTTATGTTTCACTGAGTTGGTGCAATCCACAAACTAGTCATGCAGCTATTTTTCTGACACATTTCATATGCTAGTGTTGGTTGATATATATCTTTTATCATGAATTCTGGAGCTAATATATGATATGTTGGTGTGACCAATTACTTTCAGTTTGTGGTGTTTCGCTATCAGGTTTTCTTTGTTTGCTTATTTGTTTCATATTTATATCAATTGTATTGTGTTTTATACATTTCTAATATATTGATTTCCTGTAAAACAGACAGGAACCGGTGCCAGCAACCCGGGTGCAATGAGGTTGTCGATGGAAGGGTAGTGTACTGCAAAACTCACAGTGGGGAGTTTTCATGCCAACAGTTCAGTCACCTCCACAGCGGAATGGAGAGCTCAGGTTTATCGGTGCCCCATGTTAATGACAACCAGTTCAAGGGATCTATTTCCATTGCAGTGCCATGCACTGAGCAAGAGTTACATGTCAAGCATGAAGGGAATGATCGAGGTAAACTAAAGGATAGTTCTGGGTACACTTTGGATCAGACTGCACAATTTGTCTTCTCTGGGGCAGGCTTGCTTTGCAAGAACGAAAACTGCAGCAAGCAAGCACATGAGAACTCGATCTACTGTAAGTTGCATAGCGGTGTTAGCAAGGGCTGCATGGTACGGGGTTGTACGAGAGGTGCGCATGGAGGCACACCTTTGTGCATTGGGCATGGAGGTGGGAAACGGTGTGTGATCCCTCAATGCCCGAATGCAGCATGTGGTCAAGGCCGTAGTGACCGCTGTGTAAGGCATGGCGGTGGTAAGAGATGTAAATTTGAAGGGTGTGCAAAGGGCGCACAAGGGAACACCGATTATTGCATAAGACATGGTGGGGGAAGGCGGTGCAAATTTGAAGGATGTACAAAGAGTGCACAAGGACGCACAGATTTCTGTATTAAGCATGGTGGGGGCAGTCGGTGCAAGTTCCAAGGATGTGGTACAAGTGCAAAATGGGGAACGGATTTCTGCTCTGTCCACAGGAAGAGTTTGTTGGGCGGTGACAGTGCCATCCCTGAAGCTTTGCCTGCCCCGTCAGAAAAACGACGTCGTGCCAAGAAGCCTAAAAAGGCAGCGAAGCTGTCTGAGACCTCCCAAGAGAATGTCACAACAGCAGCTATTGCTGGTAACAGCACGCAACACATGGGCGTTCTTCTCATAGCTACCCCTGTTACTAACCATGACATGTTAACCAAGGGTGTGACAGTGGCGGCGCCAGCTGCAATAGCGCCCACGCAGATAGTGGCGCCACTTGCCATCAAATCACCAACACCATCTGGATCGGTGGCTGCAGGAGCAGAGAGGGAGGCGGGAGCAAGCAGGGAGATGCTGGGTCTGTAGAAAGATGGTGGCAGTGCATAATTTGGGAGGCTTGGAGACACCTGGCCAGATAGCTCTCTAATTATTGCTTTTTAGACTGAGAAACCTCGAAACTTTAGGAAGGTTGCAATTTGACAGGCTTGCACCGTCAACTGACTAGTTATGTCCTGTGCCTTTCTCATTTGTAAATCTGTAATGCGAATCTCTAGTTGTTCTTGTGTATGTTCTCTTGTGCCTTGTAACTTTGGACAATAAGCAATAATATTGTGTCATTGCCTAGTTTCGCAGGTCCAGTTTGACTTTTTAAGTAGTGGAGGTTTTACATAATTTTAAGTACCCGACATACATATATTGCATGGAGCACATGGGAATTCTTGATAATTCGTTTGTGTGAACACGGTGTGACGTAAATACAGAGATTTAGATAAATTTTCATGCACCACTCCTGGGACAAGTTACTAGGAACTGAGTAATTTTCTGGTTATAGAAATGGTTGTCTGGGGGGTTATTTGGATGGGATTCATGTCATTACAACTTTCAAAGTTTTGAGATCTGCCATTACAATATAATTCTTTTGTGTACTTGATCCCATTTTCTGTCTGCCTATTCACTCGGCAGAAAAGCTATGGCTTATACTGTGCAAAGCTATGGCTTATATTATGCACTGATTTATTATGATAGAAAAACACTGTTAAATAGTTGACAAATTTGGTAGATAAGCTCAAGCCAACAGGCTCAACTTATGCATCTTCAATATATGTCTTGTTTAGATCCAAAAAGTTTTTAGATTTTGACACTGTAGCACTTTTGTTTTTATTTGACAAATATTGTTCAAGCATGGAGTAACTAGGCTTAAAAGATTTATCTCGTGATTTACAGACAAACAATGCAATTAATTTTTTATTTTTATCTATATTTAATACTCCATACATGTGCCGTAAGACTTAATGTGACGGAAAATCTTAAAAAAGTTTTTGGTTTTTTGGGTGAACTAAACAAGGCCATAGACAAACACCTCTACTGCTTCTTTCTCCCCACTCGCTGACGTGTGAACTCCATAAGGGCACTCACAATGCAGACTCTATCATAGAGTCTAAAGTTATTTATTACCTCGAACAATGTGGACTTGGAGTCTTATTTTTTTCTACCTCTTTCTTCAATAAATATACTGTCACATCAGCAACATACCATAAATAATATATAGTTAATTGTCTTGGACTCTGTGATAGAGTCTTGCACTGTGAGTGCCCTAAGTCAACTTCTCCTTCAACCTGCAGCCATCCTCATGCTTTTACCCTGGTGCCCGCGCCGGTGAGGAGAGGCCGAAGCAGCAGTCGAAGGAGAGGTGAGACAGGCTGGCACTGCTGCTGGGCGTGGCCATCGGCGACCCGTCGTGTCAGCGTCCAGACAGTAAACCAGTGAACTTCATTAATTTGTTCAGCTCAGATGGCGAGGCACACCGTCACAACTCACAATAAACCAGTGAAATACAGTACCTTTGTAATTGCTGGTGAACATAACAATTACAATTAACTAGTATTTTACTTTTCTTGCTATTTATAATTGCCAATGTCAATCCCTGCAGCAAGGCCACGCTGGTACATTGACAAATTGCATACAGTCCATCCTTAATCGATACATGGGCATGCACGTGCACTATCAAAAACAATTTGCACCGCATGCAAACACATCACCATCTTTCAATCATCGTGATTATTCGAATGTGCTCCCAGCCAAACAAAGAAAAAAGGCTAAATACAGCAGGCAACTGTTTCAGAGAAATAGCTAACTAGAACACAAACGCTGAGTCGATGAATGGTAATCTGTTGCTGTACAAACTTCCATAGAAACGCACTGGTCTACTGTGCAGCACCCACAAGCAGCTTCTCATCTCCAATGATCCACCTCGTCAGCTGACTCGGATCCTCCGCGAGTGCTCCGCATGAAGGGATAATGCTCAGGTCCGACCCTATGATCTGGTAGTCATCCAGCGCAGCTTGCATTTCGGCCTCTACCCGTGCATCATTTGAAACGTCAAGATCCACGATAAGGGCCTCTGCATAATGCCGCTCTTTCTCAGGGTCGTGCTCGAAAGGATCCATGACAGCTCCCTACAGTATCGCAAACATAAATATATGCAAACACAATACAATCAGAAGGAAGATGATGAGACTGATTGATTGTTTTTCCCACAACCATTGAGGCACTCACCTGGCAGAGTTCAGAGTAGTGTTTGTAAGCTCCGCTGTTTTCATCTCGGTCATATATAAGTGTTCCACCATACCAGCCATTCTCTACATCCGCTGTTGTGAATGCAAGATACCTGCATATTGCAAAGGTAACAAATTTCCAAAATTATCTACAATGAAATGTCAAAATGATGGGTAACAATCACACGCTCTCACAAAGGAGTCATTAAAGAGCTATAGCATATGGAGTCACCTTCTGAAAATGTCCTCCTCGCATGATCCTGAGGAGGATAGCCAATTTAATTCCCCACAAAGAGAGACATTTGGCTCATCTCTGTTCCCCTCGTTCACGTTTTCAACTAGGGCAACTTTTGCAGTTGGCATTGTCTCTGTATGTTTTCTTTGACCAAACAACCAGTTCGGGCTTTTGAGCTGTATCTCACTGAACCATAAATGCATGCAGTCAGAACAGCATCACAAAAATAAATTCAATCAAGAACCATATGTTACAAGGGCGAAAACTGCATACGCTGCATCTGGCGCCATTCCAGAAGTTCCAACACCTCCACTTAGCTTTAGATCAGCATCACAATGAAGTCTTACATTCCTTATCGAACTACATGTTCTTTGTATAAGTTTGTCAAACGAAGTAAGTTTCATCCTTGAGAAATCCTCTTTACATGCTGGAACAGGGCTCAATGTGGTTCCAGGGTTCAATGCAGCTCCAAATCCCACAAACACATTATGTCCAGGTGCAGAACTGTGAGTTATCATCTTGTTAAGGGACTGAAATCAATGTATCATAGCAAGTGAACCGAATAACCACTAAAACTTGCCTCAAGTGGTAGCTATCAGACATAAGATCATCCCCAGCTGTTGTTACATGAAGATAGTAATCGGTATCCAGCTCCCAAAGAGCTGGTTTTCCTTCTTGTGGTTGAAAGTACCCAAGAAATCTGATAGTACCACCAAACTAAGAATTAGCAGAGGTAGTCATTGCACCCATGGCAGTAAACAACTCAAGAGCTGCTTCACTACCTTATATGTTTAATACATCTATGATGACAAAGCAACGCGATAGACTTACAGATTTATAGCATCCTGCTTCTCGCCATCAGTGTAGGCATTACTGTAGTACCGTTTAATTGATTTCAGGAACTCCCGAGACTGAGTAGTAGCCTTCCACTTCCCTTGCCTCTCAGGGAAAACCTGAAATTGTGTTCATTGGACAGTACTGAATGTCTGAAACCAGAGAAGGACCAAAGAGGCTGCTCTGCTGAGCTGACCAACTTTATCTAAAGTTCTACACCCCCCCCCCCCCCCCCCCAAAAAAAAAAAAAAAGAAAGAAATGAAATTCTGGAATCTGGATCCTATGGGCACTACAAATGATGACTGGCAATTATTATCCTTCATTTAATATGTGCTGAAGAATATTTACTGACCGTGTTATGTGCCGCAGATCCTCCATACTGATGGGCAAGTGCATCACCCATGCTCTGGTACATTTCCATCAAAGCGGAAGCAATGCTGCTATCAGGGTGGATTTTTGAAACATCTGTCAGTCCCATTGCATGAAGTTGCCTCCCCAAAGCAGCAAGGCCATAAGCATACTGTGCAACATTTGTGCGATCCAGGCAATCTATACAATTTGTACGAAGAACTCCAGTTTGGTAACAGGGAGTGTCACCAAGAAACTCATGTTTGTTGGCCTCATTTCTCATATCCTGAAAGCCTGTAGAACTAAGTGCTTCAGCATTACTAGAGAGCCTTGAAAGATCTCCAGAACTAGCCCTTATATCAAGGGAGCCATCCCTGCACAGAAAGAAAACATTACCAACAGTTAGTATTGGTAGTATCCCTAGTTGCTAGTGTGGTATTGACAGATGATTAGCCATATGAAACTGCTCACTTCCTATATTTGATATCTCAATTCTCGGATAAAAAATCTGCAGAATACAATGTCCCTATTTGTTGTAAGCTATACATTCTTTCTAACAGATTGCATATTTACCTTGCAGTGCTAGTTCGGCTAAGCTGAATTGACCTTTTTTTCTGGACTTTTGGCTTTCCACTGTAGTAAAACCCAGTAAGGTCCAGTGCTTCACCTGCAACTTTTCCTAAAACACCTAGTACATTTGCAGATTTGCTGAAAAAGTAAAGTGTGAAACATCAGCATGTGAACAAGCACTAGCTTGCATAAGTTTGAAGATAGCCAAGAAGCACTTGAAAACCTTTTAGCAAACTTATGAAAATCCCAGTGGATGAATCTCAACTTCTTCTCCTCTGGGACATTTTGATTAAGATATTCAACAGCTCTACAATATTCACGCCTGAGCATCATTTCACGTGGCCTTTTTTCAACAGTCTACATAGAGAATTGAAAATCTTGATGAGTAACACATGGAAGACAAAAGTCAACATGTTGGTTATCACTTGTCAGTACAAACAAGTCAACGAAGAGTAGCAACTAGTAACACAGCTACACTACTAACTAACATGTCCATGCAGAATATAAAAGAGATACAGATCATTCAGTTCAGTTTTGACTCCCCAATGCATAGAACTGTAATATAGTGTAATTTCTACTGGAGAGGTATGAAGAATCAATAAATATATGAGACACAAAAAGGAATATTGTATTTCTGGACTGATATCAATGTGTAACTGTAGCAATCAATTCCTATGCAATGCACTAGTGAAGGTTAAAGCCTCAAATACCCAACTAATCAGCAAATGAAGATATTTGGGGACCGCAAAATGAAGTTGCAAGTATGTACCTTTATCAAATTAAGAATTATGATAGGATGTCCATATCGACGGGCAAGATCATCAAAATGTAATTTTGTTGCTTCATATGTGGGATCATATCTCTGTACTGCAGCAAAATTTTAAGGTGAGAAAGAAGTGATAATTTTTTTGTTGGATGTATATGTCCTCTTTGTCATGTGTGGGTTTAGTGCAGATTTGCTAATACCTCAGATGTATATACTCACTACTCAGGCCTAGATCCTCACAATGAAAATGAAAACAGGTGCTACTCATAACAAATTTTATTCATTTCAAGGCCTAAAAGAATAGTCAGATTTGAAGTTGAAGAGTGCATCAAACATCTAATAGCCAAACCTCAAGACCATTCTCAGATGTGCGAGTATGTTACTCTACCTGTCTACCATAAGGAAATAAAATGTTAAGGTTTTATATGAATGCGGGTGTGTTATTCTACCATAAGGCCTTGTTTGGATGTTGTCGGATTCACCTCAATCCACATGTGTTGGGGTGGAATTTAGTTTAAGTTCCACTCCAATCCACCCCAACACATGTGGATTGATATGAATACAATACTATCCAAACAAGGCCTAAGGATAAAATCTTAAGATTTTATATGAATAATCCTGCAATCAAACTATTATCAGTTGGTCTGAGATTATAATCAATGATTCACAAAATCTACTAACCAAAGATATCAGGCTTAGGACTAAGTCGAGAAGCCTCTTGTGACCAAAAGAGAGGGATTGATCCTCGCATCTGTACTACGGCACTCATTCTTCCCTTCCAGGAACCAGCCTCTTCTTCAAAGACTATCTGCTCTGTTTCAACATCATTAGCAACTTTTCCATGGTCATTCACACCTCTTTTCAAATACCTAGAGAAACCGTGTAGCGGTAGTAAATTTTCAATTGAACAAAAATAAGATAATGCATAGCTTGCAGTCTTGCAGAGCATAGAGAAATGGTGCCAAGTGTAAGTAAATGAAAGATGACAGGAAATTAGTGTTGATTTGAAGGTTCCGCATAAGAATGATTGATCCAATAAAGATATTAGATATATGAGTTCTAAGTTTTTGGAACAAGGGCGTGCAATTGATAACTCAACAGTGATAAGAGAATAATATGCTCAATGGAAGAGGATGTAAGCCTCAATAATGAGTAAATGACTTCAGCTTACACAAATGAAAAAAGGAAATAAAAAATTATGGATGACTAGAAAGCAAACAAAGATTACCGTGTCCCAGCAAAGTGTCGGGATCTTCTAGAGCTAAGAACAACATTTATCTCTCTTCCAAAAATTGACAGCTTGACCTGGAAATAACACTTAATTAGGCATTATGCAAGACCCCCCCCCCCCCCCCCAAGAAAAAAAAGAAAAGAAATGGAGGTCATCAACCAAACCGATCTGCAAATCTCATGAATAGAAAAGAGTTACAGAGGAAAAAAGTGGCAGATAGTTTATAGCTAACCTGCTTGAAGTGCCCATGGACAAGAGCTACTGTCCAGAGAGTATTGCGGCACCTTGAACGTATTGGTTCTGTCAGGAAAGTGTTCCAGACAAACAAATTGTCATAAGGCATTTCCTTCATTCCTGCAGAAGTAACGTTCTGCTGCAGGCTCTGCATGATGGGATATGTGTAGCTATAGAAGAAATCCTTGGTGAGATCAACACTAGCCAAAAGCTTCTTGTACCTATTGTTACAGAGGTATAAGTTTCTTAATTCAGCAAACATACACAAATATGTGCAAACTCAAAAGTGTGGAACAGCGCAGAGAAAAAAAAAGGCTCCTTCTTATACCTCAGCTCATTCTTAGAGGTCGCGACATCTGTTTGCACTGACGAGTGTGGGATGGTGATCATTTGGCTCTCATCTATACAATATATAGCATGCCCACAAATGCAACCGATTTGGCGGCGCTTGGTGACTAAAATCAGGTAATATGACTCCAGGAACTTGATGCAACCTACGTAGCAAAAATGAAAACAAAAACAAAGGATCTTGAGAACAACCACAAGTGACCAACTTGGGAAAGAAACATAAGGTACATAAACATCATCTCTCCTTCCCTCCCTACACTATCCTGATCATAAAAAATCCTAGCATCTGAATGCGAAACTCATCAGTACAGAATTAAACAACAATCCAAGTATTGGCAAGAGATGCAGGGGACATTGCTAACACAGTGTACCCGAGTTAACTTCATTCTGAAGTAGTTCTGAATCCCCGCCATTCTCTGGTCACCTATTCGCTGAAAGGGAACATTTTGGAAATCCCAATAGTAATGAACTACTGTATATGTTATCTAAGAGTAGTTATCTAGTATAATCTACAAGAGAAGCTGCTATCTAATAACTAGTGTTAAGAATCCAATTCTCCAACAATAGAGAGCAACAGAGGTAGGCGAATGAAGAATGAATGCAAATTAACTGATCGCTGAGAAAATGGAAGAAGGACTAGGAACCGACCTGCGATGCCGTAGGCCTTGGTGACGAAGGTGAGTCCACCGGTGGACCGGTTGCCCTCGTCGATCCGCTGGAGGAGGCTCTTGACCTCCTGAAGCGAGTACCAGACGGGGTCCTCGCTGACGTTGAGCTCGGAAGGCTCGGAGCGGTCGATCTTGAGCACCCGGAACCAGCGCTTCTCCCGCGAGCTCCCGATCACGTAGAACCTCTGCGTCCCAGCGAGCAACCCCGCGCGGATGAGCCACCTTCCAATCGGATGGGGGAACGAGGAGGAGGCAGGTGGTTTAGGTGCTCACCGCGCGCGTCTCGTAGAGGCGGAACTTCTCCAGCGTCGCCGCCAGCGACGGGTCGTCCACCTCCGCCGCCGCCCCCGCCGCCATCTCGCGAGATGCCCGCCCGCCTCCCTCTCTCTCGCTGGCTGTGGTTGGGACCGGCCTCCCGTCCCGCGCGCGCGCCACGCGAGATGGATCGAGCCGACGACGCCACAAGGAAGGAGAGGACAGAGGAAAGGCGGAGAAGGCGCACGTGCCCGATGTTGCAGGCTGCCCGTAACACCAACACCGGTGGCGTATTGTACAGAATACGTGACCGTTCGCTTGAGGAGAACTGGAGAGAAGAGAATGGATCCTACTTGAGTGGGCCGAACTGGGCCGCATTTTGTGGCATTCTGTGTGGTCTGCCCTCACAATGGAACAGTCATTTTCAGTTCGAAAAAAAAAGAACAATGTCTAAACTTGCACGACTTTTTTTATAGAAACTGAAAAGGGCGGAACTGGAGAACCGCTTCCACTACAGGCCTTGTTAACAAGTTTCTGGCCGAAAAAGTTTTTGGTACTGTAGTATTTTTATTTATATATATTTAGTAATTATTGTCCAACTATAGACTAAGGCTCAAAAGATTCGTCTCGTAAATTTAAAAAAGTGTGTAATCGGTTATTGTTTTATCTATATTTATAATGCTTCATATATGTGAAAGGCCTAAGGACAAGGTGTTTGGTTCGAAGTAATTTATCTTCCCTTTTTTGCTGTCTTTTTTAATGTGACAGTAATATCTTTCCTTTCTTTTGTTGTCTTGTTGAATGTGGCTTTCCTTTTGCTTAGTGTGTTGTTGAATGTGGCGTCCCCGGTGGCTGTTTAGGGCTTGTTTGGATTGAAGAACTTTTCACGGGAATTTTGAAGGAACACATTCCATAGGTAAGGAATCGAGTAGAAGCGTTTGGATTCATCTGGAAATAAATAAAAAGCTGACAACGCAACTTGTTTTCTGCAATCCAAACGCCTCAAACTTTCCATTCCTATACTTCTAAATCAGTCAGTTTTCATCCATCCTCGTTACTGTGTTTCTTCCAATTCCGTTGTTTTGCATCCTCATTCGTCATTCATGTCCGTTCCAACAGGGCCTTAGCTAACCAGCCCCTGTTTTCAGTAAACTCTCTACCCTCTTAACTGAAAGACACAGCTCTTGCCATTTCCCCCAAAAAAACAAAAAAAAAAGAAAAAAGAAAAAAAAAAGACAAATTTGTCCAGAACGTTGGGTTTTCAATTTTTTCGATCTATAGACAGCTCAAGGTGGGTTTCTCGCATGCGTTGCACAGTAACTTTTCACAAAGACAATGACCGACCACTTTGGTGCCCTGTGGCCGGCAGCAGCAATCTGACTGAATCTAAAGCTGAATAGCAGCAGAACGCACGCCTCTGACACACCTCCAAGTGCTACACCACACACACGAGCAGAAAGCCAAAAGGGGAAAGTCACAGCAATGCTTCAGACCCAAGCCATACCCCATGCAGTAGATCACAATCATCTATAGATCTGAAAGAAAAGAACACCCACAACGCCACACCAACACAACGGTCTCCCAATAATGTCATCAGCCAAAGGGAAAGATGGAAAGGAAGAAGAACAAAATGCTACCAAGCCAAGTGTACACAGGTCAGCATGAAGGAGAAAGAGATGCCGAGGGCCGAGCCAAACTCCGGCGCAACACCAATGTATCGCCTGCCTAGCCAAGTGGGAGACCAACAACCCCAAGAAGGGAAACCCTATATGTACTGCTGCTGCTGCCGCTCCCCCCTCAGTCACCGTAATCAGTGCTGCCGCTACACGAGCTGCTACCGTCCCGGCTGTGCTGTGACAGGCCCCTCAGGTGGCCTGGCAGGCTGGCCACGCCATCGATGCTCTTCTCCCGGAAGAACCTCTCCCTCTCGGCGTGCTTTGAGGGCGGTGGCGGGATCAGCGGAGCAGGATCAGGCCTTGGCTCTTCACGGTCTGGTGAGCGGATGTTCAGCGCACCCAGTCGCTTGTCGGGGTGAGGCGATTGGATGGTCAGCGGCCGCCGCAGCTTGTCCTCGGGCATGGATCGGAATGACGGCACCGAGTCATCTGTGTAGTCCTGCGACAGAGCTTTCCCCTTCCGCAGTCTGTTTTAGTAGGGAGAGAACTCTGTAAGAGGCTGCCTTCCACCGTTCAGAAGGAAAATGGTGCATGATCCTACCTCCGATAGAGACTTTCAGCATCCTCTTCCTCCTCTTCCTCCTTTATATTAGAAGGTACTGTTGTTGTCGGATGAACAGAAAGCAACGCATCATGCCGGACAAGGACCTTATGTAGCTCTTCATTTAGCTCTATAGCTTGTGATACCACCATTTCATCTCTAGCAAATAATAGCAGCAACACAGAACATCAGTGCAGCTGTAGCAGACAGCGACAAGTAACAAACAAGTGATAGATGTGCACAGATATTCCAACACCATGCCAAAGAAACAATAATAAAACTGGATCCATACCTTGATGTCATAACAAGGTGCATTATTCTTTGCTTCTGAAACGTACATTGCTCGACAAGGTCCAACACAAATTCATCCGTTGCTCCCTACAAGAACACATTGCTAGGGCATAAGTTATATTTACACAGCAAAAGCACTTTAGCTACACAGCAAGAGGATACAGATATATTGGTCATGTGGATATTAATTTAACCCATACCTCAGGGTGCCTAGGATCCATAGAATTAAGCACATCCCTCAATACTTCCATGACACTAGAGGCTTTCTGGACTATACTGAAAAAAAATCAAAATGTGCTGTGAGAACATAGGAATAACAGCCAATAAAGATGAGGCAAAAATTGTTGCATCCAGATCCATTATATTGTCCTGAGTATTAAATCAATAACAAAAGGTATCACAGATGCTAAGCATGGCATCCTGAGGACACCTGTGCTGCACAGAATTTATCTCTGACATAAGTTCCCCCAAGAAGAGATGTATGATGATTTATGAATATCATGGAATAGAATAAAAAAAAACACATTACATTACCTAGTGACAGCAATTCAAAAACAAAGTCAAAAGCTACAACAAACTGTATATTGATGGTTATTCGACCACACGACATTATCACATGCAGTATATCATCATAGTGACCCCTAACAAATTAGCAATGTCAAGGCATGTTCACTAAAAAAAACCTCTAATTTCCTTATTATTCACGAGGACAAAGAAAAAACATGAGCAGTACAAATTTTTTGACATGTTAGGATGTAAACTAATTGTGCAACAATAACTAACAGGACATACAAACCAAAGAAAATAGAGGCACCAAAATTTCAAAAAGAATCTTGAGATGCGAGTAGATTGAAATGTACCATACAGCTCAAGATTAACATTTCAATGCCAAGAAAGTACCTTGCATCAGGAGCAGGCTGAGTGTGCACTTCCTGTTGGGCTTCATTCAATCGGGTTGCTAAACTTTCATTATTTGGTTCTGTTCTTGGTTCTGGGACTGGCACTTCTGCTCTTGTGACAACAACATTTGGGCGATTTGAAAATTGCACACCAGCAGACTATGGAGCAAGATAAATGATAGCTTCAGCTATATATCATAATAAACACTGCAACAACCAAAAAAACAGCTACTTTCTATTGTAAGCTAACAACAAAAGAATATGCTGAAGAGAAGAAATTTGCTGCACATATTGGAGTCATAGAAGTGGTTAAGGAATAAATCTTGCAACCACCAAGCAAACAACAGCACCATAAAAGTATGTATGACATTTTTATGACTCTTCACATATTTATCAATAAATCGACAAACAATTTGCACACGCGTTTCACTTGAGCAGGAAAAAAACTTCTAGTTAAAAGGAATAAACACACCAATAGTTAAACATAGTGCTACTAAAATTCTCAACACAAATACATGGGAATAAATAAAGGAAACCAAGCAAAAGAAGTAAACTGTAAATATGATACCTACCACCAACTCATAGTATGCCTCATAGTACTGAGGAAACTTTGCTTTAGCTCCACCAAGGGATGTTTGTGTAGCATCTAACAGAAGAAATATTTTTTCTCGAACTGGTAAATCCGTCTGCAACGAAGATAGCGTGTTACGTCAACATCAATTGGTAAAGTTTCAAATGAGAACAGGTTTCACAATTGTCATCCTAAATTCAGTGAAAAAGAAGCTACCTTTTTCTTCACTATCTTCACAAGTATTGGAAGAAGGCCATTATCGATGACCTGCCTATGGATAGGCTCTCCGCAATTATTCAAAAGCATCTCCAATAGCTGAAACAAATAGCAGTGAATCTGAATCAAGACTAAAGGTTAATCATAGAAACACATCTGCACATTATGTAATGATCTAATTAAAAAAATTAAAATGAAAATTGATAGGCCATTTAGGTACAGTGACATCAGGACCAAGACCTAGATTCACAGTTCAAAAAATTCAAGACGTAATATGAAGCGCAGCCGCAGAATTGACTCAGCAGGCAAGAAAACATCTGAAGTACTATCATGCCCGCTTTTACATCAAATGAACAGTAACCATTAGCAAGAGTAACTCTTTTTGCCTTCATGGAGTTTTCCATTGTGGGTGACTGGGTGAGCAAAAGTACAAGTCGCCCTCCCTTCTTACATGTCTATGATCCATGATCAAATATAAAAGGAATGTGTTCCTGTGTCTAGCATAGTCATCTAGATAATAGCACAGCAGTTGATGGGGGAATCAGGATCCAAGAGGGCTGCTTCTGTGAAAATAACTCACCATAACAGCAAAGAGTTGAGTGCTCTTGCTCCTGCTCCCTATAGACTTTTTTATGGACTTGATCACATCCTTCGCTTTCCTGGTGACAGTAACAGGGAAAGAAAATTAACACATCATTCAAGTAAACAAAAAACACCCTTTCCAAATGGCAACTCATGAACCACGACTTATGTGCAAGAAAAAAAAAATCATAGCCAACTGGCAACGAAAAACTGGTAGCGCTTCCAGATCAATTCGCCGTACACTCAAAAGAAATCTTGACAATAAGAGAGTACGATGTCGAATTCATCGTCACAACCTTCAACCAGCGAAGTTGCAATGCTACTCGGTAATCAATGGTTCCGAAAAGGAAAAAAAACAGGGGGAGAAAGGGAACAGAGAGGGGGGAATGGCAAGCATACCCAGGATCCTGCGCCACGAGCTCGCAGATTTCGATGTTCTTTGCCCAATCCATCTCCTTGAGCTTGTCGCTCGTCGCTGCCTTCACCATTTCCGCAGCCATCTTCTCCCCGCGCCTCCTTTCACTCTATTACCCCCTCCTCTCGCTCTCGAGCAAATCCAGGCCCGTTTCTACAGCGCAGGGCGCGAAGAAATCCCTGCTTCCTGCAACGAAGCCATTCAGAGCGTAAAGATCGCGCCTTAAAGCATAAACCGCAGCCCGCGAGCAAGAAAAGAACCATTCTGCCCGAGGGAGATGCAATCTGGAGCTAGAAGATCACATCGACGGGAGCAGAAAGCGAGGGAAGCGGTAGCGCGCACCAACCTAGATCGGCAGCAGGTGCACCCGCGACGCGCTGCTAGTGGGTTTTGGCTGGCGACGGCGGCGGTGGCGCGGCCATGGCGCCGACGGCACGCGCAGTGATCTCAGTCGGGGGGGAGAACGCGGCCGAGGAGGGAGGGAGGAGTCTGGAAGCTAGGGATTAAGGAAAAGACATGTCTTGTCTTTTTACAGATTACACCCTGAATTTTTCTGGTGTGAGCTTGTCGGTACCAATTGACTTCTGTGTCTTTACCGCCACGTCATCCGGTTAACCACCTGACTAGAAATTTTCCACGTCCAACTTCCTCAGCAGAGCATGTAAGGGCAGTAAGGCCTTGTTTAGTTTCTAAAAACTACCCAAAAATTTTCAATATTCACTATCACATAGAATCTTGTGGCACATGCATAGAACATTAAATATAGATGAAAATAAAAATTAATTGTATAGTTTGACTGTAAATCACAAGATGAATCTTTTGAGTTTAATTACTCCTGACTGGACAATGTTTGCCAAATAAAAACAAAAATGCTATAGAACCCAAAACAAAAAATTTTGGGAACTGAACAAGGCGTATCATTTTTTGTTCTTGTTCCGAGGCGGAACCAGCTATTTTGATTAAAGAATCGTATTTTTTAATATAATAAAATATACATAGTTATATGTTTAAAGATTTTTTTAAAAAAAATACATTATTTTTTACTAAAATCATCATATTTTAACAATATATATATGATATTTCTTATGCTATAAATACCAATATTTATATAAGTATTTAATAAATCTACTGTGTTGTCTTATAAGCTATTTTTCTCACAATAAATCAGCGAACAATGCTTTCAGTCACGGCTTTACAGAGAAACGAACATGCTCCAAGCTCCCCTGATTCCGCAAGTATTCTTATTATATGTGTTGTGTCATCGCAACAAAGCTTCAGCTAATAAGTTGAAGAAACATTTTACTATAACATAATGTACTAGTTCCTTGTGAAAAAGAAAACCAAAATATTTTTTGAGTTTTAGAAAGAAAAAGAATCATGATTTTATAAAATACTTTAGTTTTTAAACGTTGTGGAGTGTTCATATATGCACAAAATGTGAGTTATAAAACACTTTAGCTTTATAACATTTTTCTCCTTGAATAAAATTAATTTGTGATAAACCACACGTGAAACTTTGAAATTGGGAGGCTTGATAATTTGTTATATTTTTATAAACATGATGTGAAAATGAGGCATTTGCTACATGGCTATTACACGATAGAAAAAAATGACAATGCTAATAAGTAAAATGCTATTCTACTTCATTCTGAATGAAGTTGCGAGGTCGTAGTACTTCTTGGCATATTCGCTGACTTTTAACTTATGTTGTTGTTTATTCAGAAATATTGTGAGAGAAAAAATATTATTTGTTCGCTAAAAAACACTACTTCAACAGTGGTGCAAAAATATAACCAATTATATTATTAGAAGCGAAAAAGGTGCTAGCTTACCAGACCCTCACCATAATTAAACGTATGTATAGATATAGGTACAAGATAGACCCGTTTGACCTCATTTAGCTATGTTTCTTGGTACGGTGATTCTTGACAAGAATACTAAAGATAAATTACACGTAGAATCCTGTCTTTCTCATTTCTGGCAAAAAAAAAACACTTTTAGTTTCATTCATCGTCCGTTGAAATCAAATCAAATCAAAAGGAAAAAATATATAAGGTCCATATCAAAGAATCGAATCTGGATTTCTGATCTTGGTCCATTAAAACCGTGTGTTCACCGGCGCCTGCGTGTCTGCATGGCAAGGGATGGAAACGTTGACCGACGACCATCTGGAACCGGTCCACTATAATAACAAAGTAGAAACAAATACCACAAAACCACAGGGTCCTATGCGCAAAAACCGCGGGGCAGAAAAAAAAAAGGCGAGAGCGGGGCCAGCAGGGGAGGAGGAGGGCGCGTGCGACAGCTTGGGACGGCGTGTGCGCTCCGCTCACCACCGTGGGCCCCGCCAGGTCCACGCCGCCCGACGCGCCGTGTGCCCGCCACGTGGGGCCACGCGACGCGCCGTGGACCCGGCACCGGTGTGGGGGCTGGGCCCCTCGGGCCCAGCCGCGAGTGGCCCGCGGCGGGCGCGGCACGTGGGTGGGGCCCGGCCCGGCCGGCGCCGTGCTGCTTGCTAGTGCTAGCCTGGAGTCGGGCGAGCAGGGAGAGAGCGCTTTCGGCGGCGTGTGCGGGTAGCGTGGGTTGGGAGGCTGGCACGCGGGCCCGGATGCGCGTAGACCCACGTGGCAGTGTGTGGGTCTCGCGTGGGTCGTGTGCGTGTCGACAGCAAGGATAGAGCTGGTGATGTGGCCTGGGCCTCCGATGGAGGAAATGAGGAAATTGCTTGGTGCCACAACAACACTCCGGCAGCAGCAAATTAGAGCAACCGTTTCTCAAATAAATAAAAAAAAGGGGAAAAAGGAAATTAGAGCAATCAATCACAATCAGGAGGTTCTTCATCAAATCAAGGATGGATGGAACAGTGTCGAAGGACGAAATAAGAGCCCATTAGACCTTGTTTTTAAGTAAACTTTTTTTCGTGAGACTGTCCTAAGTAATAATTAATAATAATGTTTAAGTAGCAAAAGGAGTCGTCCTCTCTGAATTAATGCCAACGGCAACCGTTTGAAAGCGGCTCCATTGTATAACTAGTAGATTGGTTGGCGGTAAATCGGTTATGATAGATTAGTTGACAATACCTCCATCATACTTATGATGTGTTTAACATCTACTCTTACGTCCTGTAATATATTGCATTCTATAATTTTTAGAACAAATTAAGAGAAAGCATAAAAAAGCATGTGTCCTCACTTTATTTCTAAATAAGACGCTATTATTAACAATTAGTGATGATTGGTTGATAAATGGGAATTTTTAAATGCAAACTGGTTTCTAGCTTCTGGAATGTCTTATTTTTAAGGATAAATTTTGAATGCTAGAATGTGCTATATTAGAGCAAGTATAGTAACTAGCTGTAAGCTGGCTAAATGCTGAGGTGGAGGAGAGAAAGAAGAAGAGATAGGAGAAGCAGAATATAAGCTTACAGTCAACTTAGAACTAAGAAACTTTGTAAAAGAAATAAGTAAATCATGTGTTAATAGTGAATAGCTAACCACTATATAAGTGGGTTGAAAGAAGGCTGAAAAAACAGCAAGTGAGCTATATTATTAACCTTGCTTTTTTTTAGGACGGAGGGAGTTTATTTATGAAATACTGCTTTTATGATAACTGAGGACAAAGTGCATGACGTGGACACACACAAGGGCTTTGTTTACCTCCCTTCCCAAAAAAGTTTTTTGGAATTCTGTAGCATTTTCGTTTGTTTGTGGCAAACATTATCTAACTATAGATTAACTAGGCTCAAAAGATTCATCTCACAAATTACAGGTAAACTGTGCAATTAGTTATTTTATTTATCTATATTTAATGCTTCATGTATATGTCGTAAAATTCGACGTGACACAAAATCTTGAAAACTTTTTGCATTTTGGGTGAACTAAACAAGGCCAAGATGAAGAAGAGGCAACCGGTGGGAGTTAAGCGTCATTGTCATGTACTCATGTGCAAGTAGCTAAATAGCACAAGGTGGCGGACAGAGTTGAGGTTTCAACGCCACTAGCGGAGCAGAGACGACCAACTCATCTCAAATATATTCTCATGGATGGAGCTGCTAGAAGATAGACAGAGTAATCTATCTATAATCTAATTCTTCCCTGATTTTCGGCGTTGTTATATATAATAATAACAATAATAATGAAGCCTATGTATGATGATAGATCCTCCCTGGTCGGTGGTAGTTAGATAAATTATAGATTAAATTATATAGGGGTTGTTTGTCCTGGAAATCCTTTTAGGACTCTGCTCCTTCAACTTGTGCATTGTTTATGATTATGATATTATTTATTGAAGTTATTTTTTTCTTTTCTCTAAATGAACTAGAAACGTAGAGTAACTACTATTTTTGGCTCCTTTGGCTCCGCCTCCTCAGTCACCAAAACGGAGTCGAGAGAAGCCTAGCCAATCAAACATTTACTCCATCTGATACTCCATCTGTCAAAAAAAATATTTCTCTTTTTTTCTAGAAATTAAACAATTTAAACTTTTACTAAATTTTTATAAAAAACTATTAACATTTATGATAAATAAGTATCATTAAATTAGTTGTAGGATCTAATTTCATAATAAATTATTTGAAGATAAATGTTAGCATTATTTACTATACCTAAACTTAATCAAATTTGAGTCAGTTCAATTAGCATATATCCTGTAATTATATTTTTTTTTTCGCTGACGAAGATAATAGCATTATAGCAGTGACATGTTTTGGCAGTTTGGCACTTAGTTTTTATGGGCACCAACCACCAATTCAACGACGTAACCGTACCAGTACGTTGATGTACCGTCGGTGTGTGTGCACCGGAAGCACTATCTAGCTACCGCCTTGGTCTGCTGCTCCACCAAATTAAAGTCGTAAAAGGAAGCACATGTGACATGTACGACCGCCTAGTCGAGTTACTTGAGTCCGCCATTAGTCAACTCATGCTAATTACTCCTGGCACTAGTTTGACAATTGTCAAAAGTAGATTATATTGGTTTGATATGATGCTGCAACAAGATATTATGTAAAATGGATCCAGGACGGAAACGGAAAACAAAGAGAGGAGTCAGTCAGATTGCCAATTTGTCACTTCGTCTATCTCAACGGCCGTCTGTCGTGGACAGTACTGCTCATCTGCGCTGTGCTCTTGGTGGCTATCCATTCTGTTCATTTTTTTTATAAGGGAATTCATTCTTTTCATGCTGTTGAGCCTCTCTCTGATTCCAATAATATATATACTCCATACAAGTGCAATGTCCGTCCATGTTCATCTTTCCTAACCAACCCTCCACTATCAAGGTAAAAAATAGGTATACTACACCTACAACGTGCTCTGTTCTAGTCGTGTGTTAGCCTGACCATTGACAATGCATGGAGAATTAATTAGGCCTTGTTTAGTTCCTAAAATTTTTTGGGTTAGAGTAATGTAGCACTTTCATTTTTATTTGATAAATATTGTCTAATTATGGAGTAACTAGGTTTAAAAGATTTATCTCGCGATCTACAGACAAACTGTGCAATCAGTTTTTGTTTTTTATTTATATTTAATGCTTCATGCATGTGTCGCAAGATTCGATGTAACGGGGAATCTTAAAAAGTTTTTAGCTTTTGGGGTGAACTAAACAAAGCCTTAACCTAGTCCATCTTGGACAATGATAAAGGTCCCTAGCTATGTTTGCTAATATAAGCTTTCATCCATCATCCGGTCACAAATTATCTCACTACTCCAAGTCCGTCCGTGGATCATTGTTGGGTCCAAACTAATCCAGCATCACTGTTAGAAACAACCGGACCTGACAGACGGTAATATAACATTATATGCAGTGATGATAGACTTGACAGCTCTTTGGAAAATTTGATGATGTAGTTTCATGAATTAATTAAACTCTCGCTGCATTTTTGTAACCAAAAGTTTGTAGCCCAAGCTGTGTTTGGAAGCCACAATTGTCACTTATTATTACGTGTGTATCTGTCACGTATGCGTCAGCCTGGCATACGATGATTAATTGACTAAGGGCTTGTTTAGTTGTCCACCTAAAATTTTTTCATCCGTTCTATCGAATCTTTAAACACATGCATGGAACATTAAATATAGATAAAAAAATAAACTAATTATACAGTTTGGTTGAAAATCGCGAGACAGATCTTTTAAGCCTAGTTACTTTAAGATTAGCCTTAAGTGCTACATTAACCCACATGTGCTAATGACAGATTAATTATGCTTAATATATTTGTTTTGCAGTTTCCGGACGAGTTATGTAATTTGTTTTTTATTAGTTTCTAAAAATTCCTCCCGACATCCTTCCGACACATCCGATGTGACACAAAAAAAATTTCATCTCCAATCTAAACAGGGCCTAAGGAAGTTTTGTACTTATGTAGCCACATCTGGAATTGTCAGGTGTTAAAGGCCTTGTTTATTTTCTAAAAAATAATTAAAATTTCTTACGACATCGAATTTTTGGACACATACATAAAGTATTAAATATAAGTAAAAAATAACTAATTACATAATTTACTTGTAATTTGCGAGACGAATCTTTTGAGCCTAGCTAACTTATGATTAGACAATAATTATTAAATACAAAAGAAAGTATTACAGTAGCCAAACCCAAAGATTTTAATAAAATAAACAAGGTCTAAGTAGTACTCCATTGAGTATAAGGCCTTGTTTAGTTCCCAAAATTTTTTGGGTTAGGATACTGTAATATTTTCGTTTTTATTTGATAAACATTGTCTAATCATGAAGTAACTAGGCTCAAAAGATTCATTCCGCGATTTACAGACAAACTGTGCAATTAGTTTTTGTTTTTATATATATTTAATGCTTCATGCATGTGCCGTAAAATTCGATGTGACGAAGAATCTTGAAAAGTTTTAGATTTTTGGAGGGAACTAAGGCCTTGTTCAGTTCGCATAATTTTTTGGTTTTTGATACTATAACACCCCGAAATTTCTATTTCGGGTTGTTATTAGAAAATACTAAATAAAATGAATGGTTTTAATATGTGGATAAAATTTGCCAACAATAGTATAGATTTCTATATATTTTTTATCAAAGAAAAATGGTGCTTTTCAAATGTTTTGGAATTAATTAGACGAGCTTTAGTTGATGTGATGCTTGTCTATTACTTGAGTTTATTGTTTTTGTGTGTGCTAAGATTTTAAAAACACGTTTAGATGCCGTCCGATCCTTTCCGATAATTTTCTAGACTTTTTCGAGCTTTTTCCCATTTTTTCCTAAAACAAAATTTATTTTTATATGCTCTAAAATTCTTTTTTTATAGGCACCAAAAACTTTATTTGGATTGATCAACTCTCAATATATCTCTAAAAGTTTTCCTTTAATTTTTAGAATTTTGGAAATATTTTTCAGGGATTTAAAATGATTTCAGCTTTTTCTGGAATTATTTTGGAACTGAAAATGATTTATTTAAAATCCCGAAATTAAGAAATTCTAAAACTTTTCCAAACCCTAGACCTATATATATGCCGGTGTAGCCCTCGATGTGCTGATTTCAGAAGTACGAGCCTTTTTCCGAGCCGCCGCTCGTAGCTCCGTAGATCCATCGCCGAAGTTTCGGATCTCGTTTCCGGCGAACTTTTCCGGCGAACGTTCGGCGAGCGTTTCCGGCCATCTCCGGCATCTCCAGCAGAAACCGTCACCATCCCGAGGTTCGTCTCATCGTCCTCTACACCGGCACACCGTTCGTTTTGCAAATCCGTGCTCGTTTACCGTTTCCCTAATCTCTCTTTCTCTTCTTCGGCGAACTTTATCCATAGATGACATCTTCTTCTTCGTTTCCGACCATCGCGACCCTATACGGCATCACCGCGGCGTCACCGGCGACCCTGCGCCCCACGCTGTAACCCCCGCAGCATCCCGACCCGCGCGCCCTTGGCGTGCTGCTGCGAGCAGGCAGGAGCCGCCGCTTCCTGCTCCGTGCAGTGCGTGCGAGCAGGCCACCCTGCACCGGCCCTAGCAGGCGGGCCGACCACCGCCGTAGCCTGGCACGGCCGCGCCGGCCGGCTACCCCCACGACCAGGCCAAGCTAGCCCTCCCTCTCTGGCGCGACGCAGCAGATGCACAACCATGGCCAGAACTTGACGTTCGTGAGAAGAAGATGACCCAAGGTAGAAGACGACTTATTTACAAGTTTGCCACTGATCATTAATCCTTCGTCAATTAATCGTTTTAACTCCGTTTCAATTGCGTTACGTTCGTAACGTCGCGCTCTACGCAGTGGTGCTAACTTTTATTATGTCATATATTTTTTATATATATTTAGTTGAATATTAGATTAATTAATATATGCACCTAAATCTATAATTAAAAGCAATATAGAGTTATAATCATGATTTCTATTGTTTTATGACCATGACAACGTAAATAACTTGTTAGCGATACTATTTTCCATGTCCCATGTTTATAAATATAATTAGTTTAATTAATATTTATTGAGTGTCATTTTTAATTAATAAAAAAAAACAATTTAGGTTTACACTTTGGTATTTTTTTTATAATCAAATATTAACTTGATTAATATTAACTTAAATATTTCTTAATTATAATTGGTTTAGTTAAATATGAAGCATGTAATTAATTTAGTTAATATCTATCTAATGTCTCTTGGATTAAAAGCGACTTAGTTATATAGTTTAGTCTTTAAATAAAGAATGTTAATATAATTAATATCAACCTAAATGAATTTTCAATTATGACCTGCTTAGATTAACTTTTGAAAATAAATAGTGATTCTAATTAAGTTGTTCTCACTTGTTTTATATTCTCTAAGCTATGAATGCTAAAATAGTCTAAACAATTTCTATAACTGTTTATAAATAGAATATGACTGGAACTATACTTTGTCTTTTATAATTATAGTTTGTTTAATTTCACTTTATGATATTTCTCTTAAAAGTCTATCACCTCTTTTCATCAAATAAAATAGATCAAGCGAATAGTTGATCTTCTTCGTTACACTTCGAACCTCGAAAGCCGTGTTCATTTAACGAATAGCTCCGTTCTTAATGGTTCTTGTGTGGTCACGATCGTAGCAATAAGCCGTGTCGTTTAGTGCGCTCTTTCTAAGCTTTTCTTTTGATTGATGCTTGTTCTTAGTCGTGATTGTTTGTTTGTCTGTTTGTGTTGCTTGGTTGCTACACGTAGAAGAAGTGTGGTTCGTCAACAGTGAAGACCAGGAGCTGAGGACCGACAGTCGAAGCAGAAGGAAAGAAGCTAAAGAATTCTGAGCAGTTATACACTGGGAATAAAGGCAAGTGCAGACACCCTTTGATCATATTGTACCTATGAACTTTAAATATATTTACTTTCCATTGCATGTGTCTTAATACTGCAAACCATAAGGACTTGACTAGCCTCCTACTATATTCCTTGTATGCCTGGGTTATACATGTGTAGTATAGTGAACAGTAGATATGCTTAGTTGCTCTACTCATCTAATCTATATAATAATAAAAATAATGATCTTGCTTAATAAATTCTTCAATGATGATTAATGATTAAATGGTGAACAATGGTCACTTCGGTGATGGAGATGTTGCGGTGCTTGCGAGCATCGTGTTTTGGTTGAGGAAAGGGGGAGCGGGTACTGTTGGTGGTCCGGTTTGTCGGGCGTACCCGTCTCTGCTCTCCGTAAGGACTTAGTCAGGGAGCGGCCCCCTGGGACTTACAGTGCAGCTCCAAGCTATATGGGCTCTGGCTTGACTAATTAGCAGGACCTCCACTGGTAGGGTGTTACTTTCCGGGTAGGCGTAAGGAATGTAGCTTGGGTATTCATATTAAGAGGTCGGTCAGTTCGGGGTCCCATTGCTATGGGCACGGCTGCCGCGCGCCCCGGCAAAAACTTACGAGTGGCATCCTATTAGATGGACCCTGTGAAAGGTCTCGTAGTGAAACCCTGCCTGCTCACCTTGGTAGTGTTTTGGGGAGTCGCGACCCCGAGCGAATGGGAATCACGACTTGGAGTGAACGTGCACACCTCTGCAGAGTGTAAAATTGATATATTAGCCGTGCTCACGGTCACGAGCGGCCCAGACCCTCACTTGATGAGCAAATTAGAATCACATGGAACTTGGAGGCGAAACTTGGTTGAGGTTGCTACCTCGTGCTTTGGCGGAATGGCTATTCCGTGTTGGCAGGATTGCTATCCTGTGTTCTTAATTGGGATTGCTATCCCATGACTTTAATGGGGTTGCCACCCCGAGTTTCTATCCGAGGTTGCTACCTCGGAGATCTTAATAATAATAATTATTATAATGATGAGTAATAATATTGTTAATATACTTTCATCTAATTAAGGGTTGGGATGCTCACTCATATTTAGTAATAATTCGTTTTAATAAAAGAATTGTAATAAAAGTTTACCAACTTAAAAGCTCATCTGCAGTTAAACAGTGTTAGCTTTTCCTTTGATTAAGCCTTGCATGTCATTATACTTTCCGCCTGTACTTGCTGAGTTCGACATGAACTCACCCTTGCTATTTCCCCCACACCCCCAGTGTGTAGTAAAGTGCTGCTCAGAAGAAGAATAAAGAGGTCATGGAGTTTTCTAGAAGCTTATGGGAAGTGCTTGGCGTACGGAGCCCCCAGTCAACCGTCACTGAGAAGATTGGAGCCTAAGAAGTTTAGCTACTGTTTCCGCGTACTCTGATGTTTTGTAAGTGTTATTATAAATATGTTTTTCCGCTATATATAACATTGATTCTGATATTTCTATTCTTTTGTTATATGTGTGGACTTCCTGGGCACACATATGACGACTCTGGTCTTATTTTAAAAGCCAGGGTGTGACAGATACTGTAACACTTTTGTTTTTATTTAACAAAATTTTCCAATCATGGAGTAATTAGGCTTAAAAGATTCGTCTCGCGATTTACAGATGAACTATATAATTAGCTTTTGTTTTTATGTATATTTAATGTATCATGCATATGCCACAAGATTCGATTTGACTGTGAATCTTAAAAATTTTTGGGAACTAAACAAAGCCTAAAGAAGGCCTAAGTAGCTCACAGTCAGGAGTCTAAAGCTACTAGCAGCACTACTGATCCATCCAGATCCAGCTCCCATCGCATGGCAAGGGCATGTTCGGTCAGAGATGTTAAAGTTATATATATATATATATATATATATATATATATATATATATATATATATATATATATATATATATATATATATATATATATATATCGTAGTATTTTTGTTTTATTTGATAATTAATATTTAATTAAAGATTAATTAATTATATTTAGGAAATTTCTCTCGCAAATTATTCTCTAACTGTCCTTATTTGTTTGGCTGTAAGCTATGGCAGAAAGTACTGTTGGCTGATTTATTGTAAAAGAAAAATACTACTAAATGGCTGACAGATTCGGCTGATAAACCTAGCTAAACGAACAATTAGTTTCATAAATAATTTATATTTAGTACTTCATGCATATCTCCAGAAATTCAATGTGACAGGAGTTAAAGTTTATCGGAATAAACCAAACGGGGCTAAGACAACATCTATCATTAGTATAATCAGAACTTGTTTACTTCCCAAAAATTTTGCAAAATTTTTTCAAGATTTTCCGTCCTATTGAATCTTGCAGCGGATACATGGAGCATTAAATATAGATAAAAAATAGCTAATTGCACAATTTGTCTATAATTTACGAGACGAATTTTTTAGAACTAATTAGTTTATGGTTGGACAATATTTGTCAAATACAAATGAAAATGCTACCGTTTTCATTTTGCAAAAAAATTTGCAACTAAACAATACCTCAGTTTCAGAATTTCAATGGTTGACACCGTCGGTTTGTTCACCATTACTCACTTCGTCCACAAATAAGGCTTTGTTTAGTTCTTTTTTTATTTCACTACTGTAGTACTTTCGTTTATATTTGTTAATTAGTGTCTAATTATAGACTAACTAGACTCATAAGATTTCTCTCGTGATTTATAGTTAGTTATTTTTTATCTATATTCAATGCTCCATACATGTGCTGCAAGATATGATATGATTAACAATCTTGAAAAGTTTTTGAATTTTAGATGCAACTAAACAAGACCTAAATATACGTCTCGTTTCTTGAATCATACTCTTTTAAACTTAACTTAATATATACAGAAATATAGTAATATTTATTATATAAAATATACTTTCATAATATACTTATTTACAGATATAAATACTTAATATATCTATAACTTTTATAAAGTTAAACCCCACTAGATGAATTTTATCTTCATGCAAAGTGTCCACATTATTCTCCACTAAGTAACCCACTAAATATTTTATCTCTTCATGCAAAGTGTCCACATCATTCTCCACTAAGTCCATGTCATCCTATATTAATTACAAAAAATGACCATGTGATCTATATCATGAGAAATACTTTAAATCTTCAATCTATTAACATACAAATCATGTACATACACTATTTATTTCATCACCAATTAATTTCTCTATAATATAACCATATATTATTTTTTGTTCTATTAGCGTAGTAATTTTTTACTAGATCTAATACAATAAAATACATGCAAATCAAATTCATATGTATACATACATAATAGACTGAATATTATATAGTAATGCTATATATATAATAATTTATTTTTTAAAAATTTCCGCAGCAACGTGCAGAGAATTCACCTAGTTTCTAGAAAAACGATGGACGGACAGAGTACTGCTTATTTGTGATTTGTGCCTTGTTTAGTTCGCGAAGGGAAAAATTTCGCGACACTATAGCACTTTTGTTTGTTTGTGGTAATTATTGTCCAACCATAGACTAACTAGGCTCAAAAGATTTGTCTCATCAATTTCGATCAAACTGTGCAATTAATTTTTATTTTCTTCTATATTTAATACTTAATGCATGTGTCTAAAGATTCGATATGATGAGAAATCTTGAAAATTTTTGAGTTTTTGGTTGGAAGTAAACAAGTCCCTGCCGAGTACCAACGACAGACAGTAATGTGTACAGTACTGTCAGTAAAATCACCTGCCGCAACAATTACCTGCGTTGCCAACAATGGACTTGTTTAGTTCATCCTAAAAACCAAAAAATTTTCAAAATTCCCCGTCACATCAAATCTTGTGGCAAATGCATGAAACATTAAATATAGACGAAAATAAAAACTAATTACACAGTTTAGTTGGAAATCACGATACGAATCTTTTGATTCTAATTAGTCCATGATTAGATAATATTTGTCACAAAAACGAAAGTGCTACAGTACCGAAAAGTTTTCACTTTTCGAAACTAAACAAGGCCAATGTACAAATACACAATGGCGACTGGCCGTGCATTGCAACCAACGAATTGCTGGTAGTTAATGTGATAGCGATGCTGCTGGTTCATTAAGTCAAAATGGTGATGCGGTGGTAAAAAAAAGCGTTTTATATGTCTCTATATGACTCTATCTTATCTACTACAACTTAAAAGTTTTTGTTTAAATGTAAAGAACGAGCTGAGAAGCAAATGTTGATTTTGCCCCCATTCATTTTTTGGGCCTCCAACCATGGGCCCAGAAGTGACAGGCTGCGTGGACTGCCTCAAGGCCTTCTTTTGACAACAGCCTCAAGGCCCTTTGGCAAACAGGCACAGACCGCAGCTAGGTCGTTTCTTAAGGCCCTTTGATCTAGGTTTTCTCCTCGAATTGAAAAATTAGACAATGTTTTTTTATATTAAATAAACTCCTAAAATCATTTAAGTTACCTCCATGCTCCGGGTGAAACTGGTTTTTAAAAGTCTTTTTTGTCATTTTCAGTTTTAAAAGTTCTAGTGAACACTTAATAAGATTTTTAAACAATGAGAATATACCTAAGCTTAAAAAAATCAAAAACAAAAATTCTAGGGGGATGTGAAACCTAAATAAAATGTTTATAAATCATGAAAAATATCTTGAAGCTTCCATAAATTAGATATACCTTTATCAAAATGAAAACATATGAAAATATATGTAAAAATTTCAAAACATGCTTATGAACTACTACTTATAAGCACATTTTTAAAATTTTTCCAAAACAAGGATATGAGATGCATGTATGCAACCAGCATGAACGCAACATACAATACACTGAATGCATTCATTATAATATTGTCTAGATAATGATTGTTTGAGTGTTTTTGTTGTGTCCCATGTTTTTGTTTTGGAAAGCTTTTAGAACTTGATAGCCATTGATTAGAATATTTGGCTATTTTCTAGATTTTTTTCTAGATATTTTCCAAACTTCCTAGAGCTAAATTATTTTAGGGGCATAGTTTGCATGCGCATGTTCATATGGGTGAATGTATATGCATTATGAGTCTCCGTGTGAATTTAATATTTTGCTGCGGCTTTCGACCTCTAATATGTTCAAGACATTTATAACTTGCTGGTGATGCTCAAAACCATCTTAGAACATTTTTGAGGTCAACACCCATGTAAAACGACGGCTAGAGAGTTCTGATTCTCTCATATCAAGACTTCAATGCAAGCATTAAAAAAGGCCACCTATCATTATTCTTTTTAGAAGGCCTCCTAAGGCCAGTTTTAATGGAGTTTCACTGGAGTTTTCTGCACATTAAATATACTGATGTGGCACTCATGAAGAGAGAGATTAAGGATTTTATGGGAGTAGAGAGAGTTTTATAGAGATAAAACTCTTCTGCACTGTTTGTAAATTTATGGATATGTTGAAAATTGAGTTATGAAAGCTCCACTGAGGATGGTCTAACAATATTAAAGTTACCACCCAGGAGAGTTGATATCTATCATCTGCACTACAAATTTGAAGCATCTCTGTAAGGAAGGCTTCATTTGAACTCATCTAAGTAGTCCAAAGTTGCAATCAGAGCCCACTGAAAGCCATCGCCCTTGTTTCTAACATCAACTTTAGGCTTTGTTCAGTTCCCAAAATTTTAGGTTTTTGGCACTGTAGCACTTTCGTTTTTATTTGATAAATATTATGCAATCATGGACTAACTAAGTTCAAAAGATTCATCTCGCGATTTACAGGCAAATTGTGTAATTAGTTTTTGTTTTAATCTATATTTAATGCTCCGTGCATGAGCCGCAAGATTCGATGTGACGGAGAATCTTGAAGACTTGATGTGACGGGCAAACCGTGCATCCAGTGTTGAGGCTACAGCTTCACCCAAAAACCAAAAACTTTTCAAGATTCTCTGTCACATTGAATCTTGCGTCATATGCATAGAGTATTAAATATAGATGAAAACAAAAACTAATTACATAGTTTGCCTATAAATCACGAGATGAATCTTTTGAGCCTAGTTAGTCCATGATTGGACAATGTTTGTCAAATAAAAACGACAATGCTACAGTAGCGAAATCTAAAAAATTTCTAGAACTAAACAAGGCCTAAAAGAAGCTGAAACACTGACGTATAAAGACAATGATGCGTTGTTTAGTTCACCCCAAAACTAAAAATGATTCCTCGTCACATCGAGTCTGGCGACACATACATAAATAATTAAATATAGATGAAAATAAAAACTAATTGCACAGTTTGTTTATAAATCGCAAGACGAATCTTTTAAGACTAATTACTTCATGATTGGACAATGTTTATCAAACAAAAACAAAAATGCTATAGTATTAAAATCCAAAAACTTTTTGAATCTAAACAAGTCGTGAAAAAGCAAGTGTAGGTTGTCAGAGCCTAGGTTGAGTGAATAGTAGCCTCAGATTAGGCTTTATTTTTTAGTTCACCTAAAAACCCAAAAATTTTCAAAATTCCTCGTCATATCGAATCTTATGGCATATGCATGAGACATTAAATATAGTCGAAAACAAAAACTAATTACACAGTTTGTGTGTAAATCATGAGATGAATCTTTTGATCCTAGTTAGTCCATGATTGAATAATAATTGACAAATAAAAAAAGTGCTATAGTACTATAAACCTAAAAATTTTGGAAACTAAACAAGTTGTTTAGTTCACCCAAAAATCAAAAACTTTTCAAGATTCCCCGTCACATCAAATCTTGCAGCACATGCATGAAGCATTAAATATAGACGGAAACAAAAACTAATTGCACAATTTACCTGTAAATCACGATACAAATCTTTTAAGCCTAGTTACTCTATAGTTGAACAATATTTATCAAATAAAAACGAAAATACTACGGTACTAAATTTTTTTAAAAAATTCGGAACTAAACAAGGCACTGGCCTTACTCAAGTCTACATGAACTGATACTTTTGCATGGGGCTAACAAATTTGGGCCTTGTTTAATTCCCAAAAAAATTTGAGATAAAAATAACTAATTGTACAGTTATCTATAATTCGCGAGACGAATCTTTTAAGTTTAGTTAATCTATGATTAGACAATATTTGTCAAATATAAACAAAAGAACTACGATATCTATTTTGCAATTTTTTTTTGAACTCTTTGCCCGCGTTGGGCTTGCACAGCAGCAGCGGCCCTCTATCTCGCTCTGGGTCAAACATGCAGCATGCACGAGCGGCCAGGGTGTGGTGCAGTGCATGCGTGAGTGGTCCAGCTGTTGGCTCTGAGAGCGCAAAAGGGTCAAAACTGGGGCCTTGTAGTTCTTGAGGCGTGAATTTTTTGGTACTATATAATTTTCATTTAGGTCTTGTTTAGTTCATCCAAAAACAAATTTTTTTTCAAGATTTTCTGTCACATTGAATCTTGCGGTACATGCATAAAGCATTAAATATAGATAAAAATAAAAACTAATTGTGAGATGAATCTTTTACTGTATGGTTTCATGACACAATTACCAAGACTATAGATAACTAGGTAACTGAGCCACATGAGTTTTATGGGGATGAAAATTCTCTCTCATCTGATGAAACTCCTTCATTTAATGACCCTGCCAAGTCAGCAATTTTGCTTATGTGGCACCTTATTTAATGTGCATGACACTCTCACGAAACATTCATCGAGACCGACCTTAGTCCATGATTAAACAATAATTGCCTAATAAAAACGAAAACACTATAGTCCTGAAAACCAAAAAATTTTCGAAACTAAACAAGTTCTAAATAAAGTTGTTAGTGTACAGTGTACACTATGCAAGTAGCAAACTTAGGGCCAGGTTTGGCAGTTTTTTTTTCTGGCTCCAGTAGAGGAGCCGGATCGGTGAATCTAGTTTTTGTTTTTGACTCGTATTTTATTTCTCAAAGAGAGGGGGAAAAATAGTTCCTCGCTATAATGAACAATATTCGCTACAAGCCAGATTTCTTTAGGGCTCGTTCGTTTAGCTTCTGTTCCCGTTGAATTCATTCTAGATGATCAAAAATAGTATAAAATTACACAATGTTTCTGATGGAATGATTCCAGGCCTCCATTCCATGAGAAACGAACGGGGCCTTAGGGAGCTGAAGCCCCACATGAATAGGATCTAATAGTGCCGGTTCAAAACTAAACTTAATTTGAAGTGGCTTTGAATTACTTGTCGTCACTTTTTCCGAAGTTGGAACACGATGAAAGTCGCAACACTAGTTACTTTGCTGCCTGGATTTTCCTAGCGAGCCTTCTATTCAGCAGCATTCTTATCAGTAGTTGCGAGCAAATAAAAAAGAAGCTAAGATTGGTTAGTGTTATATAATCTCTGTCGCAAGAGCAAGACTGGTTTGGTTGGTAGCAAAACTACTAGTGTACCTACCTACCTACAATACGGCAGTTGAAAAATCAAACTTTCAAGTGGCATAGATTCGTGCTTTCCGAGTGCTGTCTTTTCCACAATGGCTTTCCGCTTTTTTTTCTCCAACTCCAAATGATGTCACATGTGAATTTTAAGTGTCCGCACGAAAACAACAATCATTTGGGCGCACTAATCATTTTTGGGAGTACAAGCAATTCCCATTACAAAGATGGCCTATGGTGCCTTTTGGCGTCGATGGTGCTGTAGGTTGCAATAGGGGGAAATGATGGTGCTAGATTTTTTTTGGGGGTCAAGTCGCGACGACCCCCGCCACGTCCATCGGTGCTGACAAGGACAGGAAAGAAGAAGCAGTGGCGAATTCAGCCATGAAGTTCATCGGGGTCATCATATTTATACAGTGGAGTCGGCACCATTTGTTTAACTGTGATGAACAGTAATTCTCTACTATTTTATCAAAACTATCGGGGTCGGGCGACCCCGACAATATAGGCTAGATTCACCCCTAAGAAGCAGCACGTTTCGTCTCCCCGTTGGCTGCTTCCCGTGCCGGGGTGGGTGGGACCTCTCTCGTTCCTGCACTACTCCGTGGACACGGAAACCTGCTTCTCTGATGCCTTGTTTAGTTCTATGTATGGAGTATTAAATATAGATAAAAATTAAAACTAATTACACAGTTTGGTCGAAATTGACGAAACGAATCTTTTGAGCCTAGTTAGTTTATAATTGGACAATATTTGTCAAATACAAACTAAAATACTACTATTCCTATTTTGCAAAATTTTTTAAAAGTAAACAAGGCCTGAATGACCTCCAGCAGAGCAAAAATGTGGCTTGTGTTGTAGTATAATTAACCGTGACTCTGTTCATTAGCTTGAGTTTGTCGGCCATTTTTGCAACGTGCCACACTTACTGAAGTTAAATCAACAGGGGCGCTAAACTATTTGTGTCAAGCTGTAGCCAATCATAGAAGCCATCCAAATTGATACTATATAAAGAGCATGCCACTCACTAGATAGCATGGCATCACACCAAACTTGCCTTGTTTGTTCCCGGTATTCCGCAATTCAGTTCATGATTTGCATTTTTTAGAGGACAAGAAACAAAAAAAAAAAATATCAAAAGACCAACCAAATGCAGCTATGCCCAAAATTCAGAGCTTATCGTCTTATCCGGTGGCTTTTGCCTTCTATTAGAGCAAGTTTAATAATACAGTCCACTTGCTGACTGTAAGGTTCCTTACAGCCTTCTTGCAGCCCACCCATACAATAGTTAGCTATTCACTATTAATACATGGCCCACTTATCTCTCTCACAGAGTTTCTTGATTTTTGTGTCTAAGCTGACCGTAAGGTTACAGCCTGCTTCTCCTCTCTCTCCTCCCTTCTCTCTTCCACATCAGCATTTAGCCAGCTTACAGCCCACCATAATACTTGCTCTTAAGCATAATTAATCTATCACTAACACATGTGAGTTACTATAGCATTTAAGGCTAATCATAGACTAACTAGGTTTAAAAGATTTGTCTCGCGATTTTCGACTAAACTGTGTAATTAGTTTATTTTTTATCTACATTTAATATTATATGCATGTGTCCAAAGATTCGATTGGATGGATGAAATATTTTTTTTGGGTGGGGAACTAAACAGGGCCTTATATTTGATAATTATTATTCAATTATAGATTAACTAGGTTTAAAAGATTCGTCTTATAAATTATAGACTAACTATACAATTAGTTATTTTTATTTTATATTTAGGGCTTGTTTGGAATGGAAGAATTGAAAACATAGGAATAGGAAAAAACATAGAAATAGGATGGAGATGAGATGATAAAATAGAGGATACGAAAAAGATAGAAAACTTATATAAGGCCTTGTTTAGATCTGAATTTTTTTTTGATTTTTGACATTTTAGCAATTTTACTTTTATTTGATAGACATTATCCAATCATGAAGTAATTAGGTCTAAAAAATTTGACTCGTGATTAGGTAACGTTTGGAACATACTAGGAGCCGAATCTTATGACCCTAGTTAATCTATTATTGGACAATATTTAACACAAACAAACGAAAATGCTACAATAGCGAAATCTAAAAATTTTCGGAACTACGTCCAGTTTACTTTCTTTCCTTTGTTTTTAGATTTCTTCAAATTTCTTTCAAAAATCCTATATTCCAAACGCCCCATTAATATTTATATATGTACCATAAAATTTGATGTGATATAAAATTTTAGATTTGCTCGCAAGATGCACCCCATGCCATCGTTCCGGCTGCCCACTCTCTCTCCTTGGCTGCTGCATGCATTGCTATTGCTGTATTTTTGTTTATATTTAGCAATAATTATCTAATTATGGGTTAAATAGGTTTAAAAAATTCTTCTCGCAAATTAAAGATAAACTATATAATTAGTTTTTGTTTTTGTCTATATTTAATGTTTTATACATATGTTCAAAAATTTAATAAGATAGGTAATCTTAAAAAATTTTGAAAACTAAGGCCTCATTTAGTTTTGATTTTTTTTGGTTTTTGCTACTGTAGCATTTTCGTTTTTATTTAACAAATATTGTTTAATCGTGAACTAACTAGGCTCAAAAGATTTATCTCGTGATTTACAAGCAAACTGTAAAATTAATTTTTATTTTTTTTTATCTATATTTAATGTTTAATGTATATACCGCAAGATTCGACGTGATAAAAAATTTTATTTTTTTTAATTTTTAGGTGAACTAACAAGGCCTAAATGGCTAATCAGGCCACACTCTCAAATCCAGTGCTGTAAAAGTTGCGCCAGCTGTTGGTGTCGTAAAAGATGCCGCTGCTGGAGCTGTAAAAAGTACACACACAGTTGCTCACTTGCATGCATCGGATGCTGCCATGCTGGCATGAGCACGACAGTACTCTTCTCTCAGGCTATGTATCATTTTCATTTTTATTTAACAAATATTATCTAATTATATATAAATTAACTAAGCTTAAAAGATTTATCTCACAATTTATAAGTAAACTGTGACATTAGTTTTTGTTTTTGTCTATATTTAATACTGCATACATATGACGCAAGATTTAATATGATGGAGAATCTTGAAAATTTTTTATTTCTTTCTTTTTTTTGACAAGGCCAATGCATATGGAGCGGGGATGACCTTCCAAATTTTTTTACAAAATATAAATAATAGCAATTTCGTTTGTATTTGATAAATATTGTTCAATCATGGATTAACTAGGCTCAAAAGATTCGTCATCCAAATTATAGATAAACCGTGTAATTAATTATTTTTTATCTATATTTAGTGCTCCATACATATGCCGTAAGATTCGATGTGACGAGAAATGTGAAAAACTTTTGCAAAATATTTTAGGAACTAAACAAGGCCCTAGGAATAGCACTGAAGGAAAGAAATTTAGTCAGGCTAAGGGCATCTAAGTCATTTGGCTGCACCGAGTTCGCTTGTCTTATGAGTCATTTTCTTTTGCCATCAGCTAACAGTAATTTTAGCCGTAACTTTTCAGACCAGCCAACAGACTCACGAAATGACATGTTGGGTAAAAAAAATAAGCGTCATGGCATCAAGGTCCATTTTAACTTTTCAGTGACATATAGAAAGAGACCATTTTTTATAATGACACACAGGTAAAAAGGGCTCATTGCATTTGCATCCGTGGGATGGCCGGTGTGATCGATCGATAAATGTGTGTGAGCTTGTTGAAGGAAGTCTTCGCCGCAAGCAAGTACTGCCTGTGTTGTGTGTACTGATCGATCGAGTGCTGAGTGCTGCTGACCTCCTCGAGCTGAGACCGCCAGGGCCATGGCGCAGACTAGCGGCGTAGAGCACAGCGTCCACATAATACCCGCTGATGGTGGCGCCGGCGCCGGCGCCGGCGCCGGAGAAGGCGAGCTAGTAGCCACGGCGGAAAGGCGGCTGAATTGCTTCGTTCGTTACGTGGCGCTGATTGAAAGGCTGGGCAACGCCCTCGGCACGCTTGCCTTCACCTGGGCAACCGTCGTCCTGCTGGGTGGCTACCCGACGGTGCTTCGTAGTGATAATGATAAAAATGATTTTTGGTTCGCCACCATCATATTTTTCCTCGAAGCTTTCAGGTAAATACGCCTCCTGCTGCACACTGCATTCAGATTGGTTCAGTACTGGTGTGCTGTGTTACCCCTTTCAACACTTAAACTATGCAGGATTCTTAGAAAGTTGGTGATGCATATGCTCAACCGTTGTAATTTTTGTATAGCACGTTGATGTGTTAAAATTAGCCGAAATGAAATATGAAAACAGTGCCACAAATTTATGGCTAGTACGAAGAAGCCTACTACTAGTCAAATTTAAACCAAAAAGGAAATAAGCATGCAAGCATCATAGGAAATCAATATACGTAGGGCAAACAGAAAACTACCTTTTCATTGTTGTTTTCTTTGTTGTTTTTTATATAAAGTTCCCTTTATTACTAGTCGAGTATCTTGGAGTTTGGTAATGTGTATTGCAAACGTGAGCAGTAAAGTACTAGTTCTGTACTACCTTGTTCAGTAAGGTTATCTGCATCATCTAATAACTATCTGATACATCTAGACACATGTGTGTCCTCGTCTGTTTAATTTCTACATCCATGTTATATTCGTTTTGTTTATAACATCATGCACAAATTTCAGGATGTTCAGTCGCAACAACAGAGCGGATTATAAATTGTTCTTTGGCACTAGAGGTGCTTTTAGACTTCTTGGCTGGAATTGGTTGGTTCTACTTATAGTATATTTTAACGGTGTGGTGCTGTGCTTCCCTTTGCTCTCACCAGTATTGTTCCTCCCACTTCTGGGGATACTAGTTGCCATTGGCCAATTTCTGTTTCCAGGAGCTCGAAGACTGCTAGCACGCATCCCACTGTGGTTGCGGCGTGTGATATCATTATGGAGCCCTGTGATTGCAATCAGCTTACTTCTGGGGGCCTATGTACATCAATATTCTTTATCGAAGCAACAAGTAAATGAGAATCCATATCAAACATATTTCCAACTCAGACATTACAAGGTGGCCATATGTATAGCTTACGGAGTGCTGCTTGTGGTGGTGCTCCTAGTGACAGTTAGCAGGATGAGGTTCGCAGGTATCATCAAGCTAGCGGATAGTGTTCTGGGCAGCAAACAAGAGTTCTGGCGTCGTGTTGTTCTAAACTTGTGCATGATTGGTGCAATTGTGACGGCAGCATTCTCTTTCGACATTATTGATATTTGGTACATACCACTTCTAATGATCGTAGTCGAAGTATCAACAATAGTTTTAGCTTCATTTGGCAACTTTCAGGTTCCTTCAGCGGTACTTCGTGTGGTGCTCCCACTTGTACGTTTTGGTAGCATATCACATGACTACCTATGTAAGGAAGATGATGATATGGGAAGCCATGCACCGGCACCGGCACCAAGTGGTGGTGGATGCAATCCTAGTATAATAAACCTGACACCATCTTTATACATCTTCTATGGGATGGTACTAGGCCAAGGAGCACTGTATCTTGTGGCATGTGTGGTCGAGATCTTCTCATTCATCCCTCGAAGATTTCTCATCCGTCGTGGGGGATTCAAAGGTCAGTGGGGAGTGGACTCTATCAATTTGTACTACTCATATGACTTGGATAAATGCTTGGAAAGGAATGTGCTTGCTCCAAATATCAGCCTTTGCAAATTTGCCATCGTTTATCTAAACTCAGACTCAACCAAGAAGCAGCTCCATGGGATCCGGATTGCACACACTCTTCTTCAGAGGGAACCAACCAGGACACGACTCCTTGTGAAGCTCAAAGCATCGACCAAGACGATGACCAGACTAATGAGAATGTTGCACCAAGAGAATCAAGCTACTATTAGATTTTTTGCGGCGAAGGTGATTGATGAGCTCGCAAAAAGCCTCCTAGTCATCAATTGTCCTGGGATAGTTCAGAATGTGTCTCTACTTTTGGATTGGGGTAATAACCAACATAAAAGAGTAAACCCACTTCTGGACGACACAGATGAGGAACAAGAACAAAAAAATGATCTATCTGTAAATGCCATTGGGAACCGAACAGAAAGGGGAGATGCAGTTGGAGACAGTGGTAACCTGCTCGAAACACAAGAGAGCTCAACCCAACAAATTGATATTAGTAACAAAAAGAACTCTTGGATAACCAAACAGTGGCGACAGGTTTATGAATTCTGGTCAATCCCCCAGGAAGGACCACTGACAGAGCAGGATCTTCTCCCTGTAATCGGTATGTCGATTATTGAAAGCTTGGTTACTTATGATCAAAACAACTGTTCAGAGATCAGCAGCGCAGCCAATCTCATTCGGAAGATCACAAGATTCACAAGATTTTGCAGAACTGACACCAATTATACTGACGCTGAAAAGAAGGTCCTAGTTCACTCATCATTGAAGCTATTATACAAGCTCACAAGCATCGATGGGGAGATCGGCATAACACTGCGGCACAAGATATCACAACATCCCTTTCTCTTGAGAAATCTCTCAGAGGTCCTGGGAGACATCACAAGTAACTGTGAGACGAAGAAAGTGGCGTCAGGAATTATTAGAAACCTTGCTATCGATGCAAGCATGAGACTGGCAATTGGGCGTGTTCAAAAGATCATTACCGGGTTGATGCATGCGTTTCTCACTCCAGATGAGCCCTCCAGTAGTACGGGTGCAAGTGTTTCTCACTCCGAAGAAGCCCTAAGGAAGGTCGCAGGACAAGCATTAGCAATGTTGGCAATAGGCAATGGCAGCAACTGCCTGGCTATGCTAAGGCAAACAGGGTATTCATTCATTAAGGAACTCACAAAGTTGATCGATGATGATAGGTACACGTACAGATGTGTAGCAGCAAGTTTGTTGCGGAGTGTGTTGATGCATGCTCGACCTGACGTTAAAGAAACAGACTTGAAGCAACTATCTTACATGGTGAGCACTATTGATCCAAGCTACTATGTGTGCAATGTGCAAACTATGCAAAGCCTGAAACATGTTTCCATTTTCTAAAAAAACTAATCCAACCTGCTATACTCACTTTGTTCCTAATTATATTTCACTTTAGTTTTGCAATAAACTATTTTTTTTTAACTTTGTTCAAGTTTAAGAAAAATATATCAACATCCACGGTATCATTTTAGTTTCATCAAACACTTGGAAATATTTGTAATAGTGCATTATTTTAATCTGTATTTGTTAATACACTTTTCTTCAAAAAATTACCCCACTAGACAAATTTGACCTACGATGAAACTAAAATGAACTATAGTCTGCAACGAGTTAGATATCAGATATCATAATATTTCACGGTACAATATATTAACACTTGACAAATCTGGTATAGTGTAACTATAGTATACTAGATTATGTTTCATGTTGCTCTTTTCATGATATAGGTGCTGGGAAGAATTCTCCGTGCAGATGGTGAAGAACTAGAAATCTTCATTGGTCTTAGTTCACATATATATGAAGCCATTCCTGAGGAGTTGGCCAAAGATTTTGAGTACAGCCAGATTAAGGTAACATTTGTGAAGCGGCTTGTCGATGCATTGAATGCGAACATGGAGCCCAATGCTGATTGCCCTGGGATCATGAGAGTGATACTCGAACAAGCCATAGAATTGATGAAGTATGACTCTAGTAATACTGTAAATTACTTCCGCGATCTCCACATGATAGAGGTATTATCGATGGTGGAGGAGACCATCTTAGAGGCGGAGAACTACACCATCTTCATGGGTGATGTAGGACTAATGGAGGCAGGTGAACCTTTATCCTCGCTTGTGGCAAGGGCTAAACAACTACTAGACGCTCACTGAACATGACAACCATCAGAAATATATGCAGCTTAATTTATGGGTATACAATGCATGTGTAAACTGAAGTTGCAAAGGTCTCTAGAGCTGTTACTGTCATGGTATTTCTCATATATGATATCTTAATATGTGTATTCATGTTGCTATTCAAGTGTTGCTGCTATTGAAATCATATTATTATGTGTAAGAAAATCCAAGCGCTTCGTTGGCTTAGGTGAAATCTAGTAATAAATAAGTTACTATAAAGCTAGCTAGCGAGTGATGTAATAACCAATTATTATCCTATATATTACTCTATTACTTTGTCCTACAGATTATCAGTTGATTTTTGGCCTTACTTCATAATGCTGAACATTCATTATTGACATGGAGCCTATATTGAAAAAAATATTATCTATGTGTTTTTACGAAAAAACTGTTAATATCATATTTACAGTTAACTCGCCAATTATCTAACATATTCTCCTTAATCTCAAGGTGTTACGGAGGACAAAATATTCGAATTAGCTGCTTCATCCTTTCTAATGATATACTATGCTAGGATTAGGAAATCTTGGGGATGTTTGGTTCATAAGCCAGAATCCATCATCCCTTTTCTGTGTTTCAACATATTTATAGCGCCTCCGTGCAACCAGTGCGATGGTAAAAGGAGACACTCATCACTCATCAGGGGTAACCACCTTCGTTTTGTCTAGGTCTCTAGGATGTTTAGTAATGGATTAGGATGTTCAGTAGTCAAAGTATCAAATAAGAGAATTTTTATAATGGTTAAGGAGCATCAATCGGATGACTAAAAGGACTGAGAAATCAAGACAAACCAAAGAGGCATCAGGAGGCACCAAGTGCATACTAAACGGTGGGACTATATGCGCCAGTTGGTGTGTACTAAAATTGGTGGGGTCAACACCTTAAAAAAGGTGAGATAATTCTATTTTCAATTTTTTATGTAATTAAGGGTAGAAAGCTAAATTTATAATAAAAAATCATAAATTTTTCACTAGCTAATGTGTTACCAACACATGTTTAGTAAGCTCAAATATAATCAATTAGTACAGAATTATAACTGATGAGGCCTGTTGTTGACTACTATTAGCACATGAGGCAAGATTTTCAGAGTTACTAGTATTAACAAATAGTGCCAAGAATAAATCAAAACCCAGCCAAAATTACTCATTACCAGGGCTAAAACATTGGAGTGAACTCAAAGAAAGTAAAGAGGAAGGCTAAGCAGGTGAATGGATGGGGCTGTGCTACAAGGTTTCATGAACCTTCATCAAATTTGGTAAAACAAGACAATAGTCTGCTACTAGGTGCCAATGCAGGAGTGCATCTAAATTGCTGTGTCCTCAAGGTGCTCACATCAGAATGCAGGGGCGAAGCTACACTACAAAGAGGGCGTGCAAAGACACCCTCTAAAAATTATAAAAATAATAAAATTGATTAAAATTTCACCATATATGTACCTCCCAAAATACATATCTATGCGTCCACAAGATATGTGTACCCCTCTCTGTCATTGTCAGAATGCATATTTGGAATTTAGAGAAAAAATATTCATGCTACAATAGAGACGTGAAGAAAAAATATTATCACAAGGAGAAAAAAAATGAAAGACTATAACTGATGTCACATACGGAAATAAAATGAGTGAAACCATCAATCTGAAACATGGAGGTTACACTAGAACAATATAACTGAAACTAAACTTATCACATTAACATGCTTCTATTGCATCTAATGCTTTAGTGATTTATACCATTGCGGGTGCCTAAGTAGCTTAGATAGTAGTCTGAGCTGCTAGGAGCAATACTAGGCCAGTAGCAGAGCACTACTAATCCATCTAGATTACCAAGCCATGGTAAGACAGCATCTATCGTCAGTATAATCATCAGTTTCAGAATTTCAGTGGTTGGCAGCTAGCGGCGGCTTGTTCATTATTACTACTATCTCTGTTCCTAGAAGAATACAACTATGGGTTATGTGCCAATTAACTTCATATTTGACTAAGTTTTTAGTAACTAGTATTCACGTTTATAGCTCTAAATTAATTTATTATGAAAATACATTTTATAATTAACCTAATGGTGTTTATTTGATATTATAAATACTTATGCTTTTTATCTATAATTACTCAAACTTGATATATCAAAACATGGTATTGTTCTAGAATTGTATTTTTTAAGGACTGGGGGAGTACCGCTTAGGCCCTGTTTACTTTTCCACCCAAAATTTTTTTATCCATCCCATCGAATCTTTGGACACATGCATAGAATATTAAATGTACATAAAAAAAATAAACTAATTACACAGTTTGGTTGAAAATCACGAGACGAATCTTTTAAGCCTAGTTACCCTATGATTAGCCTTAAGTGCTACAGTAACCCACATGTTCTAATGACAGATTAATTATACTTAATAGATTTGTCTTACAGTTCCCTGACGAGCTATGTAATTTGTTTTTTTATTAATTTGTAAAACCCCTCCCGACATCTTTCCGACACATCCGATGTGACATCCAAAAATTTTTTTATCTTCAATCTAAACAGGGCCTTATTTGTGATTCAGATAGTACTGTGTACAGTGCTGTCAGTGAAATCACCTGCCGCAACAAGTACCTGCATTTCCAACAACGTACGAATACACAGTGACTGGCCATGGCAACTAACGAATTGCTGGTAGTTAATGTGACAGTGATGCTGGTTCATTAAGGAGGTTAAAATGGTGCAGCAACATTTATCTGTCCGAGCGTTTTGTATTTATGTTGATTGCCCCCATTCATTTTCTGGGCCTCCAACAACGCGGCTCTCGGCCCAGCACTAATGCTGGCGAGAGGCCGTCGTCACTCTCTACCATGGGCCCAGAAGTGCCAGGCTTCGGCTCACAACCGCATCTGAGGTCTAAAGTCTAAATAAACTACTCCCTCCGTTCCGTCCCAAATTATAAGTGAGTCAAAGTTTTTCAAGAAAATGTGTTTGCTACAGTTGGTCCAGCATTGGAGTCTATTCTACATAGACTTTAAAAGCACACTAGGCCTAGTTATAGGGAAACAAATGAATTGACCATTTTTTTCTTGGTCTGTCTAGATAGAGCAGCAGGGTGGCTCGATGGTGAGTAGCGTTGCGTGACCTTACGGGCTACTACTCACCTCCCATCACTCTCACGCGTCGTGACATGCTCCACCCTCTTCCTCTTCACCAGCCCAGCCCGCCCACGACGATCACCGGCCACCCGATGCAGCCGTGCAGTGTATCTTCCTCGCACGCCGCGACTTTCAACATTGACCTCGCCCTCGCCCTCGCCCTCGCCCTCCACCGCACCGCACCGTAGACGGGAGGGAAGCGATGTTCCAGTGCGAGCGAGTGGGCTGGATCCAAGCGAGTGGACCAAGACGGTTGGGCCAAATTGAATGGGCTGGACAAAAAAAAAAGTCCGAATTTTTGCCTCTTTATTATTACTAGCAAAAATGCCCGTGCGTTGCAACGGGAGACAAAAAGTTTCAAAAATGATAAACAATAGCGACAGAAATGGTAAGTACCTACTTAATATGTTTTACATATAATTATATAATATTTGAAATATATAATATATTTCATTTATGTGACTATGGCAGGCAACAAAATGAAAATGTTTTACTAAAACCAAAAAAGGATGAAAATAAAAAAATGGCTGAAATTTTGCCTCTTTAGTATTAATAGCAAAAATGCCCATGTGTTGCAATGGGAGAAACAAAAAGCTATAAAATCTATATCTATATCACCTCCCATCAAATCTTTCTTGAATCTTTCCCTCACTTTTCTTCTATCAAATTTCTATGATTTGCTGATCTTAAATTTCCAAGTCAGTAATGAAAAATCTTCTTCTTTACTTCTTAGCCCAACCAGCCCACCATCTCCCCCACCCTCCTTCTCTTCCTAACCCCGTCGGCCCAGGCATGCCCCTGTTCCATTCCCTTGTCCTCCTCGCCCTGGCCCAAGCAGGAGCCGAAGGCCTGGCTAGCAGGTGGCCGCACCCACCTTCCTGAGCCCTCCCATCTACGGCCCAACTCTTCCTCCCCCTCGCCAGGCCCAACGTGTGGCCCACCTGCGCGGGGCCCAGCAACCGTGTCCACTCGGAGAGAGGAGAGGCAGAAAAAAAAGGCAGACTGAAATTTTGCCTCTTTATTAGTAGGTATAGACTAGCAAAAAATATATGCCCGTGCGTTGTAACGGGAGAAAAATATTAAATGGCCATAGAAAGTAATGACATAATGTTACATATCTATTTATATTTATTCTTTTTATAAAATTTAAAGTCTACTATTTTATTAATAACCATGACATCTATGGTATTAGATAGTTAATATTTAGAATAATATGTAGCTTGAAGAAATATTTATTTAATAATAAAAATAGAAATTAGTCAAATCTTATCTTAGTCTAATATTATCTCTTAACATAGCTTAGTATTATATTAAAACATGAGAAGTTTGTTGCTAACTTTTTTTATTTAGATTAGATTTCTATGAAATATGATATATCAGTTAAATGCATATAGATTATGAATACATGCGCTTATGAAGTGTTCATATGATATAACAATACATCGTGCAAAGGTAGTGTAAACATCCTCAAGCATAATTTTAGGTAAATTAGTAAATTAGTGAGATATGCAGAAATAATGCTAAAACTTTTACCACAAATCAAGCATCACATTAAATAGACTACCATAAAATTTTCAAAATAATTGGAGCAAAATAACTATAATTTCAATTTTATATAAAAAACATAGGCAAGCATCTTCAACAAAAAAATATATTAAAATTTTTGATATTTTTTCTTTACTGCATTGATCTACGTATGTGGAGCTGAACAAAATTTGTTTTGTAATTTTTAGATTTTTCTATGAATTACTATGCATTTATCAATTTCAGCCGATCAGTTTTACACTAAAAAGCATAGACAAACATCTCCAGCAAAAAAAAGATAAAATAAAAATTATGATATTTTTTGTTTACTGCATGGATCTACATATGTGGAGCTGAACAAATTTTGTTTTGTAATTTTAAATTTTTTCTATGAATTACTATATATTTATCAATTTTCAGTCGATTGAAATAATAAAAGAAAAGTAAATTAATAGGATAAAATATTTTGTATTTAGGCCCCTATAATTTCTTTAATCTCAATGTGCTGTAATATATAAAGGAGATTTTATATTGAAAATAAAAAAAACTTTTATTCTTCTTTTTTCCTCTCTCCTATCGGAAGCCGCGACGGAAGCCCAGGCAGGCCGAGTCGGCACCGAGGGAGAAAAAATTTTGGCAAAACTGAAATTTTCACAATTTAGTAGTAGAGAGGATTATATATATATATATATATATATATATGCTATTCTACACCCAGGGTGTAGAATACTATTCTACACCGAACTGTTATACTGAGCAAAATTCAGTATCGTTCAGTATTCATATTTCAGTATTGTTCAGTATTTCATGGTCCTGGGTGTTGGACGAGATGATACTGAAGGTTCTCCAGTATTGCTCAGTATTTTTTCTACTCAGTTTTGACTTGCGGTGTAGAATAATATTCTACACCTAGGGTGTAGAATAACGCTGGACAAAATTCAGTATTGTTCAGTACCCGTGTTTCAGTATTATTCAGTATTTTGTAATCCTGGGTGTAAGACCGGATGATACTGAATGTTGTTCAGTATTGCTCAGTATTTTTTCTGCTCAATTTTAACTTGCGGTGTAGAATAATATTCTACACCTAGCAGTACTGGAGAGTGTTCAGTATCATCTTGACTGAACAAAATTCAGTATTGTTCAGTACCCGTGTTTCAGTATTATTCAGTATTTTGTGATCCTAGGTGTAAGACTGGATGATACTGAACGTTGTTCAGTATTGCTCAGTATTTTTTCTGCTCAGTTTTAACTTGCGGTGTAGAATAATATTCTACGTCTAGGGTGTAGAATAGCGCTGCCGTGTATATATATATCTTTATTGTTCTTTCCTTTTAGTTTTCTTTCTCCTCTTTCTTGCTAAACCACACTTGTTCAGCTAGCTTATCCACTTCTTATCACTGCATTATAGCTTTCCATTTGTCTTTATATTTTCCTAATTTCCATTCCTTTTCTTCTTGTTTCCTAGGACAACGACACACGATGTTTCAAAGAAAAAGGACAATGACACAAGAAAGGGCTAATGCTAATCAACAACGTCACTGCTGCTGGAGAACAAGAGCACAAACAAGATCAGCGGATAATCTAGCAAAGGTTGGGAAAAGGGTTTCTCAACAAACGATCCAGTTCAATCATTGCATGAACATCGTCATCATCATATCAACCCTACCCTCCGTTCGTCACCAGACTCTCTCTGCTCTCTGCTTCTTGTTCTTCATTCAGATTCCTTGTTCATTCAGATTCAGATTGTTTGTTCATTCAGAGTTTCAGACTGCTCAAAAGAATAATATGGATTCATTATCACACAGCTAGCCTCTCCACCTCCACTGTTTAAAAATGCAGCCAGGACACGGCCGGTCCTAATACTATAGCCGCACACGTCATTTTGTAAGATTACCGAACATGGAACATCACTCTGATTGGTCGATGTTTACTGACAACATTGAAAACTGCAAACAGCAGAAACTTTAGTGTATATCTCTAAGTTTCCTTCGATCTTATCACAACAATGCTATGCTAGTATTATATACATGGTGCATTCATACATCATATATATTCCCCGTCAAATAGAGTAGTATGTAATTCTAAGTTTGATCACAAGTCATCTTTTTTTTTAAAAAAAAATGGCCAAGTATATAGAAAATAATATCAATATTTTTGTCTCCAAATATGTTTACTAAAAAAATCTATTCTACAATTAGTCTAATGACACTTAATCGATATTATAAATGTTAGTATTTTCTGATAAATTTGGTCAAATTTGAAGTGAGAATTGCATTATCTTTTGAGACAGGCAGTATACATCCAAGTCAACCGCTCTCATGAGGAAGCAAAGCAAGTAAGCAACCATCTCATCTCATAGGCCACATGTAAACTCCATGAAGTCATGTGATGTGGTGCACATATACTATTCTAGGGCTGTGAGGTCGGCTGCCATTGGTTCACAAAATCACAAAGAAGGTGCCGTGTAGGAGGCACCCAGCTAGCCTATACTACTGTATGTCTCATTGCATGCCTACATTCTTTCATTGCTGACTCTCCAATCTCCATGACAGATGGCGATCGTAGTTTTTCTCCAATTTAATTACAGTCCTAGCTAGTATTGCTTGACTTTGCTTTGGCCAATATGTGGTCAGGTCAAATTGCCCTGGGAGCAGATTCTGTGGGTTCACCTGCTTTACCTGCGGCTTGTTTTTGGCACACTCCCCCTCAATTAACATTTGGTAGGGCGCTAAGGTTTTAATCTTTCACAAGTAATGCTATGGGTCCCTCTCATGTAGATGTTATTCAGATATTTGACTGAGAGATTCACAAGGATGGATGTAATTAAATTAACTACTGCATCTGTTAGCTGCAGTAGCCTAGCCCACTGAATACTGATGGATCGTTCAAGTGGCAAATGTAACTATCAGGGTACATACATAAACTCCTGTCAGGAATAATCCGTTTCTGTGATGAACGCATGGATCTGGCCGTGGATTAGCTGGGCAGGAAAGGATATTAGAAAAGACAAGGGCCAACATCTCAAAGGCTCTAGAAGAACTGACCAAAGCTCAGCTTCGGTTATTTATTGGTTCCCAGTTGCCCATTGACAAAACAAAATGTTTGTGCATCACAGCATCAGCAAACAAGCATACAGGTAGCATTATCCGCTCGAGCTGTATTAAATTGCAGGAAAGAAGAGTTCAAAAGGGACTAAGTATGGTTCATTCTCTGTCTCAGAAACTCTGCCACTGCATTTTCTTTTCTTTTCTTGTGGTCACATTCACACCAATGGGACTTATCATGAGATTTGTTTAAGCCCAGTGTCATTGCAATAAACAAAACCTACTTAACTGACATGTAGAGAAGTCCAAGAATAAATGTACTACTTTACCTTCAAGAATCTATATTTTTCTTGGTTCAAAAAAAGAATCTATATTTTCACTGGCTGGAGTTCGGGTGTAGGTTGCCAAAAGCTTTCACCAACAATCATGCATATAAAAAGAGATTATATTAGTATAACAAGTACTCGGCAATGCGTGAATGTTAATAAACAAGTCCATCCCGGCCAACTGCATCAAGCAATTAAAATCATCTCCCAGCCGAGTAGGGACAGGATCCACCACCCATTTTTTACTCACAATGATTCCCCATTGGCTGTTCTGACTTGACATAGAGACGGATGCGATGAACAACACCAAGACACCACTGTATTTTTTTCCTAAAAAAAGAAATAAAGAAGAAAAGGACAGAAACTAGAAGTTGACCCCACCATTTGTCCCAAGAAATGTCAGCAAATGAGCTTGCATCTGTGTGTATAAGTAGTGGATTAACCGAGGCACAGGGTGGTTCAGGTGATAAGGAAGGTAGTGGTTGGAGGATAGATGGAGAGGAAACGGAAGGAGATGGAGAAGGGCAAGTCTGAGCTGAGAGTGGCCATGGAGGAGCTTCGTTTGTGCAGCTCAGGAGATGGGGAGGAGGATCAGGTGCAGGTGCAGCAGGTGAAAGTGCAGGAGCAGCCCAAGTCATCCACCATGGACCTCCTCTCTGTCTCCAAGCAGCTCATCCATGTCCTTGGTTCGTAACTGACTATACTCTGTCATATGCAAGTTCTGTACTGAAAGATTTCCATTTTCAGTTGGGATTATTATTTCGATCGGTTGTCAGGTAGTTTCAGCAAGTCTAGTGTTCTGATCAGTACTTGTTCAGATAGGTTCCTGTGTTCAGGACAATGATGTGATATTATTGTTCTGAGTCTTACTTTGCATTGAACAAAGGAAAGAAAAATTTGGTTGTTTCTGTATGCATGTATTGTGGGTCAGGTTTAGCATTCCTCAGTCCTCATTGTGTTGTCATATATGGGATGTGAGAATTCGCATACACCCTTTATGCCCTGTTAGATTCTTGGAGGGAATGGATACCTCAACTTAATAAGTGACCCACAGGCATTTGGCCTTTTTCTGTCATGAATAATGATGCCACCAAATTGGACATGGAACTACCCATGCAAAATGTGCAAGGGAGGAAATTTTTAATCTCTTCTGCCGACAGATATTTCTTTTAGCTTGACACACAGTGATCAGTGATGTAGTGCCATAGCCCTTTCCCAAATGATTTCTTTTTCAGACATCTTAGTCCTTGTTATTAAACCTTTTTTTTCCTATAATGGAAGGTTTTATTAAAATTTCCAAGAACAGTACATTGAGAAGATACAAAGTCTCGGAAAAGTAACATATTCCATCAGCCGTTGCTTTTTCCATGTGCTACTCTCTCCACTATATATCCCTCTTTCTGAAAAATCAGACTTAACTGACAAACTCTACCTTCTGTTCGATGAAGATGAGATTGGACCAACGTTGCTAGTCCTGAGGCAGGACATTCAGCAAAATGTTCAGGTAACCCTTTCTGTACTGAGCATGCCACTTTATGTACAGACTTATATTCCCAAGCTGCTCTAGTTGTCATCGATTTATTTGCATCTGTTCGAATCACTAACATATTCCCAAGCTGCTCTGTAGTTGTCATCGATTCATTTGCATCTGTTCGAATCACTAACCTAGAATTGGCTCTCGATCTCCCTCCCGTAGAGATTACAAGATCTGCATGAAAGAGACTCTTCCAAATATGCTAGCTTGACGACGATAGTTACTGAGGAAATTGAGCAAGGGACAGCAAAGAAGACCAAAAGCTGCACCAGAGCTATCATCTGGCTGTCTAGGTACACTGTTTGACTTCTAGTTTTGTATGTCTGGCATTTAGGCGTACCATCTCCAATTGTCCATTCTCTTACTAACATTTCCCCATAAACAATTAACCCAGGTCGATAAATTTCTCAAAATATTTACTGGAGAAGCTGCTAAAAACACCTGAGTCAAGCCTGGAAGAGATTGTCGAAGAAGCCTATGGAAATACTCTGAAGCCATGGCATGGCTGGATCTCATCAGCTGCTTACAAGGTATCACCTGAACATTTATTGTGCACTCCGAGCTAGTACAGTCACAAATCTTTTTTTTGTTTGCAGATACACTTCTTTTTTGTTTAAATTTGTGACCATGCTTGCTCCTGAGCTAATTGTGCTATGAATTAGTAGGTTTGGTTTTGTTCACTGACCTAATCTGTTGAGCATAGTTGTCAGGTAGCACTGAAGCTCATCCCAGAAAGAGAATTCTTCATAGCGCTGCTGATGGGTAATTGTCAAGACTTTGAGGATCTTGCAGAAGATGCCAAGACGTTGGCCTATGCTGTCCAGCCCCTGTTAGAGGAGATCGATGCAATTTCGGTCAGGGCTTCGAACTTCACATCTGTTTGCTAAGATTAATAAAAGTTGCAGTTGAAGATAAGAATTTCTTGCTCATGCAGTCTATGATTTGCAGGCTAAGCACAACTTGGACAAGATGAAATCCTCTTAGGACACAAGGATTTAGCCGATCACCTGATGATTGTACATAGCTGCATACATAACCTGACCTTGCCTTGTGCTTGTAAAAGTGAAAGGTTTAATTTTGGGTTTGCTTGTAGATTTCTAGTGCCAAATTGAATGTGTAAAAAATAGTGTTCAGTGTGTCCCTGTAGTAGTTTTCAGTGCATGTATACCCCTCATGACCCAAGCTCAGAGTCCTTCTAGTGACAAATTGAACAGTGCATGTTTCTTGGATTTTTTTTGACAAACTTCCTGTGGATTTTTAGATGTGTTTGTCATACCTTGCAATTATTGATTCCAGAGGACAAACACATCTAAAATCCAGAGGACGTTTTTCTTTTTCAAAATAAGTCGCGAGTATGACAAAATTTATAGGGGTATGTAAACAAAACTACACAACAGACTCAATCAAGACCTGTTTAGGTAAGCTAAAGGTTGTATATTGACTTTTAAAGCCTACTTCATCCAAACAAATTAACTTTTACACCAGCTTATATAGGGCAAAAGAAGTTTAAGGCTCCAAATGATCCAAACAGATCATCTTTTACACTGGCTTATTATGTAGGACAAAAGGACCTAAACGCTCTAGATTATCAAACAGAACAACTATTACACCGGGTTTTAACAATCCACCATCCATAAGCCATTTTTTTATCATTAAGTGAACAGTAAAATTCTAGCAAATAAAACAATGGCAGAGAGGGGCATATACTTAAACAAAACTAAGTGCATGTTTTCTTTATCGTAGAAGACATAAGCATTAATTTTCGTGTTTAATACCTATGCCTAATTAAAAAACCATTATATTTGTGTGTGCTCTCACTTTCTTCATTTTCTAACACAATACACAAATAGATACTCTGTTAATATTTATCAAGTTATGATAAATCTGTCTATTACTCTCTATGTTTTTCCGTCCATATTTATAATTTTCTCCCCTCATTTGCATAGCAACCCCATGTGTCCTTAATGCATTTAGCTGAAATCTTAGTTTTAGTTATGATGTCTCTTTTGAATTGTGATGGCCCATATTTAAGAATGCATGTCATTAATCTAGATTATGGCTTTCAAAAAAATCCTCAAAATAAGTTGAAACTACTCTTGTACTTATTATGTTTTATTAAAAGTCATTTTCACGACGGATTCTTAGGTCTCATCAGTGGTGACGAGCCGTCATCACTGCCGGGTAGTACACCGCAACTAAGGGTGAAGCCAGCAGAGAACTTCGTTGGGGCCTTCGATGCTGTAAGATGGGGTCTTCCATGATATAAAACTATGTATAACAGAGATTTTCTATTGATTTTGTTAAAAAAATCTTAGGGGTCAAGTGACGCTAATAAAGAGGCCTAGCTCCGCCCTGATCACAACAACAATGATGAGCTCTTCATCACTGTTGGATCATACGCTGAACCAACAATAATGAGCCTTTCATCAATATTGAATTGTATGCCGCATCAGTGATGATGAGCCCTTCATCACTGCTGGATTGTATGCCGACCCATTGATGATGAGAAGAGATTGTCACCACTGGATTGTACGTCAGACCTGCTGTAACGAAGAGATCATCAACACTAGATGGTAAGTCAGATCAGTGGTGGTGTTGTCCACTTAATCACTGTTGAACAGTACGCGCGAACTAGTGGTGATGGAGAGGACATCCAGTGACGGAGCCAGCCAAAGAAATAAGGTAGGGCAAATCGCTATCTACATATAGTGAACTTCACCGATATATCTACATAGCCAAAAGGTTTGGTTGGGCCCTTCACCAAATAAGCTCTCCTAACATCATCTCTAATGTCTAGATGGAACTGATTAATTGCTACACGAAGGCTAGGATCAGAAACAATATGAACATCTAGGTTGAAAACCTTAATACTTTCGACTTCAACATCCTGTTCGACATTGTTTCTACTGGATCTAGATGTTGCTCTAAATCTCCTAGCTCTTGTTGTTCTGTAGATTCATCAACATTACCGCTTTCACGAGTGCTTGGAGACAAGTTACTTCCACTTGCAGAAATTGTACTCATAGTCGTAGTGGTATAGAAGCTTTTTAAATCTGCATAACCATTGAATTTAATTGCTTTCAGAAATCAGGATGATCAACTAATGAAGCCAACAATTTCCTAAAAATCTATGGCAATACCTAGTTTCTTATATGGCTTCTGCTTCTGGCTCAATCAGTGGTGGAGCCAGCCAAAGAAATGAGGTAGGGCAAATCGCTATCTACATATAGTGAACTTCACCGATATATCTACATAGCCAAAAGGTTTGGTTGGGCCCTTCACCAAATAAGCTCTCCTAACATCATCTCTAATGTCTAGATGGAACTGATTAATTGCTACACGAAGGCTAGGATCAGAAACAATATGAACATCTGGGTTGAAAACCTTAATACTTTCGACTTCAACATCCTGCTCGACATTGTTTCTACTGGATCTAGATGTTGCTCTAAATCTCCTAGCTCTTGTTGTTCTGTAGATTCATCAACATTACCGCTTTCACGAGTGCTTGGAGACAAGTTACTTCCACTTGTAGAAATTGTACTCATAGTCGTAGTGGTATAGAAGCTTTTTAAATCTGCATAACCATTGAATTTAATTGCTTTCAGAAATCAGGATGATCAACTAATGAAGCCAACAATTTCCTAAAAATCTATGACAATACCTAGTTTCTTATATGGCTTCTGCTTCTGGCTCAATGGAGTTGGAGCAGCTGTCGGCCTCTGCCTACTCGTGCCTCTGCCGGCTCCAGCTCTATCTCCATCTCCATCCATTTGCAGTCAGCACCTGCCACCGGCAAGCAGCAGACCGGCACGGCCGGGCGGCCGGCAGTCGCCGTAGGCTGTAGTTCGGTCGGCGTGCCGAGTGCAGGGCGGCGGCCGGTGGGGGCTTGGGGCAGAGCAGGAGCAGCAGCTGGTGGGTGAAAGTTCCTAATATGGCTAGAGGGGGGTGAATAGCCTATTTAAAAATTCTACAAGAACACTAGAGCAAGAGGTTAGTAAATAACAAAGCGAAGCTTTTTGCTCTAGCTCTAATGGGGTGTTTGCAAGCCACCTACCCAACAATTCTAGTTGCTATGATCACTATGCACACAAGAACTAAGTCTCTACTTACACTAGAGAGCTACCTAAAGTTTCTATATAAGAAGTAAGCTACTCTAGTTTACAAGAAAGTAAGAGAGGGAGTTTGATCTTTATACCACCACGTAGAGGGGATGAACCAATCACAATATTATGAAGTCCAATCACTGAGAGAAATCCAATCAACAAACACAATGGAGACACAAGATTTTTCTCCCGAGGTTCACGTGCTTGCCGGCACGCTACGTCCCCGTTGTGTCGACCAACACTTGGTGGTTCGGTGGCTAAGAGGTGTAGCACGAACCTCGTCCTCACTAGGACACCACAAGAACCCACCCACAAGTGAGGTCACTAGAGTTACCTTTCGGCTCTCCGCCGGGGAAGGTACAAGACCCCTCACAATCACCGGAAGATGGCCACGAACAATCACCAACTCGTGCCAATGCTCCTCCGCTGCTCCAAACCGTCTAGGTGGCGGCAACCACCAAGAGTAACAAGAAAACCGCAGCTAGAACAATCCCCAAGTGCCACTAGATGCAATCACTCAAGCAAATGCACTTGGAATCACTCCCAATCTCACAAAGATGTATAATCTATGAAGGAGATGAGTGGGAGGTGTTTGCTTAGGCTCACAAGGATGTCAAGTATGTTAGAATGCCAAGAGAGACAGCCCTAAGCCGGCCAAACACGTATATATAGCCCCTCAAACAAATAGAGCCGTTGGCTCTTTCACTGGGCAAAATACGGGGTCATCGGACGCTCTTAAAGGGGCACCGGACGCTCAACACCAGCGTCCGGTGCTCCAACGTCAGCCACGTGTTGCCTTTTGAAACGCTCGTGTCAGAGTCTAACGGTCACCTGCAGTGCACCGGACGCTGAGCAAGTTAGCACCGGACGCGTTCGGTGCACACCGGACTCATGCGCAGAGAGTTCCGCAAACCTGTGGGTCACCGGACGCTAAGCACCAGTAGCGTCCGGTGTTCACCGGACCCATGCGCAGAGAGGGTCGCAAAACGCCCGCACACCGGACGCTAACCACCGTACGCTCCCAGAGCGTCCGGTGCTTCCAGACAGACACTCCGGCAGAAGTCAGAGATCACCGGATGCATGAACAGGAGCTCCCCAGCGTCCGGTGTTCACCGTCCGGTGCTTAACCCTAGCACCACAGCACACCGGACGCTCAGACTCAGCGTCCGGTGCCTCAAAGGCCAGCGTCCGGTGAGTGTTTCTCTGCGAGGAACACTCCCGCGACTTCTCCAAATTTCCCACCGACGCAATAGAAAATATGCATTTCATTTTCTCAAAAAGCGCCGAATCCCGCCTCGCAAGCTCGATGGGAGGGAGAGAGGAACCCATCCTCTCTCTACCCTTCAAACTCCACCTCCTTCTCAAAGTGTGCCAACACCACACACGTGTAAACCAACATGTGCACGTGTGTTAGCATTTTCACAATCATTTTCTTTGAAGGAGTTAAGTTAGCTCACTAGGTTCTAAATGCATGCACATGAACAAAGACACCTAGTGGCACTTGATAACCGCTTAGCCAAAGAATTCCCCTCTTTATAGTACGGCTATCTATCCTAAATGTGATCACACCCTCTATGGTGTCTTGATCACCAAAACCAAAACCCTAAGCAATACATTTGCCTTGATCTCCATAGGGTTTTGTTTTTCTCTTTCTTCTTTTCCAAGTTGAGCACTTGATCACCTTGTGGTCATCACCATCATCACCATGATCATCACTTGCTCCATCACTTGGCATGTACCAACCTCATTAAGTCTACACACACTTAGCATAGAGGTTAGTACTAGGGTTTCATCAATTATCCAAAACCAAACTAGAGCTTTCAGTGGGGCGTGGGGCAAAGGCACAGAGCGGTGGCCAGACGTCGGATCTCGGAGCACAGCTGCACAGGCACGACCGCGCGGCCACGGAACGGAGGCGGATGGCGGCGCGGAGGCGGTGAGCGATGCAACGACGCCGCGACGGGATGGGAAGCGGTGTCGTATGCTGCTTGGTGCTTGCCCTACTAAGCCTCTGAGCTGTGCGATGGGTGGGCGTAGGCCTTGTTCAATAGACGGCCCAGCAGAGCATGGACTTTCGAACTCCCTCTGTTCGCTTGACTCGGTCGCCATTGCTCTCAGCCGTTTGCTCGAGTCTGAGCTGAGTCAGAGCCTCCATTGCTGCCGAACAGTTCTGCTGCTTCATACCGTGCTTGTCGGAGGAGAGGTAGGGCGGACGCCCAACCTCGCCATATAGGTGGCTCCGCCTCTGAGGACATCGACTCCAAATCGTACATGGACCAGCGGTAATGATGTATTGTCAACCTTAGCTATCACCGTCCGCTTTCACAAACCTAATGGGTGATATGTATCTTGCCCCTTATTATGTTGTACTCCCCACTATCAATTTCTAATGTTGGACTATATATAAACCTAGCAATAGGATGACTAGAAACTATGCAAGAAATCAAAATGATGGTTTTTTATACCGTAACCCCTTAAATTAACAAATGTGCCCTCCATCAAAAGATGCAACTATGCAATTTAAGTCAAACTACCTTAACCTTGACCAAATTTATAGTGAATAATATTAATATTTATGTCTCCAACAAAGTTTACTACGAAAATATATTTCATAATTAATAATTTAACGTTTTATTTACCTTGCATCACAAATGTTAGTATTTTTCAACAACTTTAGTCAAGACTCCTAAAAAAGGAAGAATTATTTTTTTTTTGACAGAGGAAGTAATAGAAACGTGTGAAAGGAGTCATCTCGATTCATGCTTGCCGGGACCAACAACCGCCAATAATTTTTATGGCGCTCTTTTTGTTCCGATCCGTTGCTCTTTCTGGACAAAAGATACAAAACTGAAGAAAGCATGAGTTGCACCTAATCCATGGATCAGGATGACATATATTCTTCACCCACTTGCACTTTTACCAAACAATAGCCATATAATATAGTATATAATAATAGCCAATAAACAAACTGGAGGGGGGAAATATAGTATATATTTGCCCGTACGTGCTACTCTTATATCTAGATATATATGTATCTTGCAACCATGGAAAGCTAGCAGAGACAGAAAAATATAACGCAATTTGTGTTGAGACGTCACTCTATACGTTTTCCATTTTTTTAAAAAAATCATATTTTGAACATTAATTTGGTATAAATTCTGTTGAGTTGTAAATAAATCGCACTGAATTAATACCAGAAACTGAGTTCACAAGTTCACAAGAACAAAAGTTGAGACCAGGTGTATTTGAACTGTCTGCGAATCTGCGATCGTCTGCAGGGTGACGGGTTTATATCTATCGATTTGGGCTCCACAGTCGTGGGCCTTGTGGGCTGGCCCATAGATGAAATTGAGACCAGGCCGGGGCTGACTTTTTCTTTTGTTTCTTTCTTTTGTTTGACCCTCTTTCCATTTCCTTAATAACAAAATGAGAGAGAGAGAGAGAGAGAGAGAGAGAGAGGAACCTATCCTCTACTGTTTCTAAAAACTTGTACTCTCCTCATCCCAAATTATAAGACATTGTCTTTTTTAATCCCAAGTTGGACCACTCGTTTTATTTAAAAAAATTACACAAACATAGTCAAATTTAAGTCATTCTCGAAGAAGTTTTATTAATAAATCAAGCCACGACAAAAGAAGTGATATTTTGCACAAATTTAAAAATAAGATAAATGATCAAACTTGGTGTTTAAAAAGTCAAACGTCTTATAATTTGGGATGAATTGAGTACCTTTTAACTGAAAACAAATACACGGGTTGAACTTCTATTGCAGAATTGCCGTGTAACGTTTAAACACTATTCTTCTTTTTAATGGAAAACATGCTATGGCCACGGGGAAAAAAAAAGAAATAATACAGGATTGCAGACTGTGATCTGCATGTAAGCACTAGTAACGTACGCCAATCCAGCACTACATCAGTGCATGGAAATGGTGTGATAAAAAATAAACAAAGTGAAGATGCGCATATCTGTACTTTAATCTTGTTTTGCATGAGTCCAATCCACAACTCCCCTCTCTTTTGTTTAAATCTTTTGTACTAAGGCCTTGTTTAGTTCCTAAATTTTTTTTGGTTCGTGATATTATAGTGCTTTCGTTTTTATTTGGCAGTTATTGTCCAATCATGAACTAACTAGACTCAAATGATTCATCTCGCGATTTACAGACAAACTGTATAATTAGTTTTTGTTTTCGTCTATATTTAATGCTCCATGCATATGTCGTAAGATTCGATGTGACTGTGAATCTTGAAACTCGTTCTTCGCCCTCCAATTCTCATAAAAAAATAATACAGTAACAGTAACAATGAGACAGCTGAAGATGCACTGTTGCATGTTACTGCTATTTGTTCTGCTTGCACACACTGTGCTGATTGCTGAAGACGACTGCCGAGAAAGAGGTCTCTGATTGGTTTTGCACCTACCCATATGAGGACCGTGACAGACATGGTCAGCTCAGCACTCAGCACATCAGCAGCGACCCCAATTTCATATGGATCGACACAGACCCAAGTCCATGCATTGCCCTGCATGCAGAAAGAAGGCATGATGGTAATCATATGCCTATGTGCACACAGTGTAGGACTAGCTATGCAGCTACCACTAGCTAGGTAGGCCTGCAGATTCAAAGTTTGTTGGAGGCCCAAGACCAAAAGCAGAAGGTACTGTTGAGCAGCTGAGCTGAGGCTGATGCATTTTGCTGGTTTGTTAGCAGGAAGCTAAGCAAGTTGATGAGCAGGTAGCCGGCCTTTTTGTTTGCTCATATATATATCCATCACAAACACGACACACACTAGTCGCCTTGCTTGCATTGGGAAGGCAAATATCCCTTTTGGTTTGCTACAAGCTAGTACTTCAGGGCAGGCTCAACCACCGTCCATGGATCAGCATTTAGCAAGGCTGGCTTGTATATATTCTACTCCCGGCCTCATTGCAAATTCAAAATCTATTTGAGTTGTCTTGCTAGGTCCATAACTTTTGTTGTGAACCAAGATAGATAGATATACACTTGAATTAAAGGCCCAAACGATTTACCATTTGAAATGGAGGGAATATATATACTATTCAGTGTTCAGTATGTATTCAAGTATTATTACTCAGTCTGCTGTTGTTCTGGCTGGATGCTATAGTAGTGCTAGTACTGTACTTGGCCTGGGCGCATCATCGATCGAGCAGCCGTCCTCGTCTCTTTTTGAGATGCATGGACGACGACATGATGGCCTCGTCTGCAAGCACCTGCGCTGCACTGAAGGAAGAATACATACTTGCATGCATATATGAGCTAGCAGGGCCTTTCATCTGCCTTTTGATATCTACCGGTTTCATGGACAAATATGCCATGCCATCCAGAAAAAGCTACCTCAGGATCCTGAGATCGACTTATTATTTGCTTGCCCTGGCGCGGCCGCCATGATCACTAGCTGTCTATCCACATCTTTCTCCATCGATCTGATGCAGGTTAATTACTACTAAACAGTACTATGTATGATTCTGACGTGTTCCGATCCTGGCAAACTAATTAAACAAAGACTGATGAACGTGCAATTAATAATTTAACTCCTGTTCAGATTCAGAGATTCTTCCTCTTCCTTCCTCTGATGATGCGTAGGAGTAAGCAGCATGGTCCAGCTGATGATGCATCATCGATCACTGATATTACTGATACAATGCAACCTTGTACTTACGCGAGCTGCAGGACAGTGCAGCAGGAGTGTTAGTTAATTATGTTTTCTTTATGAGATGAGATGGATCTGCTGCTGCTGATTTAGCATGCATGTGCCTGAAAAGCGTAATGACAGAGGTATGTACGCATGAGCACGAGGAGAGGAGGGAGAAGCTAGGGTAATGACCGAAAGAAAGCTCTCTCTGCTCTGCAAGAATGCATGCATGCGCTTTGCTCGCACTCCGATGCAAAAATCTGAAGCGAGAAGCTATAGGGCGCCGGTGGCTGGTCAGGTCAGGCATTCGATTCAGTGCCGGCTGAACTGCTGGACCCCTTTCTTCCTGCAGCTCCCTCCTCCAGAGTGGAGTCCTTCAATTCCACCACCGGCTTTGCCTGCAGATGCAATCCTGTCGTCTTGATTCCTGCTGCAGTCCTCCTGCCCTGCTTCATCCCCACACATCGCTATCCTACACTCTAGGGCTTGTTTAGATGCAAAAACTTTTTGGATTTTGACACTGTAGCACTTTCGTTTTTATTTGACAAACATTGTCCAATCATAGAGTAACTAGGCTTAAAAGATTCGTTTCGCGATTTACAGACAAACTGTGTAATTAGTTTTTATTTTTATTTATATTTAATACTCCATGTATATGCTACAAGATTCGATGTGACGGGAAATCTTATAAAATTTTGGATTTTTGAGTGTATCTAAACAAGGCCCTACTCGGCTTGGAAATGCCACGCCTTTTTCCAACTGCATGCAACCTTGCATTGCACTGCATTATACTGTATTCTCCCTCTCCCTTTAATCAGATCCATCATCAATCTTTATACATCTTCCGTCCACAAAAGAATGCAATTCTCGAATTTCGAGGAGTCAAATAATTTAAATTTTAACTAAATTTATACAAAAATGTATAAACATTTTTTTATACAAAATAAGTATCGTTAGATTAGTTATAAAATATACTTTCATAACATATTTATTTAGAGATATATGTGCTAATATTATTTACTATAAAGATGGTTGAACTTAAGGTTAATGGACCGACACAGATACCATAATTGCATTGTTTTCGTGGACAGAGCGAGTATCTTGTTTAGTTTTTAAATTTTTTAAAGATTCTATGTCACATCAATCTTACGGCACATGCATGAAGTATTAAATATAGATAAAAAAAGATAGCTAATTACACAGTTTACCTGTAATTTGTGAGACGAATCTTTTAAACCTAGTTAGTCTATAATTAAATAATAATTGTCAAATAAAGCCGAAAGTGCTACAATATCAAAACCCAAAATTTTTCGCAAACTAAACAAGGCCTATCTCTCTTTGCATTCTCTCTCACACACTCATCACTCATAGTGCAGGCAGGACTGGTGCAGTGCTGCATATATATATGCATGCATGCTTCTTCTGAGACTGATGAGAAGGCGCCTAAAGACCAACTTGTTAACAACGAACAGCAAGTACACTTGCCTTGGGACTCGCTCTCTACACACAGCTGCATCGTCGTCAGAAGCAGCAGCATCCAGCAGAGCAAAGCCACAGCCTCCTCCCTCCCCGCGCCTGCTAAAAGCACACTCTGCATGTGCATGCATGCTGGATCGATCGAGCTCAGCCTCACTTGGACCACCAATGCTCCTGCTCCTGCAGCTAGCATAGCAACACAACAAGAAGAACCTGCTTTCGCAGTTACCATATTCATTTATTTCAACCCGTCTCGATCGATCCATGATCCATCTGGATCGATCTCCATGAATACCCTACCGGTACCGGATCATCGCTCCATCCATTCCTAGAATACTAACTCAGTATATATCATCGTCCACGACAACACATGAATGTGATCAATATCATGAACTCATGATGCATGAGTTGCTAATAAGTTAGTACATACGCTGTCGTTGGACAGCAGTTATCACGCAACAATATATAGTTTCTGAGTCATTTAATTATCTGACAGATGCTAATTAGTGTCTTGAGCTAGCTAGTACAATTTGGATACATGAGCTAGTTTGTATATATATATATATATATATATATATATATATATATATATATAGGCATTACAGTTCGTCTTAGAACTGACGCCGTCCATTCGATAGTAATACATCATTGGTCTAGTGAAAGATTTTTTTTCCTAAGCACAAAAAGGTAAAAGAAGCTTGCCATAGATCTTGACACTACATATACTCTAAAAACATCTTGAGCAAAATCAATCTTTCAGCAGTAAAGCTACTTTAAAGATTATGCTTATCATGACTCACTACTAGGAACAAGCAAAGGGACCGGAGCGATTGAGTACAATTCCTTTCCTTTTTACTTGATTTGAAAACCCGAAAGGCGCCTTTCGGGTATGTAGGCAGGAGCCTAGGCATGGACCAAATGTGTATGTGCCCCTAGAGAACATGCTATCTTCTTGGCAAGTCTCTGTCTCTCTCCATGCGTGATATGGCCTTACCTGATCACATCTTTCTGCAGATCGACTAGTTATTCATTATATTCAGCACTAGCAGAACTATATGCATATATTGCTAGTTGTCCACATATACATTGATCCTTGTATACTTTTCTTTCCAGGCCCCCATTGCATATCATCATGTGTGCACATTATTTCTGCTGATATTATGCAGCGCATGATCCATTGATATTTTTCTTCTTGTTGTTGAAAGAACCATGATCAATTGATCTGTCCCTCCTGTGATGATCTATAAATATTTACACGGCGAGTTTTGGATGGATCGATCTGCTGCAATGCAACAAGGCACGATTGGATGGATGCATGCAGACAGAGAAGCTAGGCCGAAAGCAAGATTGCATATATGAATCCAAGATGCGATTTTTATCCTTGTTTTGTTGGTGCCTGTCCTAGCTGCCAAGGCGAACGTATAGCATGTAGAACTGTCAGGCAGATGCAGGCAGGCATATGATGCTTTTATTTGCAGGCAGGCATGCACACCACCGGCCGGCCAGTGGAGTTGCCTATGTGATGAGAAATTTTGGAGCTTTCCTTGCAGCTTCGGTATGGTCCAGCTTTATCATGCAACAACTAACATTCCCTGTCTTGCTGCTAGCTCTTACTGAGATAGGCAGGTAACTTCTTCCAGTAACTTGGATTGCATTGCTAATGCATTGACTGCCTGTGTAAAATAAATTGCATGCATGTGCATCACTACTTAACAATATTTGTTAACTCTCGCGTGCTTACTAACAGGAGATGAAAATGGTCAGAGAAGACCTAAATTGCAGGGTTTTCAATTTCGATATTTGAGTTTTATTCAGCCACCCCTGAAGTTACCCAAAGCCATACTTTTGCTGAATTTTTTTAGAAGGTAAATATTAAGTGTAAACCCCTCATTCGGTGCAATCACGAAAACTATATTGAAATAGAACATATAAGTTTTCAATTTTTTTAAACGGCGCAGTGCAAAACTTTAAATTTTTTTGGATTTTTCTTTCGGACACTCCTGAATTTTTTCTCTATAATTTTTATATAAATTTTATCCATTTTCAACACCATTTGAAAAATTTACGAGTTTATTTTTTTCTGCAGCTAGTATTTTTAAGGGCAGTTCACTGAAAATCGTTTTCTAGTGGTTGGTTAACTAAGTTAACATGCCCTAGAAATCATATTCTCATAGTTATCTTAAGTCAGCCACCTTTGAAATTGAAAATATATTTTAGGGGTGGTTTACTTAATATAACCATCCTTGTAAATCTATTTCCAGGGATGGTTTCTAAGCTATCGCGTGCTTCTAGGACTAGTTAGAAACAGCTTGCTAAGAGCAACTCCAGCAGGGCCCCTACTCAAGCCTCAATAGCTAAATATGGGTGCCCATGCGAAAAACATTACTCCAGCAGAGCCTCTACTCCAGACCCCATATTTGGCTGGGCACCCATATTTCTCCCCCAGACCCCATTCCTGTTGGCCCAACAGGGCAGCCCCCATCCTCCATCGCGTGTCCTAGCCCCAGCGCATGCTCCCTCTCTCTCTACCCTTGCATGTGCATGACACCCTACGGTAACTGGCTTGATGCTCTAATTGTGTCCATGTCCAAAGGAAGAAGAAAGAGGAAGAAGAAAAAGACACTGACGAGTGGGTCCCTTCTGTCATTCTCTCTGGAATAGGTTTGGGGGCCCAAATTTGGGTGCTACTGTTGGAGTTGAAGCAAAAAAGTTGAGCCCCAAAAAGTAGGGGGAGCACCCAAATTAAAAGTAGGGGCTTAGTTTTTGGGGCTACTGCTGGAGTTGCTCTAAGTGAATCACCCCTGAAAAAGTAGCGAACATCTATAAAAAGTTATTTCTGTAGTATTGTGTGTATAAAGGGCATTTGACCTATTTTTATAGGCGGGCCTCATAAACATCCGCCTCTGGAAATAGGATTCGCAAAGACACTTTTGCTTATTAGGTCCACTTCTAAAATAGAATGATTTTTCAAAGGCGGGCTGTTTAGCCCTCCATCCAAAGGTTTAAAGAGGCAGGTGTTGGGCATGACAAACTTTAGGAGCTCCTCTAAAAATAGAGTATGGTGTCTCAGTGTGACCTGTGGAAGGTTGGTGCCTTATGTATGTTTATATGCTAAACAATAACAAGTTTAGAAATATGATGCTTTGTAACCAACAAGCCATATATTTAGCTACAACACCTTAATATTTCTTAATTCTCCGTTCGTAATGGCTACTACTCTTTTGTCACGAAAAAATATATATCATTTGTAGTAGTATAGAACGAATATAGTATGATAATGTCTTAGAGACGATATGGAAATAAGAAGCTACAAAAAGTAAAAGTTTATACATTAAAATTAATTTGACTTTTCCAAAATAAAATACACATCATGTTCCTTCATTATGGAGCTAGATGATATAATCATGAGACCACTATCCTATATATATGTTGATAGCATGCACTATTCCTCCCACATGTACCTAACCCTTCCTTCCATTTCAGGAAAGCTGTATATAGTAAACAAAGATCTGAGAGGTAATTCATTGAATAAGTTAGCTTCTGTTGACCTAGCTTTGGAAGGTTTATATAGTATTACTTTTGCCTTGTGCTTGTGCTAAACAAGGAGAAGGCAGCAAGTGGCATCTCTTTAAGGTGAGTTGGCAGCCAAGGATACCTCCATTTCTGGTGGGGAGAGATAGGAGTAGATGTTAGTGGGGTTCCAGCTTGATGATATCTGTTCTTGAAACTTTGGCCTCCCAGGGAAATATAAATCAATATCTTCTGCCCTAGTAAACTGTCTTCCTGCTTCCTGTCCTAATAGTTTATATGTATCCATGTGCAGAGATATCCACACAAATCTGAGCTCACTAGATGCTGCCCCATGGACATGTTTACAGTCTAGCTAGCAGGCACAATCTAGCTGGATACATATAATAATGCTGCATGCTGAGTGCCATGTGATGATGCCCAAGCTAACTTGGGATTGTGTTTCCTAGATTCCAACTCGCAATATGCAATGCAGGGGCACTGGTTGTTGCTGTAACATCAACAACAAATGGGAAAAGAAAAAAATATGAGAGAGAGAGAGAGAGAGAGAGAGAGAGAGAGAGAGAGAGAGAGAGAGAGAGAGAGACCATATCTAGCTCTGTCAAGCTATCAGAAACACAATGGATACAGATTTTATTATGTACATACCTCTTAAATTGCATTGTATAGGTATGGACATATGTAGCAACGTTTATTTTTCCCATTATACACATTAACATATATACTCCAAGAAGGAGACACATATATATAAATTGCTAGAGTCGAATGTAAACAATTCAATGCTCATAAATGGTGCTTAATTATACAGCAGATCTCCAGCTTCTTTATATATTCATACATATCAGACTGAATTACATATGGAGTAATGTGTGTGGAAATAAAGGGGGGTTAAAAAAACAAAGAAGAGAGAACTGTAGCTAGGGTAACTAGGGTCCATGCACTTAGCTGCTTTGTTCAAAAGGAACTTGCCTTAAAAGAGGCAAATATATGAGAATATGGCCGGACCTTTTTCTTTTAGAGAAAGCACACACGTACGTGCATTTGCAATGTCTATCAAATAAAGCGTGTGTAGATTGTAGAACAACAGTAACTAATCTAGGGATTGCATACTCGATCATGCATGTGTATGTATATATGTCGATCGACAGGATGGTGTACTCTCTCCGGAATAAAATTATGGGATGTGTACCCATCAAAAGTTTGCTTAAATTTGACCAAGTTTATAACCAATATTATTAACATTTATATCTCTAAATGAATATATTAGAAAAATATATTCTATAGTTAATCTAATAATACTAATCTTATGTCATCAATGTTAATACCTTTTTCTATATAACTTTGGTCAAAATATAAACTGTTTGGCTTCTATGTTGAAGCAGTGACGGTACTGCTTGTCCTGGTTGACTTGACTACACCTTCGCACAGCTGACAAGTTCAGCTCTACTCCAGCTGCTAGCTGCACTGAGATTAATAAACTAGTATAAGCCTGCAGGATGCAGCTAGCAGAGGCACGGTGATTAATATATTTAGGCCTTGTTAGTTATACCTCCGAATTCAACAACTTTTTAATATTCTTCGTCACATAAAATCTTACGGCACATGTATAAAATATTAAATATAGATGAAAACAACTAATTATATAGTTAATTTGTTTATAATTTATGAGACAAATTTTTTAATCTAGTTAGTCTATGATTAAATAATTATTATTAAATACAAATGAAAATATTATAGTATCCAAAAACTTTTTATCGAAGGAACTAAACAAAGGCCTTACATATCATGCTGCATGTCATCACAGCCATGGAGAACCTAGCTAGTAGTACTACTATAATTGGGGTGTGATGGCCACGTTTGTCTTGATTCCAAATTGCTCCAGCACTTTGAAATTAGGGCCTCGTTTGTCTTGATTCCAAATTCATCTGGTTTCTTCGTGTACCGTGTCAAAAAAAAAAAAAATTAGACCTTATTCCGCAGGGCTCTTCTAGTGGAGCCCAATAATATACTTAGATTGTATATACTGTGACTCCTCTAAAATGGTTTTAACTCCTTTTTTTATAGAAATATGGCTCCAAACAACTCTTTCTATGAAACTGTTTGGGTAGGGCTTCTTCGAAGAAGTCAGACCTAGAGCTAGAGCTGGAGAGAAATTCTACCAAACGAACCTTATTTTTATCTCTCTTCTTGAATGAACGGGAGCCGATAAAACCACGATTTTTAGCTAGCTTCACTAATTTTGTAGCAAGGAACCAGTGCCGTTTAAAGTCGTGCCAAATGGGGCTACATATCATCTCATATCCCTATATGAAACTTCTCCCTGCATCCTTTGCAAGATAACATTGTTATTTTGCTGGTCAAGTGGTTATTCATTGACATATTCTCCCAAAGCCGATGAAGATGCTTATTCTCCTTTATTACCTTCATACTGCATATAAATCATGAAATATTATTCAATAAAAAATCTAGCATTTGTTCCCATTATAGTATTTGTTTAGGTTGACATATACAGGAAGGCCTGTGAAACATATATACTTATTGTATACTCTGTTTCCATTTAATTAAGGAACAGCTAGCTAGCAGAATGTACCTAGCTCCTTAATTAGATAAGAAAGCAGTCTTGAGAGATCACTGCTGCGCATGCATATGCATACGTAATTAATTAGCTATAGTCTGGGAGTTACAAATGAACTTAATTCTCACTGTCGTTGCTAGCTATAGCTGCTACTGTATATCAAATTAAGCTTTGGGGTAGAACATGCATGCCCGGGATGGGGAGGAATCTGCAGCTCACAGGACAACTGGTATTGTCCATGCATGTGGAACAGAATCTTTGCATTGTCCATTGCCAAGCTAGGACTACTCTCTCCCCAATCACTTATGTATTTCTATAACTAGTGATATTTTGGACGTCAACATGGTCTTCAAAATGCAATTTTATTTGCTAACTAGTATATTTTTGTCATAAAATATTTATAATGCATAATAACAATTATCATATACTTTCTTGATTGTTACATGCAAATATACAAATTCAACGCGTAAAAGATGATATGCAAATAATACAAGTTTTGAATGCTTGGCTTTTAAAAGCCATATTATGTACCTGAATACCTCAAAGTTTTGAGTTATGTACTGTGTGACAGTACAACATTATGGAGCACGGTGCACAGACACTTGAAGAGAAATGAAAGGGTGATTATATTAGCAGGTATATAGATTTATAGATGGTGACTAATAAAGCTATGATCTATGTCTAGGAAGCAAGCAACTGCTTGTCTACCCGAGGAGGGAAGGTGCACATTGGCTGAAGCAGGAAACCTAGGAATTCAATGCTCCCCTGCTTGCTTTCGTCACACACACACACATTGACATTCATGACTCATGACAGAGAGAAAGAGAGGACCAGAGAGAGAGAGAGCGCAGAGAAGGCCTTGTTTAGTTCCGAAAAGTGAAAAGTTTTTGGTACTGTAGCACTTTCGTTTGTTTGTGACAAATATTATCCAATCATAGACTAACTAGGATCAAAAGATTCGTCTCTTGATTTACAGCTAAACTGTGTAATTAGTTTTTGTTTTCGTCTATATTTAATGTTTCATGCACGTGTCATAAGATTCGATGTGACGGGAAATCTTAAAAACTTTTTGGTTTTCAGAGTGAACTAAACAAAGCCCTAGCTTAGGTTCAAGTGCAGCACCTCTCATTGTCCACAAGAAATATGCAAGCTCATGCTCCATCCATCCCATTCAATGTTGACCAAGAAGCTGAATTCTTCTACCATGATATGTCCCTATCGATTTGATGGATGGGCTGGGTTGACGATGAGTACTCCTCCTAGTTAAGAAGAGTGGACAGATTTAATTCTATCATCAGAGTGTGCAGGGGCAAAAATTTGACATGAATGAATTAATCTTATACTATGGCCTTGTTTAGTTCCAAAAAGTTTTGCAAAATAGAAATAGTAGCACTTTCGTTTGTATTTGACAAATATTGTCTAATAATGAACTAACTAGACTTAAAAGATTCGTCTCGTCGATTCCGATCAATCTGTGCAATTAGTTTTTATTTTCGTCTATATTTAATACTCCATGCATGCGTCTAAAGATTTGATGTAACGGGGAATTTAAAAAATTTTGTAAAATTTTTCGGGAACTAAACAAGGCCTATGCTGGAAGAAGCCGGTAATTTAATTGGTAATAAGAAGCCATGCATGCATGCAAAAGCTTTGTGAAAGATCTCGATCAGAATGACCTGTATGTCCGTCCCTGTTCATCTTGTTCATGCATGGCATGGGGCCGGCCGGCAGGTCGGGGTCGGCAAAATTCCCAACGGCGCGGCGTCATAAATAGGAGGAGAGATCTACTTTGTACTACCATGAGCCACGGACGAGAGATGAATGAAGAATATTTAATTTTATGTATATGTCATAAGATTCCATGTTATTGGAAATCTTGAAAATTTTCTAAAATTCTTTTTGAACTGAACAGCCCCCGATCGAAGAGAAGAGGAGGGAGAGGCGGGAGAGGACATAACAGAGAAAGAATACAGGTAAGGTAGCAGCAGCAGCAGGCCTGGACTGGACCTAGGGATGCGTGAGATAAAGCCTGCAGGACCTTCACGAGGGCAGGCAGGACTGCAAGAGAGAGGGACTTTGGAGAGAGCTCGATCGATCAGCTGCGGCTTCATTCTCTCTCTCCGCCTGCTGATCGATCACACAGCTCCTCCTCCTCCTCCTCCTGTGATAGCATGCTGGCCATGGCATCATGCAGTACTACAAGTACTGAAAAACTGCTAGTACTCGCACCCACATCAGCCTTGCATATGCATGCGTCGCCACATGTCTTCTTCTTCCTCTGGCGTGGCCCTGCTCCTCCTGTCCGGCTGGTGCGGTTGCTGTTGCTGCACCTGCAAGGCTGCACCCCGATCGATCCATCCATCGATCGCCATTATTCTATTGCTCTCTCATGCATGCATGCATGCTGCATCACCATTGCCATATTTAGTAACCACCATATCCATCATGGGCAGACCCCACCTCGTGCCCTAGTTACTAGTTACCATGACTTGGATCTTCGTCCTCCTCCTACCTGATCGCCCATCCGTCGACTCCCTTCCGCAATAAATACCCGGATATGATGATGATATCAGAGGAGGTACAGGGGAAAATGTGACAATAGAAATACAAGAACATGCATGTATGTAACTTATTATTGTGGTTATCGATTCCCTCTTGGTTCTAAACTACAGTTTACTTTGGTTGTCTTTAGTCATGCATATTAGTCTAACTTGATCAAAAAGTCAAGCGGCAAAGTTAAGACAATCGGGAGCTGACCTAGCTACTCCATTTGTTCTAAATTATAAGTAGCTTCAACTTTTTTTAGTACGTCCATTTTGCTACGTGTCTATACACGCTATATCTAAATACATAGCAATGGACGTACCAAAAAAAGCCAATTGGACAACAGAGTCAGCTTTGGCCACATACTCAAGATTATAATGATAGTAGATTAGTGAGAGGCTACATTTGATTGAATTCCACAAGAAATTTAAGAATAGAAAAGAATTCTGATTCAAAGCATGAGGCGGTCTTCTGATGTTAGGTATAGGCAGCTAAGCGAGGCAATACCGCAAATTAAAGATACTATATATATATTCAACCTCTAGAAATAACATGAACAGTGTGGAACCAGGACTGGACGAAAGGGGTCTTTGGTGCTTATGTTTTTGTCTAGACAAGTGCTTAACTACTCAAATTTGATTTCCTATATATTAGTAGAAAGAATGAACACATCAAGATTGCTTGAGTATACATGGGCTAGAGAGTGTTAATGTGGTATCGGCAACACCACTACTCTAGGTCCATGGATCACTGCTGGTCCAAAATCAGCATCATTGTCAGGATTGAACCTGATAGAGGGTAATTAGTAATGATGGGCTTGCCTTGTCACTACCGGCTCCCAAACCCCACAGTGATAGGAAGACACATCACTATTGTGTCAAGGCTAAATCTGCCAATGATAGGATGAGAGGATCATTGTTGGGTCAAGCCTATACCCAGCAATGAGAGTATGATCCTCACTACGAGTCAGTAGCTTCAACCCAACAATGAGTTTCATTGTCTACTTTTTTGTTGACATATTTGATTAATAATACATTCAAATAGAGGTTATTGTCTAATCTCTTTCGCTTCCCTAGCTCCACCCTAGATGATAGGTGACATTGAAGAAGTTGTATACTATTTGGTAACCATCAGAAAAACACTTTAATCATGTATATTCAGGGGGTGAGAAATTGGTGATCACTTATATTCAAATAAATTTACTAGGGAAACTAAAGAAATCAAGCTCTAGAGTTATTTTTGAGCATCATAATGAATGTCTTGGTGTCATGGAGACGGTGGTGGAGAGGTGCAACCCGCATGCCAAAAAAACTATGACCTCTAGTGAGAGTGAGAGAAAGAGAATGACAAAGTCATGGATCAGCATATGTAATATGTTGTTGACATGATTTATAGTTACATCGAAGCTATATTATGCATAATAATAACCTTTATAATTTTTTCCTCAAAAAATAACCTATATAATTTGCAAGGATTACCTCATCACTAGTTGTTTCTTATGAGGTACCTAGGTACACATATATAGAAGTCCAAACACTAGTAGCTTCTAACGATTAGGTTGCTTTATTTGTTATTTATTGTTATATATTCCGAGCCTAGCTACCTATACAGTGCCTTTGGTGCTAGCTGACGGTGGTCAAAGATAGTGGCAAGAAAAAGAAGAAAAAGGAAAGAAAAGAGAAGAAAAAAAGAGAGAGGAGAACCAAACAAAGATCTTCCCTCGAGAATCCTGATCCCGAGTAGTTTATAGAGTTTACAGAAACTTATAACTGTCCATGATAGTGCTAAAAGAGATTACACCGAAAACTATATGCCGGACAAGCACAAGCTATATATATGCAGAGGTATGTAGAAAGGGACAACAAGAGCTACTCTATATTATATATGGGGGATTGTCAATTAGCTAGCTAGTGACTAACTGTCAAGGCATGCATGCATAGAGATATGTATATAGGATATCATGTATAGGTACCTAGATGTTAAGGCAAACTTTGCCCCACCTTCTAAGCATGCAATGCATATGGCCCCTGATCTGCAGCAGCACCATGACAAGCTTGCAAGTTCTATCCCTCCAGGCTTTAACCTTTGTTCTTCTAGCCTCACACACACACACATGACACCTGCTTCACTACTATGCATATCTAGGAAGGAGGACTACTGGTACACAACTCTTTCTTGCGCATGACATTATTTATTTATCACCTCATCAGTCATCAAGCTGCCTTCTTCCTTCCTTAGCTTCTTCTTCCTCTTGCTATTTTGCTACTAGCTCCCCTCCCCCATTCCCCTATAAAGCCCTCACTTATGTGACCACTCATGGGCTCCCTCTCCTCTCCCCCTCCCTCTCTCTGAGCTCAGAGACAGCATCAGCTTCTCTTGCTACTAGCTACCTAGCTTAGCTAGGTTTACATACAGCTGCACTTGCTCTGCTGAGGAGCTCGTCTACAGTGTGTGTGGTCGTTGCTGTACCGAGAGGCAAGCTGCAAGAAGAGGTCGCCGGGGTCGGCGCTGTCCGTGAACGTGGGCTGCCGGCCGGCATGGACAACATCACGCACAACTCCAGCAGCAGCAGCTCATGGGATTTGGACATGAGTCTCGGCAGCCACCACCACCCTCTCCTCTTCGACAGCCACCACCCCAACCCAGGGCCGCCGCCGCCGCCGCCATTACCCTTCCACCTCTCCTCCTCCCATCCTGCACACCACCACCCTCCACCGCATCCTGCACACCACCACCACCACCATCCCGGCTTGGATCCTTCGCCGTCTTCCTCCCTGTTCCCACAACCGCACCACCACCACCACCACCACCGGCTCCACCACCTCGGCCTTGACCTCGACCCCGCCTCCCATTCCCACGGCCACCACCGGCACCACGAGTTCGGCGAGCAGCAGGAGCCCGGCGGCGGCGGCGGCGGCGGCGGCGGAGAGGAGCATCAGGAGGAGATGAGGCAGCAGCAGCAGCACGAGGCGGGCGGCGGCGGGCAGGAGGACCGCGGCGGCGGCGGCGCCGCCGAGGACGTCGAGGAGGAGCTGGGCGCCATGAAGGAGATGATGTACCGGATCGCCGCCATGCAGCCGGTGGACATCGACCCGGCCACCATCAAGAAGCCCCGGCGCCGCAACGTGCGCATCAGCGAGGACCCGCAGAGCGTGGCGGCGCGGCACCGGCGCGAGCGGATCAGCGAGCGCATCCGCATCCTGCAGCGCCTCGTCCCCGGCGGCACCAAGATGGACACCGCCTCCATGCTCGACGAGGCCATCCGCTACATCAAGTTCCTCAAGCGCCAGGTGCAGGAGCTCCAGCACCAGCCGTCGCCGACGCAGCAGCAGTACCCGGCGTCCGCCGGAGCCGGCCCCAGCACCTCAGTCGTGGGCGTGGCGGCGCCAGGGCGACCCGGCGGCGGGCCACCGTTCCTGCCGCTGGGTCCAGGGCCGCTTATTGACTGGGCCGGTCTCGTCAGGCCCGTCGACATACACGGGCCGACGTCGTCTTCGTCCTCGTCGTCGATGGGCGGCGCCCATGCCGCCCTAGGCTTCGGCTTCAGCAGCGCTGGCGGCCAGAGCAGCCATGGAATGCACTGAGCAAAGCGATGAGGGGGAATTAATTAATGGAGCTTCCTTTGCTTAATTTGTAGCGGATCGGATTAACTAGGAATCATCATTCTATCCATGATAGACGATGATGCATGGTGGATGGAGATGACGAACTAGAGATATATCAGAGGTAATTTTGATTTGATCATAATATAATCATTCTAGTTTGTAGCTAGCTAGCTGTTGTGCTACTATGGTCGAGGGTAGTTAATCCATGTGTTCCTGATCAGTTGGTTTCTCTCTCTGGTACGGTACGGTGTTAATCCATGTTTTTATCATCAAAGTAAACTAATCAATAAGTTTATGAGCTAGGGTTTGTGCCAATTTTACCGGCCCTTCTTCGTCTTCGTCAGTTTCATCAGGGCAGGTGTATTTCTTGCTGTACTGCTGTTCTTTTCTCCCCAACTCCCTGATGAATTATATAATAATATATATACATATCCCTGAATGTTCATCATCATATATAATATCTCTGGAAAATTTCAACCATCTAAGGAAGGAATAATGAAACTAAGCAAGAAGAATTTTAATTGAATCTTAAGGGACGGCGACAGTATGTACTAGGTGCTATGCTACACACATATAAAATTGTCCATGCATGCATGATGTGTTGTTGTGTCGTTGTACTAGCATTGCTGGCTTGCGTGTGGTGTCATGGTGGCAAGCATTCAGTCCATCATCCAAGCTTGCAGGCCGCTGCAGTCACAGGGCTGGTTGACTAGCTACATGTATATACTTCGTACAATACTACTACTATACCTGCTGCATGCTTCAGCTTCAGCATAGATACGTACTCCTATGTATTTGATAGATGGATGGATGAGAGAGTCGATCCATGCATGCAGAGATACATTTATGGGTCACTTATTAGCAATTTGTCATACCACTAACTGATTTTCTGCATTTTTGTTTGGATTCACAATTCATTCAAGAGATGTTCTTATTATACACTTATTAGCAATTTGTTTGGATCGAACAAAAATAATTCTAGGTCTGATCATCACGGTCAGACTATATACCTTAAATTAATTTATGGAGAATTAATCTAATGATGCTTTTATTTAATCTAATAAATATCAGTTACTTTTTATATAAATTTTGTTAAACTTAAAATCATTTGACTTAATAACACTGCTCTGGAATATTGCATCTTTTTTTGAACGGGGGAGCATATATATATATATATATATATATATATATATATATATATATATATATATATATATATATATATATATATATATATATATATATATATATATATATATATATATATATATATATATATATATATATATATATATATATATATATATATATATATATATATATATATATATATATATATATAATGGAGCTCCTGCATGCATGTAGAGTGTGAGATGAGGAGGCAGACCTACTGGTAGTCGTAGAGGTGAGGTGAGGTGGAGGATGAATTATTGGTGCAAGGTATTCAGTGCCATGATCAGTCATGAGTGGTGAGGTGCTGAATTCTATGCATCAAGAGAGAGAAAGGGCCGGGATGCTGAAAAATATTGGAGATTTTGGTTGGAGAGAGTTCCCAGAGAGGATCGGACCAAACCAACCATCGAAAAGCTGTGCGTGAGACCTCTATCTACACCGATCGTCTACCACCTAGAGCATGCATGATGTCTAGTGTATCACGCTTACCTCACCACCACCCTACCCTCTCTAGTAGCCTGCAGCTACTACCATTGGAAAACTGACAATGTTTTGTGTTCTTTTTCTTCGCGTTCCACCCCTGCCAAAAATTCCATTACACATATATATGCATGCATGTACATGATATATATATATATATATATATATATATATATATATATATATATATATATATATATATATATATATATATATATATATATGCTTCTAGCAATGCATTCATATTATTATTTTGTGGAGAGCGCGTTTACTAATTATTGTATTAATTATTTTCTTGAGAGCTGATGATACTTAGTTGGTATCATAAATGTTATTATTTTATCATATAAATTTGGTCAAATTTGAGATGATTTTGACTCTCCAAAATTCTTGAAAAATGACTTATAATTTGGGATGAAGAGAGTAATTATTTCTGCAGATTATGCAGTACACGGTTGCACATGTTCATATTTTGATGTAAAACTTGCATTTATGTATAGTTATATAGTTTCAGCCTTCTAATGTGCATATGTATATATGATAATGGCACTTGAATTATCTGAAGCATAAAACATTTTTTTCTTCTGGTATTTGATCGACATGTTATTCTCTTTGTCTTCACAAAGCCTAGCTGTGTTATGTCAATTACTATTCCCCTTGTTTCTCCTATTTTTTTATAATGTCAGATCTGATGAAAATATAACATGTCCTACATCACACTTCACATATAATTAATGCATATAATTAAGAGGATGCCTTTGATGTCTTCAGATTGAAAAGACAACTAATTGTCCAAGACCACCGAATGAACTTGGTTATATATTTTTCTCCCAAATATAAGGCATGTAAAGAGTGCTCCATTGTAACCTAATATAGCAGGTCTTGCCCATGCATGCAAATGCATTCACAACGAGCTGAAAAGAAGATACCATGCTTGTAAGATGCATGTAAATCATGTTTATTTTATTTTTTACAAAAAAAAATTATGCACTCATTGAATATTTTTTTTGAAAGATCTGGTTACACGGCTTTGATTAATAATGAGAGGAATCATCGAAGGTTACGTACTGGAGAAGACCCCCCCCAGGCTGCATTGGATTTGTGTTACATAGCTAATTACTCACTACCGAGTTGAGCAACTGTGAGAGGCTTGTTGAGAGCCTTTCCTCCTACTAAGGACCATTGATATTTAAGTATCCTTTATTTCCGCAAACAAAGCTTGTGCTGTTTTCCGACAGTCCTTGAAAAAAATCGCAAGAGGATTCTGTATATCTCAAATGGCAAAGCCTACCTAGATATATATGCTAGGAGAAAGTGCAACCTTGCCACCCATATGGGTTATCTAGTGTTTATATGGTTTTCGTTCAATATGTAAGCTAAGGTTTTAATACTTTCCCCTTCCAATTTTGATATCAAACCAAACCTATGCTCTCTTGCTGACCATCAGTTCAAACTCATTTGGAGTGTATTTGACATCTACAACACTACAATGCTATGTTGATACACCTTATAGTTTCATTTCATGTCAACATTTTGTTAAAAATACTAGGAAACTTGTACAAAGGGTCGACACTTATACTGCAACTAGCTAGTCTCGGTACAAAATGAACATGTAGAAAGGAACATACACCAAATGAAATTTTCCTTGAACTAAGAATCGACATAAACGACACTTATTAGTTACCTGCAGGAGATGCAGTTTATGATATTCTTATAATTTTTTTAGAAAACTTGATATACCTTATTTCGATAACACTGTACGTTGCTACAATATTATAGGACCGTTGGGATTTGGCCAAACTCATTCGAACAAATGTTACAAAAAATAGCAAAATGAAAATAAATTCAGCATGTTGCCTCCCCCCTCTCTTATGTTAAGCTAAGCCTGATTTTTTTCTGAGACATTCGAGCTCAACCTCATGCGTGCGGTTAAATGTTAAGAATCTACATATGGTACAGTATAGTGTCATTCTTAAGTGTTAATTTAATAGGGTTATTATGTGCATGTATACATCATGCCGAGAATTATAGAAACAACATAAATAAAAGTGATGGGTTATCATTATTACCACTGAATCAAAAGAAAAATGCATAGGTGGGGAAACTAATTAATCTTCACACATGTATCGTGCTGATATTAATAAAAAATAAGATGATCCATGCTTATCTATCAACTATCCACTAAAGGGAACGTTGAAACCCTGACATTAGCTTAAATGCTTAATGGATGTCCTGGTTTAGTTAAATTTATTTTTCTATCTATTTCTATTCCCTGGTTATTCCAACAGTACACACTATTTCAGTCTCCACATCCACAGGAACATACATGGCAATTAAAAAAACTGCTTTCATTGTAAGGTAGTACAATGAGTTGTCCTAGTGCGTTACATGTGTCATGTATCTTCAGAAATAGTAACAATATAGAAAATGAGCTCCCACTCATGATACACACATATGGTCCTCATTGAAATATACGTGTATATGCACATGCGCATCAATGTGCATTACATGATCAAAATAGATTTTGTTGGCCCCTGTATCAGGCTATCAGCAAGTTGTTTGAACGTCTTATTTATGAAAGAAACTTCTTCAAATGTGCATGCCATACACACAAGTACACGTACGTACATAGTCCACTCATGTGTGCTTGATTATTGGAAAATATATATAGGAGCTACATAATACAAATGGATGTGTTGAGTCAAGTTATGGGGCTCTATGCATGAGATGGATGTTCACACAATAGCTAGCACTCCTTCACCAACCCCAGTCTGTTGTGTTTCATGACCCGATGCCCGTGACTGCCACCTCTCTTCATCAACCTATTAGCCATGCCTTCAACTAGTTGTACTTAATTTGTCTTTAGGCATATTGCCCCCACATGTTGCCATTGACGCCTCTTCCATCGACGATTGTGGCTAATTTCCCTTCAACTCTTAAACCCTTATGCGTGTAACCATTGGATTTGCATTGAGATTCTTGCACTGTAAGAGAAAGACATTAAATCATTCTCTCTTTATGTAGTGTAGAAATATCGATGCACATCTAATGGCGATGTGCAGAAGAGTATATTCCCTTGAGGATAAAACCCTCATCACTATGGCCTATTTGCCGCACAAACTTGTCAAGATAGTCGTCATGTGCCACCCACCATTTCTCATCACCCACTCATTTGTTGCATTCCCACCCATAGGTGGGTGTGGCATGTCATTGTCTTTCTCTCTTCCTGTGTCTAAGTTCAGAGTCGATGGATACTAATAAATCTAACATTACTTGAGCTTTTTCCTTTGGTTTCTTTCAGTCATTAGCTTTTTCTTAGACAATCAAAACCATACAACCTTTGTATCATGAGATGCAAACAAACTACATAAGATTGTTACATTACTATGCGTAACTCTCAATATGATGAAACATCAAGAAACAAAATGAAATAGCAAGGCTCACAGTGTTTGAAACACTTTTTTTTGACCGAAGTCAGCACATAAACCCTTTTTTAGAAAAAAAAATTAGTGCAAACTTATTTAAATTCACTCCCACGAGGAGTCAAACCCAGGCCTGCTGGATGCTACTCAGGTGCTCTAACCACTAGGCTAGAGGCCCTTTTGCCAGTGTTTGAAACATCAACAGATAAACTGATGAAAACCGCTACCGAGCGAGATTCTTGGTGGAGAACAAAACCATGGTAACTACCTCATAGACAATTGGCGTGCCATACATGATATGTCTCCGCCATTTGCACAGCTTTAAAGCTCCTTCATTTGTATGATGTGATAGACGAACATGTACATGTTGCTCTTGTTCTTTCTTAAATAATTTATAATGACAGCTTCCTTCCGGTTTGGGAAAAAGAATAACGTATGACAAGAACCAAGTTAAATGTAATGTGAGGCTATTGCTTTCTTCTTTTAAATTTTATTGGCTGACCTAAAGACAAGAAAGCTAGCTAAAGAAGGCGAAATAAAGGGACGAAGGTATCTGATGAATAGAAAAGGTTATCTGTGGTAGGCATGCATGCACTGATTACAGCAGAGAGCTGACAGACAAGAGCCAATCATGCAATGGATGGATCGCTTGTAGGAGTATGTACACATGAATGCGTACGCATGGCCTTCGCTGAGCGATGCCTGCCGTCCATATTCAGTACTCACAGATCACTCCCCTGCAGCATGCTCTATCGGTTGCCCTGCTGCTCCATGGTCGATCTCCTTTATTTCTCCCCACTTTTCCTTGGATCTCGTGAAATTATATAAAGAAAACAAATTGATGAATGAATTACTACATACATGAACCAATAATAATATATATGAACTAGCTAGTACAAATTGTACGAAGAGTCTTTTTGGCCGCTAGCAGCAATAGCTACAAATGTATTGTACGAAGGTTTAGATTGCTCTCTTGGCCTCTTGTTATATCATATATATACTCTGTCAAAGATTGTACCGTGAGCATGGATTGACCGTGCATGCATGTGTTGTACAACCTCATGGTATATCTATATCTATACTCTATAACTAATATTAAGGACAAATGATTCTTCCCGTTTGTCTTTTTTTTTTTACTTTCCACATTGCTCTCACATCCTGACTTGGACTCATGACCCATATATCCATACAAGTTGATTATCACGTACAAAGATTGGATGGAGTATGTTATCATGTATAGTGATGATATGGAGTCTGATTCCAAAACATGTTAAGCAGCAGTACCGCGACTACAGAGTTTAATATCCAAATTAAAAAGTATTGGAACAAATCACACAAATGTTGTGAATAAATCTCCAAGCCATAAATTAATCGTCATCTCAT